>NC_132794.1:58314388-58991888 GCF_048418805.1 Vulpes vulpes
GTTGTTTGCTTGTTCTCTGCATAGTATATTTTTTGCTTGTTTCTTTATGTGTCTTGCAATTTCTTACTAAATGCTGGACATTTTATACAGGGTCCACTAGAGGCTGAAATAAATATATGAATGGCCAAAATGAGCATACTTCTTTTTAAATATAGATCCATGTATGTGTGCACATGTGTATGACAATACATCATCAGCTGCAGATTCCTCCAGCATGAATTTGTATTTAGATCGAGGCTAGGTTTCTGGAGTCTTTTTCCCAGTGCCATTGTTCCGTTCTTAACTTTAGGCCATCCTGTGAGCCTGCATTTCAGAATTTCTCTCTCATGCTCTTGTTTCTCTGCTGTTGCTTGCCACTTAGTTCTTAATATTGTATTGTAGGAGGTGGGATGAGGAAAGTTCTGTTTTTATGGCTTGCCCTCAATCTTTGGTAGGCTCTCTGCTCCTGGGTCTTGAGGATGGAGCTTCTCAGTAATCTTGTCCCTTCTCAATGTTAAGAACCTTTAATAGTTTGAGCTTTTCATGTTTCCTGCCTCTCTCCCAGAGACAGAAGTTTTTTTCTCTTTTTTTTCCCCTGAGCTGCAGTGGGTTTTTATCTATGCCCTGAGTATGACTAGACTTGTTCTTTCCCCAAGAGCTTAAAGTTTTTAATCTTTTGGGAAGACTGTATGTAGGATTTTGTGTCTTTCCTGTGGTGGCAACTGGTCTCCACTTTCCAGACCTGTATTTTGCTTTCTCTGGTTTCCCAATCTACTTCCAGTCTTTCTTATGAGCATCCAGGGACGTCTGTGAAAAACCTGTGAATGGGTGTGGATTTCCCCGTGTCTGTGGATTTCCCTGTGGCTCCCAGACGTTCTGTAATCTCATCCTGGCTCTCTCACAGCCTTCAGCATTTGGTTCAGAATTTTAGCTCAGTTCTCCTTACTAGCTTGTCTGGTAGCTGTTGTCTGTTCTAGGGCAATCAGCCCTTGTGTCCTGTACCTTTTTCAAGGCACTTCTTTCTATAGATTTTGAGCTGATTATTCACCCTGCAACCTCAGCTTTCATGTGGGTTCAAGGAAAAAAAATAGGATTTTGACTATTCTCTGGCTTTTATGTCATTGTAAGAGTGGAGACAAAGTTATTTCCACATTTGTACATCTTAAGTGGAAGCTGGAATTCAGCACATATTATTGATGAAACTTCAAACCCTCTCCTATATAGCCTGACCTAATTATAATTACTTATATTTACTATAACATTATTTTAAGAATTTTGTGGCTACCTTGTTAAGAAGCCAGAATTCAACCAATATGTATTAAATACAACAAATATGGATTAAAGAGCAAGTCTATATATACAATGGAATATTACTCAGCCACTAGAAATGATGAATACCCACCATTTGCTTCGACATGGATGGAGCTAGAGGGTATTATGCTGAGTAAAGTAAGTCAGTTAGAGAGGGACAATCATTATATGGTTTCACTCATACAGGGAATAATAAAAATAGTGAAAGGGATTATAGGGGAAAAGAGAGAAAATAAGTGGGAAAAATTAGAGAGGGTGACAAAACCTGAGAGGCTCCTAACTGTGGGAAACGAACAAGGGGTAATGGAAAGGGAGGTGGGTGGAGGGATGGGATGACGGGGTGATGGGCACTGGGGGGGCACTTGACAAGATGAGCACTGGGTGTTATACTATATGTTGGCAAATTGAACTCCAATAAAAAAATATATATATAAAAAGAGCAAGTCTATGTCTATTAAAGTATTAAATAGTAGATTTTAACCTGAGCATCATTTCCCTTGGATCGGTAGTAGTTGCCTGAAATGGCAGGTTGAAAAGGACTGTAAGGTAAATTTGATTTTGTGTCTAATTGGTGATGTCTGCCGAGAGCATAAGATGGCCAAGGAAGAGCTCTGGTAGCATACGTTAGCTTTCATTGATTAGGTCCTAAAGAAATGGGGAGAGTAGAAGTGAAGGCAGGTAAGAAGTGTTTCAGAGAAGCAATAGATATAGTTCTTAATCAAAGGTGCTTGTAGTTTAGTAGGAGAGGAATGATGTGAGCCAGTGAAACATTTGCAGACATCACACAGTAAAATCTAAACTGTGTAGGTACAGGAAGATGATAGTTTTTGGGAAAGGGATAGGTCTTTGTGGGCTTCAGTGATCTTGGAAGATATGTCCACACAGAAAGAGGGCCCAGAAGACCAGCTATGGCCAAGGGAGTATGGTCAGTTCTGAAACTGTTGAATTATGGGAGATTGAGTATCTTACAAGTAGAAATGTTATGTGCAGAGGGAAGACTGTGGGAAAGAGGTTTTACTATCATCATCCTCATCACCCTCCTCCTCCTCCTCCGCATCATCAGAAAACTGATAATTAAAAGCAGTGAGAGGAGAGGAGCTGACAGAGGGAGCAAGTAGATATGGAGAAGAATGAAGAACTGAGGACAGACTAGGGGTTGGGGCAAAGGGAGAGAAATACCCTTAGAAAAGGGGAAGAAGAGTTTCTGGTGAAGGAGATAGCACTGCGATGATAGGACAGCAGTTGATGTCGGACTCCTTTTCATCCTTCAAAGCCAAGAAGAATCCTCCTGTGTGGCTTTTTTGATCTCTGGGCAGACTTAGTTGTTCTCTCCTTGGTTCCCTTTGCACTTATTACATTACAATATAGTTAGTCTTGTGTGTGTGTATGTGTATGTGACATTTTATTTTATAAACAAAGACTTGAGCTATGTCTCATTCACTGCCTCTCATTATTGGCTCATACAGATTTTTGTACACCATCTATGCTCAAGGACTGCTTGTGGAGTTAATTTAGAAGTAACATATCTAGCAAAGGATCAAGAAAAAAAGACTTGGGTTTGACAAGAAATAAGTGAATGGTGACTTTCAAGGGAGCAGTTTCAGGACAGTGATAGAGACTATTCTGAAATTCTAGTTTTGTTCTGGTTCTAGGGCTTTAGAAACCACAGAGATGTGGTTACTGCTTTGAATCATCTCACTGCAATCTTTTTATGTAAGCAAAAAATATTCACATCTATTTGAAAAGTGTAGCAATTAAAAATACTAATGGATTTTAAACTTAAGAAAATCTTAGAAACAGAGAACATAAAATTTTTTGACGTTATGAACAATTAAGTAAAAATATTTGCAAATGAATACTCATGCATAACCATGAAAGGTAACATTCTCTGCTGGTTAGAATAAAGTGGCATATAGGGCAGAAAACAAAATGGAATCGAGAAGTAAGTTAAACACAAGAATTTTCTCTACTTTATGGTGGTTGGACTTGAGATGGTGCTGTGGTCAGGATCAACTTTTGGAATTCCTTCAGCTTCTCCCCATATACCAAAACTATTGCCAGAGAAAGCATTTCTCCTGTGAAAGACTATTCCCTGCACTGTTCCTGGGTTCTATGCACTCAACCTCCTCAGCGATGCACTTGGGGATTATCCCCTCTTTCTGGAGCCTGCAATCTTTCCATGTCTCTTGGCTTTTTTCTCTCAAATTCAGACATGTTCAAATTTCTCCCATCTTTAAAACAAAAGCCCAGTCATCTTGGATATTCTCTCCTCCTCCATGTCCTGTCTCTCCTTGTCCTCCTTCCCAGTCAGACTTCTGGAAGGAGTGTTCCTACACTCAGTGTCTTCAGTTCTAGAATAATCCCTCCTCACCAAGAAGCAGAAGATCTCATCTATGTAGGATATTAACTTGAGTGAAGACAAGTTACTTGACTGAATAACCTCTTGGGGATGTTTAAACTTCACAGTTAAGTGATGCTAATGTACTTAGGAAGGTCAGTGAGACATTTGGTTATTAAATGGCTTTTAAGAATCCCAATTTAGTTAGCAACAAATAGTCATCACATATATATTAGAATATGAGAGTTCTAAAAATCAAAGCCTTCCTGTTGGTCTAATTTTTAAAAAAGATTTTATTTATTTATTCATTAGAGACACACAGAGAAAGGTAGGGACACAGGCAGAGGGAGAAGCAGGCTCCCTCTGGGAAGCCTGAGGTGGGACTCAATCCCAGGACCCTGGGATTACAACCTGAGCCAAAGACAGACTCAACCACTGAGCTACCCAGGTGCTCCTGTTAGTCTAGTTTTATATGAAAACATGATCCTAAATTGGGCATTTAGAAAAGTTTGACACCTAATTCAACTGGAAATCACTGTGCTATAGACACAGGATGGCTTAACAAAAGTGTTGCTGGTTGGGGGCGGGGCAAGATGGTGGAAGAGTAGGGTCCCCAAGTCACCTGTTCCAACCAACTTACCTAGATAACTTTCAAATCATCCTGAAAACCTATGAATTCGGCCTGAGATTTAAAGAGAGAATAGCTGGAATGCTACAGAAAGAAGAGTTTGTGCCTTCCTAACAAGTTAGGAAGACGGAAAAAAAAGAAAAATAGAATTCTGAGGGAGGGGCCCCGCGAGGAGCCGGGCTAAGGCTAGGTGGTGACAACCTCCAGGACAGGAAAGCTCAGTCCCCGAGAAGCAGGAACGTTAAAAATCTGCACCGGATTCTTCCTGGACAGAAAGGCGCTCAGCAGGGAACTCGGGCAGAACCGCAGGAGGGGCAGTGGAGCCTCCAGGTTCCTGGGGTCACTAACAGAGGAAGTGCACCGGGGGGGAGCACACCACGACCGCAGGCCGAGCGCGGTAAAGTGCTGGAGCCTGCCCGGTGGGGCCTTGGGGAGAAGCCAGTCGGTCAGGCCTTGGCTCTGGGCAGAGGGGGCTGCGCCCTGCTGCCTTCCGGAGCCTCGGCCCCGGGAGCACTATTCCAGCAGCACAGGCCCCGGATCCCAGGGCCTGAGTGGACACAGCCCAGGATCCTGTGCTTCCCCCGGGCAGGTGGAGGTGGGGAGGGCACAGAACAATGAGGACAGTCCTGCCGCTGGGCGCCCCCAGGCTGTGTAGGTCAGTGCCCCCACTGCCCAGGAGCATCCAGGCCAATGCGACTGGGAGACTGTAGTAATTACTGTGGGAGCTGACTCTAGAGCTGGATAGCTGGCCTTCACCAGTGGTGGTGTTCCTCCTGGTGGCACTCTGTGCCTGGGACGGAGTGGGCTGCCAGGGAACAGGGGCCTCAGGATAAACAGCTCTCACTGAGACCTGCACACACCTGAGAATCAGCACAGCAGGCACCTACCCCAGAAGACCAGCTGGAAGGACAGAAGAGCAAGTTCTTGACTGAGCAGTGCTGGAAAGCTCCAGGGGAAGTCAAGGGATTTACGGTACATAGAACCAGAGGATATCCCTCCTTGTTGTTGTTTTTTTGTTGTTTTTGTTTTTTCTTTTTTTTTCTTACTTTTCCAGTACAACTTGTTTTTAGCCACTCTGCACTGAGCAAAATGACTAGAAAGAAGAACTCACCACAAAAGAAAGAATCAGAAACAGTACTCTTTGCCACAGAATTACAGAATTTGGATTACAATTCAATGTCAGAAAGCCAATTCAGAAGCACAATTATAAAGTTACTGGTGGCTCTGGAAAAAAGCATAAAGAATTCAAGAGACTTCATGACTGCAGAATTTAGATCTAATCAGGCCGAAATTAAAAATTAATTAAATGAGATGCAATCCAAATTGGAGGTCCTAATGATGAGGGTTAGTGAGGTAGAAGAAAATGTGAGTGACATAGAAGACAAATGATGGCAAGGAAGAAAGCTGAGGAAACAAGAAAATCAACTAAAAGATCATGAGGAAAGGTTAAGGGAAATAAATGACAGCCTCAGAAAAAAAATCTACGTTTAATTAGGGTTCCAGAGGACCCCGAAGGAGACAGAGAAAGCATATTTGAACAAATCATAGCTGAGAACTTCCCTAACTTGGGGAGGGAAACAGGCATTCAGATCCAGGAGATAGATCGTAAAATCAATAAAAACCATTCAACACCTGAACACTTAATAGTGAAACTTGCAAATTCCAAAGATAAAGAGAAAATCCTTAAAGCAGCAAGACACAAAAGATCCCTAACTTATATGGGGAGAAATATTAGAGTAACAGTGGACCTCTCCACAGAGACCTGGCAGACCAGAAAGGGCTGGCAGGATATATTCAGGGTCCTAAATGAGAAGAACATGCAGTCAAGAATACTCTACCCAGCAAGGCTCTCACTTAGAATAGAAGGAGAGATAAAGAGTTTCCAAGATAGGCAGAAACTGAAAGAATATGTGACCACCAAGCCAGCTTTGCAAGAAATATTAAGGGGGACTCTGTAAAAGAAAGAAGTCCAAAGAATCCACAAAACAGAGACTCAATAGTATTATGATGACACTAAATTCATATCTTTCAATAGTAACTCTGAACGTGAATGGACTTAATGACCCCATCAAAAGGCGCAAGGTTTCAGACTGGATAAAAAAGCAAGACCCATCTATTTTCTGTCTACAAGAGACTCATTTTAAGGACCTAAGGACACCTACAGCCTGAAAATAAAAGGTTGGAGAGCCATTTACCATTCAAGTGGTCCTCAAAAGAGAGCAGGGGTAGCAATCCTCATATCAGATAAATTAAAGTTTATCCCAAAGACTGTAGTAAGAGATGAAGAGGGACACTATATCGTACTTAAAGGATCTATCCAACAAGAGGACCTAACAATCATGAATATTTATGCCCCTAATGTGGGAGCTGTCAAGTATATCATTCAATTAATAACCAAAGTAAAGACATACTTAGATAACAATACACTTACACTGGGAGACTTCAACATGGCACTTTCTGCAAATGACAGATATTCTAAGCACAACATTTCCAAAGAAACAAGAGCTTTAAGTGATACACCGGACCAAATGGATTTCATAGATATCTACAGAACTTTACATCCAAACGCAACTGAATACACATTCTTCTCAAGTGTACATGGAACTTTCCCAGAATAGACTACATACTGGGTCACAAATCAGGTCTTACCCGATACCAAAAGATTGGTATTGTCCCCTGCATATTTTCAGACCTAATGTTTTGAAACTTGAACTCAATCACAAAAAGAAATTTGGAAGAAATTCAAACACGTGGAGGTTAAAGAGCATCCTGCTAAAGGATGAATGGGTCAACCAGGGAATTAGAGAAGAATTAAAAAGATTCATGGGAACTAATGAGAATGAAGATACAACCATTCAAAATCTTTGGGATACAGCAAAAGCAGTCCTGAGAGGGAAATACATCGCAATACAAGGATCCCTCAAAAAATTGGAAAAAACTCAAATACACAAGCTAACCTCACACCTAAAGGAACTGGAGAAAGAACAGCAAATAAAACCTACACCCAGCAGTAGAAGAGAGATAATAAAGATTCGAGGAGAACTCAATGAAACAGAGGCCAGAAGAACTGTGGAACAGATCAACAAAACTGGGAGTTGGCTCTTTGAAAGAATTAATAAGATAGATAAATCATTAGCCAGCCTTATTAAAAACAAAAAAGACTCAAATTAATAAAATCACGAATGAAAAAGGAGAGATCACCACCAATACCAAGGAAATACAAATGATTTTTAAAGTGCATTATGAGCAGCTATACACCAATAAATTAGGCAATCTAGAAGAAATGGACGCATTTCTGGAAAATCACAAATTACCAAAACTGGAACAGGAAGAAACAGAAACCTGAACAGGCCAAAAGCCAGGGAGGAAATTGAAGCAGTCATCAAAAACCTCCCAAGACACAAAAGTCCAGGGCCAGATGGCTTCCCAGGGGAATTCTATCAAACGTTTAAAGAAGAAACAATACCTATTCTACTGAAGCTGTTCTGAAAGATAGAAAGGGACAGAATACTTCCAAACTCATTTTATGAGGCCAGCATCACCTTAATTCCAAAACCAGACAAGGACCCCACCAAAGGGGAGAATTATACACCAATATCTGAACACAGATGCAAAAATTCTCAACAAGATAGTAGCCAATAGGATCCAACAGTACATTAAGATTATTCACCATGACCACATGGGATTTATCCCTGGGATGCAAGGCTGGTTCAACACTCATCAAACAATCAACATGATAGATCACATGAACAAGAGAAAAAACAAGAACCATATGATCCTCTCAATAGATGCAGAGAAAGCATTTGACAAAATACAGCATCCAGTCCTGATCAAAACTCTTCAGAGTGTAGGGATAGATTGACTGAGAGAAGATTACTCAGCATCTTAAAAGCCATCTACAAGAAAACCCATGGCAAATATCATTCTCAATGGGGAAACACTGGGAGCCTTTCCCCTAAGATCAGGAACATGACAGGAATGTCCACTCTCACCACTGCTGAATATTCAACATAGTACTAGAAGTCCTAGCCTCAGCAATCAGGCAAAAAAAAGTAATAAAAGGCATTCAAATTGGCAAAGAAGTCAAACTCTCCCTCTTTGCAGATGACATGATACTGTACATAGAAAACCCAAAAGACTCCACCCCAAGCTTGCTAGAATTCACACAGCAATTTGGCAGTATGGCAGGATACCAAATCAATGCCCTGAAATCAGTGGCATTTCTATACACTAAGAATGAGACTGAAGAAAGAGAAATTAAGGAGTCAATCCCATTTACAATTTTTTTTAAAGATTTTTTTTTTATTTAAATGATAGACATAGAGAGAGAGAGAGAGAGAGAGAGAGAGAGGCAGAGACACAGGAGGAAGGAGAAGCAGGCTCCACGCAGAAGCCCGACGTGGGACTCGATACCAGGTCTCCAGCATCACGCCCTGGGCTGCAGGCGGTGCTAAACCGCTGCGCCACTGGGCCTGCCCAATCCCATTTACAATTGCACCTAAAAGCATAAGATACCTAGGAATAAACCTAACCAAAGAGGTAAAGGATCTATACTCTAAAAACTACAGAACCTTTCTGAAAGGAAGACCCAAAGAGATGGAAAAATATTCCATGCTCATGGATTGGAAGAATTAATATTGTGAAAATGTCAATATTACCCAGGGCAATTTACACATTTAGTGCAATCCCTATCAAAATACCATGGACTTTCTTCAGAGAGTTCTAACAAATAATCTCAAGATTTGTATGGAATCAGAAAAGACCCTGAACAGCCAGGGGAATATTGAAAAAGAAAATCAAAGCTGGGGCATCTCAATGCCAGATTTCAGGTTATACTACAAAGCTGTGGTCATCAAGACAATGTGGTACTGGCACAGAAACAGACACATAGATCAATGGAACAGAATAGAGAACCCAGAAATGGGCCCTCAAGTCTATGGTCAACTAATATTCAATAAAGCAGGAAAGACTATCCACTGGAAAAAAAGTCTCTTCAATAAATGGTGCTGGGAAAATTGAACAGCCACGTGCAGAAGAATGAAACTAGACCATTCTCTTACACCCTACAGAAAGATAAAATGGATGAAAGATGTAAATGTGAGACAAGAATCCATCAAAATCCTAGAGGAGAATACAGGCAACACCCTTTTTGAACTTGGCCACAGCAACTTCTTGCAAGGTACACCTATGAAGGCAAGGGAAACAAAAGCAAAAATGAACTCTTGGGACTTAATCAAGATAAAAAGCTTCTGCACAGCAAAAGAAACAGTCAACAAAACTGAAAGACAACCTACAGAATGGGAGAAGATATTTGCAAATGACCTATCAGATAAAGGCCTAGTATCCAAGAGCTATAAAGAACTTATTAAACTCAACAGCAAAGAAACAAACAATCTGATCATGAAATGGGCAAAAGACATGAACAGATATTTCACCAAAGAAGACACAGACATGGCCAACAAGCACATGAGAAAATGCTCCGCATCCCTGGCCATCAGGAAAATACAAATCAAAACCTCAATGAGATACTACCTCACACCAGTGAGAATGGGGAAAATTAACAAGACAGGAGACAACAAATGTGGGAGAGGATGTGGAGAAAGGGGAATCCTCTAGCACTGTTGGTGGGAATGTGAACTGATACAGCCACTCTGGAAAACTGTGTGGAGGTTCCTCAAAGAGTTAAAAATAGAATTGCCCTATGACCCAGCAATTGCACTGCTGGGGATTTACCCCAAAGATACAGATGTGGTGAAAGACCGAGACACCTGCACCCCAATGTTTATAGCATCAATGTCCACAATAGCCAAACTGTGAAAGGAGCCTCAGTGTGCATCGAAAGATGAATGGATAAAGGAGATGTGGCCTATGTATACAACAGAATACTACTCAGCCATAGAAATGACAAATACCCACCATTTGCTTCAATGTGGATGGAATTGGAGGGTATTATGCTGAGTGAAGTAAGTCAATTGGAGAAGGACAAACATACGGTCTCATTCATTTGGGGCATATACAAAATAGTGAAAGGGAATAAAGGGGAAAGGAAAGAAAACGAGTGGGATATATCAGTGAGGGTGACAGAACATGAGAGACACCTAACTTTGGGAAATGAACAAGGGATGATGGAAAGGGAGGTGGGTGGGGATTTGGGGTGACTGGGTGATGGGCACTGAGGGGGGCATTTGATGGGATGAGCACTGGGTGTTATGCTATATGTTGGCAAATGAACTCCAATAAAAAAATATACAAAAAAGTGTTGGTGGTTTAAGACAGTTGCAAAACCACAAGAAATTAAAGAATTTGAGAAGCCAAAACTCTTATAAGTTAACTAGGTTTGATGATAGAAACTTACGTAAGGAAATAAATAGAATCTGCATTTGGCTAAATGATAGAATATGATTGAAGGGAAGAAAAGCCTGTTTGCCTGGGCTGCTTTCTAATTGGGTTGCTGTTGGAGCTTTGAAGAAGAATCATTTTGTGTTTTTCGAGATCAGAAATCTGTTGCCAGGAAAAAGTTGTCAGGAGAGGGCTCCCATCAGAATATTAGAACCATGGATTCAAAATAATAGGGCTTCAAATTCCTGGTTACCACTATATCATCTCTCTGAGATCTGCTGGGATTCCCTGCAGGAAGCAAGATTCACCTTTTACTTTTTCATGTGCATTAGGAATTTCACCAAGAATAACTTTTCTCCTTCTTCTTGCCCAAGTGGGTCAGGGAAATGCAACCAGGCCTTTCTCACAAAATGCTGAAGTGTTTCCTGGACTCTAAGAAGCTATTGTTTAAAGCTTTGCAAGTTGTAGATTGAACATCATTTAGGAGGGTTGAATAACTCCGTGATTTAACTATATAGACCATGATCTTTTTGGTGCCCCCAGAGTAATGCAACATGATGGTCTTGCCAAGGGTATGGAATGGAGATTCAGATGGTGGATAAACTTTTTAGGGACAGGATGCTGAATATAACTATGAGACAAAGTTCAGGTCGTGATAACTACTTATAATCTTTTAATTGCTATGTAAAGGCGTTTCAAGGACCCCTAATTAGTTTGATGTGGATGTTCCTTCTTAACTCAGATGAAGAACAGGAAATATCCTTAAAGAGAGACATTGAGTAGCCTGCTGGTTGCCATAGCCATATTTATCACTTATTTAGTGATTTGTGCTGTGTGCCAAATACTGTGTTAGGCACAGTTAGATTTCTCACTGAAGTGCTACTCTATTAAACCTGTAACAAATCTAATTACTTCAAGGATTTGTAAAACAGAATGACCAGAAAAAGATAAGAATTATATGAAATATAAGAATTTAATTTGAGAAAACTTAATTTCTACTTCTGATAATTAGTTTCTTAACAGTGTGTGCTGAAGAAGAGATTTAGCTGTGGTGTAATGTCTTCTTTTTTCAGAAGATGCCAAGTTGCTAAGTGAAGTAAAGTGGGCTTCTGTCCCTCTGGATATAGAGGGATGGTTGTGTGATGTCTGGAAGTCCCTTTGTTTAAGATCCATGGTTTAATGATTCCTTGGCTTAGGAACAAATTCACATAATGTTCAGGCCATAAGCCTCCAACATTAGTTTTAAATTTAGCCTAGACTTAAGGAATTGCTATCATCCCTTCTTTGAATACTTAAAGGGTGGATGATCTTTCTGCCTGAGCCACAAGCTATAAACCCATGAAACCAACAGGAGCACAGTTTAGTTTTTAAAAAGAAGACAACCAAATTATTGTGATGTGTTAAATGAGTTGTGCATTAGGCATTTATCTTTAATTGGGAATAATTTCATTTCTAAATAAAACTAATTTTGAAATATTTCTTTTTTACTTTTATATATATCCAGTCTAGAGTTTGGAAATGGAGAAAGCTGAGTTTGCTTCTGACTCCACCACTCACTATCCTTGCAATAATGATAATGATAATAATAATAATAATAATGGCTAACATTTTTAGAGAGCTTACAATGTGCCAGGCACTGGAATAAATGTTTGACATATTAATTTATTCCTCACCTTAATTTATTCCTTCATCTTATGAAGTAGGCATTTTTTATTATTCCCATTTTATAGAAAAAGAGTTTAGAGCTTACACATATCTCCTATTCTTCTCTCTCCCTGGTTAGAGTACCCTTTGCCTAAGTACTCTTGGGTAAGGAACAGCTTAAAGCCAAATAGTAAGTTGGTTAAGAGCTTAAATTTTGGAGTAAGATTGCCTAGATTGAAATCTTGTCTTTGATGCTTATTAGCTGGAAAAGTTACTTAAATTTTTGTGCTTCAGTTTCTTTATCTGTAAAATGGGAGTGATAATAATAATAATAATAATAATAATAATAATAATAATAATTTTGTTTTAATGTAATAGATTTGAATAAGAGAACAGTTGCAAAATGTCAAGAACATCATATATGAGACATGTCCAACAAATGCTAGCCATCAGAAAAGACGAATACCCACCATTTGCTTCAACGAAGATGGAACTAGGAGGGTATTATGCTGAGTGAAATAAGTCAGTCGGAGAAAAACAATCATCATATGGTTTCACTCATACATGGAATATAAGAAATAGTGAAAGGGATCATAGGGAAAGGAGGGGAACTGAGTGGGAAAAATTAGAGAGGGAGACAAATCATGAGAGACTTCTGATTCTTAGAAACCAACAAAGGGTTATGTAACGGGAGGTGGATGTGGATGGGGTAACTGGGTGACAGGCACTGAGGAGAGTGTGTGATGGGATGAGCACTGGGTATTATACTATATGTTGGCAAATTGAATTTAAATTAAAAAATTGCAAAAAAAAAGTAAAAAAATGGAACAGGAGCTAGAGAGATTTTCTGCTGTGATTTTTAAAAAATTTTTTCAATTCTAGTAGAGTTAACATACAGTGTTATATTAGTTTCAGGTGTACAATATAGTAATTCAACAATTCTATACATTATTCAGTGCTCATCAAGATAGTGTACTTTTAATTCCCTTCACTTATTTCACCCATCCCCCTAACTACTTCCTCTCTGATAAGCATCAGTTTGTTCTCTGTAGTTAAGAGTCTGTTTTTTGGTTTGTCTCTTTTTTTTCTTTGTTCATTAGTTTCATTTCTTAAATCCCACATATCAGTGAAATCATATACAATTTTTTCCTCTTAACTGACTTATTTCACGTAGCGTTATATACTTAGGATCCATCCATGTCATTGCAAATGGCAAGGTTTCATTCTTTATTGCTGAGTAATATTCCATTATATATATATATATGTATGTGTATATATATATATATATATATATATACATATACCATATCTTCCTTATAATTCATCCATTAATGGATACTTGGACTGCTTCCATAATTTGGCTATTGAAAATAATGCTGCAATAAACATAGGGGGCATATATCTTTTTGAATTAGTATTTTTGTATTCTTTGGTTAAATGCCCAGTTTGGAATTACAGGATCTATTTTTAAATTAAATTTTATTAAATTTTTATTTTTTTGAGGAACCTCCATACTATTTTCCACAGTGGCTTCACTAGTTTGCATTCCCGCTAATAGTGTATGAGGATTCCTTTTTCTCCACATTTTTGCCAACTCTTGTTGTTTCTTGTGTTTTTGATTTTAGCCATTCTGATAACTGTGAGGTGATATCTCATTGTAGTTTAGATTTGCATTTCCATGATGATGAGTGATATTGAGCACCTTTTCATGTGTCTGTTGACCATCTGTATGTCTTTTTTTGTAGAAATGTCTGTTTATGTCTTTGCTCATTTTGTAATCAGATTGTTTTTTGGATGTTGGGTTTTATAAGTTCTTTATATATTTTGGATACTAACCATTTTTTCAAATATGTTATTTGTAAATATCTTCTCCCATTCTGTAGGTTGCCTTTTAATTTTGTTGATTGTTGTCTTTGCTGTGCAGGAGCTTTTTATTTTGATTTAGTCCCAATTGCTTATTTTTGCTTTTATTTCCCTTGTCTCAGGGGACCTATCTATAAAAATGTTCCTATGGCCAATATCAGGGTCATAACCACCTGTGCTCTCTTGTAGGATGTCTGTGGTTTTAGGCCTCACATTTAGGCCTTTAATCAACTTTGAGTTTATTTTTGTGTATGGTGTAAGAAAGTAGTCCAGTTTCATTCTTTTGCATGTAGCTGTCCAGCTTTCTTAACACCATTTGTTGAAGAGATGGTCTTTTCCCATTGCATTTTCTTGCCTCCTTTGTTGAAGATTAATTGACCATATAATTGTGGGTTTATTTTTGGGTTTTCTATTCTGTTCTGTTGATCTGTTTGTCTATTTTTATGTCACTGCCACACTGCTTTGATTACTATAGCTTTGTAATATAACTTGAAGTCTGAAATTGCTTCTCTTCTCTGAAGTCAGCTTTGCTTCTCTTTTTCAAGATTGGTTTGGCTATTCGGGATCTTTTTTGACTCCATACAGATTTTAGAATTGTTTGTTCTAGTTCTATGAAAAATGCTGTTATATTTTGATAGGGATTGCATTGAATATATAGATTGCTTTGGGTAATATAGACATTCTAACAATATTTGTTCTTCCAATCCATGAGCATGGAATGTCTTTCCATTTCTTTTTGTCTTCTTCAGTTTCTTTCATCAGTGTTTTATAGTTCTCAGAGTCTAGATCTTTTACTTCTTTGTTATGTTTATCCCTAGGTACTTTATTATTTTTGGTGCAATTTAAATGGGATTGTTTTCTGAATTTATTTTTCTGCTGCTTCATTAGTATATAGAAATTTCTTTTTCTGCTGCAATTAGTATATAGAAAAGCAACAGATTTTTGTACATTAATTTTGTATCCTGAGACTTTACTGAGTTTATTTGTCAGTTCTACTAGTTTTTTGGTGAAGTCTTTAGGGTTTTCTATATATGCCCATATCATCTGCAAATAGTGAAAGTTTTAATTCTTCCTTACCAATTTGAAGATATTATTTATTTGAGAGAGTGAGAGAAAGAGAGAGAGAATGAGCAGGAGCTGGGGGAGAAGCAGATTCCCCATGAACAGGGAGACTGACACAGGGCTCAGTCCCAGAACTCTGCGATCATGACCTGTGCCAAAGGTAGACCCTTAACCACCTGAGCTACCTAGGCACCTTATTCTTCCTTACCAATTTAGATGCCTCTTACTTCTTTTTCTTGTCTGATTGCTGTGGTTAGGAGTTTCAGTACAATGTTGAAAAAAGTGATGAGAGTGGACTTTCTACTTCCTTGTCTTGTTCCTGATCCTAGGGAGAAAGATCTCAAATTTTCACCATTGAGGATAATATTAGCTGTGGGTTTTTCATAGATGGCCTTTATTATATTGAAGTATATTCTCTCTAAATCTACTATGTTGAGGGTTTCTATCATGAATGGTGGTTGTACTTTGTGAAGTGCTTTTTCTGCATCTATTGAAATTCCTTTCTATCCTTTCTCTTGTTGATGTGATTATCATGGTGATTGATTTGTGAGTATTGAATCACCCTTGCATCCCAGGAATAAATCCCATTTGATCATGGTGAATGATTTTTTAAAAAATCGTATTGTATTTAGTTTGCTAATATTTTGTTGATGAAGTTCTCTTTATTGTTCTCCATAGTTCTCTTTTTTGACTTGTCTTTATCTGGTTTTGGTATCTGGTTAATGCTGGCTTTGTAGAATGAATTTGGAAGCTTTCCTTCCTCTTTGTTTTTTAGAATAATTTGAGAAGAATAGGTATTAACTTTTTTTTTTGAACACTTGGTAGAATTCACCTGTGAAGCCATCTGATCCTGGACTTTTGTTTGTTTGTTGGCAGTGTTTTGATTACTGATCCAATTTCATTGCTGGTAGTTTGTTCAAATTTTGTATTTCTTTCTGCTTCACTTTTGGTAGATTATGTTTCTAGGAATTAAATCATTTCTTCTAGGTTGTCCAATTTGTTGGCATACAATTTTTCATAATATTCTCTTATAACCCTTGGTATTTCTGTGGTATTGGTTGTTATTTCTTCTTTTTCATTTAATTCAATTTCTTTATTTAGGTATCCCCCTCCATCTCTCTCTGTCTTTAATTTGTTTTTAAATTTTTGATGAGTCTGGCTAAAGGTTTATCAATTTGGTTGATCTTTTCGAAGAACCAGCTCCTAGTTTCACTGATCTTTTTTTTTTTGTATATATTTTGTTTAGTTCTGCTTTATTATTTACTTTTTCTGCTGGTTTTGAGTTTTGTTTATTGTTTTTCTAGCTCCTTTTGGTGTAAGGTTAATTTTTTTATGTGAAAATTTTCATGCAGTTAGGCCTATACTTCCCTCTTTAGAACAGCTTTTGCTGCCACCCAAAGATTTTGGACCTATGTGTTTTCATTTTCATTTGTCAACCTGCATTTTTTGATTTCATCTTTGATTTCTTGGTTTACTCATTCGTGTATTATTTTATTTTAATTTATTTAAAAATTATTTTATTTATTTGAGAGAGAGAGAGAGAGAGAGAGACAGAGATAGTGAGAGAGCACATGTGGAGAGGAGAGGGAGAAGCAGGCTCCCTATTGAGCAGGGAGCCTAATGCATGGCTTAATCCCAGGACCATGGGATCATGACCTGAGCTGAAGGCAGATGCTTAACCAACTGAGCCACCAGGCACCCCGACATTCAGGGCATGTATGTTATTTAACCTCCTTGTATTTGTGTTCTTTCCAGATTTTTTCTTGTGATTAATATCTAGTTTTATGGTGATGTGGTCATAAAGATGCATGTTATGACTTTGATCTTTTTGAATTTGTTGAGACTTGTTTTGGCCAGACATTCTGGAGAATGTTCCTTGTCAATTTGAAAGAATGTGTATTATTTGCTGTTTTAGGATAGAATGTTCTGAACATATCTGTTAGATCCATCTGGTCCAATGTGTCATTCAAGACCACTGTTTACTTGTTAATTTTTTATTTGGATGACCTTTCCACTGATGTAAGTGGAGTGTTAAATTTTGTTTATTTTTAAAATTTATATTTATTTGATTTAAATTTAATTAACATATAATGTATTACTAGTTTCAGAGATAGAGGTCAGTGATTCATCAGTCTTATATAATACCCAGTGTTCATTAAAGTCCCCTATTATTATTGTATTATTATTGATTACTTCCTTTAGTTTATTATTAGGCACTTTATGTATTTGGTGTGCATTGTGTTTTAGGTATACGGTGTCATACTTTACATCCTTCTATTTTGTGAATCCTTTGACTACCTTTTATAGATATACTTATTTTTACTGTTCTTGTGCTTCCTACTTTTCTTACTCCTACTTCTGGCCTTTTTTTCCCCCACTCACAGAGTCCCCTTTAACATTTCTTGTGGACCGGGTTTAGTTATTTTGATTTCCTTTAACTTTTGTTTGGGAAATCTTTATCTTTCCTTCTATTCTGAATGATTGCCTCACAGGATAAGGTAATCTTAGTTTAAGTTTTTTTTTCAGTACTTTGAATATATCAGCCACTTTATTCTGGCATGCAAAATTTCTGCTGAAAAATTAGCTGATAAGTCGTATAGTGTTTCCTTTGTATGTGACTGTTTTCTCTTGCTACTTTTAAAATTCTATCAATATTTCTGTCACTTTAATTAATATGTGTCTTGGTATGGACATATTTGCATTGATTTTGTCTCTCTGTACTTCCTGGATCTGGATTTCTGTTTCCTTCCACAGATTTCAGTTTTCAGCTATTATTTCTTTAAATAAATTTTCTGCCTCCTTCTCTCTCTCTTATCCTGGGATCCCTATAATGTGAATAGTATTATTACTTGATGGTATCACTGTGTTCACTAAATCTATTTTCATTTATTATTATTATTTTCTTTCTCCTGTTCAGCTTGATTGCTTTGCATTACTCTGTTCTCTGAGTTGTTGATCTGTGTTCTGCTTCTTGTAGCCTACTATTTATTCTTTCTAGTGTATTTTTTAAAATGGAAAATAATTACAATTTTTAATTTTTTTTAAATTTAAGGAAACAGCCAAAATTTGGAAAACGATGTCAGATAAGTTATATTTTGGAAAACAATACTGTGTAAGATGCAAGGGTAAGAAAAGAATAAAAAAATTATTATTCACAGACAAATAGTGTGCATAGAATCAGTATATTTTTTATTTCATTGATTATGTTCTTCATTTCCAATTGGTTCTTTTTAATGCTAAAAAGCTCTTTTTTTTTGAGAATCTTACTGAGGTTCTCCATTCTTTTCTCAAGTCCAGTAACTGTATTTATGACTTGTTTAAAATTCTCTAGTAGGCATATTACTTATCTACATTTCATTTAGCTCTCTTGCTCCATTTTTGTCCTATTTGTTCATTCTGAGTGTATTTCTTTGTCCCTTGTCCCTCATTTTGTCTAACTTTCTGTGTCTGTTTCTATGTGTTAGGAAAATCAGCTACATCTCCTGCTCTTGAAAGTAGTGACCTTATGAAGAAGAGGTCTGGTGGTGGCTGCCCTGCAGTGCAATGTCTCCTGCTCACCAGGACCTGGCACTTCAGAGGTGTCTTCTATGAGTGTTGTGTGTGTTGTATATGCCCTATTGTTGTGGCTGAGTCATGTTAGCCTTCAGTCCAGTCATCTGCAATGCTTTCTTTGTCTGGTATGGTCAGGGTTTGGTCCCTGTGTTGTTAGTGAGCCTGTTTGGGGCTTCTTTGGGCTCAAGTTGAGTGATACTAGATGTTTTCCAGAGATGCAGGAACACAAAATTACTGGGCATGCTTCCTATGTTGTCCCCTGAGAACCTTTCATTGGTGGATGGACCTGCAGTCAGATGCAATGTCTACCCCTAGCTCACTGATGAGTCATAGTTAGACTGGTGTGTGTAGTTTTCTTCCCTTCCTCCCAGGGATGGAGTAACTTTTAGAGTGGTGCTGGCCTTTGTCACGACTGCTTGCGCACTGCCAGGCTGTGACACCACTTTGGATGGGCTCCAGCCAACAGTTTATTGGAGGAGGTTTGTCCACAGGAGAATGTGGGGTAGGGCAGGTGGTGTTTTTGCTGTGATTTTTTTTTTTTTGATGATGACACATTTAGGGATGAGGCCCTCATATATTCATTTAATCAACCAATCAGTCAATTAACACTTGAATGTCTACTATATATAAAGCACAGAGCTAGGAAACTGAGAGTACAAGGAAGGCAAGACCCAGACTGAGCTGGTAAAACTCTATACTAGAAGTTGTGGCATGCACACAAATTTTGACCATGGGAATAGAAAGTGTTAGGAATGTCTGGAGGGTAGAGGAGAGGTTAAAATCAGCATGTAATTTTTTAAAAGAGTTTATTTATTTATTCATGAGAGACACAGAGAGAATGAGAAGCAGAGACACAGGCATAGGGAGAAGCAGACTCCATGCAGGGAGCCGTCATGGGACTTGATCCGAAGTCTCCAGGATCACACCCTGGACCAAAGGCAGGTGCTAAACTGCTGAGACACCTGGGCTGCCCATAATCAGCATGTAATTGACTCATAGTAGAATTGGTAATTATTTAAAACACTTATTGCTCATGAAAAAAACAGGAATATGGCCAGTCGGTGAAGGTTTCTGGGTTAAACTTACTTAAACTTAGCTCACATCTCATTCTTGTTTCATTTCATAAACTAAATGAAGGTTCGTGGATTGTCCCAATTTCCCATGGCTTTTGTTTGTTGTTTGGGATCCTTCTGAAGTCATTAGTTTTCAACAGCTATTGATGGCGTGCCATACTTCTTTCTCAAAGGAAGGTTTCTTTCTAGTGGATGCTTTTACCATGGATATCCCATTCAGTGAAGCCTCTAAAGTATAGAACTTATGGACAGGCTGGGGTTTTACACAGAGACTAACTTACATGTGTTTGAAGACTCTGTCCTGGCCTACTCCAGTGACACATACTTTCCGCATGAACTGCCAAAGAATTGGATTAAACCTTTCTCTTGGCCCTCATTCTTAATAGCATTTGTCTGGACTTCTCCTGCAATCTCACCACAAAATAACAAAATTATTGACAAAAATAATGGAAAAGATGGCAATTACCCTGCAACTAACCCCTCCCTACCTTAGGTTGTCACCACAGCAGATAAAGCCTATTTTATGGGAGACCAAACACTGCTACAATTCCTAAAGTAAAGTTTATTTGCACAGAAAAATAAAGGCAACTTTTTATTTGTCACCCTGCTGAGAAGAAATATGATTCCTGTCCTCTTGCTTCATATTAGCCTTCCTTTTTCCTGCACATTTTCATCCCCTGGTATCTGATCATTTTATAGAAAGGAGGATTTCTGCTTTTGACCTTACCTCTTTCTGTTGTAACATTCCAATTTTCAAATGGTCAGTCACCATTTGCCATTATTTTTGCAAAGGGGCATGTTCTGAAGCTTAAGCATACAAGATTCTGGGCCATTTTAAAAAAAATGCTTGCAGGTTTCCCATGTGATAGTGGCTCCTCATGAAAGCTATTCTTTCATGCAGCAGCAGCACCAGCATTGATCAGTGGGAAAGTTCAAGGCGGCAACTCATCAAGCATGGCTTCAATACCAGATTCCAGACAAGGTCTGCAATAAATAAGAGCAGTAACAAAGAATCATATTTCCTTCTCGCACAGAAAATCAGCAATGGCATAGTTCTAAATTTCAGGGTTCAGGCATGGTGTCTTCTCTCTGCACAGCAATTTGAAAGCAGGATGGCTTTCCTCTCTGAGAAGTTACATCAACATGCATTTTAACTGTCCTTTCCTTAGAAACTGAGCCATAGTGTAATTTTGAATTTTGCAGGTTGATTGGGGGTTTTTCAGCTTGGGCATTGATTATCATTTGGGTTGTTCAAATAGAACTTATACTGTAAAAAACACATGTTTAGATTTTCTCACATTTGTTTTAATTGGCTCATCTCCCTTTCCCTTTTAACCTCTCTCCCTCCAATAATAGTGTGGAGTTTTCCATGTGATTGTACAAAAAGAACAACCTTTTGCTCTAAGTAGGTAAGGAAAATTTTTTTCTTCAAATGGCAGTGTGATAAAAAAATATACACCCTATGAGTCCCTCATGGATTATTGCTATTGATTTCTTTGCTTGAAACGTGGAAATGTTACCAGATGGGGTGTTAGGAGTAGGTGTGTGGGTGCAAATGCAGTTTATTGCTTGTTGACTAAAAATCAGTGAAAACCTTCACCATTCGTGTCTTGTGTTATATGTAAAGGTGAATTTTAATCCCAAACCAGTCCTTATATAAAGCTTCATGCAGTGCAATAAGCAACATTTTTAGGGTAAATTTATATTTGAAAGAAGTAAGTTTTATGGTAGACTCAACACACATAAAGATTTCAAGCATTTGTTTTCTCTGGCTTATTGAAATACTGTTGTTGTTTTAAGTTAATTAGATCAATGAAATTTGCTTATCACAGCCAGATTTCTGTTGTGTTTGTTTTCATCTCTATACCCTCCCCAGGCTGCCCCTTTGAGCTTCCTCTGGTCTCCTGCTCAGGGAAGTGTGAATCGAATTGCCGTAGGTTTCTGGAAGCTAGGTGCCTGTGTGTGCAGCATGCGGACAGACACTGAGCCCAACCCTCAGGGATCCACCCATTAGGGAAAAAAGGCTGACCTTCTGTCACTTTCTTTCTCCTCCCTTTTAATGATTCCTTCTCTGTCCCTTTGCGAAGATCTTTCTAGCCCTTTGACCCCTGTTAGAAGAGGATGGCTTAAACAGCTAAAAGTACCCTCAGTCTCAAGGCTTGCCAAGGAAAGCTCAAGAGGCCTTTTAGGAAATGCCAAAAGACAGAGGCCTCAGTTTTCAGTGCAGCCAGAAGGCAAATCCCATCCCAACACCATTTCCCTCCTCATTTATTTTATAGAAGCAATCCTGCCTCCTACCCTCACTTGTCAGTGCCACCAGAATCGACACATTCGGAGAGCAGCTGACTTTTAATGATAGCCCTTGGACTGTGTGAGAGCTATTGTGCAATTTGAAAAAGAGCACGTGAAATGTGTGTCTGCGGTGGGTCACTGGGCTGCTACTCCATGGGATCTAGGCCAGCTCTAGTTTTCATGGAATAACAACAACTGCTGGGTAGGTTGCTGCCCACCCAAAATGGTGAGATGCTGAATGCAGGATTTTTGAAAGGGGAACAGTTATTGTCCCCAGGGCCTTCTTGTGCTTTGTGATGTGACTTTGAGTCATAAAATTGAAATGGAAGCTAATGCTGAATAGTGTGGCGTTTTCAAGTGGTAGGCATTATTCCATATAATATACTATGATATGTATATTCAGAAATTTAATTCACACTACAATGCTGAAGGTATGAACTGCAAAACTGAGGAAAAGAGAAGACAAGTGCAGTGTGACCATAAGAATCTTTGTATTGGAAGTTCAGTTCTGCCATTTGTTAGCTCTTTGACTTGGGTAAATTGATGAACCTTTCTGAGCCGAAATGTTCTCATCTGTAAAATGGGGATTGTTAATTCCGCTTCCAGGATTATCATGAGATTTAATGGGAATGCAGTAGAGTCCTGGCATCTCCTCCTTTGTCACACCCCTGACTCTTTTCCAGGTGCCCATCTTCCAGAGGTACTGACAGAAAACAGCAAAATCCTAATGAATTTTAGGCACTATGCCCAAAGAAAAGAGTGATTCTCAAAGAGATAGGTACTTTCCTTTTTCTGGGAGAAGCTATACATAATCTTTTATCTGTGTCACAGAAAAGAATCCAAACCCAATAGCATCAGTCAATTACAGTTGAGTTGGGAGTGGCTAAAAGGATTAGGTATTTGACCCCATATTATAAGAATTTGCTGCCATTTCTACTGCAGGGAAGGGAAGAATAAAAGTAGGATTTAAAGGTTCATGTTCTCACTCCAATTAACCAAATGACCCCTTCCCCTGTTCTCTTTATCTTTGGTATGTACATACATGTGTGAGTGCATACTTTCCTATACAGGATACACTCATATGCTTTCTGCAATCATGATATACTTGAAAGTAATAGGAACTAAATGGCTTAAAATATTTTCCCTGATCACAAAAGGAATGCATGTTTATTCTATAGGCTTTGGAAATATAAAAATATAAAGAAGAAGATACTAATTTCCTCACCTAGCCCACAGAAATAACCATTCTATAACATATTTTGGGGACTCCAAGTTTTTTCTGTGTACACACAGACACACACATAAACACACCGTGATGATAGCGTATAGACTATTTTTTTTTTTTAAAGTAGGCTCTATACGCAACATGGGGCCTGAACTCATGACCCTGAGATCAAGAGTCATGTGACCTACTGACTGAGCGAGCTGAGCACCCTTACTCTTTTCTCTTAATATTATATGTTGAACATTTCTCCTTATCATTAATATATTGGTTACTCATTGATGTGTAAAGCCAACACAAAACCTAATGGCATAAAACAACAGAATAATTTTATTATTATTTTCATGGTTCTAGAGTTATCTAGGCTCACAAGCAGTTCTTATGAAGGGTATTTTGCGCAGTTGTAGTCAGGAGCTGGCTTGGGCTAATTATCTGAAGTTTGCTTACTCAGATTTTTGGTATGTGGGCTAGAAACAACTGGCGGCTGGAACAACTGGTTTCTTGGGCATTTCTCCCAGGCTCTAATGTGGTCTCTCCTGCATGGTGGCTTCAGGGTAGCCATGCTTCCTACATTGCAGTTCAGGGTTCTATGAGTAAATGTCCATAAAGAAAGGCCAGGTTTACACTAACTCACCTTACAACAATTTTTATTTTTATTTATTATTTTATTTTTATTTTTTAAAGATTTTATTTATGTATGAATGAGAGACACACAGAGAGAGGCAGAGACATAGGCAGAGGGAGAAGCAGGCTCCCCACAAGGAGCCTGATGTGGGACTTGATCCGGAATCCTGGGATCACGCCCTGAGCCAAAGGCAGACGTTCAACGGATGAGCCACCCAGGTGTCCCTTTAAAACAATTTTAAAAATTTAATTTCAGTATAGTTATGTAATATTATTTTCAGGTATACAATATAATGATTCAACAATAAAAATATGGAACACTTCATGAATTTGTGTCATCCATGTGCAGGGGCCATTCTAATTTTTTCTGTATTGTTCCAGTATTAGTATATGTGCTGCCAAAGTGAGCACTAATTCACCTTTTATTTTTTTATTATTTTTTTAAGATTTTATTTATCCATCCATAGACACAGAGAGAGAGAGGCAGAGACACAGACAGAGGGAGAAGCAGGCTCCACGCAGGGAGCCCGATGTGGGACTCGATCCCGGGTCTCCAGGATCACACCCCAGGCTGCAGGCAGCGCCAAACCGCTGCGCCTCTGGGGCTGCCCTAACTCACCGTTTATAACTTAGTTTTGGAAGTCACACAGTCAAAAAAAAAAAAAAAAAAAAAAAAAAGGAAGTCACACAGTCTTCCTTCTGCCACATGCTTGTCACCAAGGCAGACACAAAAGCCTACCCCAAAGCCCACAGAAGCTCTCCCCTTGAGATATAGACCTCTTGAATGGTTTGTTAGTTTCTTATCAGTGATGTTACAAATTTAAAACAACACAGGTTTATTGTCTTACAGTTTTGGAGGTCAGAATTCTGAATGGGTTTCACTGGGCCAGAATCAAGGTATCCTATCAGGGTCTAGGGGACAATCCATTTCCTTGTCTTTTCTAGCTTTGGGAGGTTGCCTGCCCTCCTTGGCTCATGAATCCTCTATCTTTAAGGCCAGCATTGAAGCATCTTCAACTGTCTCTGGCTGTGATCCTCTGTGCTTATCATTACTTTTTTTCCCTTCTGACTCTGATTCTCCTGCCTCCCTTTTAAAAGGACCTGTGTAGATTACATTGGGCTCACCTGTATAAACCAGAATAATCTTCGCATCTCAAGGTCCTTAGCTTAATCACATCTGCAAAATTCCTTTTACCAGGCAAGGTAAAATATACTCACAAGTACCAGGGATTGGGATGTGGACATCTTTGGGAGACCATTAATCAGCTTACCACAGTGGGAAATGGCAAGGGTCTGGAAGAGCATATGCAACCAGAAATATTGTTGCAGTAATTTTTTGAAAATACAATCATCTACAATTAAATAATTTCAGTTGCATGGTATATTACTGTATGATTGTCACTATTTACTTAGCTTTTCTTTACTGTTAAGCATTTAGCGTGTTTCTAATATAAAAAGCCTACAAAGAACAAACATCACTATGAATAAACATTTGTGTAAATCTCTGATGATTTTTTTAGGTTAAATTTCTAAAGATGAAATTGTTATATAAAAAATAAGAATATATATAAACTGCCAAACTACGTTCCAGAAAGGGGTCACCAGTTTTCCAGCAGTAGTTTATCAAGTGTTTATTTTTCTGCATTCTCCTCACCATTGAGTATAATAATTAAAAAAAAATTTTGCAAAGCTATAGGCAGAAAACATCGTCTTACTTTCATATGTATATTATTATTGGTGAAGTTAAACATTTTTTCATATTTTTTATTCATGATTTCTTATTTTCTTTTTTGTTCATTGGCTATTCATGATTTCATTTATTTTTGTATACAGGATGTTTATATTTTTCTTATTGATTTGTAGGAGCTCTTTATATATAAGATATGTCCAAACTTTTTCATCATTTAATGCAAATAATAGTTACAGTTTTATATTTTATAAAATAAAGTATTATTTCCTTTGTTGTTTCCTCCTTTCTTTTTTATGATTAAATATTCCTTCCCTTACCTATGTCAGGTAAGTATTCACCCACATTTTCTTCTTGTTGCTTTATGATTTAATTTTATAATTCTGACTGTTTGAGTGGTGTATTTACATATATGTTATATATGTGTTATTTTACCTAACAGTGTAAAGAGGTAGATAGGGAAAGAGAGGAGTATAAGTAGTTGATTCGATTTTATTAGAAATAAATGGCTAACCTATTTACTGTCTATCTGATTCAGTCAATTCCCAATTATCTATGGTAAATTGGAGCTAGGAAGAACAAGGGTTAAATATACATCCACTGATAATCCCCCAACCATATTTCATGACATGTCTGTGCTTGGAAACACTCTAATGGCATTACACTTTGAGGGCATGGCATGGTCTCTCCATGTTCTCTCCATGGTCACATCACAGAGATCAGTGATCCTGTGGTCTATTTGGGTGACCTTGTTTCTATGACAGGAAAAAAAAAACATCCTCTCATATGATATGCAAACAAGCTGCTTTTCTCCTGAGGAACTGTGACTGATGGTGTGTCAGGTGTAGTCCTTGGCTTACAGGCCTAATCTCTAACCATTAGAGATTGATTCCTATAGGATAAGTTCTTGTTTCTATTGGAATTCCTTTAGGAACACCCCAAACAACACCATATATGCTATGAGTAATTATTGGAACTGTAGACTGAGTGTATCAAAAGTGGATGAAGGGATATCCTCTTTTTCTAGAGGGTGAAACAAAGCATGCTCAGATCACTAGGGAGGATGTGATGGAATGGGGTAACAGGATGTTTATGGGGTGGCCAGAGGAAGTGGGTGGGCAGATACCTGTTTCAGGTGATATTGGGGGCTGAGTCAGACTACAGACAATGGTGTGGCAGAGTGAAAAAAAGAAAAGATATTACCTGCTGAGTATTCATAGTTTTCTTCCTCTTCATCTCCCCTACCACCCTCAAGTTGGCCAATTTCTTTTTGGTTCCTGTTATGCAAAATAATAATAATGGGTGAATACATATTTTTTAAATCCCACTGTGTACTGGGCATTGTGTTGGGGATATAGCAGGAAACAAAATGGATAACACTCCTACCTTTATGGAGATTGCACTCTAGAGAGGGAATATGCAAGGTAAAGGAGGAAAATATATGTCAGATGGGGTTAAGTGCTGAGGGAGTAGAGAAAACAGGGAAGGAAGATGGGGGTAGCAAGTGTGTGATAAGAACATCCAGTTTTACCTGGGGTGGCCTGAGAAGGCCTCCCAGTGGAGGTGGCATTTGAGCAAAGGCCCGAAAGAGAGGTACCCGAAACCAGGTACACATCTAGATAAAGAGCCTTTCGGAGCAGAGATAACAGTCAGGCTAAGACTCTGAGCCTGGAGGGTACCTGGCTCATTGAATGGGCCCTTGATCACTGATAGAATGAAAGCAGAGAAGGAAGGAAAGATTAAAAAAAAAAAAAAGAGTCAGTAGGGACTGGATACCCATGAATTTTGGGGAGAGTTTTGGGTGAAAGAAAGCAATTTTAGGGACAGCTGCCATGTTTGTGGGAAGAAAATGATGGAGATTTTAAAAGAAGAAAAAAGGGATTTTAAAAACTTTTGCTGGGTGTTATGGGTGGATCTTTGGGTGACTTCACGGAATATTTGTTGTATCATGCAGGACTGGGTGCAAGTTGCCTGAGCATTTTGTGGAATACATGAAGTAATCTAGGAATTTATTATTGTGATAGACAGCCATTGTTGTTGAACCAGCAGAGATTATAGTCAGGAGAGCTAGGGGTATGTATAAATATAAGGTAAAAGTGTGGTGATAGGAAAGATAGCAAGAAAACTATAGTAGGGAGAATTAGGATAAATGAGGTAGAAAGTGCTAGGTCATTTAAGAAGTTATTCCAGTGATGGGCCTCCTTTCAGAATGGTCTAGTGGTGCTTGGTCTTGGTTGAAGGAAGCCTAAGTTGTTTTAAGCTGCTGAGCTGGCTGGTTATAGAGGAAGGTTTGGAGGATAGGTGTCTAGATGTTCAGGCCTGGCAAGGTGGGGCAGTTAGATGCCAAGGAGTATGTAAAGGAAGAGGTCCTCAAAAGGATCTAGGAAGGCACTGCTTCCAGATTGGCTTCATTTAACTAAGTGCCATCTAGCTGGCATGCCTATCTAGAATAACAATCCTGCCTTTAGTGCCTATCACAGTGTTTAGTGCCTAGTGAGTGTTCAATAAGTATTTTTTGAATGATGAAATGACTGTATTTGGTAGACTAACTTCCATGTGTTGTTCCTGCCTTTAGGCATTTCTTGGTCCTAGTTTATAAACATGTCTCTTTAGTCCGTTGTTGCCTATCATCTCTGTGACAGTGTTTTCTTATATTTTCTCTTCTATTACTTGGAAGGTATTAGATGAATGAAAAGAATGTAAACTTTGGAAAAATATAGAATTTTATTCAACTCCTAGCTCTGCACTTTGAAAAAGTGACCTTAGTTTTCTTATCTGTAAAGTACAGGTAGCATTTCTGTGGTCAATTAGATTATGGTTAAGCAAATATTCACTTTCCTCTTCCTCCTCCAACCCCCATGAGAGGAGTATACATTCTCATCCTATTGATGTTGGGCTTGGCCCTATAACTTGGTTTGGTCTTGTGGTAGGTGGAGGGTGCTTCCCTGCATTTTGATTTTGGGACTGGTTTATGATTTGTTTTGACTAAGACTTACAGAAACGGCTTTATCCTTCTGCACTTCTGCTGAACTTCTTGTACTTTTAACTTTTGCTATGAGAATAATATGTTTAAGTAGCCACTGTCCAAGGAGAATGAAAAACCTGAACCCAACCTTCAATTGAGTTCAGCTTATATCAGACAAACTTCAGCTGACTCACGGATTCATGAGTGAGAAATAAATGTTTATTGTTTAACTGTTACTGAGTTTTAGAGTGGTCTATTACTCAGCATTATTAGATATAACTGACTGATACAATACCTTTTTCCTTTGGATTACGTAGTGTTTTCAGAAATCTTGTAAAATGTCTACTTAAGCTTAAGTAAAACATTGTGTCTGCTTTCAAGTTAACCCAAGGAAGACTACAATTCCCTTTCTAGAACTACAGATCAACTTCGAAGGTTTGAATCCTTTCCCTCTACTGTGCCTACAATTGAAAAAGGGAAAATCATGACATCTGGTATCTATATGGCCACCAAGAACATAAAGTTCCATGGGATTTGGTGTGCCAAATCTGAAAGTTTATCAGTCTTTACTTTTCTTTAAACCTTCCCTCCTCTCCAGCTTAATCCCCTATTAGAAAACAATGGCTTTACCATCTTTGTCTTTAGGCGAAGAGGTTGCTCCTAGTAAGTGGATGGCTGCCTCCTCTTTCTGATATAAACCATTCTAAAATTCTTTCAGGAAGGATCTGTATCTTCTTCTTTGGATACATAATTACAGAATATGGTGAAGATAATTTAAAAACAAAGTTTTAGAACAGACACCTGAAAGTGTCATTTACCTGCAGTGACGCTGCAGGTAAACAGCATCTGAAAGTGTCATTTACCTGCAGTAATGCTGGTTCATAGCCTTCCTGCCTGGACAATCTCTACAATAATTTTTTTCCCCATGTTACTGTCATTTCCTCTTCTTGGGTACCAAAGCTAGGAGTATAAATTGTGCAGTTACTACTTTTGCATTACTTGTTAATACAGTTCTATTAAAACTTCTAATGAATGTGCTATACCTTGCAGATTTTTGTTTTCACATCTCTATTAGTCATTTTGGGCTGTCCTAATAAAATACCACAGTTTGGGTGTCTTAAACACTAGAAATTTATTTTTTTCACAGGTTTGGAGTCTTGAAATTCAAGATCAGGGTGTTAGTAGGGTTGGTTTCTGGTGAGTCTCTTTTCTGGCTTACATATAGCTGACTTCTCACTGTGTCCTAACATGGCCTTTTCTTGATGGGTGGGTAGACACACACACACACACACACACACAGAGGGAGGGAGGGAGGTAGAGAAGGAGAGAGGGAAGGAGAGAGAGAGAGAGAGAGAGAGAGAGAGAGAGGAAAAAAATGTGCCTCTCTGGTATCTCTCCTTCTTCTTACAAGTATACCAGCCCCTTTGGATTAAAGTTATCATTTATGACTTCATTTAGCCTTAATTACCTCCCTAAATCCCTGTCTCCAAACAGAATCACATTGGGAAGTAGATTTTCATCATATGAATTTTGGAGAAACTCAATTCAGTTCATAGCAATATACAATATATGAAAAGGAAAAAGATGAAAAAGAAGGAATGGAATGTGGAGTTTTGTATGGCTTAGTATACAGAGGGGCATGTCAACTCATTGTGAGGAGTCATACAAAGAGAAGGAAAGAGAAAGAGGGATGGTCAATGTAGCAACTGCCAGATTAGCTATGATTTAAAACCAAACATGGCAGAAAATCATCAGGCATGTCCTTCAGGCTGCCTCTGACCTGTCAAAGTTACACATACACAGATATCCAAATTGTTAGTGAGTTAGACCAGATAAGTGCTAAATTAAGGTTGAGGTGGTAACCATCATGATAGCCATAGTATTTGGCTAATAAGGCAAGGGAAACCAAGCAGAAAGGAACCTTAAAGAGGGAGGCAAGGGTGGAAAATTCCCTTGGTTCCGTAATGTTTTGCCTGGTGACTTCTACTTATTAATGCCTCAAATCTCAATGTAAATGTCTCATATTTAGAGAGGTCTTTCTTAACTCCTTGGGATTGGTCGAATTCTGTGTCCTCACAACTGGTCTCCATGTACATCAATAGTAGTGAGATGATTTTTCATGACATTAGTGACCATCTCATCTGCACAAATGTGAACTCCACGAGGGCAGGTCGATGTCTGTTTCATTCACTATTGTATTATCCATGCTTGGTCTGATGTTGGCCTAGAGAAGGTGCTCAGTAATGTATATTGAATTAATGAACACATGATTGAATGAAGAGTAAGCCTCCAGGATCTACTGAATGAATGGAGTGAAGAGAAGTCCTTCCTCTTTTCCAGCATGTACTTATAATTCATTAGATAGAATAGCTTGTTAGCCCTCATTCTCTGCAAGTCCTTCCTCTATAATCCCTTATACCACCATTCCATTTCTAGAAGACTTCTATTCTATGAGGTCCTGATGTTTGCCTGGCCTTCCCCTTGGAGGAAGTGCTGAACTTTCCCCCAATACTGGTACATTGCTTTTGGAAATCATATTCCCTAAATACACTAAAAGCCTTGGTAGAGTGGAAAAAGCATGAACAGTTGAGCCAGAGATGTTTGCTTGGATTTTTTTTTTTTTTTTGCCACTTGGTGTCTCTATGAACTTGGATAAACCAAGTAATCTGTTTCTTTACCTTAACATAGGATTGCTGTGAGGATAAATGCAAGAGTAGAATGGTTAGTGCTTTGCGAAGAGTAAAATCTTTAGAAATGTTTGTTATTTTAAGTGGAGGTGGTAATGAGTGCCTCCTCTGATTGACTAGAACAGGTGTGGGAAACTCTCGTACTAACACCAATATTTACTCTTTTACATGGTTTTACCATGTCAGCTAGAGGGCTGCTGATCTACAGATCTGATGAAACTACCTAATTTGGACAGTAGTGAAATCTACTGAATAATGTGGAAAGGGCATCAAATGAGGAATCACACAGATGCATTGAAGTCTTTAACTCAGTTAAGATGTTACTGCTCTGAGACTGGTACCAATAACAGTCTAAATGGATGTATTAATGGCAACATAAAGAGTTTCTACATCTGAAATCTACTCATATCTTTTCTCTGAATGTATGATGACTTTATTTGGGTGGCTGAAAGATTTGGTTCCTTCGATAGGGGAATAACTGCTTTGGGAGTTTTGTGTGATGGAACACTCATGAGTTTTGGAATCAGAACTGCTATGTATGAATGCTGGTTTCTTGACTCATAAGCTCTGTGATCTCCTTGAGCATCAGTTTCAGTTTCCTCATCTGTTAAAAGCAGAGAGTGATTCTTATTTTTTTGGAGGAGGGGTTTGTTATGAAGATTAGATGATATGATACATACAAACATACCCTAGGCCAGAGAGCTTGTGAGAATTTTTCTCCTCTCTTTTCTTTCTTCTTCATGAAGTACTAAATGAGTTCTAAAATATTTCTTGAGATCTCCCAAGTGTGTTTTAGACTGAGTGTTTTTAGGACTAGTGTGTAAACTTGTTCTAGCTTTACTCTGTTTGTTACTCTATTGTCAATAAATTGAAAAAATAAGTACTTTCTAAGGAATGCTGGTTTTAGTTCTGGGCTCAAACAATGAAATATTTTTACTTTCTCAGGGAGAAGAGGAGTCAGAAGGCTAATATATGGAAATAAGAGCCCCATGAATGATTCTTATCATTTAGACCAATTAATGTTCTATGATTACTATGAAACAGTCAGAACACAGCACTCAAAAATCACTGGACAGATTGGAGAAGTGCAGGTCTGGACAGAACAGAAAGGGGTTAGTGAGAGTTCATGAATGAATAGCAAGTAAATGTACTTAATTCATTTTCATGCCCAAATCCAACGTTACAAATACATTTTGCAAATTTTTTTCATTCTAAAACTAAAACATTCAGTTAAAAGGGGGTGGCGGAATAGCCATCGTGCTTTTAATAAGCTTTGATTCATGCAGATTTTACTATTAGCCTTCAGCAAATCTAAGGAAAAAGACATATGAAGTTGCTATTAAGTTCCATCTGTTGACGGGGTTGAATGAGAATTCTGAAGGAGTCAATGAAAATTACATGCAAACATTATGGCCATTTGTTATCATTATAAAAAGTGATAATGTCATTGCTGACTTACCAAAATGATGACCTGAAAGGCCATGACATTATGACATTACATTTTATCAATAATGAAAAATTGCTGCCTTTGCAGGGTGGTTGGTGAGCTCAAGAGACCATGGAAGGGGCTGCAAGCCTTTTTGTTTGTGCCAGACTGAAAATGGAAACCAGCAGTTAGAGAGTCATTAGGTAGCTAAGGAAAACATGGCATCTTTTCTTACTCTATCTGCCAGGGAAGCAGGAGGACCTATTGACCCAAGAGATTTAATATTCATTCAGTGAGAGGCTTGCTTCCAAGTTGCTTACACGGTGCTGTAGGCACCTTAATAACAAGTTTTAAGGCTTGTGGAAAAATGTATTATCCAAAGAAGCTATGATGTGTGGGCATCAACAGAGATTGTGCCTTTTTGGGTAGGGATGCTGGGACCTAGCGGATGGGCTTTCATTCCAGAAATCAGGAAAGCTGATATTAAGACATCAAGCTTATTAGCTTGTTGTTCTTAGATGGGAACTAGGAAATAGATTTCATGGCTGCTGAAGAAGTTTGTGCAGTTTTATTCAAGCTTTAGAGGATATAATGAGGGCAAAAGAGTGATCCCACATTATTAAAAACATTACATAGCATAGCTGTGTTCTTCTGACCAAGAGGGTGTGATAAATCTGGTACCTGTAGATGAGCTAAGAAAAATTTGAGCCCATATGCCATGGCTGACTGGTCCACAAAAGCTTTGGCTTCCAAAGCCTTCCTAGTAAATCATGCAGAGTTTGAGACTTTTGTGAGTCTGAGGAAAGATAATTTTCGCAAAATATGAGGAAGGGGCGATGTGGTAACTTGTCTAGCCTGTTCTTTCTCCTCACATTTATTTTTATCAGAGAGCTATAAAGAGTGGGCCACATGTATAAAATACCAAGTCTAGGCTCTAATATAAAAACTTGAAGGGAATGTAAAATCTTTAGATTTGAGGTGTAAAATAGATTTTCCTCCCTTTTCCCTTTTATGCAGGTGTTTCATAGCAGACACATAAAATACCTATTTATTTGTAGCATTTTTTCCTTTTGCACTCTATGCTTCTGCCTAGGTTTAGGGGAGTTCATATCAATATCAATTCCTTTGGAGGGAAATAAAACTGACCACCCTTGGTCTGAACTTACCCAGAGGGATCATTTCCATCTACCACCTTCGTTTTGTGCAGTTTCTAAGGGATGTATGTGTGTGTGTATCTGCATGACTGTGTGCACTGCCTCCTCTGCTCAGCCCTGAGTACCCCAGTAGAGGCCATGTTTCTGAGCAAAAGGGTTCTCTTCCCTGTTCTGATGCTGTTGTGACTGCTCACATTCCTGGGGACCTTCAGCTCAGCCTGCCTGGTGAGGTTTGCCCAGTCTCACTCTGCAGTGCCAGTGGGTCTTCCCAAGGAACCTTGTGGTGGGAATCTCTTCCCAAGGCTGCTTGGCTGCACTGATATCCATTTATCCTGAAACTTTCAGCTGCACTCTCACCTGCCCACCTCCCTGAGCATGATATACTGTCTGTCTCCCTCTCTTTGTCTCCTTCAATGCCTAGAATAGTGTTTGGCACATTGAGTCAGACTTGCCTGTTTTGTCTTACTTCAATAAGTTAAGGCGTTTTTCACAAGTGGAGATATGGTTATTTGGTGTACTATAATTTCAAAGGATACAAAGATATCTTTTCTGTAGAAGAGTGATGCCTAACGTTCAGTCTTTGACTATTAATCCCTCTGGTTTGAGATATTATTAGATGACAAATATCTTTGGGATGGATAACACATTGAATCCTTTTTAAAAATTTAATTTTCTAAATTTATTTTTAAAAGATTTTTATGTATTTATTTGAGAGAGAGAGCATGAGCAGGGGAGAGGAGTAGAGGTAGAGGGAGAAGCAGACTCGCCACTGAATAGCGAGCCCAATATGGGACTGAATCCCAGGAACCTGGGATTATGACCTGAACTGAAGGCAGACGCTTAAGTGACTGAGCCACCCAGGCACCCTAACACATTAAATTCTTAATGAAGTGTATTTTATTAAGAATGGGTTTGTGGGGGATGCCTGGGTGGTGCAGCAGTTTGGCGCCTGCCTTTGGCCCAGGGCGTGATCCTGGAGACCCGGGATCGAATCCCACATCGGGCTCCCGGTGCATGGAGCCTGCTTCTCCCTCTGCTTATGTCTCTGCCTCTCTCTCTCTCTGTGACTATCATAAAAAAAAAAAAAAAAAAGAAAAGAAAAAAAAAAGAATGGGTTTGTGGGAGAATCCTGGTGTTCCAGGACTCACCATTCTAAGCATCAATCAATTTTCAAGTGATCTTGAAAATTCATGACATTTAGTAACTGTACATATTGCAATGGGAACCAGTCACATCCCTCTCTGGTGGTAGAGTCTAGCAGACTACCCAGAATCTTTTATCTTAAGTCATCTTTAAGAAAAAGAGTCTTTGCCATTTTGTTGTTTTCTGTTTAAAAAGGAAAAAAGAGAGAAGGGATAAAATAGCATAAGTCTAATGGGATTGTTGTGAGAATTAAATGAGTTAAAAAATGTGACCTATTTAGAATAAGGCCAGATAAATATTTAACGTGTGTGAAATATTGTGATAATCCTCTCCTTGTTCCTTTATAACTCTTGTTGTTTATTACTATTCTATTTGAAGAAATTACTGCCACATATTTTGCAAATTGGTTACTAGATTTATGCATTTGGAGAGTCAAGATTTGAGGTGGACCCAAATCTTCTCAATAGTAACAGCGTGAATTCTGATCAGCTGGCTAGTGGGGAGGATAGGGCAGTATGAATGCCTGGGAGCTAAGGTGTAGGATGGAATGTATGTTACTTGAAAGGGGAGATAGATACTGAAATGGGCCATGAAATGGGAGGGTGTGTTTGTGCTGAAGATAAATTTTGCTGGAGTAAGGTAGTATTCCCACCTTTTTAGCAAGGGTTCAAGTGATCATTTTCTATCAGCAAATATAATTTTGGCAGAAGGAAGTTATCAGATGAGAGGTATGTGGGAAACCAAGCACACAATCCAGGAGTTTAGGCTAATATATTTAGAGTGTGGGCCCAAAGAATAGGAGATTTTCCTACACAGTACAGTTAATGGTTGTAAGGATGTCCTTTCATATCCCTAGATTTCTTTTAGTGAGCTTAGGATGGCTTGCTTCCTGATGGGAGCAAAAATCCCAGGACATCTGCCAAGATGTATTACTTAATGTTCTCTGTTTCTCAAAGGTTCAGTAAGCAAAAGGGGTTATTCCGAGGAAGCTGCTGGGATGATGACAGGAACAAACACCTCGATGTATAAATTTGAGACCTTTAACCTCTCAGCTGTCAAATTTCAATATTTCTGGTCACAATGTTAAATGCACTCTAGTATCCATTTCAGAGAGCTCTGATGGAAAAATCAAAGTTTGCTTTTATTATTTACACACTGTTAGTAAGTTGTTAAAAGAAGAATAAAGCAAGTTGACTGCCAGCCATATTTTGTATTCGTGGCTTTACAGCTTCAGCATAATAAACCAGAACCTCTATTTTCTCTGTAACTTACAATGCATGCTCCAAATGACTATTATTGCCAGCTTATAGCCCCTATATTTTAAGAATGATAAATACAGCATGTTGAAGGTAAAGTTCAAAATTAGGACTATGGAAAGTGTAGAAAAATACGAGCTAAAACATGGCATTAAGACCTTTTCATTTAAAATCAAATGTGTGGATGTACATGAAGGACACAGCATGTGTCTGTACACGTTCTCTCTCATTTCATCATGTGTGTTTAATAATCTAAGGCAGACTACTGGAATGGAGAACTGAGAATTCATACTCTGTTATGTGGACGCACTATTGCCTTTTGGTAGCAGTGCTGTGTTTTGTTTTGTTCTATGCAGTTCTGTAGACATATTTTCCGTCATAATGACTTTTCTGACAGCAGATGGGTGGGGGAAAATGGTTTGAGGAAACTATTTTCCTTTCCCACAGTAAGTAATAATTACTTGAAATGTGTGAAAACAATGGAGTGGGAAGACTTATCCAAGGATCCATCCTGGAAACTTCTTTGAAGTCTCTCGTTTTATTCTATGTCAGTAGACTTGTGTAGAGTGGAATGGTTAAATTTTATCTGTTTAGAAATCTGTGAAGCTTAGGAATGGTTCAATTCCACAGATGATTTCAGGTGTCTTTCTGGGACTCTTTAAGCTGGATTGACCTGAGCCCCAGCAGGCTCCACATATCCATTTTACATGTATCTCTGCCCTACTGGATACTGCACCCAAAGTGCCATGGATAGGGCCACTCTGGGCCACTGTAGAGAGAGTCACAAAGGAAGTCACAAGGGAAGCTGTGCTTCCTGTCAGGACATGCATCATGGGCTCTGAGGAATGAGTAGTAACCATGGGACTCTTGGGCATTCTCCATTCATACATATTGGAACTCTTGCCTATTGACATATATAAGTCCATTCCCAATATTGGTAAAGTAGACTTTTAGAGCAAAAATCAATGAAGAGAATGTGTCCAAATTTGTAACAGAAATTATTCATGTATGTCATCTTCTCAGAGAAATGAACAGTGATGGGATTGGTACCCAAGGAAGTACTGTGCTTTTTCAGTGCTGTTATTTTCTTTAGATGTAAATAATATCTTCTGGTAAGGACATGATCAAATCAACTCAAATCATACCCTTTCTTTTATAACATATTATAAACTTCTCAGATGATATTGCCATCTGCTTAGTGTCTAACTTCTACCACACAACTTGTCATTCATATGACACATGAACATGATATCTGCTCTTCTTATGTTAATATTTCATGTGGACATATACAATTTCCTTGATAAGACTATAAGAAGCTTGATGGCATGGTCTGCTATGGTGTCCCAAACAGTGCCCCATGTGTTTTTGGCTATTCCAAAAGACTTATGTCACCTCTTGTTTCAAATTCCTACCTGTGCTTGACTCTCTGTCCCCATTCAGTGTTTTTCATCCTGGAGCTTCTGTTTTTTTTTTTTTTTTTTTTTTTTTTTTTTAAGCCTACATTGATCTTACACTGAACCAGTGTTATATCCAAAGCACTGTCAATAAATGTATGGTAAGTCATAGACTTTGATGAAAGGTATTGGGGAATCTGAGGAATGGTACATCACTGTACAGATAAGTCAATATGTTAAATAAATGTGGTCAGCATAATTGACCTGCAGTTTTCCAGTCTTCCAGTCTTCTCCAGAGCCAAGAAGCTCTCTTTGGCCATCTCTTCTTTCATCCTCTGCCTGCTGCTAGATAACTTTTCCTTCCAGGCCACTTATCTCTTCTCTCCTCTTTTCTAGGTTCTCAGTCCCCTTGTCTCTTGGGATGCTCCAGGAAATTGGAAAAGAAAAAGTTTATTATGTAGAGCAAATTAGTCTTCTTTGCATCTTACAATAAACCTGAATCAATAAACATGGATGTAAATGATTTCAGTACTTGTGGAGGTGCTATTTTGAAGCAGGAGAATATTATAGTTATCCTATTCCACTGGACTGAAAGCTGGCTCTGCTGCTGTCCTTTCAATGGCTAAGCTATTCCCATTGCATTTCTTTTTTTTTTTTTGCCCCTCTATTTAGCCAAAGATTTAGGAGTTACAGCATGGGGATACTGAAATAGCCTATGATCTTTTCCCTCTGTATGCATGAAGCTGGGTCAAGAGGGGATAAGAAGGGAGCACTTTTTTTTCTGAGTTGAGGGGATAAGGAGTGGAGCACTCAAGCAGGAGAGATTATATATTTGTACATGCATATACCATAGAATCTCTTTTATCCAGCCTCCACTTAACTGGCTTCTCCATTCCTTCCAGAGGACATACTGACTGAGTCCAAGGCACTTTGAACTCCTGCAGCCAGTAGGCTAGCACTCAGGACACTCAGAGCAGGTGAATTAATGCTTACCAAGTGTCAGTTGTGTTTGTTCCTCAACCTGTTTATGCCACTTGTACTTAATATTGTACACTAGCTCTAGGTGCCTACCTCTCATCATACTGTTTCTTGCCACTGAATAAATTTATGACCAATGCACGGTTCAGTTTCAGGACATCTATTGACAAGTATTAGATATACAAGAGTCAATATGCATGTGTAAACATTACATAAACAACATATCCACTCTAGAAATAAGTACATAGGAATGGAGATGAGAGGAAATAGTTACAACAACAATAAAAATTAGGTATTTAGACACAGGTTGAATTAGAAGGTCTTCATAAGACCTTCATGAAGAAAATTATAAAATCCATTTGAAGGAGTGAATGGGGGATTTCTACTTCCAACTCAGATGGAGTGACAAGAAATAGATTTACCTTGCCACCCTAGTACATGTGAGACTGGTTACTTGTAACAGAACTAGCATATCAACGATGGAGAACACTCAATGTCTGCATTAGTAATTACTTCATGTTTAGTTTCTAAAGAGACAGACTTTTGGTTTATGCTACACAGGCTTATAAACTGCATTTTTAGACTCCAAGTTATTTATGCACTTAATTGTTAACTGTAAAGTCCATGGGAATGTGAGAGGTGTGACTTCCCTGTGGTGTTATGGACAGTTGATGAATCTCTTCAAGGACTAGGAATGAGGGGTTTTCTTGACTGTAAGAGGGAATAGAAATGTCACATGACATAGTTTCTCACAGTTGCTTAGGAATTTTTTGCTGGTGGATTCTTGTTTAAGTCTTTGACAAAGTCCTATTAAGTGTTTTTTTTTTTTAAGCACTTACCACTCTCTGACGCTATTCCCCATCTATCAATCTTCCTTTAGTGACTCTGGTGTCCAGTGCAGTAGGGACTGATACTTAAGCCTTCTTTTTTTGAAGTATCATAACTTAGAATAGTGCCTGGTACATAGTTGACACTTGATGCATGTTTGTTAAAAGAATATGGTTATCGCTTCTTAGCTTTTTGGTAAGATCAAGTGTTTAAAAAATATGGTTGTGGTAAATGGTTTCAAATACTTGAGACTAGATTGTACCTAGTTATTAGTTTATCTTTAAGAATTTCCACTTAGTCCTTTCTGTTATAGTTTTCAAATAACATTGGTCTGGCGGACATCTGCTTGCTCTTCTGAAATTTCATTATTTGCATAACTCTTAATGAAACAAAAGAGGTACATTTTATTAACCAGAATTTGTTTTAGGAAAGAGCCCACATTTGTTTGAAGGAAATACTTTGGTGGAAGCTTAGGGTCAAAAAAGAGACCTCCCAGAGTAGGGCTGAAGGTGAGTGTGTATGTTTTGCATGAAAAGAGAGGAATGCCTCCTCTGTTGCTCTGGGGAGATAATGAACAAAGAGCAGGAAAGGAAAGCAGGGTGGAGGCCATGAGAGATGGGCTGGAAGGCTGTAAGTCCTCTGATGTCAACCTTCCAATGACCCTACTTCAAAATCTTCAGTAAGATTAATTCACCAAATACTTGGGTTTGGGTGAACTGTGTGTGTGTGTTTGTAAACAGGCCTTGTGAGAACTTATTTGTGGGTGAGGTTTGCACTAAAATCAACACAAAGTGAGAACTGAGGCAGCATGTGTGCAGCTGGTCTGTAGAATAAGAGTGATACCACAGCAGAGAGTCTTGTCTGCTGCCTGAAGCCTTCTCTTTGAAGGAACTACCTTCTCCTCAGGTTGTAAGCCAAGGTGCCCCTCCCCTGCATGGCAGCCACCTTCAGGCATTTCACCAAGCTTAAGATGATAATTTTTCAGAGATGTGTATTTTTTAAAATTGGGATGAGTGTGGTGTTTCTAAATTTAGCAGAAAGGCTTGACTTTCTTAATAAGTCTCCTATTGACACTAAAAGTGAAGTGAGCATTTTATTGACGAACTGATTTCAGTGAGCCAAAGTGGGGTATTATTGTCTAGGGGCAGGCTTTCCTAAGGCCATTGAGTGGTATACTCTCCAAAGTAGATTTAGATTCAGAAGCCATGAAGTTGTAGAACTGCAAAAATACTTAGGCATGGCTTCCTTCTTTGTGCTCTTTGAGCTTTTGTTCTCATTTCTGTTATTATATAACTATTACTTAATATTATATGTGATATTAGGAGAGCCATCTCTTTCTTATTGCAAGCTCCTTGGGATCAGGGACAGAATCTTATTTATTTTTTTTATCTTTAGCCCTTTGCATAGGACTGGACCATGAAACATGCTCATTAAAAGTGGATGGAATGAATGAATGGAGAGATGGGCCCCATCTCCTTATTTTCATGAGGACACTAAGACTTTTCCAAGGACACAAGTGAATCAGTGGCAGAGTTAGGACCAGAAATAGCTTTTCTGATTTAAGGGTTCTTTCTTACATTCTCTCTTCAAGAAATTTACTTGGAATCAAGTCTATACCTTATTTCCTTAGAGCCTTCTTGGATGACCTTATTTAAAATGGCAACTCCTCAGTCCCATAATCTTGTTACTTTCTATCTTATTTATTTTATTTTTCTTAATTTATCCCACCTTTCCTCCCTCCCTCCCTCTTGATTTCTTTTTTTCCTTCTTTCCTTCCTTCCTTCCTTCCTTCCTTCCTTCCTTCCTTCCTTCCTTCCTTCCTTCCTTCCCTCTTTCCTTCCTTTCTACCTCTATTATGTGGCCTCCTCCATCAAGAGTAAAGTTTTATAACTACGTTTTGTCCTCTTGTGAACCGCCATATTCCAAGCATCAACAGTACCTGAAACATAGCAAGACTTAATAAGTATTTGTTGAATTAATTGAATTACTTTGACTATACAGGTTTAGGGAATGCAAAAACAATTTAATAGAACCCAAGTTTAACATCAAGAGAAGGATATATATGTTGCATAGAGTTTGATATTAGAAAGCTTGACTTCAAATGATGCTGGCATGCACTCTGACTGGCTTTTGGTCTGGATCCTCTTCTCAATATAGGTTAGTGGGCATTGAACAGATTGTTGCAGGATTATTGTTGGGATAAGCCCCCTGGACAGTCAATTTTAGGGGTGGAGGTAAATGAAAGCAAAGTTGAATGTCAGAGTAGCCTTTGTCTTCATATACCAGCCATATCTGCAGAAGATGAATGATGTACCTTCTTTTTTTATTGTACATGTTTTCTTTCTTACCTTTTAAAAAAATCATTCCGATAGGAAATGTCAAGTAGCAAATACCACTCCTGACAATTTTCCTTATGCATTGTACAAGGTCCTAGGAATGACTTGGAAGGAGTGGAAACAAATAGAAGCAGGGTGGAAAGTAGCTTTGTAAAGAGACAGTTACTTCCTCTCTCTGCTGTTCATATCTGACAGAGCTACAGATGAGGAGGAATTGTGCAAATTCTGTCCTCCTTTCCTACTCTTGGCTTGGTTCTAGTATAGCCCCTCAGTTTTTATCTGTTGGTTTCCATTGCTGCCAGGTCATATAGCTAAGTGGCTCTAAAAGCTATTGAGGGAGCAGTGTAACCAACTTCACCAGCCCACCTAGGCAGATTGAGCTGGGATTTGGGCTTAAGATATGGTAAGACTTCCCCAGCATCACTACACAGGGATTGATTGTGAGTAGGTGCTGGGATTCTTTTTCTCTCTTTTGCCTCCATTCCTAAAACTGGACAAGGGTATATTCTTGAGATTTACGCAAGTCCAGTTTCTAGCTTTGATGGACGCATTTTACTGTTACTCCTCAGTTAAATTTGGTTTCACATATGGTAACAGGAGGATATTATTTAAAGATAGTTTAATCAATATATTTTCATTGTATACATAGATAGTCAAAAGTTCTAACATCTAAATTTATTTAAACAAACTATGAGTCTCCAGTACTTTAAGACCACAGCATTGGGTGATATATTCTAGTTGCTGAGGAAATTAAATTAATCCATGAGTTTTTGTTTTATCGACCTGTTGAATATGCCTAACACTGAGGAAACTTAGTATCCATGAATATCTCCATTTAGCAAAGGGGCTCAAAAGCTCTTTGAAACTTGGGTGTATCCACCTCTGTATTCCCCACTGGCCTAGGGTTAACCTATGTCTCTGTTGTATATCTGAGAAAATACATGGATGTCCCTTTGTGCCATTATTCTTACGAGCTCTTTTTGTCTGGAATGCCTTCTTTATCCTTTCCTCTTGTCTCCAATGGAGATATGCAAATAGTTATTAAAACTGGATTTGTTTTTTCAAGTGTTAGGTCAAAATTCACCTCTTTAGTAAGCTTTACTTGGTATTCCAAGTTGGTAATCTACCTGGAGATGCTGGGACCATCCCCCTTTTTCAAAGGCTTAGATAATTTGGCAATATGACAGATTGTCAAGTTGGTCAAAATCGCCAACATTCTCTTGGGCAATGAATAAAGCAGGGGTTGCCTACCAGGTCAAAAGAATATCTGAGGCCCAGCAATAGCTTGGTTCCACAGCTGAGGTCAGTAGGATTCAAAATAGGTTTAGGCTTAGTTGGATTGGTGAAAATCAGCCTCTCTTGAGGGAGCACCTAGTCCTTCTACATAGGACTGCATAGTTTGTGAAATCATAGCATTTTGTGCCTCAATTATAAGACATTTCAATTTCAGGTTCATCTCTTTTCCAGTAGATCATAAACTCCTTGAGAAAAGGGAGAAATTCTTAACTTTCTTCTTCATAGTGTTTTATACATAGTGGGCATTCAATGTTTGTCAAAATGTATATAAATAAAGATAGGATCCAAAGGTCTGCTGAGGTCCTTTGGTGCTCCTATTGGGACATTTCTTGTTTGGGCTGGGTGTTAATAAGATGTGGAAGCCCTAGAGCTGTTTCAGAGTTAATCTTGGGTATAGTGGTGAGGCAAGCTTATAAGGAATGGTATTCTTCATTTTTAGAAACTTAGCTTCTGAAGTTGTATCTTTGAGTTTGAGATTGAGTTTGAACAGAAACTAGGGCTCTATCAAGAGTGAAAAAAATCAATTACCTAAGTAAGCCTTGGAACTTAGGACCAAAAACTGAAGACTAATTGAAAATATAATCTCCAGGCACTTTAAATGAAGTAGTCCTAATCTCTTGGACATATTTAAGAGACTTCTATAATAAGATGGAAAATGATACCCCATTTTTTTAGTGACCTTGAATACCAAGTCACTGAAGCTCAGATCTGAGGCATTACTGTTCTTAAGTCAGAATTAGTCCCTTCCTCTTCAACTCTTCCTTACCACTCTGTAGTGCTCTGTTATGGGCCTGCTGCTGAATCTGTATACATTTTCCCAACCTCAACATTGGTTTAGCTCCATAATTATCTTACTTTGTAAAGTCCTGGAAGAGGCCTCAGTCCAGCTTATTAATTTTATGGTAAGAAATGACTCAGCCAAAGTCAGGAAGCATCTCAGATCACATTCCTAATCTTGATTCTAGTTTTCTTTTTATTTTCTTCTGCTATACCTCAAATGTTTGTGCCTCCCAAATCTTAATCTCCAATGTGATGGTATTTGGAGGTAGGGCCTTTGGGAGGTACTTAGGTCATGAGGGTAGAACCCTCATGAATGATGTTAGTGCTTTTTATAAAAGAGGCTCTAGAGAGCTCCCTTATCCCTCCATAAGGGTACTACAGAAAGGCACTTACTGTGAACCAGGAAGTGAGCCTTTCCCAGACCCTGAATCTGGACTCAGTATAATCAAGTCCACTTGATTTTGGACTTCCCAGACTTCAGAATTATGAGAAATCAATGTTTGCTATTTATAAGTCCCTCAGCCTATGGTATTTTGTTATGGCAGCCCAAACAGACCAAAGTAGAGATTGATACTGAGGGGAAGTTGCTGCTATAACAAATAACTAAAAATGTGGAAGTGACTTTGGAACTGGGTGATAAGTAGAGGCTGGAAGAGTTTTGAGATTTGTGATAAAAAAGCCTACATTGCTGTGAATGGATCGTTACAGGAGATTCTAGTGAGGCCTTGGAAAGAAAAGAGGAGAGCTGTGGAGAAGGCCTTGATCTTTTTAGAGAGTACCTATGGAACCCTAAACAGAATGTTGCTAGAAACATGGATGATAGAGGCCATTTTCACGAGGTTTCAGACAGAAATAGGAAGTGTTACAGGAAACTGAAGGAAAGACCATCCTTATTATAAAGTGGTAAAACACTGGGCTAAATAGTGTTCGTTTTGTGGAAGAAAGAACTTGGAAGTAATTAACTGATATTTAGATGAAGCTTTTTATTTATTTTTAATTGAAGTATAGTTGATATATAATATTATCATTTCAGATGTACAAAATAATGATTCAGAAACTATAAACATTCCAAATGCTCACCCTGATAAGCATAGTTACCTTCTGTTCATTTCTAAGTGAAGTGTTGAAGATGAGACTTGGCTTCTCCTGAATATTTATGGTAAAATGTGAGAAGAGAAAAATGACTTGAAGGTAGATTGTTAATCAGAGAGGAAGCAGAACTTAAAGATTTGGAAAATCCCCAGCCTATCCACATAATAAAGAAATGAGAAAGTGTTTTTGGAGAGAACACTAAAGGGATGGCCAAACCACATTTGATAAGGAGATTAGTCAGCCATCTAATCAGAAGCCAGGAGCTATTATTCAAGACAATAGAAGAATACAAGTGCCTATGGGACCTCTTCCGACTGCCCAGCACTTATCATTGTCTCTGCTCCCATATTTCTCCACTGTGTTCCTTGGCCACCCCATGGGTCTCTCTAGTAGCCCCCAGTGCTGTGTGAGCTGTACCCAGCAGTCATGGGAGCATAGCTGCCTCCACTTAGATTTCAAAGGATAGGGCAACCAGGCAGAGCCTAGGGCTTGGGTCTCCGTTCCTGTAGCGTTGTGGAGCCCAGGTATAGGGCTACCTCTGGGCAGGGCTGCCCAAAGCTATGGGTGTCTAGCGTGTGCTTGGCATAGCTGCAGAGGTAGGGCCACCACTCAGTGGATCCAAAGGTGGGATTTTTGCCCCATGGGCCTGGAAGGCAGAGTGTCTAATCATAGAGGATTGTTCTCAAGCATTGGAATTTGCCTTGCAGTTTAGATTTACTTTTTTTTTTTTAAACCTCTTTCTTCTTTCTTATTTCTCCCTTTTGAAATGGGTGTATCTATCCTATGTTCATCCTGCCATTATATTCTGGAAGCACAAACTTGTTTGATTTCACAAGTCCACAGTTGGGGAGAAATTTTGCCCCAGAATTAATCAATCGTACCTTGAGTGTCATCCATATCTGATTTAGAGGACATTTAGATGAGACTTTGGACTTAGACTTTAGAGTTGAGTTAATGAGTTAAGACTTTTGAGTTATTGGAATGAAATCAACTTATTTTGCATGCAAGAAGGACATAAATTTTGTAGGGACAGGAATGGAATGCATTGGACTAAATGTTTATATCATTCTCAAAATGTGTATGTTGAAATCCTGACTTCCAATACAATGGTATTAAGAGGTGGGGCCTTTGGGAGGTGATTAGGTCATAAATGCTTGAGCCCTACTAAATGGGACGAGTGCTCTTATACAACAGGTTTCACAGAGCTCCCTTGCCCCATCCATCAGGTGAGGACCAAAGAAAGGTGGCTGTCTATGAACCAGGAAGCAGGCTCTCACCAGACACCGAATCTTCTAGCATCTTGATTTTAAACTTTTGAGCCTCCAGAGCTGTGAGAGATAAATTTCTGTTGTTATTTATTTATTTATTTATTTATTTATTTATTTATTTATTTTAATTTCTGTTGTTTATAGGCTATCCAGTTTATGGTATTTTGGATGAAGGTATCTTCTTAAATGGACTTCTTCAATGCTGTGGTGCTATTCTCAAGGATCTTAGAGTTTTACACTAGACCAATATAATTTTTTGACTTGTGAAACTCCTAGAGTCCTATGTTGGAAGATAAGGGACAGAGAAAAAACAATGCCTCTTCCTTAGCAATCCCAAAGACCTAAAGAAGAGAGGTAAATGAGAAGTCAAAATTGAATTCTGTAAAAATCTTATTTATTTCATTAAAAGTCAGCTATTGAATACTTTAGAAATAAGAATTCACTTCATTAAGAGAACTTGTTGATTTTTCAGTACAAAGTGCTATAGTATTACCTTGTTGCTTTTATTTGCATCCTGAATAACATATTTTTTCATGCTTGGATAGGTTTTATCCATAGAGTTTCAGAAAAGTAAGTTTCTTTGAAAAAAGATTTGTGTGTGTGTGTGTTGTGTGTGTGTGTGTGTGTATGGACTTTGCCATATAAATGATCACCTTGTACCATATATTTAGTTTAAGAGCAGAATGTATATTTTTGTTTCTTGAAGATAACCCTTGGACAGAATTGCTTCCTGAGTATATGCATTTAGATGAAAAGATAAATGTGTGGTTAGAAGCCCTTGCCCACCTCTGGTTAAGAGTTTTTGTTAATGGTATTCCAGGTAAGGGTCCTGTCTGCCTCAATAGCTCTTATCACTACTTAAAAATGAATGGCAGTTGGGTATTGTTCACATGGAAAAAACAAGCTTTTTGTGATGAGTACATTTGGGACTAAGATACATCTTTATCACCTTTTTTCTTTCCCCTTCCTCCTTTAATGGCTCATTGAGGTGATTTTAGCCCAGCTCTTCAAGACCACCAATAAAGTTATTCTGGACTCCTCTCCCACTGTGGGCTTCTTCGAACATTTCTTTGCTTTTCTGTGGGCTCCTATAATTGGATCAGACACATTGCTAAGACTTCTTGTCTTTTTTTTTTTCTAAAATTCAAAATATCCTAACACTCAGACACATATCTACATGTGTGGATCGATTAAGTAGCAAACTGGGAGTAGAGCTGACAGACCACAGGGAACAAGCTTGATCCAACAGCCAATTGAGGGCAAGCACCCCAGGTGGAATATGTGAGCTCTTGAATGTTCTAAATATTCAGAACATTTTATCCTTCCATAGTCTTTTTTTCACAGTTGAAATTATACTTAGATGTGAGATAATATGAAGAAAATCTTTGGAGAAAGGCTCTTGAAACAATAATGGAGAAATTTAAAGTATAAGTAAGTTGTTCTGAATTCTCATTACTGTGATAATAAAACACTTACGAAATTTCTACTTGCCCATGTCAATGTGCTAAATGTTGTGGGTCTTCTAGAGACATCATTGTAATCCCTGGAATTTCAAACAACCCATTACTTTCCTCTCGCCTTCCAGAGAATTGTTTATCTCTCATTATTACAAAGTTATAATATCATCTTCATTTTATCTCATGGGTATTGAGACTTGTTTGCTGGTTTGTGTATCTCGGATAGCTGTCTGATCTGGATTATAAATTCCTCCAAAGTAAATTTACTCTAAGACTTCAACTCTCTAATTTAGTAAGAGAATAGAATTAGTAGTTCCCTTGGCTTAATACTTTCTGATGTTGCAGGGCAAGTGCAAATTTGTTGCTAGATTACTGAACCATCAGAAAAGAGGATCCTTTGGATTCATCTTATCATAGCTTCTTTTTCTTGATACTTGTCCAAATTCTCTACACATATTTGAATTGAAGGCCTGTGTTTAATAACATGTTTTAGATATATTGTGGAATAAATGTGTTGTTAAGTGTCACAAACCAAAGTAGAAACTAGGCATATACACATCTGTGAGAACAAAGTCTAAGAACTTAAGCCCCTGTCTTCTTGGATGTTGCATAGTAATGATAATTGTGATGATGATAAAAGAATTAATATGCTATTCATTAAATAGTGTAAATCAACACTACTACATATTTTCAATCTGCTAATGTCATTTACTTCTTACCACAGCTCTACAGTCTAGGTACTATTATTAGCCCCTTTTAGGAGAAAGTAAATTGAAACTGTTTAAGGTCAACTGGCTTGCCCAAAGCTACCCAGGCCATGAGTAATGGAACTGGGATTGGAACTCTGTCTGGCTCCAGAACTCTTGCTCTTAACCATGAATGGACCTAACTCTATTTTTGCCAGTAGCATTGAAATTATATTATCTGTTAGATTTATTTATTTATTTTAGAGAGAGAGGTGAGGGGTAGGGGCAGAGGGAGAGGGAGATAATCCTCAAGCAGACTCCAGCTGAGCAACGAGCTTGACACAGGGCTTAATCCCAGGACCCCGAGATATGACCTGAGCCGAACTCAAGAGTTGGGTACTTAATCTACTGAGCCACCCAGGTGCCCCTATGTTGTCTGTTTTATAGAAGTAAAACCATCTGTGGAATGCTGGCACATTCTAGATTGGACAGCATACCATGATTGTGTAAGAGCTCAGGCTTTGGGATCAGGCCACAGTAGAATCCAGTCTGCCTCTTAGGAACTGGATGACTTGGCTAAGTTATGAAAATGCTATGATCTTTCATCTTGGAAATGGGGAAGAATATAATAGTACTTGCCTCACAGGGTGCTGCTAAGGCTTAAAGTGGATTCTCTATGCTAAGTACTTAGTAAAGGACCTGGCACAAAGTTTAAGTGCTTCCTTAATAGTAACAGTTATTCTTATCAACAGTATCTTTGGATTTGACAAGTGAAACCTAACATCTAGGAGCAAGATTCAGCTCCACCTTCCCTGTATGGCCCCGATGGTAAGAAATGGGCATAAGTGCTCCCTTCTCTGAAGAAAGCTAGAACTTTCTCAGCAAAAGGTGAGGCTCAGGCCAAGGGAGAGTATACATCTGTGTTGCCCAATGGTGACTCCCCATTAGAATTACCTGGGAGGGGATCCCTGGGTGGTGCAGCGGTTTGGCGCTTGCCTTTGGCCCAGGACACGATCCTGGAGACCCGGGATCGAGTCCCACGTCGGGCTCCCGGTGCATGGAGCCTGCTTCTCCCTCTGCCTGTGTCTCTGCCTTTCTCTCGCTCTCTGTGTGACTATCATGAATAAATAAAAATTAAAAAAAAAAAAGAATTACCTGGGAGCTCTGAAAACTCCTGGTGCCTGAAAGCACCTCCAATGATGAAATCAGAATCTCTAGTGGTGAGACCATGACATCAATATGCATTAAAGTTCCCTAGGTAAACTGTTGAGAACTGTTTTTGGTGACTGAAGGATGATCTCAGGTACTGTCCTTCGGGAACAGAGCACAACATACCTGGAAAATGCAGGAATCAGAGAGGCTAAGAAAAATCATAACTGTTTCCAGGTACTCCTCAATGATCTCCTGGTACCTTGAAAGAGAAAGTCTGAATCCCCTGGATGGACCTTATAGCAGAGGCATCGCTTAGTAATGTTCTGTTCTGGATGGAGAATTCAAATAAAAGCACCTAGACTTTAGTCCAGTTCTACATTTCCAAGTTTGAATACATCATAGGACATCTTGGGGCCTCGGTTTCTCCAGCACAATGGGATATGTATGACCCTCTGAATGAGCAGCCACTACTCCAGTTAATTGCTGCCATGAAGGCGTGTTGAGACCAGAGTGCTCAGGTTATCCACCTTCTCAGGAGAAACCAGAATTCTGTATTTCTGTGTGATTTTCTTCATTTTTAAAATGTTTCCAGCATTTAAATTCTCATGGTAAAATATAGACATATAATGATTTAGTTAAAGGCTTTTCACCCTATTGACTTTTGAAAAATTATACCACCTGTTGGCCTCCTCCCTTTTTCTGTGTGTGTATGATGACTTTTTCACCTGTATACACATTACACAAATGCATTCATAAAACATGATACTATTTTTACATTATGACTTTAGGCAAAAACACAATTACCGATGTATCTGATATAACAGTTTCTAGTCAGCATCATAAGGAGTGAATTTGAATTGCCCTTTATGTGTGGATGAACTTAAAATGTTTTGCTTTGTGTAGGAATGCTAAGTGGCAGATAGCACCTTCTCATGACTCTCCAGCAATTGCAGGTGTGCTATTTCCACATTCTGAAGTGCTCTCTTATTTGGCTTTTCTTTTGCCCAGAGGGTGTTTTTAGTGTTATAACTTTATTTTCAAGTGCAGTTTGAATGCAAGATAACCATGAACCCCTCAAAGGTTGAAAAATTGATGAAGAAAATGATTCAGAAAGAAGGAAAAAAAACGAGTACAATAAACTTTCATCACATTCACATTATATTTTATGTGCAAACTGTATTTATTCACTTTTAAATTGTTGTTTATTACCTATATACTTGTTTTCATTGTTCAATTGCTATACTTTTTTTTTTTTAACCTGAGAGATTTTGGGTAGTTTGGTATTTTGATTTGGGATGGAACACATCACAATTTTTCCTATTCAGATGAGTGGAAAGACATTTTTTTCCATTTGATGGCTTTTCACATGGCATTCAGTTTTTCAGGAATGAGTAAAAGTCCCTAATAGGGATTAGTGTTTCATTCTGTGGGCCAACACAAAGCTCATCATTGGACCAAATATGACTAGCAAGATGCTAGTTTGTGACATTCAGTGAAGAATGGCTATAAAAGTGCTGTAAAAATATTGAGCACTGAGCAAGCATGAGGGCTATTATTCTAGGCCTTTCAGGGTATGGGGTGTGAGGAAGTGCTTATATTTCTTCGGGACAATCTTTTCTCACCCTCATTACTCTCCCTTTGGGTTTTCCTAGCCCTCTTTCCATGATACACAGCGTTCTGAATCAAATTTGGACTTTCTGCCCATTTCCCTCTGAGGCCAATCAGCTTCATGAACCTCCTGATCAAGCTAGTAACCTGGATATGGACTTGTTATTTGCCTGGGGACTATGTAGGGTGGTGGAGAGGACAGCAAATTGGGATAATAATTTATTCTTCTTATAACTATTTCTATAATCATTGTTATTGACATTTTCTCAACCTCAGGCTAGGCTATAAGACCTCTAAGTTTTCTTTTAATTCTAACATTCTGTGGTTCTAGAAATATTTCTATAAATACACATGTATATTTTCATAGAAGTAGCACCCTCAAAGGCAGGCATATATTCTTATTGCCAATATTTGCTCATTTGTTCAATATACATTTATTAAATCTTTTTTTTAAAGACTTATTTATTTATTTATGATAGACATAGAGAGAGAGAGGCAGAGACACAGGAGGAGGGAGAAGCAAGCTCAATGCCGGGAGCCTGACGTGGGACTCGATCCTGGGACTCCAGGATCACGCCCTGGGCCAAAGGCAGGCGCTAAACCACTGAGCCACCCAGGGATACCCCAAGATACATTTACTGAAGGTATACAGACTACCAGACATTGTTCTAGGCACTGAGCAGATAGCAAAACGGACAAAAGCTTTGTCTTCATTGAGCTCACATTCTTGTAGTTCCATCAGAGATGTTTTCTCCTCATTTAATACCTGTTACTACCTGGATAAAAGAACTCTACTACTCCATAGGGAGCCGTATAAGTAGGGATTAGAAGTATTGTTAGGGCATACAGGATGAAAAAGAAATTTTGACATAGATATATTTGGGGTGATGGGTGAGGTTGATTGAGAGGTCTGAGACACCAGCTTTGTGAATTGGTTTGGCCTTTGATAGTGTTTATAAGATGCCACCATTCACAGATGGACTGCCAGTATCAGGCCCAGCAGTATTTTCACCTCAAGTTGTGTAGCGGGAGACAGATGAGTCAGGTTGAGAGATAAAATGGGCATGTGGGTAACCACATCTGTAAGCTGAAACTGGTCAAATCACAGAGAAATCAGTGGTGTTACATTTATGGCTGATTCTATCTGAAGGATGTCCATTCTCTCCTCTTTAGGGAAGCTTGGCAAAACATCTTTCCTTGGTGAAAATAGCCCCTCTTTACCCTTGTCTCACAGTTTCCCTGATTTTCCTTGTGTACATTGCCTTCGGTCCATCTTCTTTCTCTCCTCCTTGCCCCTCCTCTTCTATTTTGCTTCTCCTCTTTCTTCTTTTTTGCCTCTTCTTTTTTCTTTTTCCCTCTTTTCGTTTCTGCTCTCCTTCCTTTCCTTCTTTCTCCTCCTCTGGCTCTTCCTTCAGTTAAATAAAATATGATTACTACAAAGGTCTGTGATAGATTAATGTCCCCACTGGGGGTTTAAAAGATAACTTTTCCGAAGACTCTAGAGAAAACAAAGCCAAAGCAGCCTGGATATAAAGGGACCAAAGACCACAGATGCTTTGAACCAGACCTGATAAATGCTTCTGTGTTGCCTTAAACCAGACTAATCCTTATTTAAAGCTAATACAGGTAAATGCCTACTACCTCCTAGAGATGGACTGATTGTGATGGCAAAACAGGTTATAGCAATTGGGGCTGTTGTGATAGCTCGTTGTCAAGTGGTTAGAGAATGACAACAACCAAAACAATAAAAAATCACTCAGTCATTGTCAGGAATTTGAGCGGAAGCTATAGTTAAGAAATGGCAGCTACTTAGTTAAGATCCTGGAAGTGAGTCAATTGGATTGTTCTTTTCCTTCTTAACTGTTGATGTACCATTGCCTTGACGAAGTCTCTCTATGCTTATTATACATGTATTTCATTGAGGACCTCTATAGAAACACTCTGATTGAATCACTTCTACTCTTACACTAAGGATATTCCTGAGAACATTGTGATTATATCCTGTGGTGCTTCCTGTATGAAATCGCATATAAAATTTGTTTTTCTTCTTGCTGAGTGTTTAGAAGGGCTCTGTTTCTTTTAAAGGGCTGTTTTTTAGGTATTTTATGTTTTTGGTCTATTTGGACAAAAGAAACCGCCCATGCGTCTATTTTCCCTTTGGTTTTCAGGATGCTGAAATCCAAATTTGGGATTCAAACTATAACAACGGTCTAAATCCTTATGGCTTGAATGTTGGTATCTACTCCCTATCCTTAATCTTGCTTCCTACTCTTATTTGTATTCCATTTCTGGTCTGGCTTTTTCTTACCATCTCCCACCTCCCCATAACATGTTGCTATGTTTTCATAGGAGATAACTTCAAATCTTTTGTGAAATTCCTGTCTTTCTATCCAAGCTAGCAATGTCTGAGTTCCTGTTCTCATGTATCTCAATAGAGTTTTGCACTGCAGCAGCATTCTACTTAAACTTGTGGCCTCCTGCCTGTCTCCCCTCTATCCATTCTGTTGGAGTTTTCTCCTGAGAGCTCAGATTTAAGCATGATATTCCCATGCTTAAAACCCTGACAGGACTGCCTTTTCTCTGTGGGCAGAACAAGCTATTAAGATATGCCCTTACAAATAGCTCTAATCTTAACATAAGCTCCCTTTCATACACTCTATACTTCTGTAAATTTTGTTCAGCAAGTAATAATTATTATAGTTTTCACCACAGCAGTAATTTTTGTACACAGTAGCATGGGAATTTTGCATATTTCCTTTAGCAAAAAGTAAATGAGTCCCATGTTCATGTACCTAGGAGGAAAGGTAGTAAACAATGTTTATTGGATTGATGGGATGGTTGTCAGTCTGCTGGGACTACATGGTACCAGTTTGGTAATTTGGTCTTTTCCGGAAGCTAACTTATTTACTCCAAATCTGTCAACCTAAATAGTTTCTAGATTCTTCCCTCAAACACTCTGTCTTTTAAAACAGAAGGGAACTGAGACCATAAATAGCTTCCTATCAAATTCATTTCCTGATCTCAACTTCCTCCTTAAACCTCTCTGTTACTTTCTTTTATGTAGAAGCAAGATAGGTATACATATTATAGTTCAACTGGAGTTAGATGTTTTCATAGTCTCTGGATTAACCCTTAGTGAAATATGACTGAATGAGGATAAGGAAGTCTATGGAAGATGCTGTTCTGTATGAGTATAGATTTTGGAGAAAGGACGTTGGATATTGCTTATAACCATCTCATAAACTAGCTATGTGATCCCGAGTAATTTGGGTCTTTGATTTCTGGATGAAATGAGAGTGTTATAGTGGATTGTCATCCTTCCAGTTCCATTTCTAAATTGAATGTTTTTAATTAATTAATTAATTAATTAATTAATTTTAAAAAATGGAATGTTTTTAGAAAGAATGAGCAAACATACCAAAATTCCTTATTCATTCATTAGCAAATGTTTATTAGACACCTATTGTATGCTCAATATTGTGTAGCCTTGGGGATATAGAATTTTACAGAACATAAACACAGAATTTAAGAAACAATTGTTCTGCCATCACAGAACTTGAAGTTTAATTAGGGATTTATATAAATATCCATAGCAAAAGGTAGAAACATACTGATGCCACTAGAAACACACAGATCATAGAGCCATAGTGTTAGAACATGGTAACTTCAGATGTCACAGTCTCTGACCCTGAAGTGTGTTGATGAAGCTCCAGCTTCACCTGGGTAGAATCTTTTTTTTTTTAATAAATTAATTTTTATTAGTGTTCAATTTATCAACATATAGAATAATACCCAGTGCTCATCCCGTCAAGTGCCCCCCCTCAGTGCCCGTCACCCATTCACCCCCACCCCCTGCCCTCCTCCCCTTCCACCACCTCTAGTTCGTTTCCCAGAGTTAGGAGTCTTTATGTTCTGTCTCCCTTCCTGATATTTCCCACACATTTCTTCTCCCTTCCTTTATATTCCCCTTCACTATTATTTATATTCACCTGGGTAGAATCTTGAGCACTATTTTAGAACCACTAAATCAGAATCTGCATTTTAACCACATCTCCAGGTGATTCATATTCTCATTAAAACTTGAAATGTACAGATTTGGTTCAAACCCATCAGTAGGTGAAGAAACAAGTCCTGAAGGATAAAATAACTCAATTGGTTTAGTGGGAGGGTAAGAACTTGAACTCACAGCCCCTGATTCTTGCTGGGGTATGTATACAGTGTGTCACTCCTTGTTACAGGGTACTGTGGGACTTCAGATCAAAACAATGATTGGCGACTATGCTTATTAGTCCAATTATAACATATACCAATGAACCTAAACTTTGCAACTCAAGCCAGATTGTCAGATCTAGACTGTTTTAGCCTGTTGTACATTGCATGTATCATATTAACTGCTGTTTCACACTAATAAAATCAATGCTGTGTCTTACCTCTACACTCTCTTTGAAATGCAGAAATGATGGCAATCATCAAGAGGAGAGGAAATTTCCCTCCTCACAGAAGAAATTTCCAGGCTAGGATTAATAATACTCTGTCATCAAATCCATTACTACCAAGGAGAAAAAAAAACTCCAAATACTTCCAAGCACATATCCTACTGACAGAGGGTCACCAGAATCATCTTCCCACATGTGCAGCCTGTGGAATAGACTCCCTAAGTGGGCCCTGTAGGCTAAGAGGAAGACATGAAAGCGAAATGAGAGTCTAGTTTCTCAATGAGCCTTTCTGTGTTCTATTGGGTAGAAGTAGTCCTACTCGGCTTGGGTAGAGAATTCACAGGGTTAATGACTAAAGAATGGAGTTCTTGTAATCAATATAGTCCTCTGGCTTTATTGATTAGAATCACCTGCTTATTTTGCAGCTAAGATTTTTTTTTTATCCCATTCAAAACAAAGACACCCTAGGGGACCATTAAGTAAATAGGCATTTAAGACTTTTTTCATTGCTAAGAAAGTAGTTAATTATTATTAGTGCCTAAAAGTCTCAATTCAGACAGAGCACCTGAATGCACACGCTGTCGAAATGGTAGTGACATGTCTCCTAAGAATGGATGACAATTTGCAGTTTATTGAAAAAATTCTGCTTCCTTTTTAAAGTGGTTGGGGAGGGGTGTGACTCTACATTTAACTCCTGAAAAACAATGAGACTTGGCAAAACTCTTCTTCAAAGGAGCTGAGGTAGAGTGGCTTTCCCAAATATTGCATGTCCCTGGTGGGCACCACTGTTGCATACACAAGCAGTTCATGCCACAGCCTGTCTAAAGAAATGGATCGCTAGTATGGAAACCCTTAAAGACATCAGGTCAATTTTATTTTATTTCAAGAACACATACATTGTTCTGCTTCAGGAAAGCACATTAAATGCAGATTCATGGTATTCACTGTGTAACTTGCTTTGCTAGTTTGGTATGATACTCAGGATTTAATATACCACTTAATGACCTGTTTTTTCTCCTTGTTTGTTAATTACATAAATCAACTGTCACATCTTTTTGGAGCATCTACTCTATATAAGATGTTGTGCCTAGTGCTTTTGAATTATGATGATAGTGTCTAGAATTTGTTGGTATTTTAAGTCTTTACAAAATACTGTTATATTTGATATATTTGATTTGTTGGTATTTTAAGTCTTTACAAAATACTGTTATATTTGATATATTTATAACATCCTTCTGGAGTTCACAGGGCAGGAAACTACTTATCGTGTTTTATAGATAAATAAACTTAATAAAGTTCTGTGAAACAGAATTGTTGTATGACTCAGCAATTCTACTTGTAGGGCTATACCTAGGAGAATTGAACATGTATGTTCACACAGAAACTGGCACATGTGTGTTCATAGCAGCTTTATACATAATAGCCTAAAAGCAGAAACAACCCAAATGACCATTAATGAGTAGATAAACAAAATGTGATATTCCATATAGTGGAGTAATATTTAGCAATGAAAAGGAATGAATTACTGATATATATATATACTTCAACATGGATGAGCTTAGAAAACACCATTATAAGAAAAGAATAGACACAAAAGGCCACACATTGCGTGGTTCCATTTGAATGAAATATGAATAGGCAAATATATAGACAGAAAGTAGATTAGTGATTTCCAGGGGTGAGATGGGGTTCGTGAGTTGGGAATGACTGCTAACAGGTATGGAGTTTCGTCTTGGGGTGGTGAAAATATTCTGGAATGAGGTAGTGGTGATGGTTGTACTTTCCATGGATCATGGAAATATTTATGATTCATGAGAATATACTAAAAACTATTGAATACTTTAAAAGTGAATTGTATAGTATATGAATTATATTTCAGTTAAAAATTTAAAAAGTTTACCATTGACCTACCCAGTGGCAGAAATGTGGCAAATACCCATGTTTTTAAAATGTCAGACATTCAGTTTCTGTTACCATGACTAATAAACATTTCCTGAACTGAATAAAGATGTAGTTGTTGTCTTCAAGCACTTTGCATATCTGAGCATGAAAAGATAAAATACTGACAAATAAATGGCAGGTCAGAATACATGATATGAATGAAGGGTTCTCAAAGTGGGGTCTCAAAGTGAGAATTTTGTGACCTACTCTCAGAGTTTTGGATTTGATTTGGATGTGATGTATTCTTGTGACTCTATATTTTTTAAAAAGGTTTTCGATGTGGAAGAGACTCGTCCATATCCTGCTTTCTCCTTCTTCTTGTCATTTGGTATGATTATACTTCTCTAGCCCCTTCTGATTGGTTGTACTATATAACTAATTCTGGCCAGTGGTTTGAGAGTGAAGGTTATATATATATATATATAATTTCTGAGTTAAGGCATTTAATTGCTAGTGTTAGAATATCCAGCATTCTCTTCCATTGCTGTTCAATCAAGGAGACCAGTTGTTCCAGGTAGTGCAGGTACAGAATGATGAGATTTTCATTAGCCAGAGCTGAATCTCTGAATTCCTGCAGGGAACAAGTAGCACTGGAAAGTTATCTAGACCTGCAGGGGGCTTTGTATTAGCAAAACTAGACCTTTGTTATATTAAACCATTAAGATGTTGGACTGTTTGTTAGTGTGGCGTAATCTAACCTGTCTTTAACTAGGGGATTTTGATGATTGGCCAGGTTTGGAAATCAGCAATAGAGATAGTAAATGCTATAATACTGGGGAATAAAAAGATCATTTAGGTCTGGGCATAGTCAGGAAAGGTGTAATAGAAGAATTTGAGCTGGGCCTTGAAAGATAAGACTGGGATAGGGAAGAATAATAGGACATTCGAAATCACAAGTCACAAATGATAGGGAAGGAATCACATTGAAATAATAGTTCATCTTCTTTTCTTTTCTCTTAAAAATGAATTAAGACTTTATAATGTTCTTGGAGGGCAGATACTTCAGCTATTACCAAACATTTATTTTCTAGTTGAACAAACCGGGATAACAATCCATATGGTGTCATGAAATTAATCTTTCAACAAACATTGAATCACTTCAGTGTTTCATTTGTTCTAATGGAAAATTGTACTGAATTCTCTTTGCAGAGAGAATGTAAGTGCATCATTTCTGATGGAATTAGGGAAGGTTAGCTGATGGAAGACTTGAAGGCCAGGCTGGAGTTATCCTCCTCACTACCACATTGAGAAAAACTCCACATGTTTTCCTCAAGTATTTATATACAGGGGATTTTTTTTTTCCTTTTCCATCTGAAACAGCAAACTCTGCTGACAGCAGGCTCTTATTCCTGGTTCTGCCCAACCGTTTTTGTATCCTTTTCTGTTTGTTCTCACAGCTTCCTTTCTCCCTGCTACCAGTATTTTGGGATATAAGATCAGTGAGGAGGAGAGAAAAGGAATGGATACTTACAGAGGGTCTTGTGTGTATGCCACATATGTGTTTGAGATAGATCTTCTTATTTTGTTCCTGATGACAGCACTCTGAGAGGTACTGTTTACCCCATTTTTGTGTACTAGAAAGCTGAGGCTGGTAGAGTAAGGGGATTGTCCAAAAGTACACAATTAGAAGTACACAGTGGAGCCAGGACTCAAACCAAGGGCTTTTGACACTGATGTCCTTTAAATGATACCACATTAGCTCTTGGTGAACTGGAAACATTGCAATTTATTAATCTATCTCCTTTTGGAAAATTACAAAAAGTATTTGATTGGAAAGAAAGGGTTATAAATGTAAATATTTCTATCTCTCACAATGTATGCATGACCTTGCTTAAACCGGTCTTACTCTATGTAGGAAGAAATTGCTAAAATAGGGACATACTGGTAAAACTTCAGTAAATTAAATAAAATAATTCTAATAAATTCTACAATTACTTTTTTACTGAGAGTGAATAAAGGAATGTGAGACACCCAAACATTAGCAGAAGTTCTTTTGTCCTGTTTTAGTTCTTGGAGAATTCTGAGTAATTATGCATTATTTCAAGAATATAGAGGATGCCTTAGGTGGATCTTAAATACCTCATATTGGAATGAAGACTGTGGGATAGCCAAAGATCAGACCAGATAACTTATTCCATATGCAGAGGGGTATTCATTTTCTCATTTATTCCACAAATACATACCAAGTGCTCAACATGTGTGGGGCATTCATTGTTCTAGGTGCTATAGATCAGTAGCATAGAGACAGAGTCCTGGCTGCCATGGAACTTAGAGCCTGTGGGAATCAGATAATACACAAAAAGTAAATTACTGTCATATGTAGTAGGCAGAATAATAGCTCAGCAAAGATGTCTGCACATCTCAGTTCCAAGAACCTGTAAATATATTGCCTTACATAGAAGAAGAGACTTTACAAATGTGATTAAGTTAAGGACCTTGAGATGGGAAGATTATCATATATTATTTGGGTGGGCCCAATCTAATCACAGAGGTTCTTAAAAGTGGAAAGTGTTTCCTGGCTGTGGTCAGGAGATGGAACTATGAAAGAATGGTCAGAGATGCGGGCAGCCCTGGTGGCGCAGTGGTTTAGCGTCGCCTGCCGCCCAGGGTGTGATCCTGGAGACCTGGGATCGAGTCCCATGTCGGGCTCCCCGCATGGAGCCTGCTTCTCCCTCTGCCTGTGTCTCTCTCTCTGTGTCTATGAATAAATAAATCTTAAAAAAAAAAAAAAAGAATGGTCAGAGATGCAATATTGCTGGCTTTGAAGTTGGAGAAAAGGGCCTTGTTTCAAGGAGTGTGAGTGGCTCTACAAGCTAGAAAAGGTGAGGAAATAGATTCCCCCCCCAGCCCCCGCTAGGGTCTCCAGAAAGGAATGCAGGCCTGCTAATGTCTTGATTTTAGCCAGTGAGGCCCATGTTGGATTTCTGAACTACAGAATTTTAAGATAATAAATGTATGTTGTTTTAAGCCGCTTGAGACTGTGGTAATTTGTTATAGCAGCCATAAAAAATCAATACATTATACTAATGTATTTTATGAGAGTAATAATTACTCCAAAGAAGATAATACAGGAGAAGGAGATAGCTGTGACTGCTAGTAGGACAGTATAATCCCCCTGCTAATGTTGTGGTTAGGGAGGGCTAGTTACTCTGAGGAGGTGATAATTAGAAGAGACCTCAATGATGAGAAGCCAGCCAGCTGGAAATTTGGGAAGAGTGTTCTAGGCATAGGAAACATCACATGATCTGGAGGGCACCATCCAGTGTGCTATGTTGGTGATACATGAGTTTATCAGAAACAAGGCTTTCATTCACTCATTCACTGATTGACTTACTTTTTCACTCAACAGATATTTATTGAGTTGATTTGATGTGCCTAGTACTGTTTTAGGTGTTGGGAATATAGCAGTGAACACATTATTTCTGCACTGGTCTGCAGCTGTATATGGGGCTTGGCATCACCTGTATATGGAATTCTCAATTCCAGAGGATTTGGCGTCAGAGGAAGGCACCAGATGCTCTTTTCTTAAATGATTCTTTAGATCTTAGGGAGATTCATATAAATGATCATGTAAAATCCACCCAAACCTGGGTGTGTTTGCCCTTCTAGGTGCTGGATAGCATCCGGGCTATTCTTATCTCTGAAGGTTTCTAAAAGTAACTCATACAAGAATAATACTGTACAATTAAAATTTTATATCTATCTTGCTCTAAAATATTTGTGTTAATGTTAACAATAATACTTTATGCACTTTTAACGTATTACATTTTGGCACCTGATATACCTGGCATGATTCATTCTTTAAATGGCTTGAACTTTCCTATAAAATTAGAAAATGCTGTATCTGTGTGGCCATATACACATACACAATGAGCATTTCAGTCAGACCTTTTTGATCTACATGATTTCATCCAAACATTTTTCCTTACCAAATCCCTAAAGTTTTTTTTTTGTTGTTGTTGTTGTTAAATTTACTAATTTAGTCAGTGAGAAAGATAAGCAAGAATGTATTGGCGAAGTCACCTATCTCTTCAAACAGCTGATGTTCCTGCAAATCAGAATTGATTTGAATTAAGGTGAATGATAAACGTGCACTGTCAGACTGCCCCCTGGGAGTGAACTGGGTGAGTTTTCAGGGTGAATTTTCTTTGTCCTCCTGGCCTCAGGCTGACTCTAGCTCTGCCTTTCACTCCTCACCAAAGCTGACTTTGTCTTGCTCTGCCTTTCTCCCATTCCATTCCCACCTCTACCCACTGAGGCAAAGGCTGAGCCAGTCTTGAGACTAGGTCACCCTAGTACTCCCTGAAGCACCTTGTCTTTGTAGATGTCTCATTGGGCCATGGCCAAAATCTCAAGAGCCTGCTGAAGGAAGGTAAATTTGTGTGGAAAACTTGTGGGGTTTAGAAGGCTAAGATTCTGGCATGTGGATGTGTGCAAAGCATCAGAGGGGACCACTCACAGCTTCATGCTGCTTTGACCTGGGGAGAAAACACAAGCTAGATGGGCCTTTTCTCACACTCACCCTTTTCCTGGGCCTGGAAGGTTCCCCTTCCTAGCACTGTAACATTTTCAGTTGTTCCTTTGAATAGCTCAGGGACAATCTAGAGAGTAAGCACAAGAGAATTCCCTTTTGGAAATTTAGGAACAAATTTATTTGACTCTTAGGGCCCTTTGCACATATGCTTTCTTGGCTTTAACTTCCTTTGCCCTTAGTCTTGTTTCCTTCAAAATTCAGCCCAGAAATGCCTGGGAAACATTTTTCTGGCCCATGCCTCTTACCTCAAGTGCAAACCACCCTCTAGCCCCATCCGGTAGCACCAGGCATATCCTGTATCATGGCCCCTATTAGCTGAATCTTGACCATTTACTTGCATTTGTTTCTGAGGTCTCCAGGAAGGCAGACACCATAGCCCGTATATTGTGGATTCTTAGAAAATGCTTGTTGAGTGCACATTCCTCAGGGCCAAAGGTAGAACTGAACAGAGTATTTTTTCCTGCCGTAAGTAATTATAATACCCATTTTACATAAAATACCTGAGAATACTTAGTAGACTCTGGAATTAAGAACAGTCTAAATTGACATATGTTCCTTGTGTGAGTAATGGCTTTTACAAATTGATTAGACCCTTTTCTGAAAAACAGCAGGAGTGCATTTTATACATATTAGCATTTTATAAGTATTGCCATTTAAGCTTTTAATTCTGGCTCAGCCATTGGAATTATGTCATATGCCGAAAGTCAAACAGATGTTCAGAAAGGTGACTTGTCACTGCCCAAATGCAGAAAAATGGTAAGGGCTATTCAAAACCCACTGAAGTGTCAATAAACATTGAAAGAAAAGTTCTCTTGAGATTAAAAAAAATCAAACAAACAAAATGAAGAGGCCATCTTTCCTAGAGGACATTTTGAGACAGAGGATCAGTGAGAAGCAAAGATGAAAAGCCTTACTTCCTTTCCCACTCCCAGCTGGTACAGGGAGAAGATATCAGGCATTTCCAACTTGTGAAGTTACGTCTCTCTCATGGGTTTCTGCATTCATGTCCTCCAAAGTTCAGGGAACTATAGAGATTTTTACGGGGTTCAGGTAAGAGCCTTTGAATTTCAAATTATAGATACCCTTGAGCACTGTAAACCAAAATTTGCCATGGCTACTAAGTTCTTAGTTATGGTCATTCATAGAGGAAAACAGATGCCTTTTTAGTTTTCCTTTTTCTTCCTTCCTTCCTTCCTTCCTTCCTTCCTCCCTCCCACCCTCCCTCCCTCCCTTCTTCCTTCCATCTTTCCTTCCTTTCTTTTTGTGGGGGGTGTAGAGGGAGAGGAAGAGAGAGAATCTTAAGCAGACTTCTTGCTGAGAGAGGAGCTGGATGCATCTCAATCTCAGAACCCTGGGATTATGATCTGAGTTGAAATCAAGAGTGGACGCTTAACTGATTGAGCCACCCAGGCACCCCTGCCTTTCCAGTTTTCTTATGGAAGGATTGGGGGCAGAACTGTCTGTCTGACTGATTGGGGTACAAATTGGGTGACCAACATTCATTAAGAACCTGTTATGTGCCGAATACCTGGGATGGATGAAAAATAACAGAAGGTTCCTCTTTCCATAAACTTTAATGGTATGGAGGTGGAGAGGGGTCTAGTCTATTATAAGATCACCAGAAATCAAAGAGATATCCTTGTACTACTTGGTATCTACATGTATATATGATAAGTCAAACTTATTGGCTGTACTTGTAATATTTTTAAGTTTTGGGCACCTAGATTTGATGTGTTAGACAAAGAACAATGTGAATTGCTTTTTGTTCACTCCAGGGGGCTTAATTTTACATTTAAAGTGATAGAATATTTCAATTTTTTTTTGGAATTAGGCCAAGTTGAAAACAAATAAACAGATGCATGAATTTTGAATGGTCTCAAACTTGGACATAGAAAACGAGCCCTTTGGCAGACAGGTCTGCTTAATTAAGTGCAAACCTCTACTGCATAATAATTACACATATAGTCAGATATGCATACAAACATACACACAGAGATAGTTATTATTGATCACGAATTAGATTCTGAGAGCTAGAAAGGACCTATTAATGCATCCTGACCCATTTCTAAAACATACTACTACAACTAATGATACTGATCATAATAATAGCAGTCATCTGAGCATTTGATACTTATGCAATGTGCACCAGGCTATCATTTCCTTGAAGACAGGAACCAGCTGTTTAATTACTGCTGGGCCTTAGTGCCTACCTGTATGCTTCCACATATGTGGAGTGCACCATATCTGGGTACCAACCCCTCATGTTACACAAAGGAATGACATGTGCTGGGCTGTGTGCTAGCCATTTCATGTACATTATCCCACTGAACCATCAGAACCACCCATGGTAGATATTAGCACCTCCATTTTGCAGATAAGAATATAAGGCTAAGAATGTAGTGCTGTGTTCAAGGCTAATGATTTGTTGCTGATGGAAGAGTGAGAATGAAAATCCAGATCTCCTGACTACACACTCCAAGAGTTTTTCCATTGAATATCCCACTGTTTCTGTGAACACGTATTCTTGTGTGTGCTGAAGATCAAACTTGGATTAATGTCTATAAACAAGGTATGAATATCACTAAATTAATTAGTGAAGGTCATATTTACACTTTACCAGGTGTCAACTGGAGTTATTTGTTTGAGTGAAGATTTCCTCAATTTATTGCAGTCAGTCACTGCTGCCCCTTGGTGCTTGATTTTCACAAGTCTGTGTGAATTGCTATCTTGCATTTCTTAGCAAAGGCTGAGCCTCAGTCAATATTTTTACAGTAAGACAGTTCTTTGGAAGACCCTGGGTGTTACTTAAGCTAATAAATGACTATCCTTCAAGCAGAATTACAAGCAATGCCCCAATTAATGAAGGTGGTAACAGCCGTTCTTGGTTTACAGTGGCCCTGTTGCCCAAGCTGGTCATAGGCTGGACTGTCCAAGTCCCCGGTGATTTACAAATCTGAAGGAAAGTGGAGAAAACATAAAATTTATTTTTCCACAATTTGAGGCATGAGCTTCCCTAGCATTTCAGAGCCCTACATTTCTGTGATGGGCTTTGATTCAATCCAGCCTGAATGAAAGACATTTCATCACCCCAGAATGCATTTCTTTATTTGCCTTGGATCTATGATTCTGTCAGTATTGAGAGAAAAGAAAAATCAATGCTGCACTATAAACCTCGGGCCGCCTCTGGCCAACGTGGTCAGCATGGTGTGAGCAAAGGAAATGGCAGGGGAAAAAATTGACCGCTCAGCAAGAGTGTGGCCAGTAACGGACACAGCTCAAGGCTAATAACAGCTTGCAATTACACATGGAAAGCCAAAGCGTGTAGGGCATTCGGTGCGAGGGGGATGTAATACAATTTATTGAACCACCGGTTAGAGTTCTGCAGCTTCTCAATAAAAAAAGTGTTGGGCCTATACTCCTTAAAACACAGATATATATTATGCTACCAGGTGAAGGAGACTTGGAAAACTGGTAAGTCTTGCCTTGGCTGAACAGCAATCAGGAGAATATGGCCTTTTTGCATTTAAAATTTGCATCTTCCTATCAACCACATGTTTGTTGCATACAGAATTTTTGGCGACTACTGCTCTGTATCAGTATCTATCAGTAGATATATATTGCCATAAAATTCTAGTTTAGGGTTCTGCCTCTAACCATATCTAGAACCAAGTTAATAGTGGTGAATTGAGCCAATTCACAGATGCTTGAATGTATGTATTTTGTGGTAAACTGTGCAGAGTTCTCTCTCCATGCTAAGGACTTCACTGGCAGCATTACTAATGCATTCTGTCCCACTCATCTATTTTCTTGACTGTGCAGGAAGGGTCCCATTCCTCCTGGTCTTTAACGAACAGAGCTCCAGAAACAAAGAACTAAAGAGTGATCAGCATGTTCTGATTAGCCAGTAGGGTCCCCTAGGAAGTAAGAAGGAAATGGTCTTGAATACCATTGCTATTTCCTGTCTTACTGGGTTTAGGTGGGGATCATATGTGTTGGGTGCTGAATTCTCTTGTTGAAGCAGAAGTTCCTCTCTGAGTGTGAAAAGATTGCCAGGACGGGCTGCTTCTCACCAGCTTTCCTATCTTCATTCTTCTGCAGACATTTCTGTGGATGTCCTCAGGAACCTCTGAGTTCTGAGAGATGCAGCATACTTGCTTTTCCTCAGAGCACCTCTGCAGCTGCTGGATGCCTGCATGCTCTCCTGGTACCAGACTTTTCTCCCACTTCCTTTTCTGTAAGTAGGAATTGTTGGGAACCAGGTGTAGCAAAGATATACTAGCTAATTGAAATTTTTTAATGAAAATTGACATTTTTATGTAAATACCACCAGGAGAGATTTTAGGTAAAACCCTGAGCAGAAGCCAGACCTTTGGTTGAAGGGCTGGGGAACAGGATTTTTTTAAAGGAGGCCCTGGCAGTCATGAGAGAGCTGTTTATATGGCAATGAGGAATTTAAGCTGATGCCAGGTCCAAGAGGAACACAACAGTTTCCCAGTAATTACATGAGATGAAGTGGGTTCTTTAAGATTAGGAGTATGTCACTTAGTTTGGTACATTTAGCCAACATATAATACGGGCTCGGATAAGCCAACATCAGCTTTGAGGTGGGAGCAGAGGAGGGTGGGCCCCATGAGTGGACAGAAAGCCATCTGGGAACTCCACATTTGCTCTGGGTGGTTAAAGGCTGTATGAAATTAATTGAACAAAACTAGGTGACCTGTGAGCTCTCTGTTCCCCCCACAGCAAAGTCAAATGTGGGTAGGGAGAGAAGAGGAAAGGGAGCGCTCAGCCTGGGTCTCTGCAAGTGACTGAGCTGGATTCCTATTGTCCACAGCCACACAACAGCCACTCTTTGATCTCTAGAGGAACTAGCCCTTCGTTTCCTAGATCCTGTCCAGCATAATCAGTCTCACCCTAACACACAGAGACACACACATACACACTATCCTCTCTTCTAATTTTTCTCTTCTCTACAGCACAAGACTTGTGGGGTTGTGCACACAGACACACGTTTACCCTCCACCCCCTAACACAGCTGCTGACCTAGAGGTGTTAGCCACTCTGCAGCTGCTGTTCTTCTCACATTAATCTATAGGAATCAATGGACATTTCATTAGAGTAATCAAGTGCGGATGCATCCTGCATTTATATTCTTTCCCCCCTCCCTGCTGCTTTCACAGACTAATTGGTCCTATAGCCAAGAGTACATGGATATTTTTCCCTATAGATGAATGTCAAGAACGGTTTTTTACTGCTGGTTGAAATACCTATCAATACAGCGGCGTCTGTATAAAAGCCTTCACCCATCAAAGCCACAGAGCTGTTGATAATACATTATGCACTCTTGGTTCTAATGCATCTCACTTCCTCTTTTACACCTTATTGCACATCCACGCACCATTTATGTTTGTCTCATTCAGAGAATTAACTAGCTCTGGGCTGCCTTTGTTTTAATGTTTAGCCCAGAAATAATCTTTTCCCCTTTGTATATGTTATCAGTCGTTACAGGGCAGCTGTGGTAAGGGGCTGGAAAGGGCGGTGGTGTGCCATTCACATGGGGGTTATACTTTTTAGCTCTATCTTTCAACTTCCTATCTTACCATTAAACACACTTTTTCTTGCTGGGGCCACGTGCCAGGTAAAGGGTATAGAAACATCTTTGTTCTGAGTGGACTTTTTGTGACTGCAGTCTGATAAAGCAAACAGACAAAAGAGGTTCCTGCTTCCCTCCCCTGGAAATGTGTGGCTAGGCATGGTAATGGTCAGAGGCTGATGGGAAAAGAAAGGTCAAACAGATCAAAAAGATCCTTGGCTTTAAAATGTGTGCACCACTAGAATTGGTGGCTCTGCTGTATAATGTAGACTGGGATGATGATGGGAGACCCTGTTCATCCCTGACCCCCTCCCCAACCATGTCTGCCCTGTGACATGACCAGGAAAACACTAGAAGAAGTAAAAATAGGAGTTTTCTCTGGGAGAAATTTGGCAGACTTTGCTGACTTCCAGAAAATGTGTATGTGTGTGTGTGTGAGTAGACTAGCAAGTGGCCCGTTTTCTTAAGCTTTAGCTTGCTGGGAAATAGAAAGAGGAGTGTGAGTGCTCAGAGAGTGAGCTGGGTTGTCCCTGGGAGCAAATAGGAGGCCAGTGAGGAGTGTCAGAGCCAGTTGTCTTCTACCTCTATGCAGGGAATTGGTTTAGGTGAAAAATAGAAGTCAGAGGCCAGGTTCTAGCAGATGTCTTTGTTCCACTTCATTATTGCTCTTTCGTATATCTGCTTTTTCCAAAAGACAAATTTGTGGAATTCAGGAGGATGGTGACTACCCACCCTATCCTGGCTCAATGTTGAGAAATCACATGTCTCTGTTTTCTAGTCATTGGGAGTAGTGAGCCAAGAAGTCATGACCAACTGTCCCACAGGGCAGAGTTGGCAGTCCCTGGGCCGAAGGCCTCATTTCATCACCTTTTTCATGTGTGATTGTGGGCGAGTCATTGAGTCATCTTAATCCTCTTTTTCCTCACTTGCAAAATGGGAACAATATTAATGCCTATCTGTAAGATTTTTGTAAGGATCAGAGTTCAGATATTAAAAACTGCTTTATGAAATGAGAAATACTGTGCATATCTGAAGTATTAAAATTATTATATAAAGTTTTCCTTTTATATTTAAGGAAAATATACTTTATATGAAAGTAGGCTCTTAACAAACACATGCTTTATATGAAAGTAGGCTCTTAACAAACACATGCTTGCTATGTACCAAATGTCACACGCTGTACCACTTTTAGCCCCACCTTCTCATTGAATCCTTACAGTAGCCTGTGGATGTGAAACTAGTCATTGCCTATGATTTGTGGAGAGAGCTGAAGTTACCCAGCCCCCATTTACCTCCCAATTCAGAACTCTTTTTATGGCCCCTCAGGGCCTTGCTCACTCACCATGGGCCAGAGCAATTGCTCCTGTACCCTGCTTTGCTCCTAGTGTCTGCTCTCTCAGGAATTGCTGCTGATAGATCTTGCTGATGAATCCTCAGTCCAGGGTGGAATCTCCTCGGGGTAGTATCGCACAAGGATCCTAACCACAGTGCTTATGTCCCAGCCCACTTCCCGGCTCCTGCATCTATTCTGTGGTTGAGGTCATGAGAGGAGTAAGGAACTCGTAAGCTTTGTTTTTGAATTTTCGACCTAACAATGCCCCTTTGGATCATTTTTTTCCTAAGTTGTTTGCAACTTTCTTAGTTTCTGACATTTGTGGGTTCTTATCAGTTAGAGACAGGACTCTCTCAGGGATCATCACAAATTGGACTTAGCCATCATTTCTCAGATGAGCCTGTCTTTGCTGGGATGGATGTGCATGCTGTCTTATCACACTGCTCTAATGTCCCAGGCCCTGCTGACTTGGGCCCAGTGTCAGGAGCTAGGTACAAAGCCATTCTTGATTCTTCAGACCTCAAGCTGTTTTGTAAAAGTGGAGGAAATTATATCCTTTCAGTGATTCTTGGCCCTAGTGGGATGGCCAAAGTGACAGTGAAGACCAGAAATGACCCTCCTGTATGTTCAATCTCAAAGCCTTGGGTCTTTATGGATACTAGATCCATGGATTAATTCAGATCAAGGTCTTTGGGATATATGTTCCAAACTTTTTGAAGTTGACATCCCTGAGGGTAACCATATATTCCCTTATATCATGACATTGGAGCCACCATATAATGAAGATTCCTGGGTGAAAGACCATGACAGAGTGGTATAGCAGAAACAGAATGGCTGAAACAGTATGTGGATCCCAGATCCAGTGGTTTCAAGCTACATGATTTTGGGCAGATTGCACAACATTTGAAAGCTTCAGTTTATGCATGAGTAAAATGAGGATAATAATTGTACCTATCTCATAGGGTGTTGTGAGTATTGAGCAAGAATATATATATATATATATTTTTTTCTAAGATTTTATTTATTCATTTGAGAGAGGTAAAGGGAGAGGGAGGGGGAGTAGCAGAATATGCTGAGCAGGAAGCCTGACATGGGGCTTGATCCCAGCACCCTGAGATGATGACCTGAGCTGAAGGCAGATGCTTAACCCACTGAGCCACTCAGGTGCCCCAGCAAGATAATATATTAAAGTCATTAGTATAGTATCCAGAATACTGCCTCAATAAACATTTGCCAATTATTGTTTCCATCTTATTATTCATAAGATTTTATTAGAATTAAAGGAGAGGGGATCCCTGGATGGCTCAGCGGTTTAGTTGGCGCCTGCCTTCGGCCCAGGGCATGATCCTGGAGACCTGGGATTGAGTCCCACGTCGGGCTCCCTGCATGGAGCCTGCTACTTCCTCTGCCTGTGTCTCTGCCTCTCTCTCTCTCTCTGTCTCTCTCTCTGTCTGTTTTCATGAATAAATAAAATCTTAAAAAAAGAATTAAAGGAGAAAGTATAAAGCACCTGACATATCTCCTCCTATTTCAAAACAGGCACTTCTTAAGTATTACGTAGCCCCTTCTCCTCCAATAGAAAAGATAATTAAAAAAAATCTTATAACCATTTCTACATGACCTTTCCCCTCCAAAATCCTTATGGTTTGCCCAAGAGGGAAACAGAAGACAATTCCTCATTTTCTCTGACATCTTCTGAGACAGATGTCCCTCCCTGAACCTTATTTCAATGTCTGTGCAACTGTGCACTTAAGCAATCTTGCTAAACTGTGTACCTTACTGAGATGGTTTCTTTGAGGGAGATTGGAGCTGGGGAAAGGTTCTGGGAATTACATGGTGTGCTTGGGCAGAAGAATTCCAAGGGGCTTTTTCCTCTAGTTTTAACAGCAAACATCATTGGAACTTGGTTGATTCCTGAGGGCTGTGAAGTCTGACTAATTTTCTTCAGGAATTGGACGAGAGTTGTTATGCAATTCTCAGTTCAGTGTCTGGCCTGCTCTCTTTTGAGCACTTCTGGAAGCTTGACTTTGGAATGTAGCAATTCATTTATTCACAGAATCTCTTGAACACCTGATGTCTGCTGCTATTCAGAAACACATTTCAATTTTTTATCATGGATGTTGGGGAGGTGATGGAAAAAATAGAAAGATATTTGGAGAATGGGACATGAGAGAGAAACTCCACTTCTGGAGGTTCTGCAGGTGAGATGGAGGGGCTTCTTTGTGGGAGCTGGGAGGAAGACACTAAGTACCAGGCAGGAGCTTTAGAAGGAAGAAGTTCTGCCAAGGGATCATTATGGAGGAGGTGGCAGAGGTGCAGAGGTAGAGAGTGGAATATGTTGAGCTGCTGATTGTGAGTGAGAAGAAGGGGGGCAGACAGTGGTGAGAGGTAGGCCATGTGCTTGGGGAGCAGCACCTTCTTTGGTACCTACCCCTATATCTAGTACACACAGCAATCACTTCCCATGTTGTATTTCTTTAATGAACCTGCCGTCTTTGTTCTGTATTATGGACTGTGTCTTCTAAATATTAGATACATACTTAAAAATTATGTATTTATTTTATTTATTTTTAGAGAGAGACAGAGAGACACACAGAGAGAGACAGTGCAAGCAGAAGGAGCAAAGGGAGAGAGAGAGAGAGAGAGAGAGAGAGAGAATCTCAAGCAGACACCCTACTGAGTGGGGAGCCTGATGTGAAGCTTTATCCGAGGACCCTGAGATCATGACCTGAGCTGCAGCCAAGAGTCAGATGCTCAACTGACTGCACTGCCCAGACATATCAATGGGAGATATATTCTTAACGAGATCATAAACTCTTATCATAGAAGCTATTGGTGCCTCACTCACACCCCTTCCACACTTACGGTTGCTGCAAAGGCCATGGTTTCCTGCTGCCAGCACCTATGATGCTCTATCTGATGGTCACATGTGACTGTAGGAGTGTTCTTGGTTGAACACTCAGCTTGTGTAGCCCTTAATCAGTGATAGATGGGAGTTGGCAGATAGATCCCACAGCTTCCTCACCTCTTAGTGGGTCAGCCCCAAGGCATTTTCTCACCATCAGGTGATGTGAGTCCCCAGTTGGATGGAACCCCAGTTGCTCTCAGCAGCAGCATGCCTACCATAATACTCTGTATGCCATTCTCTCCCTTTCCCTATCCTCTACCATTGCTTTCTGGCATCATCTCCCAAATAAATTACTTTCATTCCTTTCAAATCTTTGTTTCAGGATATATATATATATATATATATATATATATATATATATATATAATTTTTTTTTTTTTGCAAAACCTAATAGAAAATAGCCCTTATGTGTATATTTGGTTCATACTTCCATTCTGGCTAACAACATCTCACAATGCCAGGCTCTGTGATTAGTGCTGAGCTGGGAGAGTTTCTGTTTCTTTCTCTTGTTCTTCTGCATTTCCATCACCACTGCTACTGCTATCACTACCAATGGACCTAGCAGAGTGCCTGGCTCATAGGAAGTACTCAAAAAATTCCTGCTAAATGAAATGAAATGAAATGAAATGCCTCTGTGAACGAGCTATGGTACAAATCCAGGAACTTCCTCATTAGTCTTAGTTGTGTTATTTTTCCACTGTGTGATTCAAACAAGACATTTTTCCTATGTGGGCATCAGTTTTCTCATTGAACAAAAAGGGAGGAGGGGTTGGATGACATGGTCTCTAAAGTTTCATCAGGTAGGAATATATACAGTCATAGAGTATAGAGTATATATACATGGCCATGCTTTCTAAATGTGTTTTTGTTCTCTTAAAAAGAAATCTCCATATTATGCCAATGGCTCTGGTTGAATTCAGATAATTTATTCTGTAGCAAAATCTGTTACATTAAAGCAATAATAATCCAATAGCATTTGATTTGCAAAATGAATGTTCATATGGCTTTGCTTTGTGTTACAAATTTCTATTTTTTCTACTTAGGATACTGAACTGAAAGTTAATGTAAGTGCCATTCATCACTGGGAGCTTCTCATGCCAGGAAAAATGGAAACAAATTCTGGCTAAAGCACCAGTTATGTCTTTTATTCTTTGTCCCTCTCAAAGGCGATTGTGGAACAATGAGATAGGTTGATGTCCTGGAAAGTGATGAGGGAGATCGGGGCCCAGCTTCACATGTCGCACTCAGTGCCCTCCACTCCGACCTGGAGGTCATCACCTTGCAGTGAGAGGGGGGCTTGGGCTCCATATCCATTAACTCCTTGGCTTCTCGTTTGAAACTGACAACAAGGTGACATGGGCAACTGTCCACATGGAACAGGACAGAGACCATCAACTCATTCCACATGGGCCACCAGACAGCACCTAGAGGTAATAACATTCTGTCAATAGTGACCTGGGTTGGATTCAAATCAGTGATTTAGGGGTGAAAGGCGCTGGATTCTATTATGAAGTGCCCTTAGCTATCCAGGGACTGAAAAACCATCCTTTTACCACAGTTAATGACAGAAATAAAAAAGTCACTCTTGTTCTTTTCTTTCTTTTTTCTTTTAAAAATTGAATAAAATTTTGGATTGAGCTAGGAATGGATTCAGCAGTAGAAAATGGTGGAGAAGATTAGTTAATATGCTTCAACTAAGTATATTGTGTTGATGTAGATAACACACCTTCACATTGTTTGTCTTTTTTTTACTTCTTTCCTTCTTTCTTCTTTTCTTAGTATGGAGTTTTCTGAGGTAAATACAATTATGGTTTGTTGTTTGAATCAAATTTTACTTTTTTCTTAAGTATGGAGTCATGAATTGCCAAGACAAACCTCTGTTTTCAGACTTTACTATAGACTCACCAGGATCAGGACATTCCACGTGATTAGTCTAACAGGAAAGTGCTTCCAGGATGGGACCCCAAAGTTGTTCAGCTCAAACCAAGTTAGGAAAGTTGGATAGACCCTAAACTTTGCAATGCTGTGGAGCTGAATATGAAGAGACCATTCCCTACATCATAATGTTTTCACCATTAGCTGGAATCACGTGCATGCTTTGCAAACAAAATACTTACTAAAGATCAAGGGGTCCTTTTTTCTTACCACTAGCTTGCTTCTTTTTCTTCCCCCTTGCACATTTGAATCTTAACCTTGTAACTAATAGCATGATCTTGAAAATAAATGAACAATTCAGCTAGGACTGTTTGAAAATTAAGATATAATAACTAGAAAAATTGTGGCTCTCTCTTAAAGACCAGAAACCAGGATGATAATAATGTACATTAAGGTTTTGTATCCCTTTGTTATTAAACTGTACAATCCCTTTGATCTGGGAGTTTCAAAGCCTTTTTGAGACAGGCTTCCACTGCCTTCTGCAAGATGCTGTGTAGTAAAGAGATCATAAAACACATGCTCATGTTTAGATGGATCCAGTGGAGCTGGGAGTGAAAGTTGGCTCTCATTCCCAGCTCTCCTATCTGTCTTATTTATCTAGGGCCATGTTTTCATAAGTTTTGTTTTGTTTTATTCATTCATGAAAGGCACATAGAGAGAGAGGCAGAGATACAGGCAGAGGGGGAAGCAGGCTCCATGCAGGAAGCCTGATGTCGGACTTGATCCTGGGACTCCAGGATCACGCCCTGAGCCAAAGGCAGACGGTCAACCGCTGAGCCACCCAGGCGTCCCTTCATAAGGTTTTTGGACCAAATGTTATGCTCAAGATAATTTCTAAGTTAGCCCTCTGCATGCCTGTGCATGGAAGGGATGTGCATGCAGGCAGCCATAGGGAATGATTCTGGGGGCACAGCACAGCATAGAGAAAGTTGTGACTCCCAGCAGGGTAGGATTGTTAGGGAAGTCAGAAAGGCTCACATGACCCTAACTTCTTCCATGATGAAGGCTTGAAATTCCAATTGGAGTTTCCTCTCTTTGACGTTGATCCAAGCTAAAATATAACTGAACCCAATATGTTGATAAAATATTAATCTATTTTATTGTGAATGAATGGCTAAGAGAACAAAATTGGGGGAGTGAAAGTAGTGAGGATGGAGATGGGGAAGGAATAGACAAAGAATGAAGGGAGCTCATTGTGGACATCAGCTGAGAGGGAAGATAGCGTAAAGACCCTGGAAGCCTCTTTGGCCAAGGAGAACATTTTCAACTTTGCAATCTGCACAAATAGACTTGAGGTCAGTTGGCCTTGCCTCCATGGGCTGGCACACTGGTGTTTGTGGTTCTCAAGCTGCTGCATGGGTACTTGTAGAACATGAGTACTCTGGGTTTCTCTGTCTATTGACTTAATCCTTAGCAAAGTAGCTTACATATGAACTGCCTAGCTAAAACTCTTCTCTCTTTGCCAAGGAGTAAAGACATTGCACAGAGCTCAGAAAGATTATACTGTGGCACTCAGAAAGGCTTTTGAATGATAGAGAATGACTGCTATTTTGGCAGAAACTAGAGAGAAGGCATTTGTGGTTGGGAGCTATTTGTAAATGGGGATTCACTGTGGCTATTTCTGTAAGACAGTCTACAGTGGGTGCATCCTGTCCCCCTGCTCCCTTCCCAGCCTTCTCATTCTTCCTTTCTCTCTTTTATGTAGTGTGTACAATTCACAAAGCGTAATGCCTTCTTCATTATTTAATTTTAACTACACAGCTTCTTTATAAAAATTTTAGAGAGATCTAACAAATACATAAATATAAACATTCCTTTCCTTCTTGCTTTGTTCGTCCCACAAAGCGAACTGATCTATCTGTTCAGAACCAAATGGATGTAATTAGGTGAAGAATCGCTTTCTCTCTGTTTCTGAGCAAATATGTTTTTCAGCGCACCAATTTCTCAAGGGCAGTGGGCTGGGACGGCCAGTGACTGCTGGGGGATGGCTGCTGACCTTCAGGCCAGGCCGACTTTAATTTGCAGAACACTGGTGGTCCCAGGAGGCTCTTCAGGCTGGGCCACACAATCAAACTGAGCCAGCAGTCTGCTGCTGTCCAGCTGCACCCACTACCCTGCAGGACATGAAGATGTAGCTAACTAGACATTGCTGCTGCACAGACTTTGGAATCAGGAATTGGGATATTAAGCACCACAAGAATTCAGCCCTTTATGCAGGAGCCAAAAAGCCTTCTTGTCTTAGCGGCACCTCTTTCCAGCTGCATTATTTAACAGGAGAGTCTCTGTAGATAGAGCACATACCTTCCAAGGTTTGATCACATATCCTGTGTGCTCATTTCAAAAAGTGATGTGTTAAGTGAACTTGGTAATTAGATCCCAATTATGTGAATCACCTGAAACAGGAATGCTCATTTAAAAAAATAGTCTACCTGGGGGTTGCAAAATATTTTGACATGGGAGACTCCTGCCATCTCAGGATGAACAAAATAACTGAATGTCCCCCAGCTGATCTGATTATCACAGCCGTCTTAATGACCAGGTTGGGTTGCCACATGATCAGTCCAGTTGATTGCTGTGCAATCAATTGAAATGATGAAAAATAATAACAGATTGACTGGGCAGGGGTAGATTCAGTTGTGGCACCCAGATGTCTCCTTTGTGTGTATGTATGTGCTTGTGTGTATAGATTTGTTTGCACGTGAAAGAGTGTGTGCCCTGGCACTGAAACTTTGTTCTCAATTCAGGAAATTTGAAGACAGATAGCAACTGAAGACAGTTATAGCTTGTGGGTCAATTTAGGCCATATAATGTTCAGACAACATAAATGTCAGGGACAAAATAACTATAATTGTTGCCATTACATATAGACAATTAGATTAAATGTCAATGAAATATTAACTACTGCATGTTGTTATATTGGAATTTGAGGGAGAGAGTTCTCTTGAATGCACATTACATATAGAAAATGATAGGAATGTAAATAAAAGGATAGTGTGCAATATTTGGTTGAGCTGGTTGTCAAACAATAATAACGACACTAAGCTTTGCACTCTTGGCAGTTTGTACATATTTTTATTTAGCATTACTCCTTAAAAGAACCTACTTATGTGTCTGTCTTTCTATTAGTCGCTGAGATTCTTGGAGCCAAGAGCTGTGTCTTCTTTTTTTGTTCTTGATAGTGATAATAGCTAGCAGAGTACCCGTGATAGCCAAGGATTGTTCTATGTATCAACTCACTTGACTCTCATAACGAGCTTATGAGTACTCTGATGAAGTCCATTATACAGAAGAAAATGAAACATAGAGATATTGAATAATTTGCTTAAAGGTTGCAGAGCTTGTTAGTAGTGGATCCAGGACTTACACCCAGGCAGATTGGCTCCAGAGTCTGTGTTCTAAAACATTCTACTGCCTTCTTATTCTTTGCAATGCTTACATGTACAAATTTTGCTCAGCCAGTAAACTTTAATTTATGTACTTACAACTATAAAGATTAAGGTATAGGAAGAGTTGGATAGTCTGATTTTTAGCTACTTGATTATCGTTCACTGAGCCAGTTCATCTTCCCAGGTTTTTGTCTTGGAGTCCTGCCCGGGTGATCTGTCCCAGTCCTGGGTGTCTTCTACTAGATTCACCCATGTTTCCTAAAGACTTGACAGATTACAGGGGTCTCTGTCCCCTTTCATTGCTGGAAACACCTTCCCCTTTGGCTTCTTTTGCTTACCTTCATTGAAGGTTTCTGAGTTTCATCACTGACCCTGCCTTTCCACCTGTATGAATTTCATCTCCTATTTGAGTAATTGGGTGAGGCATGAAGGGGATACAGTCAGGGTCTCTGTATCTTGTTTTTATCAGGGAAGTAGAGAAATATGTTTTCACAAATGTGTGGACAAGATGACTGTGCCTTATTATATCTGTGTTACAGATGTTTGCAAAATTGGTTTGGTTTATGACAAACTATCTTATTTTAAGCAAATGATGTTCTTATGGGAAGTTGGACAACCAGAGATAATTCTAAAAGGTTTGTGCTGAATATTTTCCATTTGCCCTTCTAGATCACCTTTTTTTTTAAAAGTAGGCTCCTCACCCAATGTAGAGCCCAATGCAGGGCCTGAACTCACAACCGTGAGATCAGAACCTGAGCTGAGATCAGCAATCAGGTGCTTAACTGACTGAGCCACCCAGGCCCCTCTCTGGATCACCTTTTTTACCTTGGGCTTTGCTCCAGAAGGTTGACCTCCATGGGCTGCATTCATTAGAATCTTGATCTACAGCTTCTGAAGAGACTAGCAAGAGAAGAGAGAGTAGGAGGGGAAAAAAAAAAAAAGAAAGTTTAAGGCATTATTACTCTGCTCACTTTTTGTTGGGGTCATGGGTTGATAGACCTTGTTTTTCCTCTATTGAAGTCTGTATCATTCCAAAGCTGTAGCGATGATTTGTCTTCTGGAAATAGTGCCCCCTCCTAGCTCTTTCAGGACTTGGTCTATTAATGGTCTATCACTTGGGTGCTTTACCAACCCCTGATGGTTTTCTTAAGCTGTCCACACTCCTATAAAAACAGTCCCTTCATTGAACTCTTTCATTTGTCCTATTTTGATGAAAAAGAAGTGGTGACTCTCTCAGTAAGGACAGAGCACCCAAGTGCTCCAGACACAGGGCAAAAAGAAAGTACTTCAGGATATTCCAGGGTAACCAAAAGGCAGAGTTGAGGTAGAGCTTGCATGCTGTACATCAACTGAACTTTGACAGGATAGGGCATTCAGCACCATTGAAAGACAGTTTCAATGATCAAAGCGAATCTATTAAAGCCTAGATCATGCTAAACAAAGAAATAAACAAACAGCTGGTTTGGTGGTGGGTGCGTCTTCATTTATTTATTTTTAAGATTTTGTTTATTTATTTATGAGAGACAGAGAGAGAGAGAGATAGGCAGAGGCACAGGCAGAGGGAGAAGCAAGCTTCCTGCCAGGAGCCCAATGTGGGACTCGATCCTAGAACTCTGGGACCACACCCTGAGCCAAAGGCAGAAGCTCAACCACCTCTGAGCCACCCAGGTGTCCCTGGGTGCATCATTAAACAAAGGTTGAGGTCCAGTGATAAATCTGGCTTGACTGCCCAGCCAATCCATTTTGATTCTAGCCAGAGGGAACAGGCTATAGTTTATGCTGTTTAGTTTGCATTCAGATTCGGTCTAGTGAAATCTCTTCACAAACGAATTAAGCAAATGACAGTTCATAGTGTTTGGGAGGACAGTGGGAATTCTCTTTCAAAAACAGGTTTATATTTTAAGAAAAATTTTTGAATCAGATCCTTATTTTACTTTAATGGCTTTGAAAATATTTTTAAATTCATAAAGTACATCAAAAGGGAATTCAGAGGTTGGATAGTAAAAATTTTTCCAGGACTGGTAGAAATCTGGATATGGTTCTGCAGAATTTGTCCAAATGGACTAATTTTTAAAAATAATAATTTAGAACAACAGTTTAGGATGTCATTGACACACCTAAAGTCTCTTATGATGGAACATCAGTATCTGAAGCCTTTATTTGAGAAATTTAAGTAAAATATAATTTTGAGGAATTATCATGGAAATGCAATTAAAATAATATTTTTGGAATCTGTTGAAATATTTCATTTCTTTACTAACAGGATATAAAAATTAGGTCCTTTGAAGCTGGAATATAGATATGATAGTTTTAACTAACATTTAACTAACATTAACTAACATTTCTTCAAACTAGCCTAAAGAACATGAAGACGACTCCTTGTTCTGAGTTATAATATAATAAGTACAACAATAGTTAATAAGAATGTGAATAATATGGACAACCCTGTTGGCTTAGCAGTTTAGTGCTGCCTTCAGCTCAGGGCATGATCCTGGAGTCCTGGGATCGAGTCCCACGTCCAGCTCCCTGCATGGAGCCTGCTTCTCTCTCTCTTTCTCTCTCTCTCTCTCTCTCTCTCTCTCTGTCTCTCATGAATAAATAAATAAAATCTTAAAAAAAAGAAAAAAAAGAATGTGAATAATATATCTGCCATGCACAATGCTAGGATTTTTATGTTATCTTAGGTCCAATAATCTTGTGAAGTAGTTATTATTCCCAGCTTACAGAAAAAGAACCTGGAACTTGAATGTTAAGTAACTTGCAAAGGTTTTAGCAATCGTAGATGACAGAGTGGGATGCTCAGCATGGTTCGACTCAAGTGTCTATGCTTTAGCACTGAGCAGCACTTTCTGTATGACCAGGACAAAAGTCAGCAGTCAGATCCCTGGGAAAGAATAATTTCCCTAGAACTTATTTTATGTTTCTCATAAAGATGTTTTCCATGAGGGATCCTCTAATTCATAGAGTATTTCAATTAGGATGACTGGAAGGATAGTTCAGATTAGAAGTCTCATCCTCATGTTTAATGTATTTTTCATCATTGCTCCATTCTAAAAGTGAAAAAAAGGACTTTGAAAAGAAAAAGTTAAAAAATCAAAGGAAATTAAACACTCCTCATGTAGTTTTGCATTCAGGCAGCAGGGCTCACTGAATAATGCCTTTTGGCTTGAGAAAAGTCCAGCCATGTTCAAGGCTCACAGCCTACCTTACAGCAGATCTGTATTTTTACGTGCTGTTATGCTTTTTTTTTTTTTATTTATGATAGTCACGCACAGAGAGAGAGAGAGAGAGAGAGAGAGGCAGAGACACAGGCAGAGGGAGAAGCAGGCTCCACGCACCGGGAGCCCGACATGGGACTCGATCCTGGGTCTCCAGGATCGCACCCTGGGCCAAAGGCAGGCGCCAAACCACTGCGCCACCCAGGGATCCCTGCTATTATGCTTTGACCACAGCATCATGTCAGTGATGTAACATCTTAAACTCTCAAGGTATAGGGTAAATTGGAGCTCTCTTGAATATTCATGGCCGCAACTGGTGTATAACTGAATCTATCACATGTGGCCTTCCTCTGTCTTGTGTCACCAATGTACAGGGAGAAAACTAGGTGCTGTGGAGGTGGTTGTCATGGAAACTAGCAGGTGTCCCTGCAAAGGTTTTGAAGTCAATACAAAGTTGCTGTTAAAGTACATGCAATTCTGTTGATAGAGATGTGATCATAAGGCCCTGATTTCTATCTCTGTCCCTCAAAACAAAAGTATTAAGTTTTTTCCCTGTTCACACCTTTTAGTAGGTTGATTGCCATAGGAACCCATAATCCTAGGGAAACAGATATATGTTTAAAACACATTTGGGAACAAATAGTATACATCTAAAGCCATTCTTGTGGCTAAGAGATAAAAATATTTTGAAGAAAATGTTCTAGGAGGGGCAGTGGGAAAAACAGACTTTATTCTTATCCCATTTTATAGACCCGTCTTTGCCTTCAAAAAGGTATTCGTGAATAGAAGAGATGAACATATTTGTAACCTGGGATCTTCTAAGAGGCTCTTAAGGGGCCTGGTTAGGAGCAAATGGATCTGGTCCCTTTCATCTACTTTGACTTCTCTTGTTCTGTTGTGAGTGTGAGGGGTGATGAATGTACTAATAGCGAGAGGGCAAGGTTCTGGGAGACACAAGAAATAAGCTGCATCTTAATGCGAATACACTTAGGGCTGGAGCCACATCTAAAAAGCTACCTTGGATAATAAAAACCTTTCATAGAGGGTTTCTAGGAAAATACACAATAGAGGAGGGCACATATTATTTGTTTTCTTTTAAAAGTCCTTTTAAGAACCTGTGATCAACATCCATTTTAGTCCTGAAGTGGTTGTAGTTTTACTGGAAGCAGAGGGGAAGAGTAGTCAGTCTCCCACCTTCTTGGGGCAGCCTGATGCTGACCACCATCTTCTCTCTGGGTGGTAAAGTAGACAAAACCCTGCCTGGACTGGGAGAAGTTGGAGGACTCAATATTCAGGCTCACTTCTGGTTCCTAGTGGCTGTGCTGGAACTGATTTCTTTCCTTTTAAGGACAGGAGTCTCCACTGGTTAATTTGATGTAGAAATGGGGATAAATTGGGCAGCCCAGGGGCTCAGCGGTTTAGCGCCACCTTCAGCCCAGGGTGTGATCCTGGGGTCCCCGGATCAAGTCCCACATCAGGCTCTCTGCATGGAGCCTGCTTCTCCCTCTGCCTGTGTCTCTCTCTCTCTCTTTCTGTGTTGTCTCTCATGAGTAAATAAATGAAATCTTAAAAAAAAAAAGAAATGGGGATAAGCATATTTAATGGTGGACTGTCTCTTTCTAACTGATACTGGATATATGATAGATAAGTTCTCAAAAATGCTTCAGGGCTGAAGGAAAGGGCATTTTCCCCCTTCTATTATCAGGATATTAGTGGATAGTGGGATATTAGGAGGGGGAGGGGTATGAGGTGGGAAGTTGACCCAATAAAATGAGGCATCAGTGTGATTCTGAGGATTGACAATTTTGGAATTCTTCCTCAAATCTATCCCCTCTTCTCCATGCCCACTGTCACTGTGCCACTCAGGTCACTGTCATCTCTTGTTTGGACTACAGCAACAGCCTCTTAAGTCATCTCTCTAATTCTACCGTTCCCCTTTTATTTTATTTATTTATTTTTTAAATATTTTACTATTTATTCATGAGAGACACACACAGAGAGAGGCAGAGACACAGGCAGAGGGAGAAGCAGGCTCCATGCAAGGAGACTGATGTGGGACTCAATCCCGGGTCTCCAGGATCAGGCCCTGGACTGAAGGCGACACTAAACTGCTGAGCCACTCGGTCTGCCCCCCCGTTCCCCTTTTAAATAGTTTTCTTTATTGTTTTCAAAGTAACCAAACTTAAAACTCAAAAGTACCTTCTCATTGCATTTAGGAAAAAGTTCAGAATCTTCACCTGACCTTCTAGACTCTGAATTACTTACCATTACTTACCTTTTCAGTCTCAACTCTCATGGCTCCCCCAACCCTTTTCTTCCCCAACCTTTATTGAAAAAAAAATAATCCCACCTTGTTTTTATACCATTTAGCCATCGAGGATATCTCTCAATTCTCAAATAGGCCATGCTTTCTTTTATCCCAGGACCCTGGTGCTTGCTGCTCCTTCTGTCTGGAGCAATCTGTCTTATCAACTGCTGGCTTCAAGTAACCTAGCTGAATTTTACTTATCTTTCAGAGTTCTGTTTACATGATAAATCCTTAAGGACTATTCTCCAGGCTCAGTTAGGTCTGGTCAAAGTCTACAGCAATTTTACTTCTCCTAGGCTCCTCCCATCACAGCTGTAGGGACTAGTTTAAGATCCATCTATCCCACCAGATGGAAAGCCTATGAGCATAGATACCAATCTGTCTTGTTCCTGCATCTGGTAAATCATGAGGTGTGTAATGAATATTTGTGGACTCCATGGCTGGCTTACTTACCATGGAGGCAACATCTATGATGTTTTGTAGCCATCTGTGAATCAGCCACTGGATTGGCCTTCTTCATTAACTATTCTCTTGGTATATGTAGCTAGGGCTTGCTTGGGGGCACAATTTCATTTATGGCAAAGTTGGCAAAATTATAAGTATATGGGTCATTTTTAGATAAGTCATGTAAAAATGGCTTCCCTAAAACCTTTCTACATTGTAGATTTCTTTGCCACCAGAAAAACTAGATAAAAAACAAAAGACACACTCAAACTTGCTATTTGGCATAGTATAAGACCCCCCCCCCCCATTTAATTTACTGAATTTGTTCCTTAAAAAACAATCCCTGAATTCAGGCAATCCAGTTTGTGTGGACCCAGTGAGACAGGGATCAATATCTGGTTTCTGAGAGATGAGACTGTATGTACTGCAGATTCAAAACTAAAAATCTATATAGTCGGCTACAATTCAAGGCAGCCTCCGCAGGGCTGTAGGTCACAAAAAGAAGGAGCATTATACCTGTACCAGCGTCCTGATTCTTTGTTGGAATGAAAAATGGAGGAGAAAGTGACTTATTTCTGTATTTTCTTAAAGTGAGAAGTTGAAGAAAAGGGAAGCTGTCCATGGAACAGGTTTTATTAATTTAATTAATTCCTGAACAGGAAATTAGTTTATTCATTCAAAGTCTTCCTGAAAACCTGTTTTGTGTCACATATTTACAACAGGAAAGTGAAGACTACTTGTTATCCAGCAGGGAGATGAGACAAGGCCACAAGGGCTAGTTCATTAGTAAACAAGAGCAGGGAGCAAACCAGGGCCTGGAGGTGGGGCCACAGTCCTTATACCAGGAAGTAAAGGATGTGGAATTCCAGTGCATTATGTGATTGAGAAGGATCTCCAGGTAAAGGTGGTTCTGGGGCTGGTCTCTAAAGGTGATGGCATTAGGTAGAGAGTAAGGTGGGTGGGAGTGGTGTACCTCCTAGCAGGGGGAATTGTGTGAATAAACTCTTGGAAGGTGGAAAGCATATGGTAAGCCATATGAATGGGAACTAATTTTCCTTTTGGAAAATGAGGGTGCAGGCCCAGGCTGTTTCAGTCATGATCAGTCTGCATTCCTGCCAGGCTACCTATAGATTCGGTCTGTACATTCTCACTTGAAGGATTCGACCCATGCAGCCATGTGAAATGATGGTCAAGTTCACAGTTTAGGCTTCTTTATTTGCCTTCTCAGTCCTTTGCTATTCACTGCTTAAATCCTAGAACCTACTTTCTACCAGTATAGGAAGAACACTTATCTTTATCCTCAGTAAAAGCGATCTTCTTTTTTTCTTTTTATGAAAATTTTTTTGTTTGTTCATTTTTTCCTAGAAGGGGAATAGTAGGAGTGTGGCAGAGAGAGAAGGGGACCAATCATTTCGGGAATTTGAGGACTTATTATATGTAACCAGCGTGTGAATGGTATAATTTGATCATTCCAATAACCCTGTGGATCAGTACTATTAACTTTATAGAGGAAGAAATTGAGATCTAGAATTGTTACCCAGAGTCACAGAACTAGAAAGGGCAGAACTAGAACTTGAAACCAAATTTACTTGATGCCAAAACCATGTGCCTAATGCAAAGTTCTACTGTTTTGGGAGTGCCTTACCTCTTCCTTTAAGTATCCTCCAATTTCTCAATTTTATATTTAAAAAAATAATATATGCTAATTTTAGACAAATTGGAAAGTACAGAAATGTATAAAAGAATGGAAAAAGTTCATTACCAAAAATGTATTCCTCAGAGATCATTTGTTATTACCATGTTGGCATACATTCCTCTAATGTCTTATATAGCATTTCATATAGTTGAATTTATACTAGTTAATATAAATGTTTTCCTAACTGGTACAAAATAAGCATTTCTCTGTACACTTATCAACCTGAGTTTTAATAGATACAAACATTTTATTGCTTAGATGTGACATAAATTTTAACCATTTACCTTTTATTGGAATTTTAGGGTGTGTTCAGTTTTTTTATCATCATAAATACAACTGAAATGAATATACAGATGAAGATATAAAATGTGCATGCATTTTGATCTATAGTTCTGTCAGGTTCCTAGAAATTGTACTACCTAGTCAAAAAGATATGAACAATTTTTTAAAATATTTTATTTATTTGTTCATGACAGAGAGAGAGGGAGAGAGAGAGGGAGAGAGGCAGAGACACAAGCAGAGGGAGAAACAGGCTCCATACAAGGATCCTGATGTGGGACTTGATCCCGGGACTCCGGGATCACACCCTGAGCCAAAGGCAGATGCTCGACTGCTGAGTCACCCAAGCGCCCAAAATATGAACAATTTTTAAAGATTCTTGTTGGGCATAAACAAAGCATATTTTGGGCAGCTTCTTTAGTTTACCTTCCATCATTTTGTGGACATTTTTTGACAAGCAGTTTTCCCATCCAGAGCACATCTATTTATTAAAAAATTATATCTGCTAGTATTGTGATGTTCTTTTGATAGGCACCTTTTTGTTAAAAAATTTTCCCTTATATTCAATATTTTTCTTGATTCTGTGAATGGAATTTTTCCCTTTTTATTTTCTCTTAACTACTGCATATTTCTTTTGCCTCCCACTGTATAATATGTATTGGAAAGGTTGACAGAGAAGAAAAAGAGGTGTATGGAATTATACCATGAGTAGTGAGACCTCCTTGCAGATTATGATTGGTCATTCCTTCCCCAAAACCAAAATAGGAGAAGTCAAGATATGCTTTCAAGAGAGGATGAGGAGCCAGTAGAGATGCTTGAAAAGGACTGATGATTCTGTGACCACCATGTTTTAGAAATGGACAAAAGAAAAAACTAGAATCTGAGTGGTGGGAGGATTTACCACAGAGAAAAGGGAAGCTCCTTTTATCATGAGACTGAGAGGAGGGATGAATGCAAAGACAAAAGGAGGACAAGGGATTGTGAGGAAGCGTGCACTGGGAAATTCTGATCTCAGCCAGGGTAGATTAGAGGCTGAGAGGATGGAGGAGATGTGAGGATTGGGAAAGAGAGAAGAGTGTACAATACCACTATGGTGCAGTGATCAGAGACATCACCAAGATCCCCTTATTTCAGCTTCCCGAAAGTTCTATCAGATTGGAGCCTGCCCAGTGCCATGTACTGCTGAGGATCTGACCTCATAGCTACCTACAACACAATTGATTTTAATGAAAACAGAGCATGGACACTGAACACAAGTTGGAAGCCTGCATCCAAATGCTGCCAGATATCTGGAGAGAAATTGAAAAATTCATGTAACCATGAGAATGCTTTAAATTATCAGATGTTAGGGAAGCTGAGCATAACCTAAATTTGTCATTTTACTTTTCTACCAGGGCTAATGGTAGGGAAAAGAGGCTTCTTTAATTTCTGTCTGATATGTTTCTTTCTGAGTTTTGCAAATCTTTTAATAAGGAGATAACTGATCAGTATAAAAGCTTTCATTATTTGTGGTGAGTTCCAGCATCCAGCACCTCAATATTTAATCTGTATAATTCCTGTTAATGTTTTATTCATGCTAACCAGAGAGGTTATGTGGGCATTGTTAATTGCATAATTTTTCCTTTGTCTAAATATGAATACTTGTGTTTGTTTCTGACTTGAAGAACTTGGTTTTTCTTTCTTCTCTCTCTCTCTCTCTCTCTCTCTCTCTCTCTCTCTCTCTCTCTCTTAGCTTTTCAGGTTGGGCTCATGTCTCAGAATTAAAATCTAGGGTCCATTAGGCGTCATTCATCTGTGAGATGAATTCTATATTCCATCTATTGATTCCATCGTGGGTGAACATTTGCAGGGTTTAGGCAAGCACTAGCTAGTGCTCTAAATAGGACTTACATTATTCCTTCAATATAGAATGAAAATGGAGGGAAATATCTTCATTTGAACAGCTTGGAGGAAAACGTTTCATATATTAAGAGCTGCTATATGTAATACATGTAGTTTTCTGATAAGTGAAATGAAAATAAGTATTCTCCATGATATTGATCCAATGGAATACATTTAATAATTCCAAGTCCATTTGCCTTTGAATGATGCCTTCTGGGATGGAGATATTTTTCAAGCCAGGGACATTTCATGATTATAAATAGCAAGCAGACCTATTTTTTGTAGTAAGTTTGCTAGAAATTGTGAAAAAGGTGTTAAGGGGAGATTGTAGCTCCATTACAGCCCTGAAAAGAATCTTGACGGTTTCTGTCCCTGGTAATATTGGTACCTCAGGGTGTCTTATTTATATGGATACCTATTAGTAAGCTATCTGCTAACCAACTATCTTTTCATTGCAAAATCCCCTGGCCTTTGCTCAGTTGGTGTCCTTAGTTTTTCTATGCATTTTGCTGAAGCCCACACAGTCTGTGACATTGCACTATTCTAACTTTATTCCTCCTTTTTGAGTAGTTTTTTTTTTAGTCTCCTTTGAACGTTTCTTCCATCCCTTAATGTGAATATTCCTTAAGGATCAGAGGTGACATTCTGCTTTTGCCCTTTTTAATTCTCTGTCTTGGTGAGCTCCTTCATTTTCTTGGTCTCTCTCAACATTTCTATTTAGATACCCATCTCTGAGGTCCCATTCATGCCTCTTGGGGTTTCCACTTGGATTTTCAAACCCAACTTATCTAAAAGCTCTTGTTTTCTATGGAATGATATTCTCTCTTATGTTTCTCTCTCATTTATCCTTTTTTGCTTACTTAAGCCTCAACTTTGAAGGCAACTTTGGCTTCTCTTTTTTCATGATCCTTCCATATCTAATCAGTCACTATTTGCTTTTGTTCTGCCTCCATAAATTCTGTATAATCCCCACCCTCCTTTCTCTGCTCTTATCACCTCTTAAAATCAGTTCTTAAGACTTCCCATTTGGATTGTTGCAGTAGCTGTAACATAATATATTGAGATAATATCTTTTATCTCACTGCTTATAGAATTTTTTAATTTCCCCATAGCCAGACTGTAACCTAATTTTTATGTTTTCTGCTTCTGGAAATTTGTGAAGGGGAATGGGTATGGCAGAAAAAGAAGTTTCCAGGCAACATCCAATCAGGATGTTGTTTGCAAAACCTAAGCTCATTGAAGAGAATTATTTTGTATCACTCCAGTGGAGTGGGGGAGCTGGAGATGAATGACTGAATTTGGGAGATAGAAATGAACCAAGGTAAAGAGGGGTGAGATTTTTCAGAACATTCCTTTTTTTAGACAAAAAGAGTATGGGGTTTGGTAAATTCCCTGGAGTCAGGATCATTGCTCCTTTGTCTTTCAGTGGAATTGCTGGGACTTCTGATGAGTAAGGCTAGGCTGATAGATGGGCCAGACCTGAAGAACTGTTTCTCTAACACCAGCAGGCATTAACAGTTTCCAGTGCCCACTGTTGTCTTTTAGGAAAATACAGGCTTGAAGAGTGAGCTTATCAGTTGTATCAGGGCCATCTGAAGACTGGCCTAAGTGCTTCATATAGCATAAGGCCCCCCAGGATTCTTGCTTGACTTTAGGGTGGGATATTAACTAGAATATAGGCTCAGCTACTATAACACAGAGACCTTAAGATACAGAGGCTAAAACAATTCGTAAGTTTTTTTTTTTCCCTCTCTGTTGTAATAGTCTGGAAGTAAATGAGCTATTTGGGTCTGGTAAATAGCTCTGCTCCACAAGGGCATTTAGGATTCCATGTTCTATCCATCCTGGTACCTTCCCATCTCTTGGAACAGGATGTTAAAATCTTATGCAATGGCCCCTTTGGGCAATCTGGTGAAATGTGTGAACTGTGTCTAAAAAAAGCCGATTTTAGGGGTGCCTGGATGGCTCAGTTGGTTAAATGTCTGACTCTTGTTTTTGGCTCAGGTCATGATCTCTCAGTTGTGAGACCAAGCACTGCATCAAGCTCTCCTTCTCCTTCCTACTCACACTGTCTCTTGCTCTCAAGTAAATATAAAAATCTTTTAAAAATGATTTTAAATGCATAAAAATACATAGGGGGATTGAAAAAATATTTTATTTAAATTCAATTTCATAGGGGGATTATAAAGAATATAAATTATAACAAAATACAATTGTCACAATAATAAAAGACAAATTTGTGATATATTAATGCATATGCTTCTTTACTGATTGTTAACATGATCTATTGGTGTGTCCAATACTTTAGTTTCAAAATAATGATGAATATAAATTGTTATTTCATGATATCTTTATAAATGGAGTATGATATGAAAATATCTTTGGTTTCTGAGGGTGACAAGGTCATAGGTACTATGAACACTACTATGGTTTATTGCCTACATTTAAAAAAAAATTAAGTTCATTTTGCCAACATATAGTATAACACCCAGTGCTCATCACATCACATGCCCTCCTTAATGCCTGTCACCCAGTTACCCTATGCCCCCACTTACCTTCCCTTCTGCAACTCTTTGTTTCCCAGAGTTAGAAGTCTCTCATGGTTTGTCTTCCTCTCTAATTTTTCCCCACTCAGTTTCCCTCCCTTCCCTTATAGCCCCTTTCACTTTTTATTATATTTCACATATGAGTGAAACTATATGATAAATGTCTTTCTCCAATTGGCTTATTTCATTCAGCATAATACCCTCCAGTTCCATCCACGTTAGTGTAAATGGTAGATGTTCATCCTTTCTGATGGCTGAGTAACATTCCATTGTATGTATCTGTGTGTATGTATATCTTCTTTATCCATTCATCTGTCAAAGGACATATCAGCTTCTTCTATAGTCTGGCTGTTGTGGAAGTGTTGACTGTTTCCTTTGCTGTGCAGAAGCTTTCTATCTTGACTAAGTCCCAATAGTTCATTATTGCTTTTGTTTTCCTTGCCTTTATAGATGTGTCTTGCAAGAAGTTGTTGTGGCCTAAGTCAAAAATGTTGTTGCCTCTTTTTTCCTCTAGGATCTTTTTTTTTTTAATAATAAATTTTTTTATTGGTGTTCAATTTGCCAACATATAGAATAACACCCAGTGCTCATCCCGTCAAGTGCCTCCCTCAGTGTCTGTCACCCATTCACCCCCACCCCCCACCCTCCTCCCCTTCCACCACCCCTAGTTCGTTTCCCAGAGTTAGGAGTCTTTATGTTCTGTCTCCCTTTCTGATATTTCCTACCCATTTCTTCTCCCTTCCCTTATATTCCATTTCACTATTATTTATATTCCCCAAATGAATGAGAACATATAATGTTTGTCCTTCTCCGATTGACTCATTTCACTCAGCATAATACCCTCCAGTTCCATCCACGTTGAAGCAAATGGTGGGTATTTGTCACTTCTAATGGCTGAGTAATATTCCATTGTATACATAAACCACATCTTCTTTATCCATTCATCTTTCGATGGACACCAAGGCTCCTTCCACAGTTTGGCTATTGTTCCTCTAGGATCTTGATTATTGTCTACGTTTGAAATAAGAGAAAAAACTGAATTTCAATGAGAGGTTTCTGAAAATAAGGATGTAATTGCTATCCCAGTTTCTGGACCCCATAATTTCTATTCATGGATCCTTTAAAGACCTGTCAACCCGAGGCTAAGGATTTCATTTTAGAGTGTTGGATCTAGCTTACCTCTGTGTATATGATCCAGCCTTAATAAAAGAGAAAAAGGGATGTTCAGGGAAAGCGATCTTGTCTTTATGGAGATGAAGGCATGGACTTCTATAATCCATTGGCTTGCACCTGGTCTTATGATTATACCTAATTTCAAGAGAAACTGTGTTGGGGGGTTTGTAATCAACTGTGTGCCTAGATAAAATTAAGGAGTTTTATTACTGAACAGGAGAAAGAGAGAATAAATACTTAGTACCTACTATAGGAATATAGGACTCCCAAAAGTATGCCTGAAATTCAATTTTCTACCAGCCAGGCTCAGAAGAGATTGTGTGATTTAGAGAGGATTATTGTGAGGATTAACTACAGTGTGTTCAAGTGGCTGGTAAAGAGTAAGTGCTCAATAAATATTCACTGAAGCTGACTTGCATGTGGCCAGGGTCTGTTAGAGGAATAATACACAATGGGAGGTAACATATTGGAGTTCCTGGGATGGTAAAGAGTCAAAGATATTTATGTCTAAACTCATTCATTCATTTGTTCATCCAAGGAACATTTATTGAGCTTTGAGTCAGAAACTGTTGTAGTTATCAAAAAAATGGCAGCAAGCATTATTAAATCCTTGCTCTCAGGAATCTTTCATTTTATGCAGGGAAGATAAAATAATAAATAAACAAACAAAATGTAGGTTGAGGGCAAAGGATATGAAAAGAGATGGGATAAAGGTTATGGTGGAATGCTGTGATAGGCAGAATTATAAGATGGTCTCCAAGATACCTGCTCCTGTTTACACTGTCTGTATAATACCTCTCATCCACTTCCCTAATTTAAATGTAAATGGGACCTGTGAATAGAATGGAATGTGAATTTTATGATTAGGTTATGTTTTATGGCAAACATAGGAGATTTTTATGGCAAACAAAAGAGATTTTGAAAATGTAATTAAGTTCCAAAATCAGCTGATTCTGAGCTAATCAGAAAGGACATTATCCAAGATGGGCCTGACTTAGGGTAAAAGCCCCTGAAAGAGAACTGGGCTCTACTTGAGGTGAGAGAGAAATTCTCTTGCTGGCTTTGTGAACTGTGTATGGAAAGAAAAGAAAATAGAAAATAGGAAGCCCAGTCACACAGCTACCAGGGAAATGAGTTCTGACAAAAACATGAATGAGTTTGGAAGTGGATTTTTCCCTAGTCAAGCTTTCTGATGAGAATGTAGCCCATCCAACACCTTGTTTGCAGCCTTGAGAGATAAGATGTGCCCATATTTCTGTCTTAAAAAACTGTGAGAAAATAAATACCTGTTATTTTAAGCTTCTTAGTTTATGGTGATTTGTTGCATAGCATAAAAAACTTATACAAATATTATTTTAAATGGGATGATGAGGAAAGGCTTCTCTGATAAGGTGAGCTTGAATGGACACTTGAAGGAAGCGAGAAGCAAACTACAAAGATATCTGAGGCAAGAGCAGCGGAGTGGCCTTTCTTGCTGCTCTGTGGAGAATAGCCCAGAGATGAGCACAAGTGTAGGAGGAGCAGGCACTAGTTAAGCTGGAAGAAAATGAACCCTTGGACTAGTAATTTGTGGTAGAGGGCATCAGATTATGGACATATTTCCAAGATAGGGCTAACAAAATTTGCTAAAGGATTAGATATGGAGTGTGAGAGGTAGAGGATTGGAAGACAAGTTCCAGAGTGCTATTGATATTTAATGAGTTGAGAATACTGGGGTTGGGAGAAGCAGGCTTTAGGGAGCAGTCAAGAATTTGGTTTTGGATGTGACATTTGAGATGCCATCCAAATCAATTTGTCGAAGGCAGGTGTATATGTAAGTCTGGGGTTCAGGAGAGAGGTTGGGATGCACATAACTATAGGGAGTAGCAGCATTTATATGTTATTTAAACTACGAGACTGGAAGAGATAACCTAAGATACAAAAATTATAAAATATTGGGCCTGAAACTCACTTTAAGAGATTATTTTTCAATTGCAGAAACTCTAGCCCAGAGAGGTAAAGTGACATTAGGCTTGTATCTAAGGGCACAGAACTAGTTACTGGCAAAGCTTGAATAAACCCAGGCTTCTTGATTCCCAGCTCAGATTATTTTTACCAAGTATCACAGGTTCCTTTTCTTTTGCTTCTCTGAATTATTTCCTACACTTGGGAAAGAGCTTACAAAGTCAACAGGGCTAGACTCTTCTCCTTCAAGGGGTTGCAAGTCCCACATACAGATCTCTGAGATATCCTCCCCCACCTTGGGTGTCACCCCATAAGCTGCTGATTAGATTTGATGGATGTGGGAAGCTGGGGCTCATGTAACAAGCGAAAATGTATGCTGTGATGTCTATAAACCTCACCCCATCAAATTAATAATGAAAAGCTTCCCATCAAAGCCCTTCTTGTGCTCAATAGCCTGTGGCACATTCGGACTCATCAATAGATGTTCTACAATATTACAACTTGTTTAAATCTTGGTAAAGTAGTGTTATGTACTATTGTTATTGACTTCCCTTTTCTAATTACCACCCAAAGGTGACGGATGATATAGCTCTAATGACCACATTCTTGGAGAGTGAGTGGCTTTGGGTCTCAACTCATTGGGTCTTAGCTATTCTGAAGATGGAGATCTCCTCTGCTGAAAGCAGATCTGCATTAGCAAGGCCATCATATTAAGGCGCAGGTGATGTTTGAGACCATCCACAGAGGGAATTCTGTGAGAGTTTGAAAGCAGAGATTTTAGAGTCTCTGTGTGAATGAAAGGCATGGTAATTGCAGGAATCCTAAGGCATGTGGAGCTAGCTATAGCCAGCTTCTATGGCAGCCCACACCCTGGGTGGGCAGAAAGCATGACTTTTTTCTTTTTTTTTCTTGTACCTCAAATTTGTATTTTGTAATTTCAACTTAAATTTCTATTTTAAGCCTCCATTTTGGTTTGGCAGAAACATAACCTCCCTCCTCCCCTTTCTTATAATGGAAATCTAAGTTTTGGGGGGACATAGATTATGTGGTACCCAAGCATGGCAGGATGGCCTCTGTCCTCTGACATTGTTGAATACATTTATCTACTGAGATACTCATTTTTCATCTGGTTCTCTGATATTGGTTCCCTCATAGTGCCCATGAGAGTTTCCTTTTTCCTTTCATGGCTCCTTCAAGCTGAGTGGCTCTCTGTTGCTCCTGTGTGTGTCATTATTCTTTCCTTTCCTGCTGTCCTGGAACATTGAGATCTCTTTGGGGATCCCTAAGGTACCTGATGCCTCACTGTGCTTCCTTCCCCTTCTGCTCCCTGAGCTCTGCTAGGGCACCGGCTTTTTGTAAGGATCAACATTAAATTTCATCATTTCCTGTCCTCTGGGAAAATCTTTTATGGTCTCTCTCAGAAGCCCACACACTGCCCAGATCCCACTTCTCTCTAACATTTTTTCTTTATGCCCAAAGTCCTCTCCAGTTCCTTTAAGGTTTAGGTTTTGGAGTTTAGAGCTGGGAAGACCTTTTTTTTTTCTTTCTTTTTTTCTTTTTTTACAAATTTACCCTAAGACAGTAAGCACAGAACAGTTAATTGCTTGTTTATGTCAAGGGGATTATAGGATGAAGAAGGAAAAATGGGAAATGACTGGAAGATAGGAAAGTGATTTAGTTTATATAAAAGCAGTCATTCCACAACAGGATACTACTGGAAGCTAGACTTGCTTTTTCCCTTCTATGTCCCTGGATTATTTGAATTATTGAATATCACTTTCTGTACTGGATGTAGGGAAAATGGTTAGTCACCTAGAAGTATACACAAGTATTTCAAAAATATAGTACCTCTTAAGAACTTTTGTAAATTCTTTCATTGTATATTTGTAATTTAGTAATTTAGTAATGAATGAGTGGATTAAGTGATGGCTTCTATTCCTGAGTTCCAGTCATGCTTTATTCCCTATTTTCTTAACTTCTTTTACAAAAGAGTTGAATTCTTGACCAGCACAATCTGTTTATGATTTATCTCTGTATAGCTAGCATAATGTATGCTACATCATAGGTACTTAATAAATTTTTGAATGATGAATTACTTGGGTCCCCAGAAAAGAAAATGTAGGAATTAAGTTCATTGATGTAGAGGGCTATGATTTTAGAGGTGTCATACATTCAATAACTTTATTTACTATTTATCAAATATTTATGGAATACCCATAATGTTTCAGGAACTGCAGTAGATCCTTGAAATAAAAAAATTAGCAAGACGTGTCTTTGAGGGCTCACTTTCATGGAATTGACCTGCATCTTAACTGACCTTAGCAGCTGCACAGATTCCATTATATGTATGTAACTTACTTTAACATGTATTCTCTAGACACTTGTGTTGTTTCTAATCTTCAGTTATTTTCAAATAATGCTGCAATGAATGACTATTAATGACTGCATTAGTACAAATACATGTATATATGTAGGGTAACTTGACAAATTGTTCTTCATAGAATACCTCCATCAGTAATATATAACAATTTACATCTACTTTTAAATGTCCTAACCTTGGTTTCTACTTGCCATCACATTAGGCTCTTTAATTTGTTTACCAAAGATTTGAAAACATCTTCCCCTTCCATTCCCAGGCCTCACAATGAACAAAAACATTAAATCCTATGGACTGGATCACCATTTACCTACATGTATTTTGTAGAGCACTAGTCCTACAAGATATTACAGAGTCCAATGATCACATAAACACCATATACCATGTCCGCTTCTTGCAAAGTTATAAAGCACTATGGAACAATAAAAAACTTATTTAACTCTGTTTAATTCCAGTGTTTTCCAAACTTATTTGGGAATAATATTTTAGATCTACTTAAGATCATGGAAACTTAGTAGTGGAATAAAATGAAACTGAACAAAACCAACCTAGTTTCACAGTACAGTAATTTATAGGATGTTTTATAAAAATGCTTTTGTCAAAAAAAAAATGCTTTTGTCCTCTAGTAAGCTTGAGAAATGTTGCAGAGTGTATCTTATTTTTGGATATTCACAATGTATTAAAAACAGGAATGTTGCAGTAAATTAGTTATTTAAGCTATCACTTTCTAAGCTTATTGGAAATAAATCTTTGTCATGTTAATATTTGATTGGACTGAGGTTCTACAGACTGTATTGGAGGAAATACTGACTGAACTACCTTATATGTCAGGGATAAGGTAAAAGCTCAAAGAAATGAATCTACTTACTCAATTTTATCAAACTCAATTTTCATTAGTTTAAATTCAGTCTGCCTGTTATCTTTTATCTTTTTGTTTCATTAAAAAAATCCTCAAAATCCTGTGCTATGAAAAAATATGTCAAAGAGGTTAGAGAAAGCCAAATTTAAACACCTAGGCTGTCTGATATTTACTACTAAATTGCCTGAACAATGATTTTTGTAATCAAGTATGTACTCCCAAAAGTCATAATTTTAAATTTGTTTGAATCCAATTGGCTTTTCAACCAAAGTTTAGTTTGTTTATTATTTATTTTTAAAATATTTATTTATTTTAGAGAGAGAGAGTGAGAGAGCATGAGTAGGAGGGGTAGAGAGAGAGAGAGGGAGAAAGAGAATCTCAAGCGGACTCTGCGCTATGTGTGGAGCCTGACACGGGGGCTCCATCTCATGACCCTGAGATCACAACTCTGAGATCATGACCTGAGCTGAAACCAAGAGTCCAACATTTAAGCGACTGTGCCACCCAGGTGCCCCAAATAAAGTTTAGTTTTTAATAGTTCCACTGTATGTATTTGCTTTTTAGGTTTAAGACCCATTATTTCAGACAATTACTATTCTCTTACTCACCCTTTTTCTAGATTCTGGCTTTGCATGTTACTTGAAATTTGATTTAAATTTATATTGATTCCATCTCTATTTAGAAAATTTTCTTGGTTTTAATTCCAGTGAACTTTTGCTCTAACATTTGTAGGAGAACATAACATCACCCGTTTTCACTGACAGAATTTATGAACACAGGTGCTAGGCATTGAGCTAAGTGTCACAGCTGACACAAAGGAAAATATACATGGTTTCTGACCCAGTGCAATTGGCATCTAGCCAAGAAAGGAATCCCCCCTGGCTGAGGTTCCGCATGGTAAAGGACCAGGGCTACTGTGTATGATTGCATAGAGAGTGCTTGCACAACTTCAGGGGACACCATCTATATAGATGATGTTGTGGTGGTTGTGCCACACAGGAGCCCTGTATGAAGGACCTGTGCTAGTACTCTATTCTAGCAGCTATTTGTTGGAGTTTTCAGTTTAGCTTCAGGAAATCATTTGTGGGTGAAGTTAGAGGGGGGAGAAATGGCTTCTGTTCTGAACAACAGAATTCTGCACATACTGGAGGGGTCACCATTTATTAAGGTAATTCTGAGCTGAGGAGATTGGCTCAGAGCCAATCAATCACTGGCTTCAGGGCCAGCTTTGGATGTGACCGAAAAGTTGAATTTCACCTGTGACTTGAGTCCACCTCTGAACTCTTTGGACCGTGAGCCAGGGAGTGCAAAAACTTATTCTGGATGGGAATCAACTTGATAAGTGAAATAAGAAAAAAAAAATCACAGCTTGAAGTTAATAACAGAGGAAGCTAGAAAATTCCCAAATATTGGAAAGTTCAGAACAATGCTTCTGGACAATAACCCATGGGTTAAAGAAGAAATCATGATGAAAGTTTGAAAATTCTTTGAATTGAATGACTCTGGAAATTTTGCATATCAAAAGTTGTGGGATATAGCCAAAATATTGCTTATTGGGAAATTTATAGCTTTATGTGAATATATTAGAAAAGATGGGAGGCGAAATCAATGAGCTAAGCATCCATCCTAAGTTGGAAAACAACTGCAAATTAGACCAAATAAAGCAGAAGGAATGACATTATTAAATGTAAGAGTAGGAAGTAATGAAGAGGAAAACAAAAACAAACATGTAATAGGATCAAGATGGGCAACAGTTGGTTTCAGAAGAGGCTAATAAAACTGAAAGGTCCTTGGGCAGGAATGGTAGGATATGAGAGAAAGAAAGAGGCAGGGAAAGAGAGAGAGAGAAGGAGGGAGAGGAAGAGAGAGAAGGGAAGAGGGGGAAGGAGAAGAAAATCAACATTAAGAATAAACAAGTGAAAAAAAAAAGAATAAACAAGTCTTTATCTTAGAGCCTACAGATATTAAAATGATAAGAAGCTCTTATGAATAACATTAAAACAATATGTTTTAAAATTTAGATAAAATGGATGTATTCTTAAATGCAATTTATTAAAAAAGATATTAGAAGGAAGAGAAAACCTGGATAATTTTTTTAGCTATTAAGGAAGTCAAATACTAATTACAACTTTCCCATGAAGAAAACTACAGATCAGTAGTCAGTAAATTACATTAAATCTTTAGGAACAAAATAACTACAGTCTTACACAAAAAAGAATATTCTTGACACATTTTTAAAAGTGAGCATAAGGCCCCCTTACTCATGGATGGAAATTTAAGAGAGACTAATCAAAATATTAGGAAACTAAACTTAGAAATATATAAAAATGAATAAAAGATTGGTTTAGCATCTGAAATTGATGTAATTCACTTAGAATAAGTGATAAAAAGTAACCATCTCAATAGATTTAGAAATTATATCTGATAAAATTTAATATTGGTTAATAATAAAAACTTAGCAAATTGGAAATAGAGGGAGATTTCCTTAATATTATCAAGGATAGCTATAAAAAAATCAATACTTTATGGTTAGAAGCTACCCCTTTGAGAAGGAATAATATAAAGCCAGGATCACTACTTCTCTTCAACATTGTGCTGAAAATGCTATCCAGTGCAAAAAGTCAGGAAAAACAAGGAAAAAAGGTAAATAGATTGGAAAGGGAGAAATAAAAGTATTATTCAAAGGTACAAAGATGTAGGGTAAACTCTGAAAAATCGTTGTATGTCTGTATATACCTGTAATAAACAGCTAGAAAGTGAACAAAAAGATATTATTTATGATGCATGAAGAATGTCACTTATCTAGGGACAAATCTGGGAAATGATGTATAAGATACCTATGTAGAAAACTATAAAACATAAAAATTAAAAAGAAGGCATAAATAAAAGAAAGGAAAAACCATGTATACAGATTTGAAGACTCAATATAAATAAAGATGTTAATGCTCCCCAAACTGATAGTGTAGTCCCAAATAAAAATACCATTCCCAATAAAAAGTGTATTTTTTTGGTGGAAATAAACAAATTGATTCTAAAATTTATGAAAATCTAAAGGGTCAAGAATAGTCAAGGCATTTTTGAAGAAGAAAAGGTCAGTAGTTAATATGGAATAAGCACATAGAATGGTGGAATATAATAGAAAGTTCAGAAACAGATCACACATTTATGAACATTTAATTTATAACAAAGGTGGTGCTCCAAAATAGTTGGAAAGCTTAGTTTTATTAATAAATTATGGTGGAACAGATGAATAAAAAAAGACATGGAGAGAAGGAAACTTGACCCCTACATCCCACCATACACAAAAGTCAGTTCCCGGTAGATTGTAAATGTGGATATAGGAGGTAAAATAGTAACAGTGAAGAAGATAACCTAGGAGAATATCTTTATGGTGGAGGGTAAGGAAAGCACTAACTATAAAAGAAAAAGGTAAAATGGCTAGATTAAAATTCAGAACTTCTTTTCAATATAAGAGAGTGAAAGGCAAGAAAATATTTGCAACAAACATGAAAGACATATTCAAAGCAGAAGAAACCCCCCCCAGAAATTTAAAAGCAACTTATAAATATATAAATAAGAGACTTGAACAGGCACTCCATAAAATATAAGATTCAAATGGCTAAGATATGTTTGAAATTTTCTTAGTAGTCAAGGAAGTACAAATTAAAACCACAAGAAGATACTACTAGTCATCTTACTGAATGGCTAAAATTAATAAGACTGACAAATGTTTGGTTCTGTTGGGGATATGGAGCAAGGGGAGTCATATAGAAGTGTATATTGGTATGGTTACTTTGAAAAACAGTTTGGTGTTATCAAAGTTGAAGAACGTGTATTACCCAGAAGTTACAATCCTAACGTGAGCACATGTACACTAGGAGACAGATGAAAATGTTCGTAGCAGGGTTACTTCAATGGTCCAAACTGAAAAATACCCAAATGTCTTATCTAGAATAGATACATAAATTGTAGTATATTCATACAATGAAACTATATATATCCATAATAAATGAGTTGCATATAAATGTAACAACATGGCTGCCTTTTTTAAGTGTAGTGCTGAATGAGTGAAGCTGAATTTGAAAGCATACTTGCATTGTGATTTCATTTACGCAGAGTTCAAAAAGCAGGCAAGGGTGGGCTGTGGTGTTTGATGTTTTTTTTTTTGGTAGTGAGACTTGGTAAGCAGAGATTGCCATGGAAACCAGATATAAGTTGCATTTGAGGAGCTCTAAGTGTTGGTGGTTAGGATGGGGGTGCTTTTGGGATTCTGACAACATTCTGTTTCTTGACTGGGGCAGTGGTTGCCTGAAAAATCACTGTCATAATTCATTAAGAAATGCATTTTTAATGTTGTGTACTTTCCTGAAAATGGCTACAAAAGAAAAAAATATGCATATATCATTTTACCCAACATCTCCACTTTTAGTTATTTATTTCATAGATAGAATTGTGGTGTGAGTTAAATACATATGTACTAGAATATTCTTCCCAACATTGTAATATCAAAAGATTAGAATCAACTGAAATGTTCTTTAAGAGACAAGTTAAAAAGTTCAGTGTTAGCACAAATACAGCCATCTCAGGCCCCTGTGAATAAGACCTGAACTTTACCTTAGTTCAGTTACAGGAAAAAACAGCTTACAGCTTAATGCCCTAGAAAGCCCCATATTAGAATGAGAACAGCTCAATGCCCATGGTAGAAAGTCCCACATCAGAATGAGAACAGAGCTTAATGCCCTTGAAAACCCCATATCAGAATGTAAACAGAACTTGAGAAATTCCTCCTCCCCTTCTGGAAGTCCCCTAGACCAGCCCATAAAACTAAGCTGGAACCCACCTCAGGGTCCAAGTCCCTGCTGTGCTGTTTTGGGTACACTTGTAGCCAAGCTCGAGCTTGTACAGAAAAAAAAAGAGAGAGAGAGAGAGAGAAGTTAAATAATTTATGAAAGATCCATACAATAAAATACAAAACAGCTATTATAAAACAATGATACAGCATAATATGTACTTATTCAAAGCCAAGTGAATGGAAAAACAGGGTTCAGAATAGTATATGGGGTTTGGAACATTTGTGTGTAGGAAAAATGCATAATAATGAGAGAACTATGTGACAAGAAGACAGGGTGGGAAGAATTTTCAATGAATACACCTTTATATATTTTTTGAATTTTATAGTATACATTTGTATTCTTTGGTCTCAAATTTTTTTTAGAGGTTTATTTATTTATTTGAGGGAGAGAGAGAGAGCATGCATGTATAAGCTGGGAGAGGGGCAAAGGGAGAGAGAGAAGCAGACTCCACACTGAGTGGGAAGCCAGAGGTCGGGCTCCCTTTGGGGCTAGATCACACAACCTTGAGATCATGACCTGAGCCAAAATCAAGAGCCCAGCACTTAAACCCTCAGCTACCCAGGCACCACTCAGACTTTTAAAAATAAAATAAAATCCTGGAAAAATAAACAAGAATCACTCAATAGGTCAGTAGTTTTATAGATGTAAAAACAGACTTAGAAGTTTAAGAGACTTGTTTGAGATCATTCAGCTAATATGGAGTAGAGCTGGAATTTGGTCCCAGCCTATGTGAAAGCCTTTTGAAAGGAGATTCAGCCTATTGATAAATAAATACGATATAGGAGCTTGCTGGCTTGCTTAGTGCAGTGTGGGCCATTTTGAAAATCTGTAATGAACTAACAATGCTAGGTGCTTCATGCTAAAATTACGTTTAAAATTGTTTTTAATGAGTGTTGTATGTAAGTGATGAATCCCTGAATTCTGTTCCTGAAACCAATATTGCACTGTGTGCTAACTAGAAGTTAAATTTAAAAATTGAAGAAAAAATAGTTATTATATATTTTTATAGTTCTATAGTTTTATAGTTTTATGGTTCTTTGGATTCCATTAAAGTTGTTGAGGATGTGGAGAAAGGAGAAGCCTCTTACAATGTTGATGGGGATGCAAACTGGTGAAGCTACTCTGGAAAACAATATGGAAGTTCCTCAAAAAGTTAACAATAGAACTACGCTCTGACCTAGCAATTATGCCACTAGGTATTTGTCCAAAGGACACAAACATAGTGTTTGAAGGGACATATGCACCCTGAGTGTTTATAGCAGCAATGTCCACAATAGCCAAACCATGGAAAGAGCCCAGATGTCCATTGACAGATTGATGGATAAAAAGGATGTGGTATGTATATACATACACACAGTGGAATACTACTCAGCCATGAAAAAAGAGTGAATTATTGCCATTTGCAATGATGTGGATGGAACTAGAGGACATTATGCTAAGCAAAATAAGTCAGACAGAGAAAGACAAATACCATATTTCACTCATATGTGGAATTTAAGAAACCAAACAGATGAACATAGGGGAAGGGAAGGAAAAATAAAATAAAATGAAAACAGAGAGGGAGGCAAACCATAAGATTTTTTTTTTTTAACCATAAGATGCTTAACTGTAGGAAACAAGTTGAGGGTTGCTGGTGGAGGGGAGGTGTGGTGGGGGAGGGGGAAGAGGTGGCTGGATGATGGGTATTAAAGAGGGCAGTTGAAGTAGTGAGCACTGGGTGTTGTAGCAACTGATAAATCACTAAATTCTACCTCTCAAACGAATAATCTAGTGTATGTTAATTAAATTGAATTTAAATTAAAAAAAATGGTGCCGGGGATTGTTGCCAACTAAAACAAAATGGAAATAGGGTAGATGTTGAGAAATTAAAGTTTCTTATTAAAAATTCTAATACATAATATTGTTAACTTCTTTTAGTTTTCTGACTTCCTGACAAGGTGGGTCCATTTTTTGGATAGTGGTTTGGCTATTTTACTTTATGGACATATAGTTTTCTTAATGTTCTAACAACTCTATCTCTTTGAGGAAACCTAACATGCTCTTTTCTACAACTGTATGCTTTGTTTCATTTATAGCATAGATCAGAGTCTGTCTTCTACATCTTTCACCAGTTGGTACCAAATTCTAGCCATTCTGTTTTTATTAGAGAGAGACATTATTTTGATGTCTCACTCTCTACCTCCTCTTCTAATCCAGGCCTTCTGGATATTTAATATGGACTACTGCATTTATATTCTCACTGGGCTTTATTCATTTATTATCTTTATTCATTTATTTATTCCATGTTTATTGAATACTAATTATGAACCAGATCTTGGGCATACAATAATTAATAAAGCACAATCTCTCTCCTCAAGGATCTTGTGGTTAACTGAAGAAGAAACATGAAAATAGAAAATCATAGCATAAAATGAAAAGGGCTTCAGTGGAAGTATGTACAAGATGTTATGGGAGCTCAAAAAGGATGATGAAGAATTGCAGGTGGGAAGTTAGGGAATAGTGCACAGAGGAAGTAATGTTTGAATGGAATCTGTGAGAAGGGAGAGCTTTTCATTGGATGAGCAAGAATAACTGCAATTTAGGGAGAAGAAATAGCTTGAGTAAATTCAGGGAGATACGAAAGGACCTCTTCTCTATTCGTCATGTGTGATACATGGTGTATAGCCACTCGAGTTATTTTGTAGAATAAGAAATTCGATATGAGATCTGCTGTTAAAACTTTCAATGACTTGCCAGCTTCTTTAGAATACAGGGAACATTCCATGGTCTTAAAACTTTCTAGTTTTCCTTCTTACAACTGTGCTTTCCTTCATACAATGGGCATCAATTTGATTAAGTAGGTACCAACATTTTCACAACTCTCTCTCTTCCTCTGTATGGTCTCTGATTAGAGTTGTTCAAAAGGAGAACTTGAATGAACTTTGAGTGATAGGAGACAAGCAGCCATTATGACTTGTGAAAGTTTGTCATGGTCATATGGAGAGCCTGGTGGGTTCTGCTGGTCCTTGTTCTCTGTCACCTTGCGTCCAGCTCATGTTCCCAATTGCTACCCAGCTGACCAATAATGACTTCAAACCTACTCTCAGACTCTTGACTCTGGATGTGCAGAGGCATTGACTCTTTACAAAGCAGTAAGTTGGGGCACCTGGGTGGCTCAGTTGGTTAAGTGTTGCTTTCAGCTTAGGTCACGACACTGGGGTACTAGGATTGAGCCCCATGTTGGGCTCCCTATTCATCAGGGAGTCTGCTTCTCCCCTCACTTGTGCTCTTTCTCAAATAAATAGTCTTAAAAAAAAAAGCAATAGATTGCTCTAGACGTCCCCACAATTCCTCCTTGTGGTTTCCTTTTCATGGCTGCCTGGATTGGTTTCTTGCATTTCCCTGCAGGCTTTGGTCTGTCCTCCTTTGCCAGTGTTCCGATGGACTGTTTAATGACCTTTCCTCTGACCCCCTGACTGCCTCCACTAGACTTACTTCCTCAGTTCTTCCCATATTTGTGCAAAGTCTGATTTCTAAAATAAATCCTGTATCCCATAATACTCTTGGTAGTTGTGAACCCTGACTGATACAGGAGGACTTCTTAAATAAGACACAAACTTTGACTAGAGTACTCCCTTCTTCCACCCCCATTTCTAGCATGACAAAGTCTTGTTTGTTTTCAAGGTGCAGTTTAAATGTGTTGTCCATTGTGAAAACTTCTAGAACTTTCCTTTCTGCTGGTTTTACACAGTGAATCTCAAACACTTTGGACATTTGATTTACCACTTGTATTATGGTTTGGTATTTGTTAATCTGTGCCCACCACTAGATTGTGAGCTGCTTAAGGTCAAGAGGAGCATATCTAGCTATCTTTCCTATTCTCCCCTGTTCTTCCACCTCCTGCCTCATACAATGCTGTGCACAGCTCCAGTAACCAATTTGAACTTATTGCCTTGCATATACAATGTAGGTTTGCTTCTAAATCCATAAGGATTATGTTATTGAAAATCTCCTGCTAAGAGGATTCATGGATGAGAATCAGATGATTTTTAACTTCTTGAGGAACTGTTTTCCAGAGTGACTGCACCAGTTTGCATCCCCACCAATGTAATAGAGTTCTTTAACTAACTTGAATTTAAATAAAAATAGAGAACCAGAAGATTTTATAGGCAAAAGAGTTGGGGAACTGAGGAAATGTATGGACACACAAAAAATCATTTAAACTATTTTATGAGGTGAAAGTAAAGCACTAAAATCCAATAAATTATAATTTGAATCACAAATTTAAGCCACATTTGTATTTTTATATTTTCTAGTAGCCATGTTCGAACAATTAAAAGTAATGAGTGAAAATAATTTTAATATTTTATTTCACCCCAAACTTTCAAGATATTATAAGTTCAGCACATAACCAATAAAAAGATTATTGATGAGAAAAAAATAACGCAGTAAAATTAACACACTAAATAAAGAGAACACCAATAACATATTACTCTTTATTAGTTGGTTATAAAAGTTACATCATAGTTTCCATTTGTCATTTTTTATTACTGCAAAATATTTTGTGATTTCCTCTATCTTTGTTTTAATACTTTAAAAACAATGAATTCATCTCTTTCTTCTTTTTTCCAGATAATATGCATGTTGAAAGGGCTTTTCTTTATGTCTTCCCACTATTCAAATATTTAATACTTTTTACAATGTAATGGCTTAGAGTTGTTGCCTCTCATTCAGATCCTATTTGTGTGTGCAAATGTGGAGTGACTTGATGGTAAAAGTAAAAATAGAGAGAGAGAAGAAACCCCTAAATCTTTGGGAAAATTTTATTTAACTTACCCATTCTCACCACATAGGTATTTCTTACTTCTTTTCCTAATACACATAGACTTAGAATATTCCTGGTAAGCCAAGTTCATGCTAAAGTGTGCTCAACCCCCAAAGTATTTCTGCTACCTGCCTTCGAAGGACACAGGAGTGCAGTTCTAAGGCCAGGTTTTACCTTCTTTCAAGGTAAAGAGAGGGAAAAAACATTGTAAAAACTCTTGCTTGTGTTTTGCTGTCTTTTTTTGTGTGTGTGTTTTTTTCCTATTCCCTACACTACTTTCTCTTTTTCTAATTATCCTTGGTCTGAGGGACTCATAAATCTCATACACTCTAAATGAAAGTGAAACTCTCCTCGTTGCTGCAAAGCAGCATGGAAGCAAATCCACAGATACGGGAATTCTGTATAAAGGGATGCTGATGGATGAAGCGGGATACTCTCTATTCCATTTTCATATTCATGTGTTCATAGATTTGCATTCATTTGATTTGCCAAAAAAGGAAAACTGATTTCCAATAAAATCTTCTTGAACTACTGTTAGAAGACTATCTCGGTTGTTTTATTCAGGGACTTTTGTCAGTTCTTAACCATTAAACCTGATTGGCTGAGGGAGAAAATTGCTGAGGGGCCAATCAAATTGCTTCTTACTTGAGAACTTGGCCATTAAAGATAGCTCAGGCGATTTCATGAGAACTGGATCCTGAAATGGTCAGCCATTAGATTTTGTGTTTCAACAACCGAATGGGATGGCCCATTGATTGCCCATTCATTGTGACAGCCCAAAGCCCCGTGATTGACCAGCATCTGGTTAACTCAGTTGACCTGGATATCCAAGGCCCCAGTGATTGCTCCCTGAACCTTAAGAGGAGCTTGAACTGCCAAGGACCAGTCACATGCATGTTTTGTTTGCAGAATCCTCATTGTCAGAGAACAAAATTCATAGTCCACCCTTGTTCTTTCATAGTGCCAAACAAAACAAAAATAAAAACAAAAGCCCCACAGTATTTTTGAAATTGATTCTACTAAAGAGATGCTTTATCTACCTTTATAAGCACAATAAAATTTTAAAAATCTAGTTCTATTTACATTAGGTTTATACTGACTTTATTTGATTTGCAGGTAATTTAAAGGTACCCTAAACTAGTAGTCCTCAAGATGTGGCACCCAGAGTGGCAGCATCAGAATCATATCAAAATTTGTTAGAAACTTAAAGGCCGGGGTCCCTGTCCAGAAACACTGAATCAAAAACTCTGGGGTGGGGACCCAGCAACCTGTGTTTCAACAAGCCCTCCAGGCGATCCTGATGTGTCCTTAAGCTAATAATCACTGTTCTTAACTCTTAATATAGTGGCAGCTAGGATCTCAGTGCTTTCTGTTCTCATCTCTAACCTTTCCTCTAGGGTCCTCCAGAGTTACAAGAGTCACTTTTCTGGTTGCTCAATCCCTCAAGGCTTTTGGAAACCTCTATTCCCAGAGCTTGGGTGGGTTATCTGGTAATAGGATCTTCTGGGAACACTATGTGTCACCTCATTAGAACTTATAGCAAATAAACCAGAGCTTCTCATCTGGTTTGGTTAAGTAGCACTACTAAACCTTCTGCTCTGGCCTAGGTAGCTGCACCCTTACTGCAAAGAAAGCAAACTATTGCCTTTGTGTGCTCCTGTCAGCATTTTAGGGGTGAGGTAAAGATCAAGTCTTTAGTATTCTAAGTACTCTCAAAGTACTTAGAATGGTACCCTGGCGATTTTAAGCTTTCATTATGGAAAAAAAATTCTATTTGTTTTCTTTATGAGCTTGGTGTGCTGGAAGTCTACAACAAACCTAGAATTTTAAAAGACCCGTTGCACTGAAAGAAGTGTGGCTATCATCTATGTTATATGAGAGGTTCAGGGGCCCAGGAAAATGTCAGCTTGCAATGTTGCTTAAATATTGTATCTCCTTGTTCAAAAGGCTCTGGGATGGGAGCAAAGAGGTTGGAGATACAGACTCATTCATTGGTCCTACTCAGCAAAGTTTACTGGAACCAAATATATCTAAGAAAAACACATTGGTATGGTGCTTTATTCCCCCTGCTGGAGCTGCCCTGGATAAAATGTGGGTGTCATTTGAAAAGGGCATCATTTCCAATGAATTCTGAAAGTGTCACATGGAGTATTGATTGATCAGTCTTGCCGACAGCATGACTAGGACCGGAGTGGAGCTGTCCCTGTGATCCAATTTTCAGACCTCACGGACACCTTCACTCCCTGGCAAATAGCATCAGCAAGTGGCAGAATGGAGAGGGCCAGAGGTATGGGTGTGTGTGCAGGAATAATCTGGCAGAAAGGTGGCAAGAATGAATGATTTTGTATCATGGCCAGCTTGTTTAACCAGTACATGTTGAAAGCTGCAAGTATCACACCTTAGATGATTAGAAGTCTGCTTTATTTTCTTTAACAAGCAAAATTAAGCCATGAATAAGTCAAAAGAAGGTTCTAATCGATGAAGAATACCAATACCAACATTAGTGAAATCATTTTAAGATAACATTAGTGTCTACATTTGCATTTGCTTTTGTCTACACGTTCATATAATACAGAGATAGGAAAGAAGTACCCTCCCAATTGTACTTCCTTTGCAGCACAAACCATAGTTATGCCAAATACAAGTGGTTTTCAATGACAAATATGCAATCTAGGCAAGTGACTTCCAAGTGTGTCACTTGCTTGCTCTAGGATTGCATGTATGAACAGATAGATCTACCTTGGCCCATGTCACGAAGAGTTTGGTGGTTGGATGAGTGGCCTAAGGCAGGGTGTGATCTCTTAGGCAAGGTGTGGGCTATCAGTTTTTTATTTATAAAATAAAAGACTAGACAAAATAATTTCCAAGTTTCATCCCAGCTCTGGCATAGTATGCTTTCTTCCCCATAAGTTTAGGCAGCAAGATTTAGGCAGAAGAGGGGCTTAGTTTGAGTAGAATGGAGATGGCTGAGGGCTTTCTACTTTCTGTGAAAATAGTCTCCCAGTATGTGAACTCTGGACTATTAGATGAGAAAAATAAGTACAAGCTTTGCATCTGGATGGTTCGACTCGGTTCTCTGGACTTTAGGATAGGGAATAATGATGCTGGAACTCTGAGGCCAGAGGAATAGGACAAGAAGTATTCATAGAAATTATAGGCACCCCCCTTTCTGAGCTGAAGATCCCAGGGGACTTTGCTTTCCTTAACACTCCTACTTGGGATCCTTGGGCATATTGTTGTAGGGAATATGCAAGTATGTTTCCTTCCTCCTTTGCACAAGAGCATAATAACATGCTATGATTTATCCATTCTAATTCTTATATACTTTTTCAACTTTCTTGAGCCTCTTATGTTCTGTGCCCATTTTCTCCTTGCTCTCGGGATATTTGCCTATACCAAACATGGTCAGAAGAAGCTCTTTTAGTCATAATTGTGTCCTTTTCCCAGTCTAGCAGCTTATGCCCAATTATGGACTGCTGCGATTTGCTTAGCAAGACCTCACAGGGCTGTTGGGAGGTGAAATGAGCACAGCATTGAAAGCACCAGATCTTGTATAGGATGATAAGTGTATGACAATTGGTTATTATTTCCAACAGACTGAAAAAAACCTTAGAGGCCAGGATTGTGCCTATTCTTTGCACTCTTTGCTTAGTGAATTGTGGAGTTTGATGGATGCTAGCTCAATAAGGAAATCAGTTCAAGACCTGCCTCCATAGCTGTTGCAAGTAACTTGACCATCTGGACTCTTAGAGTAGCTCAGGGAAAATAATTAATGCTTGTTCTTGGCAAGAAGGATGATCATTTAGACTTCTGGACATTTTTGTGGGCAGTGTGTTCACATAATGGATTTGATGACTGTAACTCTCGAATCGTAAGAGAATCCAGGTAAAACATTTTGTTTAACTGTTGACTTAATCTTGTTAAAGGTCTGCCTAGCTTCAACCTTTGTTCTTTTGCTGGGACATCTGGGTTTAGTGTTTGCTTTTGTGTGTTCTTGCAGCCCAGCTCCAGATACATGCAGGTCAATGGACTGGCTCCACCTGGTCTCCTGCCACACCCCTGTGAGGGCCTCTGCCATTGGTCAGCACTTCCCTCAGAATATCATTCTATTTTTTAAAATTAATTAATTGATTTTTTTACATTTTTTTAAATTTAAATTCAATTTGTCAACATATAGTATAACACCCAGTGCTTATCCCATCATGTGCCCTCCTCATTGCCTGTCACCCAGTTACCCCACCCCCCCCACCCACTTCCCCTTCTGAAACCCTTTGTTTCCCAGTTAGCAGTCTCTCATGGTTTGTCTCCCTCTCTAATTTTTCCCACTCAGTTCCCTCCTTTCCCTTGTAATCCCTTTAATTTAGTACCATTCGAGATGATGGAACTGAAGGACTACTTTATAAAGTAGCCAGTCCAACTACAAGAAGGATGAGGGGGAAGTGAGAACTGGAACTGAATGATGTCAATGTTAGTTTTATGGATTAAATATGATTTTATCTGTTTGAGTGGAGAAAAATACTAAAATATGAAGAAATTCAGTGATCCTTGTTTCCAGTTGGTTAATGGCAATATGGAGTCTGGAATCTAGAGCATTTGACCCAAAGACTTTCTATTGTACCACATAATCTCAAGATATCTAGTCATTCCTGTTGTTTTGCTGGTTTGCCGGCTGCCCACTGCTGAAAAGCTTTCTACTGATTATGGTGGAAAAATTCAGCCAACTCGGGGCTCGATCTCACAACCTGAGCTGAAACCAAGAGTCGGGTGCTCAAATGACTGAGCTACCCAGGTGCCCCTATTACTGGCATTTAGAGAATTTCTTTTCAGTATATTTTCTCTGTGCCTATTCTTCTCCTTCTAATTATAATTACATTGTTGGTATTATTTGATAGTCCCCTCCACCTGCTTTTATAGTAGAGGAATTTCACCTTATTATATATTCTTCATAGTCATCCATGCTTTATAATGATGCATTACATTGAATATACCTCAAATTAATTGTTCCATATTTTTGAAATTTAGATCATTTCCTCTTTTTTCTGTGCTATTTTCATGTATCACTGCTGTGGATCTTTTTAAACCTAGGTACTTTTTCATTATTTAAAATTATTTATTTTTTTAAAAAAGATTTATTTATTTTAAAGTGAGTGCATGAATGAGTGAGGTGGGGAGGGGCAAAAGGAAAAGGAGAAGGAGAGAATCTCAAGGAGACTCCCTGCCGAATGTGCAGCCTGATGTGGGGCTGGGGCTCCATCTCAGGATCCTGAGATCATGACCTGAGCCAAAATCAAGAGTCAGACACTTAACCAACTGAGCCATCCAGGTGCCCCTAAAATTATTGCTTTATTTTCTTTCTTTTTTTTTTTTTTTAAGATTTATTTATTTATTCATGATAAACAGAGAGAGAGAGAGAGAGAGAGAGAGAGAGAGAGATAGAGGCAGAGACACAGGCAGAGGGAGAAGCAGGCTCCATGCCAGGAGCCCGACGTGGGATTTGATCCCGAGACTCCAGGATCGCGCCCGGTGCCAAAGGCAGGCGCCAAACCGCCGAGCCACCCAGGGATCCCCAAATTATTGCTTTAGATCAAAAGGATGTATTCATTCTAAAGACTATTGATATAAGATTTTATTTTATTTATTTATTCATGAGAGACACAGAGAGTGAGAGAGGCCGAGACAGAGGCAGAGGGAGAAGCAGGCTCCCTACAGGGAGGCTGACGTGGGACTCGATCACAGGTCTCCAGGATCAGGCCCGGCTGAAGGTGGCGCTAAACTGCTGAGCCACCCAGGCTGCTGTGTCCAATTCCTTTTAAAAATGGTTTTACCAACTTACATTGCATACAGAATGTTTATTTCACCATATTCAGTCTTATGAATTACCATGAATTTTTTTTTTTGCTAATTGATACATAACAAGTGGTAACCTGTTTTAATTTGCATTTTTAATTTTGTTTTTAATTGTCTTTCCTTACCTTAATGGTTTACATTGGAATCTTGACTTCAATTAAATATTTGTTTATTAAAAAACTTTATTTTTAAAATTTAAATTCAATTTGCCAACATATAACACCCAAGTGCTCATCTTATTGTGCAACCTCCTTAATGCTCATCAATTAAATTTTTTTAAAAAAATATTTTATTTATTTTTTCATGGGACACAGAGAGAGGGGCAAAGACCTAGGCAGAGGGAGAAGCAGGCTTCCTGCAAGGAGCCTGATGCAGGACTCAATCCCAGGACCCCGGGATCATGACCTGAGCCAAAGACAGATGCTCAATCACTGACCCACCCAGGTGTCCCCATCAATTAATTTTTAAAAAGATTAAATACAGGTAATTAAAAGACACCAAAAATTGGTAATACTTATATGATTAAAAAAGCAGATAGAAGCATAGGAAACTAGCTTATATTCTCTTAGACAACTGATCTCCAAGTGCAGTGAGAATTTCTTTGGTGGGCAAGGGGATTTAAATGAAGGTCCACTCCATATACTTCCAGAAATTTCTAGAATACAGAGGCTAGATAACAGGCATTTGAAATAGTCTTACTCTCCAATGTGTCTCTTTGGGAGATTTTACTTGTGTAAGATGATTTGTTTTTTTTTTTCTTCAAGCAAAACAAATTATTATTATTTTTAGAAAATATATTTGTGAATAAAATGTGACATTGGGTATTTAGTGAACAGATCAATGCAATATTCATTCATAAGACAACATAGTCATCTTTCCATCTAACTCCTATCAGGATATAAAGGATTTCTTTCACTGAAGACTCCAAAGGAGTGAGGAACCATAGGATCCAGAGGTGTGATTTGTAGATCCCATCAGGGATGGCTTGGAAGTAATTACTGCTAAGCATCATCATGTGGTCTGCTTATATGACATTAGCTGTTATTCCAATAATTTCTATTGTTACACTTAAATTTGGTAGATCTGTGGTGTTTATAAGGATTTTGCACGTTCTGTCTCTCGAAGATAGGGATTTGCTTCATAGGCCCTCTCTAACCTTGCTCTGCTGATTAAAAACTTTAAGGACCACACAGATTTCATGGCTTTTGAATGCTCCTTTATGAAATTCCAGGAAGGGTGAATGTGCTGAAAAAAATTGTTTTTCTAGAAGAGAAACTGGTATAATCAGAATGACTCAGAATTTAATTATAAATCATTCAAAGCAATTGAATATTGCTTATTCAAATCTAAGAGTGAGGAGGAACTCTTTGTTTTTGGCAATTAGGTGCTTGAAATGGGATGTAGCAGCAAACGGACAATAGGGAAAAAGTATGTTAGTTCTCCTAACCCCCTTCTCTTTGCTTTTTCTGTGTTGGATCTCAAATAAAAGATAAGGGAAAGGAGGGACTGACAGGACAAAGCAAGAATAAATTAAGGATGGGTATTTCAGAGAGTTTGGAACAAAATGAAAAAAAAAAAAAGGGAAAAGGAAAGAAAAGACAGGCAGACTCAACAGATCAACAGGAGCTGGGAACATTCATGACTGGTAAATTGGGCTCCTGCATGCTCTAATTCCTGCTGCATCCCAGACTGCTAACATGCCTTGATAAAAAGGAGAAAAGAAAGGAGGGGAAAAAAATCCATGCAGCAGGCCGTGAGTGCACACAGAATCTGTTCTGAGCTCCCTCCACAGGCAGACATGGATCAATAAATCAATAGGGAATGTTCACTGGCTGTAAAATGGGTAGAGAATCCAGTGTCAAGCTGCTCCAAGATGGATGGACAGTGGGCTTGCTGTCTGTTGAAAGGCCAGAGGTGACTATCACCTTGAGATGAGATCAGTGACCAACAGCCTAACAGTCCTTTGAACTCAGAGTCTATGATTGAGGACCCGGGCATGGCTTAAAACAGTCCCAGTGCGACCCATGGTGACATCCTCTCCGCTTTGTGCATCACCCGCCAACACTCACACCTCTTGGCAAGGCTGATGGTTTGCCACACGGGGCCTGGCTGCTGTCTACCCCTGGCCTGCTGTGCCCTGTCATTGAAGTAAAGGCTACAGGAGACTGAATCAGAAATTACTAGATGCCCTAGTGGTAGGAAGCATCGATCGGAAAGGGTAGGGATTTTCTGCACAACAGTTGGATTTTCCCTTTTATATAAAGGGGGTTTAACATAATACAGGCGGTGCTTTCACTGCACAGCACTGGATGTTAACCCTTGCTTTCGTGGACTTAACCTAAGGCTACCACAGGGGTGGCTATAGTTGGTTGCTCTAAAATTCAGAAAAGTGCTTTCTGTTTGAAGGGCAGTTAGGTCAGGCCAGCCTGGCTGTGTGGGGGCTCTCCTAGAGCGGTGGGTGGCTTCTCTTCAGCTGCTGCTCTGCCAGCAGGCTGCAGCATGACTAGATTTCCACACAGAGCGGGGACAGCATCGCTCTGGAGTCCCTGCTACTGTGGCTGGCAGGGGATGGTGTATTCCTTGTCCTCTCTGTGACCCCCACTTATTTTCACTTTTGAGGATACAGAACTCCTAACCTCTTCTAACAGAGACCAAGCGCTCACTTTGGGTTCAAACGCTGCACCATCCACCTCCTGCTTATTTCTCAAGATGTGGCTCTGACGCAAATGGCTCATCCAAGAAAAACTGTAAAAAACACCAAAATTCTGGGTGATATTTCAGCTCATCATTTAGATAATTTACCAATATCCAGCCACATGTACAGTGTACATATCTTACTCATTTTTTATTCTTTTATTCAATAAATGCATTTTGATTTTTATTTCCTGTTGCTTACCATTCCTACTGTGTGCTGGCGAACTGGTAAAAAGATCAAGAAATATGGTCCTAGCCCTTGAGGAGTAAGGATTCTCTGAAAATGATTAATAAAACTTCTATTTATAGTATATTCAGGAGATCTTATTTGTTTTGTAAAAATATATCTTTTTATCTTTAAGGATTACTTCTCAATGTTTTTGGATGCACAGAAAAGGGAAATTTTTTCCAATAGGTAAAAAAGTAAAAAGGCATATTTGATACATAATTAAATGAAGGCTGTATGATATCATAGGAAATGCGTTGGAGAGGATTCACTTACTCATTCATTCTACAAATGTGTATTGACTATTCTGTGCCTGGCAAGCTACTGATACTGGATAGTTCTGGTGGAGAGCAGATTTTCAACATAGAGTTCTACAAATAAATGTACAAAGCTATAGAGTACTGTGAGGGTGAGGGTGAGTAGGAGAAGGATCTAATTTCAGTGTAGGGGAAGATGCGGGGAGGTCAGCAAAGGCTTTGAGAGCTAAAGGAGGGGGTGGAGCCAGGGTGGAGAAAAGTGGGATATAGACCGAGCCTCCCATCCTAGTCAGGCCACCAACCAGATGTGTGACTGCAGGCAAGACTCTGTCCTTCTGGGCCTGTGATTCTCCATCTGTCAGATGAGAGGTAAATTTGATAATTTACACAAAATGTTTTGGCTCTGAAGTATGATTCCTTAAAAGAGTCCAACGGCATTCTCCAGAGTGGTTCAGATATTTCCAAAAGAATAGAGTTGTTGCTATACAACATCAGCGGAACCAGTCATATCGCAAACTGTTAGGTAGCGCTTTTTATCATTGCTCCTTACTATGGCCTTAAAAATGATGGTCTGAGTCCTGGTCTAAACAACTCCTGAGACCATAGAGAAAGTCTGTGGTAGATTAGATTGCATATGAGTCACACATGAGGTTTGATGACCATACTTCAATTTCCAGTTTTAAAAAAAATGGAAAAAAATACGCAACAGGCTGCATTTAGAAACACTAACAGGTTTCTTATTTCTCAAGACCTATGTGCCAGATACTGAGCTTAGTATGTGAGGGAGGGCAAGATGAATCAGACTAGGATACTGTCTTCATGGAGGTATTTAACTGAATTTAGAAAAAAAGAAGTTCTATTTAAAAATTTAAATAATTGTAGATATTTGATGTGTACTAAATACAGAGCTGATCTATATACAGAGTATATAAAGATATAGAGCCTTGTTGCCTTGTGTCATCCCATTGTGGTTGCTCATTTTTCCTTCCTCCTATATAGATGGAGACTCACTGGCTCAACTTCATATTTTAGCATGCAATATTCCTAGTCTGTTCATTGCTGAAATGTCAGCTTGCCTTTTTAGCTAAAATCCTTGTCTCCTGCTCTTGGGGATAGAAATAGCTACTCCACATTGGTCAGGAAAGCAGGAAGATGGAAGCACACAAGTGGAGAGTACACATATGTTAGAAATTGCTGGAAAAATATCATTTGAACTTGTATCTGTCTCTCTTGCTTTCTTCCAATCCCAGATGATACAGGATGTCACACATTCCAAATAACTCCCAGTCACGACCAATATTAAAGGTGGTGACCTGCGAACCTACAGTCCCCAGGATATGATGATATTAGGAGGTCTACACTGAGGTCTCTTGAGAGCAGTGATAAATGGAGTCACCTTGAAGCATGTCCCAAATGGCTTTGTGGGAGCTGCTGGTGTATCTGGGAAGCTCTTTAAACATTGCCTCCTTTTAATCTGGGCTGTCTTTGATGCTGGGTATGTTGCTAGAGTTATTCTACCAAACACAGACTTTTCGATCGATTTTTCTTTTTCGTTGTAGCTGATTTAGAAACTGCTTTTTAGGTCTATGTGGGTAACCTGAGTGTTGCAGATGCCCCTGGCAAGGAGGCTCCTGAATTATCACGTAATTATCTGGAAGCCCTCACCTCTTGGCCTCCCTGGTGCTTCCTTTTCTTACAATCACCCCAGAAAAGCCTACCACTTCCAAATTCGGGCTCTGGCTTTACAGAATCTTGGGCTCAAAGCCCAACTCTCCACTTACTAGCGCCAGTGAAAGTTAATTTTAATCTTTCTAAATCTCAATTTACTTAATAGAAAATGGATTGTTGTGAGAATTTAATGAGATGGTGCCTTTAAAGATCTTGGAAAATAGGAAACACTCAAGAGATGTTAACTCTTGTTTATAATAACAAAAACAACTGAGTTTACCTAGCATCTAGTTCTGTGATCTCCTGAATCCAAGATCTGAGAAGGGCACATGTCTCACATTTCTCTCCCAAGATCAGTGTCTGCACACTTGGGTAAAACAAAAGGATTCTCTTTCCTCCTGAGCCTCTGTCGGTCTATATACTGTGATCTCTGGCTTGATCGTTCCTCAGCATTTTGCCAGTGTCTTCTTTTACTTCATCACTTTATATTAGCTTTGTCTAAACATATTCCTAGTTGCTGCATTTTTCATCCCTCCAGGGTCCCACTGTCATATATTCTTACTGATTTCTCTTGAGGCTCTTGGGAGGCAGAGGAGAATAAGATCCAACAAGTGATGCTGTTCCCCATTTCAAGTGAAACCAACATTCTTAGTATGTTCAGCCAGTCATCTTAAGTGGTCTCTTTACCATTTTTTCAAAAACTTATTCTCTCCATGGTCCTTTCTCAAAAACTTATGCTCCCCATTGTCCTATCTTGTGCATGAGATATTGTCACCCCAATCACCAAAGGTATGAGTAGAGTTCAAAAGCAAATCCAACTTCCTATTTGTCAACCCCTCTCCCATGAACCTTGAACAGGTTTGCCTGCCCGTCTTAACAACAGTCCTCCCCATATCCAGAACCCACCATGACTTTCTATGGCTTGTCAAGCATCCCCAGCCTTTGTGCTAAGGGACCTGAGTTCTGTGGCATTAGCTGAACGAGTTGCTAAGTCTTGTGAGTCTGACCCACTGCCAAATCTAGATGTCAGACCCTTTATTCATCTTCTGTTTTTCTGAGACCCTTTCCACACTGGTGTTTCAGATGCCTTCCTTTTGCTCCTTCCTCAGTCCTTTGCAAGGCCAGAGACTTTCTAACTCCTTTACAGCAAACCGAAGGATTATCTGATGACATGTGAGCTCACAATTACCGCTTCTATCTCAGAACATCACACCCTCTCATCTTTATTTCACTGTCAGAGATAGTTGTCATCTCTTTTTTCTGCCTTACTCTGGGTCCCCCCTCTGCACTCTTTACTGGGAGATCCATCTCAGTCATCCCACCTCTCCTTCATCTTCAGTCTTTCTGTCCCCATTGTCTGATTCTTTCCTACCTTCAGATCTTCACAGTACTCACTCCAAAAAATTGGAAAACCAAAAATACCACCCCCCCCCCCACACACACCAAAAAACCGCTAGAATTCCTTTGAAGACCTTTCTGCCTATACAGACTTCCTTTCAAAAACCTCTCCCCACAGAAATATGCTCTGGTTATTTTAATCTGATTTTTTTACCTTCATGGGAAGAAAAGCACCTCCTGTTGATTCTTCTTCAGAGCCTTTATATCTGTCTTTGCTATTTCTTCTTCTTTCCTCTCCCCTGGTTCAGATATCTATCACCTCAAACCTGGGATATTGCCTGAGCTTTCTAACCATTTTCTTCAATCCAAGGCCATGCTACAACTTATTGGCAGGTAAATCTTTGTACAACAGTATTTGGCCATGCCATATCTCTGCTAACAAAATGGTAGCTCACTACCACCCACAGGACAAAGTCCAAACTTCTGCCCTTCTATAGGGAGAACCACAACAAACCCTTTTTCCAATCTCTTTTCTTTTCTTTTCCTTTTTCTTTTTAAAATTTATTTATTTATTTATGATAGACACAGAGAGGGAGAGAGGCAGAGACACAGGCAGAGGGAGAAGCAGGCTCCATGCTGGGAGATCGATGCGGGACTTGATCCCGGGACTCCCGGATCGCGCCCTGGGCCAAAGGCAGGCGCCAAACTGCTGAGCCACCCAGGGATCCCCCAATCTCTTTTCTTTTAAAGACTCACATCTACTCCAACTAATTATCACTGAAACCTACCTCTTATATCCCAGTGTTACTGCAATTAGTCTTGTCTCCTTTTTTTTTTTTTTTTTAAGATTTTCTTATTTATTTAAGAGAGAAGCATGAACAGGAGGGAGGGGCAGAGGGAGAGGGAGAAGCAGACTCACTAAGCAGGGAGCCTGAGGAAGAGCTCTATCCCAGGACCCTGGGATCATGAGCTGAGCTCAAGGAAGATGCTTAACTGACTAACCCACCCATGTGCCCTCTTGTCTCCTCTTTGAAATGAATTTTTCTTCCTTGTTTACTTACTGAAAGTACACATGACCTTCTAGACCAGTCTCTGGAAATACTTCTTCAAGCTCTTTCCTCATCTTATCATTTAGCCATAAACTCTGTCTTATCATTATATTTTGAGTCTCTAGAGCTATCCCTTTCCTCCAAAGAAAAAGGGAAATTTTATTCACTTTATCAGGGAATTTTAGGTAAAATATATTTGAGCTGAAAATTCACTTATTTTATTATGTGCATCCAGACTCATAGCATTTTTTCTCGATCTATTACCTTAAATATTTTTTTGAGTACAAAAAAGACTGCTGTTAGAAGAGATCCTAGAAATATAGATTGGTAAACACAAAAAATTTTGCAATACAGACTGCTGTTAACATTTTGGTGTATAACTTTCCAGTCTTTTTTCATGACACACATTCTTATTTATTAAATGTTTCTAACCAACCATATGCTAATCACTAGCATATGGATAGAATGATAGATCAGACAGACATGAAATCTGCCAGGTTGTGCTGATATTCATAGTATATGAAAATATATGTAAAACATATAAGTGCAAAATGCACATATATACATATGCATAGAAATACATAAGATTACATATACATGTGTATATACATGTATTTACAAAAGTAGGATCATATTGCACATTCTGTTCCATAACTTTCTTTTTTTTTGTTTTAATTAATTTTTATTGGTGTTCAATTTACCAACATACAGAAAAACACCCAGTGCTCATCCCGTCAAGTGTCCACCTCAGTGCCCGTCACCCATTCCCCTCCAACACCCGCCCTCCTCCCCTTCCACCACCCCTAGTTCGTTTCCCGGAGTTAGGAGTCTTTATGTTCTCTCTCCCTTCCTGATATTTCCCAATATTTCTTTTTCCTTCCTTTATATTCCCTTTCACTATTATTTATATTCCCCAAATGAATGAGAACATACACTGTTTGTCCTTCTCCGATTGACTTATTTCACTCAGCATAATACCCTCCAGTTCCATCCACGTTGAAGCAAATGGTGGGTATTTGTCGTTTCTAATTGCTGAGTAATATTCCATTGTATACATAAACCACATCTTCTTTATCCATTCATCTTTCGATGGACACCGAGGCTCCTTCCACAGTTTGGCTATTGTGGCCATTGCTGATAGAAACATCGGGGTGCAGGTGTCCCGACGTTTCATTGCATCTGAATCTTTGGGGTAAATCCCCAACAGTGCAATTGCTGGGTCGTAAGGCAGGTCTATTTTTAACTCTTTGAGGAACCTCCACACAGTTTTCCAGAGTGGCTGCACCAGTTCACATTCCCACCAACAGTGTAAGAGGGTTCCCTTTTCTCCACATCCTCTCCAACATTTGTTGTTTCCTGCCTTGTTAATTTTCCCCATTCTCACTGGTGTGAGGTGGTATCTCATTGTGGTTTTGATTTGTATTTCCCTAATGGCAAGTGATGCAGAGCATTTTCTCATGTGCATGTTGGCCATGTCCATGTCTTCCTCTGTGAGATTTCTCTTCATGTCTTTTGCCCATTTCATGATTGGATTGTTTGTTTCTTTGGTGTTGAGTTTAATAAGTTCTTTATAGATTTTGGAAACTAGCCCTTTATCTGATATGTCATTTGCAAATATCTTCTCCCATTCTGTAGGTTGTCTTTTAGTTTTGTTGACTGTATCCTTTGCTGTGCAAAAGCTTCTTATCTTGATGAAGTCCCAATAGTTCATTTTTGCTTTTGTTTCTTTTGCCTTTGTGGATGTATCTTGCAAGAAGTTACTGTGGCCAAGTTCAAAAAGGGTGTTGCCTGTGTTCTCTTCTATGATTTTGATGGACTCTTGTCTCACATTTAGATCTTAAAGGCATTCAAATTGGCAAAGAAGAAGTCAAACTCTCTCTCTTCGCCGATGACATGATACTCTACATAGAAAACCCAAAAGCCTCCACCCCAAGATTGCTAGAACTCATACAGCAATTTGGTAGCGTGGCAGGATACAAAATCAATGCCCAGAAATCAATGGCATTTCTATACACTAACAATGAGACTGAAGAAAGAGAAATTAAGGAGTCAATCCCATTTACAATTGCACCCAAAAGCATAAGATACCTAGGAATAAACCTAACCAAAGAGGTAAAAGATCTATACCCTAAAAACTATAGAACACTTCTGAAGGAAATTGAGGAAGACACAAAGAGATGGAAAAATATTCCATGCTCATGGATTGGCAGAATTAATATTGTAAAAATGTCAATGTTACCCAGGGCAATTTACACGTTTAATGCAATCCCTATCAAAATACCATGGACTTTCTTCAGAGAGTTAGAACAAATTATTTTAAGATTTGTGTGGAATCAGAAAAGACCCCGAATAGCCAGGGGAATTTTAAAAAAGAAAACCATAGCTGGGGGGATCACAATGCCAGATTTCAGGTTGTACTACAAAGCTGTGGTCATCAAGACAGTGTGGTACTGGCACAAAAACAGACACATAGATCAATGGAACAGAATAGAGAACCCAGAAGTGGACCCTGAAATGTATGGTCAACTAATATTTGATAAAGGAGGAAAGACTATCCATTGGAAGAAAGACAGTCTCTTCAATAAATGGTGCTGGGAAAATTGGACATCCACATGCAGAAGAATGAAACTGGACCACTCTCTTTCACCATACACAAAGATAAACTCATAACTTTCTTTTTATAATAATACATCATTAACATCTCAGTAACAAGTATACATATACATCACTTTTTTTCTTACCATCTTAACCATTTTTTAAAAATTTATTTTCATCTTGCAGAATTTTAACTCTATACTCATTGAAAAGCATATCCCTTCTCTCCCTCCCCCAAGTTCCTAGCAACCACCATTCTACCTTCTGTTTCTAAGGGTTTGACTATTTTAGATACCTCATTTAAGAGGAATGATGCAGTTTTTGTCTTTTTGTGACTGGTTTATTTCACTTAGCATAATGTCCTCAGGATTTATCTATGTTGTAGCCTTCTTTTTACAGGCTGCACAATATTCTATTGTATGTATATCCCACATTTTCTTTATCTATTCATCTGTCAATGGACATTTAGAGTACTTCAACCTCTTGGATATTGTGATTAGGGCTGCAATGAATGTGGGTGTGTAAATTTCTCTTCAAGATTCTGATTTCAGTTCTTTTGGATATATACAAGAATTGGGATTGCAGGATCATATGGTAATTCTATTTTTAATTTTTTTGTGGAAACTCATACTGTTTTCCATGGTGGCTAAACCATTTTACATCCTCATCAACAATGCACAAGGGTTTCAATTTCTTTGCTTTCCTGACAACACTTGTTATTTTATGTGTTTCATTTTGTTTTCTTTTGTTTGATAGTGGCCATCCTAATGAGTATGAGATGATATCTCACTGTGGTTTTGATCTGCATTTTTATGGTGATTAGTGATGTTGAGCATCTTTTCATATGATTGTTGGCCATTTGTATATCTCCTTTTCTTCAGAGCTCTTATATCCATCATTGTTATTTCTACTCCTCCCTTCCCCCTGGTTCATGTCTCTATCACCTCAAACCTGGGATGTTTTTGGAGAAATGCTATTCAAGTATGATCTGTTTTTCGTAGGAGTTCTTAATATATTCTTGACATTAACCCTTTATCAGATACATAGTTTGCAAATATTTTCTCCCATTCACTAGGTTTTCATTACATTTTGTTAATTGTTTCCTCTCTGCACAGAAGTTTATAAACTTGATGTAGTTTCATTTGTCTATTCTTACTTTTATTACTATGCTTTTGGTGTAATATCCAAGAAACATTGCCAAATCCAATGTCATGAAGCATTTCCTTAGGTTTTCTTCCAGGAGTTTTATAGTTTCAGAGGTCTTATGTTTTGGTTTTTAACCCATTTTGAGTTAATTTTTGTATACGGTGTAAGATAAGGGTCCAAATTAATTTTTTCTATGTGGGTATCCAGTTTTCTGATTACCATTTGTTGAAGAAATTATCCTTTCCCCATTGTGGAGGACTGACTGGTACTCTTGCCAAAGATTATTTCACAATATATGTGAGGATTTATTTCTGAGATTTCCTGGGTTCCATTTATTTATGTGTCTTTATTTACATTGTTGGTTTGATTATTGTGACTCTAGAATATGTTTTAAATCAGGAAGTGTCAGGCTTCTAGCTTATTCTTCTTTCTCAGGTTTGTTTTGGCTATTCAGTGTTCTCTGAGATATTATATGGGCTATGAGATTTTTCCCTCCCTATTTCTGCAAAAAATGACATTGTGATTTTGGTAGAGGTTGCACTGAATCCATAGATTGCTTTGAGTAGTATGGATATCTTAACAATATTATATCTTCCAACCCATGAACAATGTTATATTGTTCCATTCATGTGATGTATTTTAATTTATTTTGTATTCTTTAATTTATTATAGGAATGTTTTGTGGCTTTTGGAATATAAATCTTTTACCTCTTTGGTTAAATTTATTTCTAAATATTTTATTCCTTTTAGTGCTTCTGTAAATGGGATTCTTTTCTTAATTTTAATTTCAGATTGTTCATTTTTAGTGTATATAAATGCAAGTGATTTTTGTGTACTGATTTTGAATCCTGCAACTTTGCCAGATTCATTTTTTTTTTTAGTTCTAGTAGTTATTTTTGTGGAATCTTTAGGGTTTTCTACACATAAGATCATGTCATTTGTGAACATAAGTAATTTTACTTATTCTTTCCAATCCAAATTGCTTAATTGTTCTAGGTCTTATAATCCTATGTTGAATGGAAGTGGTACTGGGTATTCTTGTCTTCTTTCTTATCTTAGAGGGAAAACTTTCTGTTTTTCACCATTAACTATGATATTAGCTGTGGGCTTTTCATATATGGCTTTTATTATGTTGAGGTAATTTTCTTCTATTCCTAGTTTTTTTTTTTTTTAAATCATGAATGAGTGTTGAATTTTGTCAAATGCTTTTTCTGCATCAAATGATATGATTGGTGGACTTTTCCCTTCATTCTGGTAATGTGATATTTTACATTCTTTGATTTGTGTATGTTGAATTATTGCATCCCAAGGATAAATTTCTTTTAGTTTGCAGTTAATTTGGTTTTGCTAGTATTTTGTTAAGGAGCTTTGCATATATGTGCATTAGCTATTTTGGCCTGTAATTTTCTTTTCTGGTGGTGTCCTTATCTGGCTTTGGTATCATGGTAATGCTGGTCCTGTAAAATGAATTCAGGAGTATTCCGTTCTCTTCATTTTTTTGGAAGAGTTTGAGAGGATTGGTATTAATTCCTTAAATAGAATTCACCAGTGAAGCCATCAAGTCTTGGGCTTTTATTTGTTGGAAAGTTTTTAAATTATTGACATCTCGTTCTAATTAATGTTCTGTTCAGATTTTGTATTTCCTTATAATTCAGTGTTGGAAGATTGTATGTTTTTAAAAACTTAACCATTTTTTTCTAGATTGTCCACAGTATTCTAATTCTTTTCATTTTTGTGGCATCACTTAAAATGTCTTCTCTTTCATTTCTGCCTTTTGTTATTTGAGTCTTCTCCTTTTTTTCTTAGGTAGCCTAGCTAAGGATTTCTCAAAAAAACTTTTTTTTTTTTTTTTTAATTAGGATCCATGCCCAGCATAGATCCCTTGTGGGGCTTAACCTAATGACCCTGAAATCAAGACTTCAGCTGAGATCAAGAGTCAGACACTTAACTTAGTGAGTGTCCTAGGCACCTCAATTTTATTGAGCTTTTAAAAAAACCCTTAGGTTTGTTGATTTTCTTCTACTGTTTTTCTGCTTTCCATTTCAGTTGTTTTTGCTCTATCTTTATTGTTTCCTTTCATCTACTAACTTTGGTTTTAATTTCTTCTTCTTTTGCTAGCTCCTTGAGGTATAAATACATTATCCTTTTTATGGCAGCAGAATATTATATCATGAGGATATATCACAAATTATTTATTAAATTTTGGTTTGGAATGTTTATTTAAATGCTAAAAATATGGACAAGGAGGGCTTCACAAACAACTTTTCTCAACAGCTAAAACAAATTTTATTTTCCTAGCTCAACATGCTGGGAGCTGTGCTCTAAAATATGGATCAGTTTTGATTGTTTGGGGTATTTAAGTTGCCTTTTAGCTACCTAGACATCTGTGATAGAGTAAAACAGAAGCCAAGTCACTCAAAATGCTCCCCATAAAAGGCAACCTGACTTACATGTCAGGAAGCACCTGCTGTTTTGAGTGGAAAGAGTGGGAGTAGCTAACATGGAATTTACAGGGTTTTCTTTTCTTTTAATATTTTGGAGCCTTGAAGGAATAGCTGCCGTTCCCCTCACTTCTTTATAAACAAGGATCTACCCTCAAGCAAGTGAACTACAAATGTGTCTTCATGCCCAGGAAGGCTCATGTTTGCCATCTTGTATTGAGTGGCCACTACATGTCAGGCATGATACTGGATACTGCAAAGGACACACAGGTGAATGAAACACAGGCCGAATGCTCCAATAGATTGTGATCTATTAAGGGAGTTGCTTTGGATAAATAGAAGCAAAATGCTGAAAGAATCACCAGTACCAAAATGGAAGGTACAAAAAAAACATGGAAGTCAGAGGGAGAGAAATTACTTTCTACAGAATAGATCAGGGACAACATCATGGAGGAGGTCAGAATTAAGCTGGGCTTGAGAGATTTGTAATGATAGGTAACAAGGAGGAAAACATACTTTACATAAATGGAGTAGCAAAATCAAAGGCACAGGAATGGGAAAAGTGGGGGTGTGGATATAGTATATTTGGAGAATGTGAAGAAAAATATAAAATGTGAGATCAGTAGATCACATTTTTGTGTGTGTGGCAGACATAGCTAGCTATCTACCTAAACTGTTTTGCTCACCTGCTTTTTCATAATATAAAACTGGTCCTGTGAAGTGGCTGGAAAATCAAAGACTACAAATCCTGACTTCTCTGTGACCCAATCCCCTACCTATCTAGGTGGGGCTAAAGGACTAGTTCTCACATACAGAATGTGAGTAAAAGGAATGTATGTATCACTTTGAGGTTGAGATGTTTAAAAATAGAATGTGTCTTACCCATTCTATCTCTTCCTGTCTACTAACTTGATGTCAGTGCCATCCAGCTTGGAAACTACATGTTGAAGATGGCAAAACCATGGGCAACTTGGGTACCTGAATGATTGCATAGAGCACAGCACACACACATTCTACCCTCTTCCCACCTAGACCCACATAGGATGATTGCATGATCAAGAAATAAGTTTATGCAGAATTAATCCACTAAGATTTTGGGATTTGTATGTCCCAGATGTTGGCCTACCTTACATAATATAGGATATACAAAGAAGTAATGGGAGTGGGAGTATGGGGATAATGTAGTTTGGAGCTAGACTGGTGCTTTGCATCCTATGTCTTCATTACCATAAGAACTACAGAGATGAGGAGAAAGGATTGGTAATATTGAGCATGTACAATGATAAAAAGATATCTTGATGGCTCACTCTAGAGCTAGAAAAATCTGGCTATAAAAATAGAGTTAGAGCTGTTTTTTATTAGTTTCTTCTCTTCATGGGAAGAAAGTGTTAATTTTAGGACTCTTCATTTCACATAGCATTTTCATACACATGACATTCTTCTTTTGCACAGCTCTGGAGGTGATGGTATTTGCATTTTATTGATTTGGGGCTCAGAGAGATTTAGTGAGTTGTCCAAGGCCACATAGCTCCAAGATTCAAACCTAAGTTTTTTGAATCCTAGGCTTATGGCACCCTGTGTATATCTGCAAACTTTCCCTTTCCATAAAGAAAAGAAGAGCCCTATCCCAGGGACACCTGCGTGGCTCAGGGGTTGAGCGTCTGCCTTTTGGCTCAGGGTGTGATCCTGGGGTCCCGAGATCAAGACCCACATCATTTGGGGTATCCATCCTTGTGGTTTCACTTCATTAAATGTACCTTCAATACCTCTGGGATCTTGTTTCCCTCCTTGGATGCTCTCCCATAGAGTGTGGGCTTCAGTCCCAGCATTTTTCTCAGGAAAAATCTCCCTCTCTCTTCTCTGTATACCCTCAAGGGCTCAGTGCATGATCATTTTAATGAGTTGAGGATTTTTACCATAGAAGGAAAGAGCCATTGTCTTCCTGCATTTGGCATTTTGCAAGTCCCTGAGACAAGGACTGCTTAGGAGCAGGCATATTCTCCGGAACAGGAGGACCTGAGTATATGGGTTAAGCACAGTTAAATTGGCTTAATATAAAATATGATTCAGTCCAAGTTATCTATGATTGCATTGGAGATCCAATCATTCAATACTGAACATCTTTCCTTTGTCAGGCTCTGATCCAGGCAGTGAGAGATTATGGTGGCATGGAACTTGTAGTCTAGTAGGATAACCTTTGATAATGATAAGTGCTATAAAGGATAAAAAAATAATAAAGAAGAAGTGAGGGAACAGAGAGGTGTCTCTAAAGGGATGATGTTTGATCTGAAACCTGAATCATGAAACCTTCGTGATGATCATGAGACCAGGCCATGCAAAGATCTGTGGTAATGTATTCTAGGCAGTGGCCACACAGGTCCTAAGGTCCTCAGGCTATGGAAAGAAATCTGGATTTTGTTCCTGTTCTATGAGAAGCATTGGGAAGTTTAAGGGAAATGGACTAAAGGCTACATTAGAGCATCACCTTCCTGTATCAGTCTCTACATCTCAAGAATTTAGGATTTAACTGGAGAGGCAAAACCTATATACAGTAATAATACAGTTAGGTTTGCCTTAGAATTTTTGATGAGCTCTCTTTCCTATCATATTTGAATCTCAAAACAACCTTGTGAACTGAGCAGGACAGATAAGGAAACTATAAATTATTGATACAAATCAGTCCTTGATTCTTGTCTTATTCTTCTTCCTACATGACTGCCTTGGATACTCCTATTGATTCATGAGGAAGCTGATCCTGCTTGGCCCCTGCCCCAGGTTGAGTTATTCCCTAGCCTCATCCCAGGATGCCTCTTTGCCTTGCATATACTTTTATTACTGCATGCATTTTGCATCTGTTTGACGGTGTGAGTTCTTATAACTGAACACACTGTGGTCAGAGACTATACTTTTGTCTTCCCCTATACTCCTAGGTAGAAAATATGAGCATTCAATCCTGTATGTGTTGAATGAGTAAATATCAGCTATGTGGTACTGACTTTAGAAGAGAAAGCAAGATAGGCATGGGCTCATGAGGTGTAGGAGAGCCTCATGGACTGAAGGACTGCAGTTTGCCCCTGGACATGGGAGGAGAGCTCTCCAGGAAGGAGGCCAGGTAAGCAGAGGCACTTCTTGAACCCCATAGTCACTGAGCATAGTGTGTGTGAACAGGGCAGATGAGAGGTAGTGGGAGAAGAATGTGCCTGAGAGGACAGTTCATGCCCAGAAACTGGGGTACTGTGTCTGGAGGGGGATCTGGGCCCCCATGGTGGAAGGCTATGAATGCCAGGCTCTACAGCGAGAATTTATTGGGTGGATAGGAGAGCCAATTGGGGTTTCTGAGTTGGGGCTATTATATGATGAAGCTGGTGTTTTAAGGAGCTTGTGCTGAACTTTGAGGGCCTCAAGAACAAAAGAAAGAAGCTGGTATGTAGGAGAGAAGCCTGGAGGGATTTTTCATAATTTGGGCTTCAGGGAGAAGGTGATGGGAATGGGAAGTGAGAGCACAGAGAAGTGATAAACATTGAGTGGGCTCCCACACCAAAGGGAGACCAGTGGTGAGGATTATATGAATAAATGCAAAGCACTTAGCAAAGTGCCTTGTACACAGTAAGTCTTAATGTTAGCAGCTTTATTACTATTAATGTATTTTATTAATATGGAACATGTTTTGGGTTTTATGTGAAAGATAAAAGAAGGTAGCTAAATCAATTTTGCTAAAGAACATTCAGGCTCCATTGAAATAAAATGTTTTGAACATTGCAATGACCAATGAATCACTGAGTTGTGCATGCCTGCAACGTTTTGGGATTCACATGTACACCCAGTTTCACTTGCAAATGATGGATCATCTGTGGATGATCTACTCAGAGTTACAAAGGATCATTCTGATTTTTCACACTGTTGGTAACTTCCTAGCTGCAAATGATGGATTTTTGTGACAGATCTTTTGGCAGTGACTTGACATGTTTTCGTTAGCTAATTCAAATAGTCATCACACTTCCCTGGGCATGTTGAAAGCTTTCAACATCATAATTACCTACTCATTTCAATCACTAGTGCTTCAACAATCAACCACCATGGTAACTACTTCCAGGGAATGTTAAAAAAAGAGAGAGAGAGAGCACAGTATCCTAATTCCTCTGGGAATTTTGTGAAAAGCGAAAAATGGCTATTGATAGCTATTTGGGGAAATGTGTAAAATATGGGAATTCAATATTACAAAATTATCTTTAAAGATTCTGAGGAAATAAGTCTTCATGGATAACATATATTATACTCTTGGTTTTGACATACTACTGCTTATGAAGTATACATAGGATGTACTTTTAATGTATTTATAATGTACTTATAATGCATTGATCTCTGTGCAATTTTCCCTAACAATGGGACCTGTTGGGAATTTACTAGTGATCTGTATCTACATAAATATTTTGGAATTAAGGATGCTTAACACATGTATTGTATAACTAAAGACTTAATAAATTAAAAGTGACTTTTGTGCCCATTTGAATATGACAGAATGGTTTGTGAACTAAAGACTTGATGTAGTATAATTTTCTGGTTATTCCAACTATTACCAATAGTAAATTTGATCAGCTCCATTCCATCAAAATGGTAGAACCATCAACTGAATGAGCTAGTGGAGTAGAATCAGACAAAAATAGGTTTATACCCTGGCTTTTACCACTTAGCTGTTGTGGCCTTGTGCAATTAATTACCTCATGTCCTTAAGATTTTTTTTCTTCTATAATATAGGGATGATACTATCTACAATATAGGCTTATTATAAAGATAAATGAGATCAAGTTTGTAAAAAAAATGCTAAGTGCAGAATGTGTGGGATATAGTTAATGCTCAGGAAAGAGAAGCAAATATTATATGATTTTTATTACCAGAGAGAAGTATATCATCACTATTACAGAAGTATAAGTCAATCAAAGAGTACTGGGGAGTCTGTGAAGTGAGGTAATAACAGTCTTTGAAGGTTTATACCACCCTAAATAGAAGCTCAATCTAGGTTGCTACCATTCCAACTATCATTCTGTTGGATTTATATAGATTTTTGAATTCCATAAATCTATCTATTCACCAGTCGTTATTGCTATAAACAGTTGAAAATGTTAATTGATTGGTAAGACAGTTTATGTTCAAGATTTTCTCGGACAAAAAAGGCAAACATGTACTGGATAATTTCTGTTTCTTTTATTCAGGGTCTCATGTTTCTTTATCACCTTTATTCAACATAGAAAAAAATGTGAAATAATTTTTAGAAATACGGCAAGCTCGGGTCTATGTACAAAAATAAATTACTGCTTAAGGGGCCAGAAGACAAGGTGATATTATGTGTTTAATTTGCTCAGTTATGAAAGAACCTCCAGGGTATTGGGTTATGAAAAACAATGGTTATTTTGAGAGAAAATGGAGCCAAATTGGGTGGATTTTAAACACTTTCCAGTGTGTTTAGTATTGGATGTGATTTCCAGGTTGGGGTGGGGGTGGGAGACTGTTCCATTGTTCACTGTATCCACTTTGGGGAAATACTCCTTCCTCCGACTCTGTTCTGAACATGGGCATTTCTCTAGATTGCTTTCTTGGAAATGGCAACAGAAAATGGTAGCAATAATAGGTTTTAAGGTGCTTGGCGGTGAATCATGCCATTTTATAAATTCATCTCCTTACACTTTATTTCTTTGCTGTGAGATAATTTAGACAAATGTCAGTGAGGGAAAAAGAAAGTGATTGGTGATTCCACGTCCTCCAATAAAGCAAATTCCTAATTTTCTGTCTTTTATCTTTTGCCATTCTTTTGTGCTCCTCTTTGGCCTTGTCAAAACATATCGTTCAGTTAGAGACTAAAAATATTTTCCCATCGATTGGGGTTATTGATTTTTTTTAATCTGTACTTTGGCTTGAAGAGCGCGGGTGAAGGGTGAAAGTTCACCAGCTTAGTCTGCCGTTTTATCTGGACAGCAGAAGAATGTATTGGCAGCAGATTTGATTTACCTTGTTGGGCAGTTGTAGACACTTCAGCCACTGAAGACAACCCCCTAGCATGTGCTGCTGTTGCTGTCTTTTTTTTTTTTTTTTTTTTTGTACTCAGGGACTCTTGAAAGATCCGCTTTCTTATTGATTATATCTTTCTGTTTCCAGGGCAGAATATATTTTTTTCTTTTTAAGATTCCAGATTAGGCCTTTTGGAGATGTCATGATGCTTTCTGGAGACTCACAGTAAATAAAACAGTATTGCATGCACCTGTGGGTGCTTGGCCACTCTGCCCATTTGGCCTACAGTATCGGATTATATCCATTGATGATGTAATTTGCTGAGATCTCTGTTTCTCCAGCTCAGCTGATGAGATACATGTGCTCAAGGCAGTGTTTGACTCTTAATTTGAGTCCCAAGATGGTACCTTAAGCTTCCTAATGAGCATCAGGAACATGGGAGGTGGCACCATAAATGCTTTTTTTATAAAGATTTTATTTATTTATTCATAAGAGACACACGGAGGCAGAGACATAGACAGAGGGAGAAGCAGCCTCTCCACTGAGCAGGGAACCTGATGTGGGACTCATCCCAAGACTCCTGGACCATGCCCTGAGCCAAAGCAGATGCTTAACTGCTGAGCCATCCAGGCATACCTAAACACTGTTTAAAGAATAGTGTTGTGACTGAAAGTAGGAATTCTTTATAGATTATGGTCCCCCCTATAGCACTTGCCAGCTGTGTGACTCTGTACAAGTTGCCTAATGTGTTGGTGTTTTAGTTCTTTAATCTATAAAATGGGGATAGAAATTATATGTATTTCATTAAGTGGTTGTAGGTTTACGTGAATAAATACATATAAAAGTCCAGAACAGGAGCTGGTAGTGTTAAAAAAAAACAAGAATTTCACACAGAAGAAGAAAGAAAAAACTGATTCTCGGGATCGGGATTTTGGGTTCAGTACCACAGCTGACACACTTTGGACCACATGGCCTTCACCCCCTGGTTGGTTTCTTGTTGTCTTGGGTTTGAAGGTTCTAGAATGAAACCTGAGGTTGCTGACAGAAAGGGCTGCTGGACTCACCATGCTCTGTGGAGAATTACTCTGGATTTTCTGTCCCTGCTTTCATGTAGCTGGGGCTCTTCACCATCACTGTGGGCTCAGCCCCAACTAGAACCCACAACCATCATTCAACCTGAAGCACATGTACTTAATGTCCAGAAGACAGGCTTCTCTTAGAGAGGAAGCACTGTGGTGCGTACAGTGGTTCTAGAACTTGATTGTATATAGAATCTCCTACAGGAAGCGTGATTCAGGAATATTGGGTATTTATTTATTTGATACAAAGAGAGAGAGAGATAGTGAGCACAAGGGGCAGGGAGGGGAAGAGGAAGGAAGAGATGGGGCTCAATCTCATGGCCCTGAGATCATGACCTGAGCCAAAATCAAGAGTCGGACACAACCAACTGAGCCACCTAGGTACCCCAGGCTTTTATTTCTAGGTGACTTGGATGAAGGTGGTCTTAATTCATACTTTGGGAAACATTGATACTGTAGAAAGAACTTGGGCTCAGAATTGGATTTGCATTTGCTTATCAGTTATGCTTATGTGGGCCAGTCATTTAATCTCTTTGAGCCTTAACTATAAAATAGACCAGTAAACTAATAATATATTGAAAGTTTTGGGACACCTGGGTGGCTCAGTTTGTTAAGCATCTGCCTTGAACTTGTCATGATCCCAGGGTTCTGGGATCAAACCTTACATTGGGCAGCCTGCTCAGTGGGGAGCCTGCTTCTCTCTCTCCCTCTGCCCCACCCCACTGCTTGTGCTTTCTCTCTCTCAAATAAGTAAATAAAATCTTTGAAAAGAAAAGAAAAAAGAAAAGAAAAGAAAAGAAAGCATTTAGCACAGTGCCAGACACCTAGAATATGCTCCATAAATGCTGAAGTTCTCATCCCTTGATTCTATTTGCTGTCTTGGACTCCAGAGAATTTTATACTCTGTTGGAATTAATTTATCTTAACTTCTTTTTTTCTCACTCATGCTTGTTGTTAATTTCCTGTCTGAACTGCACCTGCTCTTACTATCCCCTTGTAAGCACTTCCCTGTTTAGATAAGGTTGACTGTATTCCTACAAGCCTTTGCTCTTTCTTTTACTTATCTGCCCTCAATGACGTGGTGGTGCCACTCCCACATCTGGGTTGAGTCTGTGTTCAGTGTTTTCGACTAAAATTCCTCTTGCCTTTTCTTGGCTATGAGGACTTTGGGTCTAGAAATGCTAAAGGCCATGGCTTGCTTCTGTGATGCAGCTGAGGCATCTCTTTCCTCAGTCCATTTAGTTCTCAGTGTTGGCATTTCTTGCCTGTTCTATCACTGCCCAGTAACACAGCCAGGTGCTTCCATGATCTGACTGATATAGGACAAATCAGCTAACCAACCTGAGTTAAAAGATGTATCAGCCTGTCAGGGGCTAATGGCACTTTTTAAAAAAATGCTTAATATTTAAACTGGTTAGAGGGTCAAGGCTGACTTTTTTGCAGAACTGAAAGCACTGAATTAAACTGATGTCAAAAAAGTCATTCAATTTGGTCTCTTCACTCAAACATGCAATCATTTGTGCATGTAGGGAAATGCCCTGTCATCTCTTTGGTCAATTTAGTCCAAATGGTAGTTTTCTGTAAATATATCTAAGTCTATTTAGTCCAAATGGTAGTTTTCTTTAATAGACCTAAAGACGTATTTGCCAAAGAAAAAGTAAGAGGAATGCTGGTCTTTTAGGCAGATACCCGTGTGGGATGCTACTAAGATGTCAGCTAGGGAGGAAAATGAAAGATAGAAAGCAAATATTTTTAGGGATAACATCAACATTGCTGAAATAGTAACTATCAACTTGCAAAAACCTAATGGAGGACTAGAAAAATACCCTGGAAATATGTTTAATATAAGGCATGGATGGAGAGACATGCTCTTACTTTATAGTAGTAGCAAGGGAGATAATAATCTTAATAGGTCATTGGATTTAGGAACTATCTTAAATCTAGGATGATTAAATTTCAAGATCTTTAATTATATCTTCACAAGACCTATTTTCCAATAAGATCACATTTTGATGTTCTGGTATGAATTTTGCGGAGACACCATTCAACCCATTGCAACACATAAGGCCAGTAGGCATGATACAGCTCCATATGATGAAAATCCAGAATCTAGACTGCATGAAGTTATCCCTTTCTGCCTCTGTTTCATTCTATTGTGAGAACCTTAAGAACATGAACTTGTGTAAAGAGGCCTGCATGATAGGTGTTCAATAAATATTTTCTGGAAAAGTAAGCTGGGATGGCAGTTCAGGACCAACAAAAAGACCCTGAGGATGAAACTGTCTCAGAAGCATCCATTTCTACTTCTTACATGACCATTTTATTTTTTCTAAATTAAAAAAAAATTATTTATTCATGAGAGACAGAGAGAGAGAGAGAGAGAGAAAAGCAGAGACACAGGCAGAAGGAGAGGCAGGCTCCTTACTGGGAGCCCGATGTGGGACTCGATCCCGGGACTCCAGGATCACGCCCTGGACTGAAGGCAGCACTAAACCACTGAGCCACCCGGGCTGCCTTTCCATGACCATTTTAATTTGCTATGAATAGTCAAAAGTATGAGTCCACTTTTGTGTCCAGTGGACCATTTGGATCCAAAATATTTAATCTACTAAGTTCCCTTTTGGAGGCAGATAAAAACAGAATTGTGCGTAATGCAATGACTTTCTGAGAAGAGGGAACATCCAGATGTACCTTAATGAAAATATGCACTGACATGGTATTAACATATTAAAAAAAAAGATGAGCTATACACTGAATAGGGGGAAAACCAGTATGATTGGTCAAATTTACAACAAGTTTAGTTGACTGGCAGTAGTTAGAAAGGTGGCTCAAAATTAATAAATTAATTTACTGGTTCTTAACCCTTTAAAAACAGGATAAATTCATCCATTTGAGTGGTTTAAGGCTATAGTCACAAAGTGACAAACAGGTGCATAAAGACAGAGCATTCAGTCCATTTGGATATGGACCCTCTTACTAGTCTCAGAAAATTGATCTATTTTATTGCATCCTTTTTACAACCAATTCCAGCTGGCTGAATTGAGTATATTTTTCATTCTGACTTGTTGACTTCTGACCCATTAAGGCAGCCAATCCAATTAGGCAGGTTTTCTGTTGCTTTGCCTCCTGACAGAGCATCTGATTGGCTCACAGTTCTTGCTAAGTGACAGTCCTTCCACACTGTGGGTTATCTTTCTTAAAAGGATCTTATCTCCTCTTTTCTTTAAAATGCCTGTATTTTTTCTGGTTATGCTTAGGTTTGGGTTTTAGAACATTTCTCGTTCAAGTACTTGAGTTTGGATGCTTTAAGTTAGGACCTAGGCTGAGTGGGTTGCTAGGGTTCACATTTTGACACAGTCCTTGGATTACCAACTCTGTAGGCTGAATAATACTATCCCAAAAGATATCCACATCTTATTCTCTGGAACCTGTGTTATCTTATATGACAAAACAGAACTTTGAAGGTGTGATTAACCTAAGGATTTTAAGAGGGGGAATATCCTGGATTGTGAAGGTGGGCCCTAAGCACAATCACATGTTTCCTTATAAAAGGGAGATTTGACACAGGCACACAAACGAAGGAAGCCAGGTAGAGAAATCAGAGGGAAGAATCAAGGAAAGAAGATGCTAGGCCAGTGGCTTTGAAGATGGAGAAAGGAGTCATGAACCAAGGAATCTAGCTCTAGAAACTGGAAGAGGTAAAGAAACAGATTTTTCCTGAGAGCCTCTAGAGGGAGCATGGCCCTGACAACACCTTGGTTTGGACCCACTGAAAATGATTTTGGACTTCTGGACTCCAGAACTGTGAGTGAATAAATTCTGTTGTATCAAATTTGAGGTAATTTACTAAAGCAGGCACAGGAAACTTAGATGCCAAACAAGACCATCCCTGCCAGGACTAAACCTCTGCTTCCGAGAAATGTGCTTTGCAGGGGGATTGACACCAGCTATGCTATTCTTCATTTATTTGTCTGTGCTTGTTTTTCAAGTATAAATTTGAATGTCATTTTTGACCTTCAACTCTCATCTGAAATACTGTCTGAAAATATTTGGTGAGATTTGCTGGATTAAAATGAGAGACTTCATAAGCTTCCCATGTAGCAATCCAGTTTCTTTGGTCTATTAAAGCTTTTTATGTCAAGGTTACCCAACCCTGAGGTTATTTATGGACCCTCCTTTTCTTTTTTTTTTGGGGGGGGGCCTAATTTTCATTTAACTTTATGGACAGGTAGCACATCATTTACCTGTTCCTTCTTGAAATTCTCTGGATGGTCTCTGGAATATCATCCTTTGTTTTTTTTTGTTTTTTTTTGTTTTTTTTTTTTTATTTATGATAGGCACACAGTGAGAGAGAGAGAGAGAGGCAGAGACACAGGCAGAGGGAGAAGCAGGCTCCATGCACCGGGAGCCTGATGTGGGATTCGATCCCGGGTCTCCAGGATCACGCCCTGGGCCAAAGGCAGGCGCCAAACCGCTGCGCCACCCAGGGATCCCCGAATATCATCCTTTGTATTAGGGCTCTCCAGAAAAACAGAATTAATAGGATATCTAGCTAGCTAGCCAGCTAGCTAGCTAGCTAGCTATCAGTCATCAAGCTATCTATATGATTTCATTATATAAGTGTGATAAAATATTTATTTATTATAGGAAATTGACTCACATGATTATGAAGGCTGACAAATCCTAAGATCTTCAGCTGGCAAACTGAAGACCCAGGAGGGCTGGTGGTATAGTTTCATTCCAAATACTGGCAGACTCAAAACCCAGAAAGAGCTTATGTTTCAGTTCTCATATAAAGGCAGGAGAAAATACATGCCTCAGCTCAAGGCAGTCAGGCAAAAGCAGTTCACTCTTCTTGTTGAGGGTCAGTCTTTTTTTTCTTTTCAAGCCTTCCATTAATTGGATGAGGACCATTGACATTAGGAAGGGCAATCTTCTTTACTCAGTCTACCAGTTCAAATATTAATCTCTTCTAGTAGCATCCTCACAGACCTACCCAGAATAATGATTGACCAAATATCTGGATAACTTGTGGCCTACTCTAGTTGATACATAAGGTTACCAGACAGATCACATTATGTCTTACTACTTTTCTGTTTTTCCCCCTGCAACTTTATTTTTATTTTCATTCCTAAATGTGAATATCCTTCAGCGCTGAGGCTGCCTATCTCCATTCCTCATCTCTAAACAGTTCCTGGACACTTTCTTTCCCTCACACATCCTCAGCTCAATCCCCATTCCTAACTTCATACTGAGCAGTTAAAACCTGACTCTATTAAAATACAATCTTCCAATATTGTACCAAATTTCCTACCCTTTAGATGTCCATTATTCTTGTAATGGGGTTACCATCATTTTAGGTACCCAGGCTTAAAACCATGAAAGTATCATCAAATCCATCTATTTCCTTTTCTTTTCATAGAAAAACTCAACTCCTTTGAATTCTTCTTTAAAAGTTTTTCTCACATCCCTCCCTTCCTCCTTTCCTCCCCATTCCTCCTACCTGCACAATTATATAGCCAACACTATGTGGTTCTTGCTGCTGATCCTGATCTGATTTCATTTAATAAACACTTCCTCTGTGCTAGGTGCTGCACTAAGCACTTTACCTATATTATCTCACTTATTTGACCCCCAAATCCTTTAAAGCAGGTATTTTTGTCCCATGCTTTAGAGGTGAGACAATGAGGTCAAGTGATCTGTGCAAGGTTTCCTAGCTGGCAGATAGCAGGACGAGAATTAAAACCCAGGCCTGAGTCCACAGCAGGCGTTCTTAAAACCCTTCGTATAGTGCCTCTTTGGATTTTCTAAATTTCTTCCAACTCACAAAACGTTCCCATTCCTAATCTTTTCTATAACCACTGACAATAAAATCTGGAAACATGACATTTGCCAGTTTCTTTCCCTGCTGAAAACTTCGTGGCTCTCCACTGTATAGGGGACTTAATTCTAGTTACAGCTGCCTTATAGACATTTTCGTCCTTTTCTGCTTCACTGCCTACTCCCATTGGACTTAGTTGTCTAGATGTACTTCCATTGCTTGGTTTATACTCTGCCTTCCATCTGCTGTAGTTGTCCTTTCTAATCCAGCTGGTACTCAGAACATCCTTCCATGTCTAGTTCATACGTCTTTAGTCTGGAAAAATAGCCAGAACCTCCCTACTTTTATTTTTCCACTCAGAACAAAATAAACCTTCATCCCGTAATTTTGGTGAGCATGTGACTCATTGTGTTATCATTTATCATCTAGTTACCAGCCTATCTTCCTGATGGAGTAAATTTTTAATTCTGACTGACCAACAAATGTGAGTTTGACAGGGATGAGGTGGCATCCTACTCATCTCTAAATCGCGCTTCCAGATCCCCTCTGCCCTGTAGGACTAAATCAACCATTCCTTTCTTTGGCAAGGGTAGGGGAGGTGGAAAAGTAAAGAAGGGTTTGGGGAGGGGTTTGTGGTTACAGCGCTTAGCTGAGTCCCTCTTCTTGAATTGCCTCTAGCATAAGAAAGTAGTGATTGGTTGATGTGAGGGTACAAATGTCTGGCCTCTTACTTCAATATGGGGCAACTCATAAGGGCCATTCCAGTTCCAGAGCCCCCCATGGGATTGACAAAGTCCTTTGTTATCACTATATTACTCTTCAACTTCTTCCTCTGTCCAGTCATGCTTCCTGGCCCCCTCCACGGGTGTAAATCTTGAGGGCATTCCCAATACACCATTTGCACACAAATTTTCCCTTCAGTATTTCTTTCCCAGAGAGTCTCCCTATGACAGGGAGATCTACACCTGGCTGCCAGGAGGATCTCAGTTGAGTCTGGGGAATTACCATTTAGGATGTGGGCTTTATCTTATTTTCCTATTTTCACTACAGTGCCCTTGCCTGCGTCTTTGTCATAGTTTGGATTTTATTTGGTTCATTTTCTCCGTAGAATAAGCTTCTTGGTAAGAGACCCTGGTTGTCTGATGGCTTGGGAGAAAACCTGGGAGTTCGAATTATCCTTATACTGGCATACATCCGAATGTCCCATTTTCAGGCCCACCTCTCCTTTTTTCCATGGCACCAAAGGTCTCTAATTTCTGAGCCTTCCCAGGATGCTGTGGTGGGGTGGGGGTAGGGGGCTGGCTTATTTCCTATTCTCCTCTGCAGGTATTTAGTTGGCAAAATTTTCACTTCTTGGGGATCCATGGGTGGCTCAGAGGTTTAGCGCCTGCCTTTAGCTCAGGGCGTGATCCTGGAGTCCCGGCATCGAGTCCTGCATCGGCCTCCCAGCATGGGGCCTGCTTCTTCTCTGCTTGTGTCTCTGCTTCTCTCTCTCTCTCTCTCTCTCTGTGTCTATCATGAATAAATAAATAAATAAATCTTTAAAAAATTTTTTTCAGTTCTTTTAATTCCTCCAACTACTTTCTGACTCCTGAGATTTTTTTGTTCTCACAAAAAAATGTCTCCTTGTTTTCTTTATATTTGAAGGTTTGTAATTTTTACATTCTTTCACTCTCATTTTAGTGGGGCTTCTGTTGGAACCAGGGTTTAGCACAGGGTAAAACATGCCCTGCTTAACTTGGAGTACAGGAGTTCAGGGTTTGTTGCCAACGTTGGAGCATCTTGATTTTACCTTAAAAGAAAGGTAATGGTTTCTTAAGACATATGTGGCATTTTATTTGAAAATATATTTTTATTTATTAAAGGAAAAATTTGGGTCCCATGTGGAGTACTGGGTTAAAATGAGCAGGAATTCATTCACCAGAATAGTGGCAAAGGAATCATCAGCCTCTGTCTTACCCAGGCACATGCAGCATGAGACTGGCTGAGACTGAGACTTCCCTTTGGTATGCCTAAGCATCCAGAGAGAAATGAAACCCTTCACCAGTCACTCAGATATTTTGTCTGCATGTTAAGAACCATCCGGAGGTGCCTAAATATTTGAATGTTTGGTGCCCTGTAGACAACATGTCTATGTGACCGCTTGAATTTCTCTCATCTAATTTTGACGATTGGCCTCGTGGAGATGTAGCCAAAGTCTGATCAACTACATCACTGGATGTGTCAATTACAGTGAGATCTGAGGGTTGTATATTAAACATCCTGCTTTTTTTTTCAGGCTGCGTTTGATGCCCGTAGTTACATTTCTGTTCATGGGTAGTCCATGTTTTGGGAACACAAGAATGTTTTTGAGAAGATAAGGGATGATTTCTGGAGAGTGGGCATGTGTACTAGAGGTGGTCTGCTGTGCAGCAGACTGCCAATCAAAATATGCCAGCAATGTCATTCAAGGTCAGAGACCCAGTGAACCGCCAATCAAAGTCATAGGGCTGTGCATGTTCACTTGTCAGTGTTAGAAAGAGGTCACTCTCTCTGTGGTATGGGTAGTGTGTGAACAATGGAGTATTTCAGTGGTCAGAAGCACATTCTGCTGCCTACCCCCTGGTGATTTCAGGATGCTTGCCAAGGTTTTTCCTATCCTACGGGAATATATGGCAGGGTGGTAGAAAAGCTGAGGGTATTTTTAAAAATTGAGTTATAGATTCTGATTTCTGAAAACAAACATGCATGGTAGCTAATTAATATGTAGCTTTGTTAAATATTATTTGCTTAAAATCTCTGTCTACATATGAGAAAGGATAACAAAGAAAAATCAGAAATACAGTTTTAGATATCTGAAAGATACCTCCTTTAAACATTTGTACTTGGTATTCTGTTTTCTTTCTTGTCTTAGCTCATCATTATCTTGTTGATTTTCATCATACAAAGATAAGTTTTGCATTTATGGAAAAAATGACAATTTTTTAAATAATTTTTTTAAAATTTTTATTTATTTATGATAGGCACACAGTGAGAGAGAGAGAGAGAGAGAGACAGAGACACAGGCAGAGGGAGAAGCAGGCTCCATGCACCGGGAGCCCGACGTGGGATTCGATCCCAGGTCTCCAGGATCGCGCCCTGGGCCAAAGGCAGGCGCTAAACCACTGCGCCACCCAGGGATCCCAAAAAATGACAATTTTAAGGATGTGCTAACATCCTTATTTTATTGTCAGAATAAAACTTGACAAATTTCAGTTTTGGGGTCTGGAAGACAAAAATGATAGAGTTTTGTAAGCTATGTATTTCAGTAGGGTCTTGGTGGATTTTCAAAACAGCACCTCTTAGAGGGCAAAGGAACAATTAATCATAATCAAGAATATTAGCCATTGAAAGTTATTTCAGTAGCAGCAAATGTTATGGTGGGCAGATGTACAAAGTTCAATCGGGGTATCTCCCTGATGGCAAAACCTCCAAATGAGTCATGTTCTGAATGTTTTGCCTCCCCATGATAAAATATTTAGACAAAATATTAATTACACATGCTTAGCCTTATAGACACAGACTATATGGCTAAAATGTTCAGAATTAATTTGGATCTTATGTAGATGCAAGTATAATCAACTACTTTAGTCATATTCTTATTTAGATAAAAATATTAACAATAGCATTTTGAAAGTTCAGAAATAAAACACTAGATTGAAACAAAGGGTATGTATAGTAGGTGTGAACACTAGGTAGAGATTATTCAAATTTGTAGAATGATCTGTGAGAAATACATGCAGAGTGGGGCCATCAAGCATGAGGCTTTAGAGTTGGAAAGATCTTTGGGGTTTAAAATTCTCATTTAGTAGGTGGTGGTACCTGAGGCTATTGTGAGGTGGCATAGATAGTTAATGGAAGAGGCAGTTCCTGGATCTACCTTTGAATCCTGGGCTCTTTCTCTTCTACCAGGCTTGTGGGAGGCCTGTCTGTTTTCTAATTCCCTTGGGAAAGCTTGTGTAGAGGTGAGTTTTCTGAAGCTGCTCAAGAGGTGAGGGAGAGAGCCTTTAGGATCTGGAAGGAGAGAGGATGCAGTGAGAAAATGCTCAACAGTGGCCTGGGCCATTCAGGTAAGAACCAGGGTCCTAGGGATGGAGAAAGCAGGGATAAGAAAAGAGGATGCTCAGAACCATCCAGTGAGCAAAACATTCTCTTTAAATTGGGCTTTACCTGCTCTCAACTTTGGATTAGAAATATTCTTAGCTATCAGCTGCAACAACTTTTTACTGGTAGATCAATGTTTTGAGAGGGACAGACTCCAGACACAGAAAACACCTGATTCCAGCATTCAGCCTTAGCTGACTTGTTTAATAGGAGAATATGGGAGTGAGATGTGTGGGCAAGGGGATACAGATCATATTTTCCTTCTCTTACTCTGATATCCTGATAAACACCCCTAGGCTTGGAGGAGAGATTAAAATCCACGAAGACAAAAGAGGAGTGATTCAAGCGTGACTGGTTTCTTTCACAGATGTGAAGGGGGCTGGCCAAGAGGCACAAGGCAGCCAATTTTCAGCTCTGACAGCTGCCGAGGTCATCAGCTTCCTAACGGCACCCCTTAATTCCTCTGAGGCCAGGGTGTCCTTTGAACTCAGTGGTTGTTACACTTGCAAAACTAAGCTGAGAAGGGGAGAAACCTGAAAATTTTGCTGGCCACTGAGTACACAATTACCAGGACATTAAAACCTTAGGCTAAGGACTTAGGGTTCTCCTATCTTCTTTGACCTACAAACCAGTAGTTGCTCCCAGACAAGTTACACACACACACACACACACACACACACACATACACACACACACTGCTTTCATGAGACAGAAAAAGGGAATGGTATTTATATGCTAAGAGCTTCAAGGGTGGAAGCAGTACTTTTCTGAGAAAGCCTAATGCTCTAGTTCAAAGGATGCTTCCAGTGGGAGTGGGGACTGAAGAGCTGAGAAAGATTTTCTATGAGGGACTCTTGTTATGGCTGGATCTAAGGACTTGGTGAGAGCAGGGATCCTGAGAAATGCTGGTGGTCTTGCATTCTGCTTTTGAAGGGGTTTCAGGTCCTGGGGATTCATGGTCTAACACTTGTGCTTCAACTTAGTGAGTGAGACAGGAGGGGTGCTGTTTTCACTGCTCCAGACCATGCCACTTGGTATGAAGTAATGATGTGGGGTTAATGCCTGAGAAGTCTGCATCATTAGGAAACCCCCAATACAAGCAACATAGTGGCTAAGGACAGCACTTGAAAAATTTCAATATAGTAGGACAGGGCATGGTCCATTATTTAAAAATTGTATATAGACGGGGATCCCTGGGTGGCTCAGCAGTTCAGCGCCTGCCTTTGGCCCAGGGTGTGATCCTGGAGTCCCAGAATTGAGTCCCACATCAGGCTCCTGGCATGGAGCCTGCTTCTCCATCTGCCTGTGTCTCTGCCTCTCTCTCTCTCTCTGTCTATCATGAATAAATAAATAAAATCTTTAAAAAAATTGTATATAGAAAACCACATTACTTCAGCAATAAACCATGACTCATGAACGACATGTGAATGGTGTTAGGATTCTCATCAGATAAAACCTGAAGCACTTAAACTAAAATGAGTTAGGATTTTCAAAATCCTTAATCTGCAGAGAGTAATTTAGCTTACATGGTAGGCAGTTCCTGTAAGAGATATAAAATAATATTGTTCAACCAAACTTTTAATTTTTTCTTCTTTTCATTGTTAGTTCATTGTTATCTATATTTATCTGTAATACCAGATACAATTTTATGCTTGTTCTGTATATAGGAAACACCTTGGACTCACTCACTGCTAATGAGAGGCAAGAGATCCCACCTGGACTGCAACTGGATTCCTTTTACCTTTACCCTCATGGTCCAGGAGTTCTGAGCTCCCTTTCATTCTCTGTCCCCTCTGTGACTATTGTGGGATGGGGTATGGAAGATAGCACATCACAAAAGCCATCTCTGTCATACTCTGCTTAATACAACATGAAGGTACCTTGTGCAGGGTGGCTGCTCTTCACTTATCCATGTGTTCACTTGTTAGTCCTCCAAATGAAAGAAGAAATATGAATAAAAGGGAACTCTCATAAAGATTCCAGAATAGACTTTCATTGAAAAGCTCCCAAATTACACTAGTGATTCCACAATTGTCACAGTAGGAGATGGAATAACACTTGAAAATCATTGTTTGTCAGAGAAGGTGAGGGATATTTTCTGGAGTTTCTTTCTATGGCTTCTTTCTCCCTCTGCCTCCCTCTGTCTCTCTCATATCCACCTATCTACCTATTTTAAAAAATGATTTATTTATTTATTTTAGAGAGAGAGTGTGTAAGTGAGGGAAGGTGCTGAGGGAAAGAGATTCTTCACTGAACAGGGAGCCTGATTCAGTACTCTATCCTAGGACCCTGAGATCATGACACCTGGGCTGAAACCAGGAGTCTGACACTCAACTGACTGAGCACCCAAGCTCTCCTTTAACTGTCTACCTGTTTACCTACTCAGTCCCAAGTCTTGAACAAAGACCACAAATTCTAAAGATGAGGCTGGCCTACCTTTGAGAAGTGGGGCATCATCCTTGATGGAAATGACTGCTCTTTTCCCTGATCCTGGAGCTCAAGTCACCATCTCTCACTTAACATCGCTTGCCTTGCCTGGCATATTTCTCTCAACACATTCATGTCTTCACAACTAGATTCTAAGCTCTCCAGGAGCACAGACCTTCCTTTTTGATCTCACCAACACTGCCTAACTCAATGTCTTGCATATTCTGGGGCTCCCTACCTAGAAGTTTGGCTTAGATCAGGGCACTTGGTCTTCCTTGCCACAGAGAAAAGACCAAGGTACCTCAGGGCAGAACCAGCCACTCCTGGAGGAATTCTTCCTCACTGGAACAGAAGTGTTTATCCCACCTGTACAGGGGGGAACTGTACTGTCCAGTGAGGAATGTGCTCTTGCATTCTTTTTATCTGTCTTTGCTTATTCAAGGAGAATACAAGGAGATACATTATTTCTAACAAGGTCCAATGATAGATAAAATTCTTCATGTGCCTCTTCCTCCTTCAGGGTATTCACATTAAAATTGTTTTCCAGTTTTATTGAAAAATAATTGACATACATCACTGTATAAGTTTAAGGTGCATAAGATTATGGTTTGATTTACATATACTGTGAAATGCTTACCACAATAGATTTGGTTAATATCTCTCATCTCATATGGATACAATAAAAAGATAAGAAAAATTATCTCATTGTGATGACAACTCAGGATTTACTCTTTTAACACTTTTCCACTATATCACACATAGCTATAGTAATCATGTTGTACATTACATCCCTAGTACTTATTTATCTTATCACTGGAAGTTTGTACCTTTTAACTCCTGTTAAATTCAGGCAAATGAGATGGAATGATAATTATGGGAATTGCAGGTATCAGCAATATTTTTCTTTTGGGGGTGGCAGTGTGTGGTTGTAATGTGGGAGAGAGAGCTGCACACGGTAGCCAGAGAAGGGGATCTCTATGCAATTTCTGAATTGATACCTGTGAGTGCCCAATTTCTCTGACAAGATAGCCAGAGGGATTTCCCTTTTGAATCATGTTTTGGCTTTTTTTTTTTTAATGGCATTCTCATTCTTGGCAGTTAAAGTTTCTTGACCTTTTGCTAGATAGGTAAGGAATTGAATGGGAAAAATATCTTAGTGTCTATGATTATTTTTTCTGTCCTGGGATGCTAAAAAAAGACTTCGCTCTTTGTTTCCCATTTAATCCCTTCCTTAGCCAGCCATCTTCAACTTTTGGCTGCCTTGTCCTTTCTGGGATTATGATATTTCTTGGCACAGGTCGAAGAGCACTTGATTAGGTCTGAGATAGCAACTGGCAAAGCACCCTGAGCATAGTCAGTTTATTTTAGAGTTTGAGTTATTTTGTTACCTACTCTGAGCTCTGTCTTCTTCTGGAAGGAGTTCACGATCTCTATTCGCTGACGTGACATTTCCCTGCCCTTTCCTTCATTCCAAGCGCTTCTTTCTGTCATTCATAACTCTGATTCCAGAGTGACCTACTTGTGTTTGGATTTTTATTCCTGCACACTTTATAGTGACATCTTTTACTTTGATATATAGAATCATCTATCTTTTAAGAGTTTCTCTGGTGTTCCTGCCTCTTCTGTGGAATATAATTCTTCAGGCCATCTCCTCCCTCTCTCCATGTAATCTACTCATAAAGCCTCTTTCATGACCCTGTCAGGAACCCTTTGCATTTTTCTGACTGCTGACTATATTTCCACCTTACTAGTTGATCCTTCTCCTCCTTCATCTTTCAGTGGGAACCAATGCTATTGCCATTCTGAATTATTTGAGGTTCCCTGGAAATGCTACACCCTTTCATGACTCTGCACAGGTTGTCTGTCTACCTGCAATTTCATTTAGGTCTGCCTTCTTTTTTTCCCTGCAGACATAACTGTTCATCACTTGATTCTACTAGGGCCTTCTCCATTTCTGAATTCCTGTGCAATCTACAAGTCATTGATGGTTGTGTCCTTTGAGCTTTTTTTTGGACCCTCTCCTTATGTCATACTATTTCCTTAACTCTTAGTTTCTGGTAGAATATACTTTTACTAGCATTAATCTCAGTATATTTTAATAATTTATTTGTCTGTCTGCTTATAGGGCAAAAAACTTGCCTTCTTTAACTATGAATCAAGAAGGCTGGTCCATTCAAGTGCCAGAATGAATAAATGAATGAACTAAGGTGGCACACCAGTGAAATCTGACACTCTTGGTGGCTTTTTAGTGATGGAGTGAGAATTGTAAGGGAGAAGGAAGTTTTGAGTCCTGGATCGACTTCCATTAATTCCTTGTGAGTTTTTCTCTAGGGCTCAAAGTAAAAAACTCTGGCTCTCCAGAAGCAGACAATTTGATAAAAATGGAGTAGTTGAAAACACATTGGACAAAGTAACAAGTTGGTCAGAGTTGACCACTGGACAAAAAAAGTCCTGAAAATTTCACTTCATTGGAGTTTTACATATTAACAAATTTTTGTGCATCATGTAGATAATATTGCAATATTGTATATACTTTTAAATTATACACATTAAGGAATTTCCAGGGGTATAGGTTGGTTTTGTGAACTTTGGAGAATTCTTATGATCTTATATTTCAGATTTAAATTTTTTCTTAGGTGCAGTAAAATTATCACTATATGATTCAGTAGTTATAAACATCAGAACAATTCTTTTGCCCTATTCCTGTTAAAAAGTTAAATTTGAGCCACACACAAGAGTCACATAATTAAAACATTTCTGAATAGAGACATACTTGATTAAAAAAGACTTAGAAATGTTTAAATGTTCAAATTTGAAAAAATGAACAAAGTGCTAAATGTGGATCATAACGATAAGGGCCTAACTGGGCCTCCTTCTTCTTATTCCTGGGATGACATTCCTATGGAACATAAGAGCTCTGGGAAATCTAGTTTCAACACTAGTGACCAAACATCTTGTGTTTGAATTTTGTAGATTCAAACCTAGAAGGAGGAAACCTGCCTTAATTCCATCCTTACCTTTTCTGAGAGGGAGAATGTGGTATTTTTACTGCACTGGGAATGAATAGAGTGGAATTATGTTGACCCAGAGAATGTTCTTCAGGCTCCTATAAAACTTGTTGAGTAAGCAGTCACTCTGCATGCCATCTTGGAGACAGGAAAGTGCCCCAGTCATTGATAAAGTACATCCTTGGGAGTTCACACACATGACTTTTGTTTTCAAATTTATTTTTAGTTCAATCCTGTAAAGTCTTGTAAATTATGTCATCTGTATGGACCTCAGTCTCTTAATTTTAAAAGGTCTTAAGATATTATTTGTACTTGAGAAATAGAGAAAGAATTAAATAGTCAGAAGCCAGAGTGAAAGTGAGTGGACATAGAGTAAAGTAGAGACATTATATGTGGTAGACAGAGCTGTGATCAATAAACTCCTGATAGCAAGACACTTTGGTCACTAGAGGTGTATTGGCTCCTGAATAAACTTCAAGTTCCCTAAGCAGGTTCTCATCACTTCAAGCCTGGCTGTGTGGCCAAATCTCCACAGTCAAGATTCTCATCATTTTTTTATTCCTAGATGTTATCCCCCAAATTCTCTTTGCCTGAGTAAACCAAATTATATTCCATTCTTTGCAACCAAAACAGTTAACCTAATATTGGAGTTGAGAGTAGGAACCAAATTTGGAAAATTTTCCTGAGGAATAAAGCCAATGGGATTTAGTGACCAATTTTTATCATTATTATTTTCATAAGCTAGAACTATTTGAAGAAAGAAGGCCACTACATTTTGCAACAAACCACATGAAACCAAAGCTGACACATGTAGTTTTAAAATATCCAGAGTCTGAATTTCCAGCAAAATGAAAGAAGCAATAGACTAAAGAAATATCAGAGAGTATAACAACTAGAAGCATCATAAAATGGAAAATGCATCACAAGAAATTAAAAGGAACTAGTATGGTTTGGAGAAACCACAATTGAACTCTGCAGGAGCTGCCTTTGTTTCTCTGCCTTAACGTGTTTGCTACTGCAGATTAATAGCCTCCATTTGGGGAAGAAATGGCCTTGGATCATTGTTCCATTTTAGGAACCACAGGTGTTGTTGTACACATTCTGTTTATAACCTTAGGGGTGAATGAAAAACGAAACCTAAAAAAAAAAAAAAAAAAAGACAGAGACCATGGACCAGAATGAGCTTTGCCAGCATTTTCTTCTTGATCATTCCTACACAATTAGACACACTATGGCGTGATAATAAGCACAAAGTTCCACTCTCTATGTGGAATGCTGCTTTTAAATAAGAGTGAGGGCATGAGGGTATTTATGCATGAGTATGTGAAAAAGATTTAAAAAGTTAATGTGACTAATCTATTCATGTCTTATGTGTTAAGTAACTTTCAGAATTCACCTCATGGAAGGGCCACTAGTTTTGAAGAATGTAGATTAATAAGCCTCCTTGCTTAAAAAATGAGCTTCAATATTTGTGTGAATCATAGAGTCAAAAGAAAAAAATCGATGGGTTATCGACTACTGGGGATGATCACATTCATTTTGCCCTTTGTGGTTGGTGAAATCCATGCTGCAATTACAGAGACAGGCTGGCAGCAAAGAGCCTCAGTCGGGCTTTCAGCTCCACATTAATCCAAAACTCCCCATTTTAATGCAGATATAGATTGCTTTGAGTCAATAGCTGACTGCTTGAATTGTGAAGTAGCAGTTCTGCGTGGCTCTGGCAGGCCAGAGCTTACAGTATTTGGGAATTTCAAAGCTTTGCTCTGTGAACTGGTATGGCTAAGGCTTGAGGGGAGGTGCAGTTGTGCTGATGTTGAAAAGATCTGTCTTTGGGATCTAAAACACGGATTATAGCAGATTCAAGGTGGGCGGGTCATAGAATCATAGGATTGTAGAGTGGGAAGGACCTCAGAGGTCACCTGGTCTAGCTCTTTCCTTACAGATGAGGAAATTGAGGTCCTTAGAGGTTAACTAACTTGCATGTGGTTACACAGCTAGTCAGCAGAGGATCCTATACTAGAAAAAGAGATGCATTCTCCTGGGCTTTCCACTACTCTACATAGACTATGAAAAGAATCAAAATTTGTTTTATTAACTACATCACACACATGTGCACATGCAATAGATGCTTCACTGAATACGTTTCATTTACCCCACTTTTAATACTCAGCAATCTATTAAATAAGGCAGTGAGGAAATCCTTATCACTGGGAGTAAGCATGCAGCTATGCTAATGTGAAAAATCATCTGTAACATGTTACAACTGAGGAAAAGATGAGATACCATGTTTGAAGCATTAAATGGGACATTTTTAAGAAGATGCTCTGTAAGTGGTAAGGCACTATATTCATGATAGAGAAAAAAGCTATTTTAAGGCAAACTTTTTGGGGGCAGATTTCTATTTCTATTTCTGTTTCATGCAGTATCATTGCTTATATCAAACTAGACTGTGAATGTGTTGAGAGAGATGAAGAGTATCTTTCATCTATCATTAGCAAATAGCATAGTGCTTGGCATGTAGTAGATGCTCAATAGATATTTCCTGAGTGTTGAATGTTGTACATCTAAATCCATACAATATGCCATGACATTCAAATTGTGTGAGGTCTGTGGTCCAGAAGCACTGACATTGCCTGGAAATTTTTTAGAAATAAAAAATTTAGAATCTAGAGCCCCATGCCAGACCTACGGAAGCAGAGCCTGAATTTTAGCAAGATCTCCCGGTGCTTAGCAGGCTCATGAAAGTTTGAAATGCCTGCAATAAGCTATGTTGAACCAAGTTTCATATTGTTCAAATCTTATTACAATGATGTTAGGTATAAGTCTGCATATTAAATGAAATTTGTGAGTAGTCAAAATTATCCCTAAACGAACGGCCCTAAAATCATCCACACACAATGAGAGGACTCTGTGTGGGTGTTTGTGTGTGTGTGTATGTGGTCCTTTAGTTAACTGATGGAAGAGTATGTTTACATTTCCCATCTAATTCCTAATAGGAGTATGCTTTTAAGCAGAATGGCACCATTTAAATAATGATTTTTCTCTCTTCCTAACTCATAATTTGAGTTAAATGCACTTATGATAAGACTCACTGTCCATGGAAAATATTTCTGTTAAATATAGTGATGTGCTTCGTAGTATTATGACCTGAATATATTTGCCCAGTTAACTAAGTTCATTTTATAACAACTGGTCACATTGAAATCCAAGGTTTTCACCCAGTTATGCTGTACTTTACTGGACAATTATAGTATACACATCTTTCAAGTAGAATTTTGAAGCAAGGTGATGGGACATGAATCATCACTCTGTCTCTCACAACACCTTTAATACCAGTGGGCTTTGTGGGTTATTTATGGCCTGAATAGCTCCATGGATGCCACACATATGTCTAAAGTGGCAGAGAATGGCCTTGTACTGGGGAGCTCTAACTCTGCATCCTGTGCTCCTTTCTTAAGTATCTGCAGGATCTGAGCTGGTGCCTAAGTGAGTGGACCTGTGCTCCAGAAAAACCTTTATTATAGTTTCTCTTTCTTCTTTCATGATCCCACAGCTGAAAATACAATTTGAGCTGAGGCTGAGACAAGGGCCACATTGGGTGAGAGGATTCTCCTGCTCTATTTCTGTCCTAAATCATCTTCCACTCTGTTGGTGCTGGCTTTGTGACCTGTACTGAAACACTTTGAGAAGGCAGGTGTATGGTTGATCGAGTGGGAGTGGCCTGTCTCAACAATGGAATGGTTAGATTTCAGCCACTTAAAAGGGATGTCCTAGCAGCAATCAGCTTACTTTTACTAGCTTTCATTTGAACTCCAGGACTTTCTGGGCTTCCATAGAGAGAAGTGAGTTTGCCTGCAGAGAAAGCACTGGAAGGATTGATCATGAATAAAAGGGGTTCTCCAAGGGCATGTCTGATCTCTGCGGCTGCTGTCCCTGTGTTTTATCCCCACCCTTGTCTTCCATCTCTGCCCAGCTCTCTGTGTGCCTTTTTATTTTTCAGGCTCAATCACTTTGTAAAGTCTCCCTCTTGTCTTCCCTTCTCATGCTTGCCTCTTTAATTCTCTAATAAAAGATTTATGCAGTCTGGACTGAGCATGCTCAGTAGTGGCAAGTAGGTTGTGTTTATAAGGGGATAGCTACGGCAGTATCTCTCTATGGTGTTTCTTTTGTTTACATGAGAATAATTCACCAGATCAGCAAACAGATCAGCTGGAAATCTCTTGCTTTATGACAGAACAGATCAGTTCAAACTGAACAGTTTACTGGAACATACTGCCAGGCAGCCTAGCTCAGCTTTGAAGAAAGCCGCTTTGGTTCCCACTGGTGCTGACCAGTTCATCTCAACAGCTTTCTTTCAGACACCAGCATATAGCCTGAAAAAAAGATCAAAATTGGAGTTAGGCTGCACTATGCTGGCTTTTAGCCAACCATGATTCTGTGAGTGAGTAGTCTGCTTTAGGGAAATGATTTGCCCCAAGCAGATTGTGGATGATCTTCTTCTTCTTCTTCTTGTTCTTCTTGTTCTTGTTCTTCTTTGTTCTTTCTTCTCTTTCTTCTTTCTTCTCTTTCTTCTTCTTCTTCTTCTTCTTCTTCTTCTTCTTCTTCTTCTTCTTCTTTTCTTTTTGATTGAAGCAAAGGCAATGCTGCATAATGACATAGCCACAATCAACTTTTTGGCTGTTGTTTCTATAAGCAAGATCAATATCCGTGCCATTATGTGTCCCTTTTTTCCACATACCATTCTTGTAAAATTATAATTAAAAAATAAGCTATTTAATATGGAGATGATCTGTTATTTAACTCCTCCAATCCCTAATTTCCATGGAAATGGCCAAAGGAATCTAAAAATGATCATGTGTGTATATTAACATTTTATTTTATTTTATTTATTTATGGTAGGCACACAGTGAGAGAGAGAGAGAGAGGCAGAGACATAGGCAGAGGGAGAAGCAGGCTCCATGCACAGGGAGCCCGACGTGGGATTCGATCCCGGGTCTCCAGGATCGCGCCCTGGGCCAAAGGCAGGCGCTAAACCGCTGCGCCACCCAGGGATCCCTGATCATGTGTGTATAATACTAGCATTGGTAGTAAGGGAGAAGCCGGAAACATTAAGGAGTCTTTTCAAGCCATGCTGGTATTATTGGATTGAGGAGAAAGAGAATTAATCTGTAATTGGCCTGGAAAATACCTGAAAGAAACCGTTCAGTAGGCACCACTGGAACATGGGTTTCCGAGTGGCAGGGCCTGCAGTGAAGGCAGGCCTTGAAGCAGTTGTTAGGGCTCTTGATCTTAAGAGCATTTTGGGTAAAGGCAGGATGTTATAGTTCAACAGAGTAGAGATATTTTGGGCTGGACTATGTACACTTAGTTCTACTTGACACTTGACACTGCTGTGGTGGGAGGCAAGCTGTGGCACTACTTGAGGGTTCCTTTGAGGGGGGACATGTCAGTGGAGACTGAGAACTGTGTATTCAAGTTTTCTCAACAACACAGAGGGGACTTTTTGGCTTAGTGGTGGCATATAGCTCTTTAGCTCTTTGTCTCCTACTGACAACTGGACTGCTGATCTAACAAAGTAAAATTGCAAGATTTCTAAAGTTTAACGTCATTTTTCCATCTGGGCCTGAAACATGCACTCAGAAGCCAGCAGCATTTCTGCTGGACTCTAACTCCCAAGGCAAATATATATTCTTATCTTTTAAGAATGAACAAATTGAGATAATAATGATATACATGAAAAGACCCAATCATAAATAAATAACCCTTATTGAGCACTATGTGCCAAGCCCTTGACATAAATTGCCTCTTTTAATCTTCATGGAAGCCCTAAAATCTGGGAATTATACATACAATCACATTTAAGTAAGTAGAGTTCCCATAGAGGTTAAAGAACTTACTCAAGTAAGTAGCAGAACATAGATTGTGCCCATTTTAAACTTCAGAACCAATAAATTATTGGGAACAGAGCATTTATTCCCTCAGTAAACAGAAGTACAGGAAAAAAATAGAGAAAACTTTGGAAAATTCTATTTTTTATTACCAATGAATTTTAACAATGATATTTTCAAACGTAATATTAAATTTGGGAAGATTAAGATAATAATAAGAAAACATGAATGACCACATGAAAATACAAAGGGAGATGTGAACTGTAGATTGGTTATAGTAAAAAATAAAATACATAATCAGTGAAGATGAAGATAAGCTCTTGAAATTTTCCAAGAATTTGATGAAATATTATAATTAAATAGGAACTAAGAATAAACACATGAAGAATGAATCATGAAGTTTCTGTATACATGTAATAAGGATTCTAGAAAAATGAAATAGAACACAGGGAGTAAATGCAATGAAAAATAATAAAAGAAATGTGTATTGAAAACAGATAAGTGTTTGGAGTAAGTGTGCTTCCCAAAAACCAGACAAAATTCATGAAGAGAACCCCTGTGAGATATATCCTGGAGAAGTTTTTTAACTTAGAGGAAACAAAATGTTTCTGTAAGAACCTAGAAATTAAAAACAGGCTATCTAATAAAGAAAGTCTGGCATCAGGTTTTCCCAAGGAAATGGAACAATGTCTACTAGATTTTGAGTGAAGAAAACATTAATCCCAGAATTCTATGTCCAGCCATGGTCTCATTCACACGTGAAAGCAATGGAAAGACATTTCAGACACTCAATTTCTCAGACATATGGGGACCTTGCAACCTTTTTTGTGTCATCCCTTAAAAAGCCACTTGAACTGAATGAGAGAAAAAAATTAAGATCCCAGGAGATGTAATATACAAAAATGTATCTTAATTAGTGAAATCTCTAGAATTTGGCACTTTTATTTACTTATTTACTTTTTTTTACAAAACTTTTATTCATGTTAATAAAAATTTATGAAAACATCAAAAATAATTCTCCAAAACAGCACCATCAAATAGAACTTTCTTAGATAAATGCTCTCAGCACTGTTTGACAGAGTAGCTACTAAAATATTTGATGGTTGATCACTTAAAATGTAGCTACTGTGACTTGGAAACTGACTTTTAAATCATATTTCACTTTAGTTAATTTAAATTCAAATATTCACATGTGGCTAGTGGCTACCCTGCTAGACAGTGTAGCTCTAAAAGCAGATATGTAATATAAAAATTGAGGATGGCAAGTATGAGTGAAGTGGATAAATCTGTCTGCCAAAAATAGCAATGATAACTGTCAGAGTCTTTTACTCTGTATTTGCTAAGTACTTCCTGTATATTCTAGGAATATATGCAGCAGGTGCTCTATCAGAGATTATATTTGTGTTTGTGTGAGAGGTGCATGTTAATTTTTGATTGTGGAGAATTTTCCTGATTGTTGGAATAGGTAGGAGCAAAAATTGCCTTAAAGTAGTTCTTTCTTTGAGAAGACAACAGAGCAGTTAAGGCCTTTTGTCCTGGAAGAAGGGTATAGGAGACTTTTAGTGGTTTGAGTGCCCCAATAGCAATCTATTTAATTGTATCCTAATAGATGAGCAGATTTCTAAAATTTATATGGAAATACAAAATACCTACAATAGCCAAAACAAATGTGAAACAGAAGGATAATTATTTAGAGCTTTAACTTCCTCATTTCAAAACTTACTACAAAGCTACAGTAATTGAGACTGTATGGTACTGGGATAAGGATAGATAAAGATCCATGGAACACACTGTGAGTCTAGAAACAAATCTTTATATTTATAGTCAATTTTTTTTTTTTTTACAAAAGTGCCAAGGTAATTCATTGGAGAAAGAGTAGTCAGGTGCTGGGACAGTGGAATATCTGTTGATATGAATGTTGAATTTAAGCAATATGAAATGTTGAATTTAAGCCTTCAGCTTCTACCATACACAAAAATTAAGTCAAAATGGGTCATAAACTTAAAAGTAAAAGCTGAAAAAAAAATTTTTAGAAAAAAACCATAATAAAAATTTTAAGAACTTTAAATCAGTGAAGATTCCTTTGATATGACTTCAAAAACATTGCTGATGAAAGAAAATATTGATAAAGCAGATTTCAGTAAATTAGAACAGTTACTTCAAAAGACACCTTTTTAAAAAGTAAAAAGACAAGCAATAAACTGGGAGAAAATATTTACAACACACATTATCTAATATAGGAGGTGTATACAGAATTTACAAGGAACTCTTAGAACCCAATAATAAGAAGACAAATTACCCAAACAAAAATGGGCAAAAGGGACTTAGAAGTTGGAAGATGGTGACAGATTAGGACCCGAGGCTTGTCTTGTCCCATAAATACAGCTAGATAACTATCAATCATCCTGAATGCCTCAGAAATTAACCTGAAGACTGGCAGAACAAACTCCACAACTAAAGGTTGAGAAGAGGCCACATTGAAGAAGATGGGAAGTGTGGAGATATGGTTCGCTGTAGTAGGGAGGGAGTTGCTGTTGTGGAGAAGGAGAGACAGACTAACACACAAGGGAGCACACAGAGAAAACAAATCCCTATCACAATTGTCTTGGAAACAGAAGGGTTGAATTTTGTGAGTTCTGGTCACTAATGGTGCTTAAATCCTGGAGTTTTAAAGGTCTGCAGGCTTGGCTGGGATACAGCCCCAAGGCCATTGCACTGCTCTTAGAGAGAAGGCAGGCAAACAACCCAATAACATATGACATGGAAGCAGCAATCTAAAGAGTCCCTAGGGCACACATTGGGGAGGTTATTTGCTTATTTTGGAGCATGTGCTAGAAAGGCAGCATTCATGGAGAGACTACTATGAGAACAAAGGAACTGGCTGAAGTTAATTCCTTCCCTTGCCCTCAGCATAAGCCCAGGGTTGCCTGCAGGAATCAATGTAACACTGACACTCACTACCCAACCTTCTTATATCAAGCCTCCCTATCCCCCCCCCACCACCCTGTCTCCAGAATTCTCCAGTGGAATCACTTTTCCTAATCTCACTTGCTTCAGTCCCAGCATGGTCGGCCCCCTCCTCCAGAAGACTAGTCCAGACTGATGCTCACACTGAATCTCCAGACTCAGGAGTTTTGCAGAGCTTCAGTTCTGGTGGAGGTGGCAACAGATCTCATTTCACAAGTGGACGAGAGCACACCTAATTAAATTGAGCCACACTCAGGCCAGGAACCAAACGCTGCCTACAACAAACAAAGAGAGCTCCTGTAGGTGACTTGTCTGAAGGATGAAGTGGATGGGACAAAACAAAGCACATGCAGCACACTTTAGAGACACTTCTGGAAGTACCAGGCCCCAGGGAACAGGGGATAGTACACAGCAGGGCACTATGGGACTTCTCTTCCTAAGGCCATTACCCTCAAGAACAGAAGACGTAGCTGACTTTCCTAATACAGAGAAACAGGCACAGAGACTTCAACAAAATGAGAAGACAGAGAAATGTATCCCAAATGAAAGAACAGGACAAGGCCATAGCCAGAGAGCTAAGTGAAACAGCCTGATGGAGCATTTAAAACAATGATCATAAGGATGTTCACTGGACTTGAGAAGAGTGTGGAAGACATGAGTGAGACCCTTAACACTGAGATAAGGAATAACAGAGCAGAGGTAAAAGGCTCAATAAATGAAATGAGAAACATGCTTGGTGGAATGAACAGCAGGTTGGAACAAGAAGAGGAATGAATTAATGACCCAGAAGCTAGAGTAATGGAAAGTAATCAAGCTGAACAAAAGAGAGAAAAAAGAATTATGCAAAACAAGAATGGACTTAGAGAACTCAGTGACTCCATCAAATGTAGTAACATTTGTATTATAGGAGTCCCAGAAAAGGGGGAAGAGAATTGGTTTGAAGAAATAATTGCTGAAAACTTTCCTACTCAGGGGAAACAGATATCCAGATCCAGGAGGCACAGAGAAACCCTAACAAAAGCAACCAAAGCAGATTCACAGCAAGACATATCATAATTAAATTGGCAAAATATAGTGATAAAGAAAAAAAATTTAGAGCAGCAAGGCAAAAGAGAGCCAGTGTGTGTGTGTGTGTTTGTGTGTGTGTGTGTGTGTGTGTGTGTGAGAGAGAGAGAGAGAGCACCAGCGAGAGACAATAATATACAAGGGAAAGCCCATAACGCTATCAGGGAGTTTTTCAGCAGAAATTTTCCAAGCCAGAAGAGAGTGACATGATCTATTCAAAGTGCTGAATGGGAAAATAAATCTACTAGGAATACTATCCAGCAAGGCTATCATTCAGAATAGAAAGAGAGATAAAAGAGTTTCCCAGACAAAAGCACTAACAATGGATATTTCTCCAAAAAAAAAAAAAAAAAAAGCAGCCAAGGAACTCACAAAATATTGCACCATATACCTAATACATGGGGAGGAGAGGAATAAAGAATGGATTCAAACTTAAATGACCATCACTTACTATAGACTGCTATATGTAGAGAAGTTTATATTCAAACCTGATGGTAACATATATCAAAAATCACTAATAAATATGCAAAGAATAAAGAAAAAGAAATTCAAATATATCACTAAAGAAAATTACCAAATTGAGAGAAAAAGACAAGAAAGGATCATAGGAAATCTTCAGAAATAACTTCAACACAGATAATAAAATGGCAATAAATACATATCTATCCATAATTACCTTGAATGTAAATGGACTAAACCCTCCAATTGGAAGACATAGGTGACAATGGATTAAAAAACAAGATCCATCTATATGCTGCCTACAGGAGACTCATTTTAGACCTAAAAATACCTGCAGATTGAAAGTGAGGGGATGGAGAAACATCTATCATGCAAATTAGATGTCAAAAGAAAGCTAGAGTAGCAATACTTATATCAGACAAATAGTCTTTTTTAAAAGAGAGAGATAGAGGGAGAAAAAGCAGGGAGAAGGAAAGAAAGAGAGGAGAGAGAGAATCCTAAGCAAGCTCCATGCTCAGTGTGGAGTCTGACATGGGGCTAAATCCCATGACCCAAGCAGAAACCAAGACTTGGATGCCCAACTGACTGAATCACCCAGGCAGGCCTAGACAAGTAGACTTTAAGCCAAAGACTGTAACAAGCGACAAAGAAAGGTACAATATAATAATAAAGAGGATAATACAGTAAAAAGATATAACATGTAAGTATTTATGCACCCAACATAAGAGAACTCACACATAAGAGAACCCAAATACATAAAACACTTAATAACAAACATAAAGGAACTAATTGATAAAAATATGATAGTAGTAGGGGATTTTAACACCCCACTTACATAAATGGATCTAAAAATCTAAACAGAAAATCAACAAGGAAAAAATGGCTTTGAATGACACACTGAAACAGATGAAGTTAACAGATGATGAAGAATATTATATTTGGAAACAGCAGAATACAGCTTCTTTTAAGTGCACATGGAACATTCTCCAGAATAGTTCCTATATTAATCCAAACAAAAAACAAGCCTAACAAATTCAAGAAGATTGAAGTCATACCATGGATCTTTTCTGACCACAACACTATGAAACTAGAAATCAACCCCAAGAAAAAGTCTGGCAAGACTACAAACAAATACGTGGAGCTTAAATAACATGCTATTGAACCATGAAAGGGTTAACCAGGAAATAAAAGAAGAAATAAAGACAGACATGGAAACAAATGAAAATGAAAAAAAACAACATTCTAAAACCTTTGGGATGCAGCAAAAGCAGTTCTAAGATGGATGTTTATAGCAATCGGTAGGCCTACCTCAAGAAGCAAGAAAAATCTCAAATAAGCCTACCTTACACCTAAGGGAGCTAGAAAAAGAACAAACAAAACCTAAAACCAGTAGAAGGAAGGAAATAACAAAGATTAGAGCAGAAATAAATGCTATAGAAATGAATATAAGAATAGAATAGATCAATGAAACAAGGAGCTGGTTCTTTTTTAAAAAAAGCAATAAATTGATAAACCATTAGCTAGAATTATTAAGAAAAAAAGAAAGTATCAAATAAATAATATCACAAATGAGTGAGGAGAAATAACCACTAACATTATAGAAATACAAATAATTATAAGAAAATATTTTGAAAACCTATATGCCAACCTACTGGACTACCTAGAAAAAATGAATAAATTCTGAGAAACATATAATCTACCAAAACTGAAACAGGAAGAAATAAAAAACATGAACAGATCAATAACCTTAAATGAAATTGAATCAGTAATTAAAAAACTCCCAATAAACAGAAGTCCAGGACCAGATGGCTGTACACATGAATTCTACAAAACATTTAAATAAGTGTTAATATCTGTTCTTCTCAAACTGTTCCAAAAAACAGAAAAGGAAGGAAGACTTCTAAATTCATTCTATAAGGCCAGCATTACTCTTATACCAAAACTGGATAAAGACACCACTAAAAAAGAGAACTACAGGCCAATATCCTTGATGAACATATGCAAAAATCCTGAACAAAATACTAGCAAACAGAATCCAACAATGCATTAAAAAAATCATTCATCACAACCAAGTGAGATTTATACCTGGGTTAGAAGGGTGGTTTAGTGTTTGCAAATCAATCAACATGACACATCATATCAATAAGAGAAAGGATAAGAACAATGTGATCATTTCAGTAGATGCAGAAAAAGTATTTGACAAAGTAAAACATCCTCTCATTATAAATAACCTCAACAAAGTATGTTTAGAGAGATTTACCTTAATATAATAAAGGCCATCTGTGAAAAGCCCATAGCTAATATCATCCTCCAGGGTGAAAAACTGAGATCAGGAAGGAAAGAAGGAGGTCAACTCTCATCACTTTTATGTAACATAGTACTGGAATCCTAGCCATAGCAATCCGACAACAAAAAGAAGTAAAAAGCATCCACATTGGTAAGGAAGAAGTAAAACCTTCATTATTTGCAGATGACATGATACTATATAGAGAAAACCTGAAACTCTACCAAATAACTGCTAGAACTGAGAAACAAATTCAGTAAAGTCTCAGGATGCAAAATCAATGTAGAGAAATCTGTTTCATTTCAATACACCAAAAATGAAGTAGCAGAAATTACAGCAAAAATAATGAGATACCTAAAAATAAGCCTAACCAAAGAAGTGAAAGACGTGTACTCTGAAAACCATAAAACACTGATAAATGAAATTGAAGATGACACAAAGAAATGGAAAGACATTCCATGTTCATGGTTTGGAAGAAGAAGTAGTTAAAATGTCTATGCTGCCCAAAGCTACCTACACATTTAATGCAATCCCTACCAAAATACCAACAGCATTTTTCACAGAACTAGAACAAACAATCCTAAAATTTGTATGGAACCACAAAAGATCCCAAATACCCAAAGCAACATTGACAAAGAAAATCAAAGCTAGAGGCATCACAATTCTGGACTTCAAGGTCTATTACAAAGCTGTAGTGATCAAATCAGTATGGTACTGGCACAAAAATAAACACATAGATCAATGGAACACAATAGATAACCTGGAAATAAATCCACAACTAATAGTTCAATTAACCTTTGACAAGGCAGGAAAGAATATCTAGTGGAAAAAAAAAGACAATCTCTTCAACAAATGGTGTTGGGGAAAATGGACAGCTACATGCAAAAGAATGAAACTGGACCACTTTCTTACACCACTCACAAAAATAAACTCAAATTGTATTACAGACCTAAATTAAACAACTGAAACCAGAAAAATCCTAGAAGAGTGTAACACAGGCAACAACTTTGCCATTGGCTATAGCAAATTCTTTTTAGATATGTCTCTTGAGGCAAGGAAAACAAAAGCAAAAATAAACTATTGGGACTACATCAAAATAAAAAGCTTCTGCACAGTGAAGGAAACAATCAACTGAACTAAAAGGCAATGTACAGAAAAGATATTTGCAAGTTACTATCTGATAAAGGGTTAGTATCCAAAATATATAAAGAACTTATAAAACAGCATCCAAAACCAAATAATCCAACTAAAAAATGAACAGAAGACACAAACAGCATTTCTCCAAAGAAGATGTACAGATGGCCAACAGACATGTGAAATGATGTTCATCATCACTTACCATTAGGGAAATGCAAATCAAAACTACAATGAGAGGAGCCTGGGTTGTCTCAGTTAGTTGAGTGTCTGACTCTTTGTTTGGCTCAGGTCATGATCTTGGGGTCATGAGATCAACCCCTGTGTCAGGCTCCACACTCTGCAGGGACTCTACTTGAGATTCTTTCTGTCTTCCTCCTCCCCTTCCCTTGCTAACTCTCTGTCCTTCTGTCTCTCAAATAAATAAATCTTAAAAAACAACAATGAAATGTCACCTGACATCTGTGAAACTGGCTAAAATCAACAACACAAGAAACAATGGGTATTGGTGAGGATGTGGAGAAAGGGGGACCCTTTTGCACTACTGGTGGGAATGCAAATTGATGCAGCTACTCTGGATATCAGTATGGAGATCACGTAAAAAAATTAAAGATAGTACCCCCCTGTGATCCAGCAAGTGTACTACTGGGTATTATAGAATACAAAAATAGGCACCTGAGTGGTTCAGTTGGTTAAGTGACTGACTCTTGATTTTGGCTCAGGTCATGATCTCAGGATCATGAGCTTGAACCTCACACATTGGGCTCCACACTCAATGTGGAGTTTGCTTGAGATTCTTTTTCTCCCTCTCTCTTTGCTCCTCCCCCTGCTCACACTCTATCTTTAAAATAAATAAATTTAAAATTTAAAAAAGAATGCAAGAGGGAGGGGCAAGATGGCGGAAGAGTAGGGTCCCCAAATCACCTGTCCCCACCAAATTACCTAGATAACCTTCAAATCATCCTGAAAATCTACGAATTCGGCCTGAGATTTAAAGAGAGACCAGCTGGAATGCTACAGTGAGAAGAGTTCGCGCTTCTATCAAGTACAACTTGTTTTTGGCCACTCTGCACTGAGCAAAATGACTAGAAGGAAAACCTCACCTCAAAAGAAATAATCAGAAACAGTCCTCTCTCCCACAGAGTTACAAAATCTGGATTACAATTCAATGTCAGAAAGACAATTCAGAAGCACTATTATACAGCTACTGGTGGCTCTAGAAAAAAGCATAAAGGACTCAAGAGACTTCATGACTGCAGAATTTAGATCCAATCAGGCAGAAATTAAAAATCAATTGAATGAGATGCAATCCAAACTAGAAGTCCTAATGACGAGGGTTAATGAGGTGGAAGAACAAGTGAGTGACATAGAAGACAAGTTGATGGCAAAGAGGGAAACTGAGGAAAAAAGAGACAGACAATTAAGAGACCATGAAGACAGATTAAGGGAAATAAACCACAGCCTGAGGAAGAAAAACCTACGTTTAATTGGGATTCCCGAGGGCACCGAAAGGGCCAGAGGGCCAGAATATGTATTTGAACAATCCTAGCTGAAAACTTTCCTAATCTGGCAAGGGAAACAGGCATTCAGATCCAGGAAATAGAGATCCCCCCCTAAAATCAATAAAAACCGTTCAACACCTCGACATTTAATAGTGAAGCTTGCAAATTCCAAAGATAAGGAGAAGATCCTTAAAGCAGAAAGAGAAAAAAAAGTCCCTGACTTTTATGGGGAGGAGTATTAGGGTAACAGCAGACCTCTCCACAGAGACCTGGCAGGCCAGAAAGGGCTGGCAGGATATATTCAGGGTCCTAAATGAGAAGAACATGCAACCAAGAATACTTTATCCAGCAAGGCTCTCATTCAAAATGGAAGGAGAGATAAAGAGCTTCCAAGACAGGCAGCAACTGAAAGAATATGTGACCTCCAAACCAGCTCTGCAAGAAATTTTAAGGGGGACTCTTAAAATTCCCCTTTAAGAAGAAGTTCAGTGGAACAATCCACAAAAACAAGGACTGAATAGATATCATGATGACACTAAACTCATATCTGTCAATAGTAACTCTGAACATGAACGGGCTTAATGACCCCATCAAAAGGCGCAGGGTTTCAGACTGGATAAAAAAGCAGAACCCATCTATTTGCTGTCTACAAGAGACTCATTTTAGACAGAAGGACACCTACAACCTGAAAATAAAAGGTTGGAGAGCCATTTACCATTCAAATGGTCCTCAAAAGAAAGCAGGGGTAGCCATCCTTATATCAGATAAACTAAAATTTACCATGAAGACGATAGTGAGAGATGAAGAGGGACACTATCTCATACTCAAAGGATCTATCCAACAAGAGGACTTAACAATCCTCAATATATATGCCCTGAATGTGGGAGCTGCCAAATATTTAAACCAACTAATAACCAAACTGAAGAAATATTTAGATAATAATACACTTATACTTGGTGACTTCAATCTAGCTCTTTCTACCCTCGATAGGTCTTCTAAGCACAACATCTCCAAAGAAACGAGAGCTTTAAATGATACACTGGACCAGATGGATTTCACAGATATCTACAGAACTTGACATCCAAACTCAACTGAATACACATTCTTCTCAAGTGCACATGGAACTTTCTCCAGAATAGACCACATACTGGGTCACAAATCGGGTCTGAACCGATACCAAAAGATCGGGATAGTGCCCTGTATATTCTCAGACCATAATGCCTTGAAATTAGAATTAAACAACAACAAGAAGTTTGGAAGGACCTCAAACACGTGGAGGTTAAGGACCATCCTGCTAAAAGATGAAAGGGTCAACCAGGAAATTAAGGAAGAATTAAAAAGATTCATGGAAACTAATGAGAATGAAGATACAACCGTTCAAAATCTTTGGGATGCAGCAAAAGCAGTCCTGAGGGGGAAATACATCGCAATACAAGCATCCATTCAAAAACTGGAAAGAACTCAAATACAAAAGCTCACCTTACACATAAAGGAGCTAGAGAAAAAACAGCAAATGTCCCCCCCATGCCCAGCAGCAGAAGAGAGTTAATTAAATTTGAGCAGAACTCAATGAAATCGAGACCAAAAGAACTGTGGAACAGACCAACAGAACCAGGAGTTGGTTCTTTGAAAGAATTAATAAGATAGATAAACCATTAGCCAACCTTATTAAAAAGAAGAGAGAGAAGACTCAAATTAATAAAATCATGAATGAGAAAGGAGAGATCACTACCAACACCAAAGAAATACAAACGATTTTAAAAACATATTATGAACAGCTATATGCCAATAAATTAGGCAATCTAGAAGAAATGGACGCATTCCTGGAAAGCCACAAACTACCAAAACTGGAACAGGAAGAAATAGAAAACCTGAACAGGCCAATAACCAGGGAGGAAATTGAAGCAGTCATCAAAAACCTCCCAAGACACAAGAGTCCAGGGCCAGATGGCTTCCCAGGGGAATTCTATCAAACGTTTAAAGAAAAAATCATACCTATTCTACTAAAGCTGTTTGGAAAGATAGAAAGAGATGGAGTACTTCCAAATTCGTTCTATGAGGCCAGCATCACCTTAATTCCGAAACCAGAAAAAGACCCCACCAAAAAGGAGAATTACAGACCAATATCCCTGATGAACATGGATGCAAAAATTCTCAACAAGATACTAGCCAATAGGATCCAACAACACATTAAGAAAATTATTCACCATGACCAAGTAGGATTTATCCCCAGGACACAAGGCTGGTTCAACACTTGTAAAAAAATCAATGTGATTCATCATATCAGCAAGAGAAAAACCAAGAACCATATGATCCTCTCATTAGATGCAGAGAAAGCATTTGACAAAATACAGCATCCATTCCTGATCAAAACCCTTCAGAGTGTTGGGATAGAGGGAACTTTCCTCAACATCGTAAAAGCCATCTACGAAAAGCCCACAGCAAATATAATTCTCAATGGGGAAGCACTGGGAGCCTTTCCCTTAAGATCAGGAACAAGACAGGGATGTGCACTCTCACCGCTGCTATTCAACATAGTACTAGATGTCCTAGCCTCAGCAATCAGACAACAAAAAGACATTAAAGGCATTCAAATTGGCAAAGAAGAAGTCAAACTCTCCCTCTTCGCCTTTGACATGATACTGTACCTAGAAAACCCAAAAGCCTCCACCCCAAGATTGCTAGAACTCATACAGCAATTTGGTAATGTGGCAGGATACAAAATCAATGCCCAGAAATCAATGGCATTTCTATACACTAACAATGAGACTGAAGAAAGAGAAATTAAGGAGTCAATCCCATTTACAATTGCACCCAAAAGCATAAGATACCTAGGAATAAACCTTACCAAGGAGGTGAAGGATCTATACCCTAAAACTATAGAACACTTCTGAAAGAAATTGAGGAAGACACAAAGAGATGGAAAAATATTCCATGCTCATGGATTGGCAGAATTAATATTCTGAAAATGTCAATGTTACCCAGGGCAATTTACACGTTTAATGCAATCCCTATCAAAATACCATGGACTTTCTTCAGAGTTAGAACAAATTATTTTAAGATTTGTGTGGAATCAGAAAAGACCCCGAATAGCCAGAGGAATTTTAAAAAAGAAAACCATAGCTGGGGGCATCACAATGCCAGATTTCAGGTTGTACTACAAAGCTGTGGTCATTAAGACAGTGTGGTACTGGCACAAAAACAGACACATAGATCAATGGAACAGAATAGAGAACCCAGAAGTGGACCCTGAACTTTATGGTCAACTAATATTCGACAAAGGAGGAAAGACTATCCATTGGAAGAAAGACAGTCTCTTCAATAAATGGTGTTGGGAAAATTGGACATCCACATGCAGAAGAATGAAACTAGACCACTCTCTTTCACCATACACAAAGATAAACTCAAGGTGGATGAGAGATCTAAATGTGGGACAAAATTCCATCAAAATCCTAGAGGAGAACACAGGCAACACCCTTTTTGAACTTGGCCACAGCAGCTTCTTGCAGGATACATTCACAAAGGCAAGAGAAATAAAGGCAAAAATGAACTATTGGGACTTCATCAAGATAAGAAGCTTTTGCACAGCAAAGGATACAGTCAACAAAACTGAAAGACAACCTACAGAATGGGAGAAGATATTTGCAAATGACATATCAGATAAAGGGCTAGTTTCCAAAATCTATAAAGAACTTATTAAACTCAACAGCAAAGAAACAAACAATCCAATCATGAAATGGGCAAAAGACATGAAGAGAAATCTCACAGAGGAAGACATGGACATGGCCAACATGCACATGAGAAAATGCTCTGCATCACTTGCCATCAGGGAAATACAAATCAAAACCAATGAGATACCACCTCACACCAGTGAGAATGGGGAAAATTAACAAGGCAGGAAGCAACAAATGTTGGAGAGGATGCGGAGAAAAGGGAACCCTCTTACACTGTTGGTGGGAATGTGAACTGGTGCAGGCACTCTGGAAACTGTGTGGAGGTTCCTCAAAGAGTTAAAAATAGACCTGCCCTAAGACCCAGCAATTGCACTGTTGGGGATTTACCCCAAAGATACAGATGCAATGAAACGCCAGGACACCTGCACCCCGGTGTTTCTAGCAGCAATGTCCACAATAGCCAAACTATGGAAGGAGCCTCGGTGTCCGTCGAAAGATGAATAGATAAAGAAGATGTGGTTTATGTATACGATGGAATATTACTCAGCCATCAGAAACGACAAATATCCACCATTTGCTTCAACGTGGATGGAACTGGAGGGTATTATGCTGAGTGAAGTAAGTCAATCGGAGAAGGACAAACAGTGTATGTTCTCATTCATTTGGGGAATATAAATAATAGTGAAAGGGAATATAAAGGAAGGGAGAAGAAATGTGTGGGAAATATCAGGAAGGGAGACAGAACATAAAGACTCCTAACTCTGGGAAATGAACTAGGGGTGGCGGAAGGGGAGGAGGGCGGGGGGTGGGGGTGAATGGGTGACAGGCACTGAGGGGGACACTTGACGGGATGAGCACTGGGTGTTATTCTGTATGTTGGTAAATTGAACACCAATAAAAATTATTTTAAAAAAATAATAAAAATAAAAAAGAATGCAAGACACTAATTCAAAGGAATACATGTACCCTGATTTATAGCAGAATTATTTACAATAGCTAAGATTTGGAAGTAGTCCAAGTGTCCACTGATTGATGAATGGATAAAGAAGATGTGGTATATATACACAATGGGATATTATTCAGCCATAAAAAATGAAATCTTGTCATTTGCAATGACATGGATGGATCTATAGAGTATAATAATGTAAGTCAAGTAAGTTAGTCAGAGAAAGACAAATAGCAGATGATTTTATTCATATGTGAGATTTAAGAAACAAAATTAAAAAGGGAAAAGAGAGAGAAACAAATCAAGAAACAGAGTCTTAATTATAGAGAACAAACTGATGGTTATCAGAAGGTAGGGAATGGAAGGATGGGTTAAATAGGTGATGGGAATCAAGGAGTGCACTTGTGATGATGAGCACTAGGTGTTGTATGGAAGTGTTGAATCACTATATTTTACACCTGAAATTAAGATAATGACCTGATTGGAATTAAATAAAAACTTTTAAAAATGGGCAAATGTAAGAACAGTCATTTCACTAAGATATATGAATGCTTAATAAGCACATGAAAAGATGTACTTATCATTACCTATTAGGTAAATGATTCATACCCACTAGAATGACTATAGTAAATAAAGAAGAGAATAACAAATGTCAGTGAAGATGTGGAGAAATAGGAACCCTTATACATTGTTAATGGGGATGTAAAATGGTGCATACACCATAACAGTATGGCATTTTCTTAACAAGTTAAAACTACCATAGAGTTCAGCACTTCTCCTCCTACTCAAGAGAAATGAAAACAAATGTCCACATAAAGACTTATATGCAAGTATTCATGGTGGTATTACCAGGTAAGATTTCAACATTGAAAACATTGACCACTTGGTGAATGGATAAACAAAATGTGAAATACTCATACGATGGAATACTACTTATCAATAATAAAGAAAGAACTAATGATAAGTACTACATCATGGATGAAAATCAAAATTATTATGGTAAGTGAAAGAAGCCAGATACAACGAACCATGTATTATATGTTTCTAGTTAGATGGAATGCCCAGAAAATGCAAATTTATAGAGACGTAAAATAGATTAGTGGTTGCTTAGGTCTGGGGATGCGAATGAGCATTAGCTATAAAAGGGCTTGAGGGGGGATCCCTGGGTGGCTCAGCGGTTAAGCGTCTGCCTTCAGCCCAGGGCCTGATCCTGGAGACCCGGGATTGAGTCCCACGTCAGGCTCCCTGCATGGAGCCTGCTTCTCCCTCTGCCTGTGTCTCTGCCTCTCTCTCTCTCTCTCTCTCTCTCTCTCTCTCTGTCTCTCATGAATAAATAAATAAAATGTATTTTTTTTTAAAAAAAGGGCTTGAGGGGTTTTATTGGAGAGGGAAATGTTCTAAAACTGATTTATGGTGATAGTCACATCACCCAAGAGTTACTAAAAATCATTTAATTGGCTGAAGGGAATGAATGAATTTTATGAGATATAAAATGTACCTCAATTACAAAAATAGTTTGTTTTACTATAGGTATATGGATAGAGAATGAAATATGTGATTCTTGGTGTGGGAGGTATTAGACTTTGAAGCCACCCTGGGAAGTGGCTGCGTCTGTAAGAGGAAGAAACCGATGACAGAAATCCAACATCCATAGACTATTTGATTTAAAATAACCCTTCCTACTTGATAAAATTTTATCAGCTAAATGCATCCAAAACCTCAGAAGTGACAAAACGATGGTAAAACTTACAAGCCAGTTTTTAGTCCACTTAAAATTTAGAGCCAAGATTAAAAGGCTTTGAAAATTATGATTACTGAACAGGATGTCAATATAAACCATGGACAGTGTAAAATTATAATGAGCACAAATCAGAGAGTTGGGCAGATGGAGAAAGTTAGGTTATTTTCTCACCTTTTGTGGCAAGAAGTTAGTAATTACTGTGTAAAGTGGAAATGTGATTAAAAAAAAAAAAAAACCAAAACCAAAACCAAAACCAAATTTATGGCTCCAAACTCTTAACCTATAGAAGATTCTTTAGAAGGTGATATGGAAATATTTATCCAAAGTCCAGAAATTTCCTTGATTTCATTTCAGGTAATTTTTCTTTGATTAAAATCAAGCACAATTTATCTATTTATTTATCTGTCTATATATCAATGGTAATAATTTTCACTCAAGATCCATATAAACTCTGCCTTTTTTCCAATATGCCTTGATTTTTTTTTTGACAAATAATGAGCAGGCATAATTTTTTAAAAGGTTATTACTTAAAAATATACATACAAAATGAAACAATTTAAGAGTAACTTTTAAGGATTAGAAAGGATTGTGATCCTTCTTTATTTAATCCTCAGGGTTTGGTTGTAGTCTGTTATGAGGTCCTTTCAAGTTTCTTTGTACCATATTAGGCTTTATAGACCTAAATTTCTACTGTTAGATCTTGAGCTCCTTGAAAAGGAGTTAGATCTTATTTATAGGACATAGGAGGTCCTAATTCATACAAATGGCAGGTGCACTTCTTGTGTTGAATACTCCTGTGCTTTGAAAATTATGGATAACACATTAGACATTTAACTGACAGCCTCTTTTGGAAATTAAGCTAATTTTTCAATAACTCTCAAAATCAGCAATCTTGTTGGCATTGCCCAGCTGTATATAATTCATAATTTAGGGTTTACAACTTATTTTTAGAGTGTACAAGCAATATTTATTTTACCTCTGCCATAATAGCTGTGTATCTTTGAGTAAATTACTCAACCAAAGCCTGTTTTTCCATTTATAAAAAGGGGGACAATAACAGACTCTTACTCTAATTATTGTGAAGATTAAATGTGTGGATCTCTGGAAATCTTTGGAGTAGTTGTTGCCACATAATCAGTCCTCAGAAACTGTTGGTTGTTTTTCTTTGTGGAAGAGGAACTGGAGTATAAGGGAGCATTAGTTTGGAGGTCTGTGTTCTAGACCTAACTCTGCCAGTCAGTATCTGGGCAACCTTGGGGAAACCGTTTCTCTTTCCTGGGTTGTAGTTTCATCTTCTAAAATGAAAAGAATGAAGTAAATGATCCCAAAGGGCCTTCCTAAATCAGTCACTCTGAATTTATGATCCGGATAGTTAGTCTAGTTAGCTGATTAAAAGAAATTCAGTATGAAAAATGATTGATTTAAATTATCTTGATTGTGTTTATTACCCACAGTAATGGATGCTCTAGAATAACTGTTCTCCCTTATTTTTTTGACAGCATAAACTTCGCTTAAAAGTGTGATTTTTTCTTTTCTCTGTTCTTTTTATCCTTCTTTCACCCACCAGTGGAATTTTCTGTTCATTTCATGTTCTAATCTTCTTTTTTTTAATAATAAATTTATTTTTTATTGGTGTTCAATTTGCCAACATACAGAATAACACCCAGTGCTCATCCCGTCAAGTGCCCCCCTCAGTGCCCATCACCCAGTCACCCCCACCCCCCGCACCCCTCCCTTCCACCACCCCTAGTTCATTTCCCAGAGTTAGGAGTCTTCCATGTTCTGTCTCCCTTTCTGATATTTCCTAACCATTTCTTCTCCCTTCCCCTCTATTCCCTTTCACTACTATTTATATTCCCCAAATGAGTGAGACCATATAATGTTTGTCCTTCTCCGATTGACTTATTTCACTCAGCATAATACCCTCCAGTTCCATCCACGTCATTCTAATCTTCTGAATTAGTATGAAATTTTGTTACTCTAAACCTCTTTCCAATATGATTTACAACCACTTTAGCATCTACCACTTTGAACAATCCCCGACTGGAATAAGAAGAGCCTTATAAACTCTGCCTTCTTACAGTATATACATGGGACCTCATTCTGTAGATTTTCATTACTCCATGTTGTGATTTTTTTTATTATTAGTTTTTAACAAAACAGAAGGAGGAAGAGAAAATTGTTATCTTCCCCTCGGGCATTTCTTAGTTATGGGAATGGAAGTTTAACTATTGGTGGAGAATCCATGGGAATTTGAAATAGTTTTACTGTTTATCCAAACTATCTCCTATTGAAAAAGGTAACCTTTGCTACTGATTTAATAATAGTTGTTCAACTCAATTATGTAAACACTTGACACTTTTGATTCTTCTGATGTATTATTGAATTTTAAAAAATGCCCTTTAGCATACTAAGGATGAAATTTATTCTGCCTACCTATTTAGAAGCATAATGTAACATGAAGGTAAGAAGTGTTAGAAAAAAGCCTTTTCTTTGATATATGTAAGCAATCTATATTTTTACCTTCAGTTATCAATTGCACGTATTGTGTAAAATAATGAAGTTAACCAAAATCAGGTCTGTTAAGTTATTGCATACTTTGGTAATAGTACCTGGTATTTGTAAAATTTGCTATATGTTGTTTTAATGGATGGGGAATCTCACTCCACAGGAGTGAATTAAATGCTCAATGTGGTTGCCTGCCACCAGATGAGTTGTGTGACATTTTTTCTTGAGAGAAAAGATACTGACATTTTTTAGTGTAGATAAGGAGCAGGAAGGTCAGGCACAGTCTATTCATCTGTATTTTTTTTTCTACAAAAATATTTTTAAATGGAAAGATACACAGGCTTAGAATTGCTACATAAATAAAAGTTCTAAAAATACAAATTTATCTCTGATCAATTTATCTCTGATCAATTGTTCATTATAAGGAACTAAGATTTTTTTAGGTATTTTTCCTCCATTTCTGAAGAAGGCCATCCAGTTTGTTCCCAGTGGCCATTCCTCCTTGTTCTTGAGGACTAAAGCTGTCTTAGTTCTTCTTCAATGAGTCTTGGCATTAGAGCAGTCTTGGGGAAAAGAAATTAAGAGCAGTTTATGTTATCTCCTTTTTCAATGACTTTGAATTGCCCTTTTCAAAACATACTTGTCTTACCCTGGCTTGGCTTTTTCTTTTGCTGCCCGGATCTGAATTTACCCACTCTTGTTTCCTGATGCCTGATTTCTCTGTATTATAACCTGAATTCTTAAAGGAGCTTGGACATTATTATTATTATTGTTGGAATTTATAAATTAACAATGTAGGTTTGCATCCTGGCTATGAAGTTTTTTTGTTTTGTTTTATTTTGTTCTTGTTTTTCTACTTTGCAGATATTCTAAGCCAAGAGGACATATGTTAAATTGTGAAATCCTCTTGGGCTTAATTTTTAAGTTTCTTTCTTGTGACTTAAATTAGTGGTTTCCAACAGGATTGCATAACAGAACCATGTATACAGATTTTCAAGAATACAAATAGTAGGGGGCAGGGCAAGATGGTGGAGGAGTAGGGGTCCTCAATTCACCTGGCCCCACCAACTTACCTAGATAACTTTCAAATCATCCTGGACACCTATGAATTTAGCCTGAGATTTAAAAGATAACAGCTGGACCACTACAGAGAGAAGGGTTTTTCGCTTCTAACAAGGTAGGAAGGTGGAAAAAAATAAAAAAGAATCAAGTGGGGAAGGGGCCCCGTGAGGAGCCAGGCTAAGGCCGGGCTGCGAAAGCCTCCAGGACAGGAAAGCCCAGCTCTAGACAAGCGGGAACTTTAAAAATTTGCACCAGCTTCTTACTGGACAGATAAATACTTAGCAGGGAACTCGGGCAGAACCTCAGGAGGGGAAGTGAAGCCTCCAGTTTCCCAGAATCATGATTAGAGGAGGGATGCCTGGGGGAAAGTGCATCACAAACTGTGGACCGATCTCAAGAGCTGGAGCGCGTAGCCCACCAGGCTTTTAGGAGAAGCCAGTCAGGCGGGGGGCTCCAGATGGAGGGGTCTGTGAACTTCTGCCTTGGGGGGCCTCATCCCAAGGGAACGTGATTCCAGCAGCGCAGGCCCGGGATCCCAGGGTGCCATGTGGACACAGCCCAGGATCCTGCGCTCCCCTTTTGACAGGCGGAAGTGGGGAGGGCCCTTGACAACAAGGACTTTCCTGCTGTGGGGTGCCCTGCAAGGTGTGCAGATCAGGACACCCCAACTGCTGGGGAGCACCTAGGCCAGTGCAGACTGAGAGACTGTGATAGTTATTGTGGGGAACTGACTCCAGAGCTGGAGACCTGGCATTGCCAGTGTGGTTGTTCCTCCTTGTGTCACCCCATGCCTGGGGAAGCGGGGCCACCAGGGAACAGAGACCTCATAGGGTCAACAGCTCCCACTAAGCCTGGAACCTGCCAGGGCGCAAGGCAGCCCCCAGGTGCACACACCTGAGAATCAGCACAGCAGCCCCTCCCCCAGAAGACCAGATGGAAGGACAGGGGAAGAGCAAGTTCTTGACCAAGCAGCACTGGAAAGCTCCAGGGGAAGTTGAGGGATTTACAGCATATACAACCAGAGGGTACCCCCCTTTTTCCAGTACAACTCATTTTCATTTCAGACTAAAAATTTCTAATATTTTCTCCCTTTTTCCACCTTAACTACAATATTTTACCACCTCTTCATTTTTAAGTTTCTTCCTTTTGGACTTTCATATTTCTACAATTACATGTCTTAGATATATTTTCCACTTCTAGATTCCCTTCAACATTCTCAATTTAATTTTGGGAGGTAAATAAGATATAATTTTTGTTTTGTGTTTTTTTGTTTTCTCTGCCTCATTTTGTTCTACAATGGCAGAAGTTAATACCTTCTAAAACATGACCACCATGCACAAGAACCAAGTGGAATACCATGCTGGTTCATTATGTGAGGTTATATTCTCTCTTCATTCCCACTCTGCCCCCTCTTTTATCTCGTTTAGGTTTTGGTGGTTGATGTTGGGGCCCTCTACAGGCATTGCTGGTTTATATAAACTTGGGACTGAGCATCTTCTAACATACAGAACTTAATATACTCAGAACCAAGAGAATCACCCTCTAGACCCCTCAGGTAGATTACATTCTCCTTCCACTACAACTTCTTCATCACTACCATCTCCCAGTCCCCCCCCCCCCTTTTTCTTTTTCTTTTTTTCCTCTTTACTTTTTAGTTTTTCTTTTTTTCCTTCTTTTTTTGGGATTCTTGGCCTTTCATTTTTTACTACTTTGTTTTAAAATGTGTTTTTCACTTTAGTGGTCCCTTTTATTTTGTTCTGATCTTTGTTTTCATTTTCTAGTCTCTGACCTCATCAGAATCATCTATGCTGAAATTTACTTAGACCGTGGTTGATATTCTTGACTAAACTTGATCATACAGCCACTCTGCACTGAGTAAAATGACCAGAAAGAAGAAATCACCAAAAAAGAAATAATAAGAAACAGTACTCTCTGCCAAAGAGTTACAGAATTTGGCTTACAATTCGATGTCAGAAAGCCAATTCAGAAGCACAATTATAAAGCTACTGGTGGCTCTGGAAAAAAGCATAAAGAATTCTAGAGACTTCATAACTGCAGAGTTTAGATCTAATCAGGCTGAAATTACAAATTAATTAAATGAGATGCAATCCAAACTGGAGGTCCTAATGAGGAGGGTTAATGAGGTAGAAGAAAGAGTGAGCGGCATAGAAGACAAGCTGATGACAAGGAAGGAAGCTGAGGAACCCAGAGAAAAACAATTAAAAGACCATGAGGAAAGGTTAAGGAGAATAAATGAGAGCCTCAAAGGGAAGAATCTATGTATAATTGGGGTTCCAGAAAACGCCGAGTGGGCCAGAGGACCAGAAAGCATATTTGAACAAATTATAGCTGAGAACTTTCCTAATTTGGGGAGGGAAACAGGCATTCAGATCCAGGAGATAGAGAGGCACCCCCCAAAATCAATAAAAACCATTCAACACCTCGACATTTAATAGTGAAACTTGCAAATTCCAAAGTTAAAGAGAAAAAACCCTAAAGCAGTGAGAGACAACAGATTCTTAACTTATATGGGGAGAAATATCAGATTAACAGAGACCTGGAAGGCCAGAAAGGGCTGGCAGGATATATTCAGGGTCCTAAATGAATATGTAGCCAAGAATACTTTATCCAGAAAGGCTCTCATTGAGAACAGAAGGAGAAATAAAGAGCTTCCAAGATAGGCAGAAACTGAAAGAATATGTGACCACCAAACCAGCTCTGCAAGAAATATTAAGGGGCACCCTGTAAAAGAAAGAGGAAGCCCAAAGAAATAATCCACAAAACAGGGACTGAATAGGTATTCCAATGATACTAAATTCATATCTTTCAATAGTAATTCTGAATGTGAATAGGCTAAATGATCCCATCAAAAGACGCGGGGTTTCAGATTGATAAAAAAACAAGACCCATATATTTGCTGTCTACAAGAGACTCATTTTAGACCTACGGACACCTCCAGCCTGAAAATGAAAGGTTGGAGAACCATTTACCATTCAAATGGTCCTCAAAAGAAAGCTGGTGTAGCAATCCTCATATAAGATAAATTAAAGTTTATCCCAAAGACTGTAGTGAGAGATGAAGAGGGACACTATATCATACTTACAGGGTCTATCCAACAAGAAGACCTCTAGCAATCATGAATATTTATGCCCCTACTGTGGGAGCTGCCAAGTATATCAATCAATTAATAACCAAAGTAAAGACATACTTAGATAATAATACACTAATAGTAGGAGACTTCAACATGGCATTTTATGCGAATAACAGATCTTCTAAGCACAATATCACCAAAGAAACAAGGGCTTTAAATGATACACTGGACCAGATGGATTTCACAGATATCTATAGAACTTTCCATCTGAACGCAACTGAATACACACATCTTCTCAAGTGCACATGGAACTTCCTCCAGAAGAGACCACATACTGGGTCACAAATCAGGTATCAACTGATACTACAAGATTGGGATTGTGCCCTGCATATTTTCAGACCACAATGCTTTGAAACTAGAACTCAATCAAAAGAGGAAATTTGGAAGAAACTCAAGCACATGGAGGTTCAAGAGCATCCTGCTGAAGGATGAATGGGTCAACCCGGAAATTAGAGAAGATTTTTTTAAAATGTCATGGAAACTAATGAAAATGAAGATACAACCATTCAGAATCTTTGGGATATGGCAAAAGCAGTCCCGAGAGGGAAATACATCACAATACAAGCATAACTCAAAAAATTGGAAAAACTCAAATACACAAGCTAACCTCACACCTAAAGGAACTGGAGAAAGAACAAAAAATAAAACCTACACCAAGCAGAAGAAGAGAGATAATAAAGATTTGAGCAGAACTCAATGAAATAGAGACCAAAAGAACTGTAGAACAGATCAACAAAACCAAGAGTTGGTTCTTTGAAAGAATTAATAGAGAGATAAATCATTGGCCAGCCTTTTTAAAAAGAAGCGAGAAAAGACTCAAATTAATAAAATCACGAATGAAAAAGGAGAGATCATAGCCAATACCAATGCAATACAAATGATTTTTAAAGTGTATTATAAGTAGCTATACACAAATAAGGCTATCTAGAAGAAATGGACTCATTTCTGGAAAACCACAAATTACCAAAATTAGAACAGGAAGAAATAGAAAAACTGAACAGGCCAATAACCAGAGAGGAAATTGAAGCAGTCATCAAAAACCTCCCAAGACACAAAAGTCTAGACCCAGATGGCTTCCCAGGGGAATTCTATAAAACGTTTAAAGAAGAAACAATGCCTATTATACTAAATAGACATCTGAAAGATAGAAAGGGACATCTGAAAGATAGAAAGGGACATCTGAAAGATAGAAAGGGACAGAGTACTTCCAAACTAATTTTATGAGGCCAGCATCACCTTAGTTCCATAGACCAATATCCCTAATGAACACAGATGAAAAAATTCTCAAAAAGATACTAGCCAATAGGATCCAACAGTACATTAAGAAGATTATTCACCATGACCACGTGGGATTTATCCCTGGGATGCAAGGCTGGTTCACCACTCATCAAACAATCAACGTGATAGATCACATGAAGAAGAGAAAAAACAAGAACCATACGATCCTCTCAATAGATGCAGAGAAAGCATTTGACAAAATACAGTGTCCATTCTTGATCAAAACTCTTCAGAGTGTAGGGATAGAAGGAACATTCCTCAACATCTTAAAAGCCAACTATGAAAAGCCCACAGCAAATATCACTCTCAATAAGGAAACACTGAGAACCTTTCCCCTAAGGTCAGGAGCATGACAGGGATGTCCACTCTCACCAGTGCTATTCAACAAAGTACTAGAAGTCCTAACCTCAGCAATCAGACAACAAAAATAAATAAAAGGCATTCAAACTGGCAAAGAAGAAGTCAAACTCTCCCTCTTCACAGATGACATGATATTGTATGCAGAAAACCCAAAAGTCTCCACCCCAAGATTGCTATAACTCATACAGCAATTTGGCAATGTGGCAGGATACAAAATCAATGCCCAGAAATCAGTGGCATTTGTATATACTAGCAATGAGACTGAAGAAAGAGAAATTAAGGAATCAATCCCATTTACAATTGCACCCAAAAGCATAAGATACCTAGGAATAAACCTAACCAAAGGTGTAGGATCTACACCCTAAAAACTACAGGACACTTCTGAAAGAATATGAGGAAGACACAAAGAGATGGAAAAGTATTCCATGCTCATGGATTGGGAGAATTAATATTGTGAAAATGTCAATGTTACCCAGGGCAATTTACACGTTTAATGCAATCCCTATCAAAGTCCCATGGACTCTCTTCAGAGAGTTGGAACAAATCATCTCAAGATTTGTGTGGAATCAGAAAAGACCCCTAATAAGCAGGGGAATATTAAAAAAGAAAATCAGAGCCAGGGATATCTCAATGCCTGATTTCAAGTTGTACTACAAAGCTGTGGCCATCAAGACAAGACAGTGTGGTACTTGCACGAAAACAGATACATAGATCAGTGGAATGGCCAGAAATGGGCCCTCAACTCTCTGGTCAACTAATATTGACAAAGCAGGAAAGACTATCCACTGGAAAAAAGACAGTCTCTTCAATAAATGGTCCTGGGAAAATTGGACAGCCACGTGCAGAAGAATGAAACTAGGCCATTTTCTTACACCCTACAGAAAGGTAAACTGAAAATGAATGAAAGATCTAAATGTGAGACAAGAATCCATCAAAATCCTAGAGGAGAACACAGGCCACACCCTTTTTGAACTTGGCCACAGCAACTTCTTGGAAGATACATCTATGAAGGCAAGGGAAACAAAAGCAAAAATGAACTCTTGGGATTTAATCAGGATAAAGAGCTTCTGTACAGCAAAAGAAATAGTCAACAAAACTGAAAGACAACCTACAGAATGGGAGAAGACATTTGCAAATGACCTATCAGATAAAGGGCTAGTATCCAAGATCTATAAAGAACTTATTAAACTCAACAGCAAAGAAGCAAACAATCCACTCATGAAATAGGCAAAAGACATGAATAGAAATTTCTTCAAAGGAGACATAGAGATGGCCAAAAAGCACATGAGAAAATGCACTGCGTCACTTGCCATCAGGGAAATACATATCAAAACCACAATGAGATACCACCTCACACCAGTGAGAATGGCGAAAATTAACAATGATAGAAAATTAAGACCCTTTAGAGAAGATGTGGAGAAAGGTGAACCCTCTTGCATTGTTGGTGGGAATGTGAACTGATACAACCGCTCTGGAAAACTGTGTTGAGGTTCCTCAAAGAGTTAAAAATAGAGGTACCCTATGACCCAGCAATTGCATTACTGCTGATTTACCCCAAAGACACAGATGCAGTGAAAACCCAAGACACCTGCACCCCAATGTGTATAGCAGCAATGTCCACAATAGCCAAAGTGGAAGGAGGCTAGCTGTCCATTGAAAGATGAGTGGATAAAGAAGACATGGTGTATATATACAATGGAATATTACTCAGCCATTAGAAATGACGAATACCCACCATTTTTTTCGACATGGTTGGAATTGGAGGATATGATGCTGAGTGAAATAAGTCAATTGGAGAAGGACGATCATTATATGGGTTCACTCATACTGGGAATATAAAAAATAGTGAAAGGGATTATATGGGAAAGGAGAGAATATGAGTGGAAAAATCAGAGAGGTTGACAAAAGATGAGAGACACCTAACTCTGGGAAAAGAACAAGGGATAGTGGGAGAGGAGGTGGGCGGTGGGATGGGGTGACTGCGTGATGGGCACTGAGGGGGGTACTTAATGGGATGAGCCCTGGAGGTTATACTATATGTTGGCAAATCGAACTCCAATAAAAAATATACATAAGAAAAGATACAAATAGTAAAACTTTCCCTTAAATTTACTGAAGCAGCCTCAATGCAACCAATGAGTTGGACTAATAAAATTCTTGCTTTTGGGAATGTGATTTAGAAAACATGGGTACTCTGGCCAGGTGGAGGGAGGTCGGACTGCACTGCCTCCCTCTTACACGGGAGGCTAGGAACTCACTACCCTAAGCAAGCTGGGGCAAAATTGAAAACCTCCTCCTTCGCCCTTCCCCCCACAAAACACCCAGGAGGTAAATAGCACCAAGAAGGAGAGTGGTTCCTCCTGGCTGGCTGTTTTTAATTGGCCTAGTGATCTGGGCTGTCCCCTTCCCCCTTTGCCTGGTGAGTTGGTCTGAACCTTCCTCAAGTCTAGCCTCAGGAGACGCATCCCTCCCTTTGAGCCCCCTTTCCCCATTCTCCACCCCAGGGGAGCTTGGCTGTCTCTAGTTAGGAGGCGGAGAATCAGAATTGGAGGGAGGGAAACTCTGACCTGGCTCCTGACCTGTTACCAGCTGAAGACTTGGGGAGTTTTTGTGGTTTGCTGAGGGTGAGGGGAGAGAGGGGCTGGAAACCTTGCTCTCATAGAAAAGCCTTGGAGTGAGGAAGCCTGATGTTCAGGGTCAAGACAGTTCTTTCTGATTCAGAACCCTAGTTTCTGAAAGCTGATAGAACGAGGGAGAGAACCCCACCCAGGCCAGACATCTGACTCCCTAAATGAGTTGGAGGATCTGGCCCGGCCTCTCTGCCTTTGCCTGCTTTGCAGTTGGGGCTGCTGGAGAGCTGTCCCCGGTGCCTTTTCTTGCTCAGTGCGAGGGAGAGAAAGATCACCTCCCAGTGACCTTCCCAAGCCCTGAGGGGTGTGGGTCTGTATCCAGAGCTTATGTGTCAGGCATGCTCCAAGCACTCAGCAGGGCCCAGCTGACTCGTCTCACTGTCCCCGGCTCAGCCTCATTCTGGAGTGGCTTTAGCCTGGGCATGGAAGTGGTGGGGGGAGTTGTTGGGATGGCCCCGCCTCAGCCCCCACTGGGGGCTAGGGAGCCACTGCGCCTGCCGCAGTCAGCAGAGGAGCATACAGAGAGCTGGCAAGCTTGTGTTGTTTGGTGGACTTGATGAAGAGGGGATACGGACAGTGGAAAGCAGCAAGAACACAAAGACTCCGGCCTCCACGGCTCTTTGGGGCTTCTGAGAATCAACATTCAGACTGGGCTGCAAGAAGCTGTAGTACTTTGGTGGGAGGCTGGACCTTAGCCAGACTTGGTCTATGAAGGGGATCACTTAGGAGGCCCCGAAGCCTCCTGGGTCCCCTGTGGGCAAGGGGGTACCTCAGATGGTGGGGACTTCGAGCTTTGAGGGAATAATACAGAAAGCCGAGCTCTTGGTTAGGTGCACCAGCCTTGCAGGCTGCAGGGGCTGGGAGCTGGCTCCTGGTGTGCCCTGCCCTGTTCCCTGCACGAGTAGCCGGCACCTCTCCCCGCTTGTGAGCGTGGCCCCCCAGGCCATCCCATCCCTGGGTCCACAGGGGCTGGCAGGGGGAGACCTAGTGAGAATGTAGCATTTTGTTCAGCCTGGGTTAGTTGTCCTGGGTTCTAGGCACTCTGCCTCTGGGAGAGAGACAGAGAAAGAGAGGGAGGGGAACGGGGACCCATTGTTTTTTTGACCTGTACAGAATATTTGGCTTTATGCGTGTATGTGTGTGTGTGTATTTTCTGCCCCCATCAATTGGTACAATTTTTAATAAAACCATTTAAAGCAAAAAAAAAAAAAAAAAAAAGAAAACATGGGCACTGAGGCAAAGCTACCATAAATACTATTGAAATAAGAGATTATTATAGGTACTAGATCTTATAATACAAGCATTAAAGGAACTGGGAAAGTGAATTGTTAAAGGCAGAAGTTGGAGAGTCAGAGGAGCAATCACTACGCAGTCCATCTGAAGCACTGGTATGGGTAGACAAGCCAGGAATTGCAGAGAAGTCAGAATAAGCATGTCTGGCTGTAGCTATGCAGGGGAAGTTAGTGGAGACATCTATGAAAAGGTCACTCTGGGGGAAGCTATGGGTCCTCAGCCAAGTTTCTGGTAGTGGGACACTGGAATTTCTGTTGGTCAGCAAAACCAGCAGCTGGGAAGATGAGTTAGATGTCAGTTGCAAAAGAGAGCAAGAACAGACTGAGTCCTAGCAGGCACCTCTGCTTAATGTCTGACTGTGATGAGTCTCCAGGATAATGGCTTCTACATCACTTCTTCCTTTCAAATCTTATACATATCCTCTTCTGACCAACTTTTGCACTCACACAAAGAAGGAGGTTTTGAAAAATATGTCTTCTATCAAAGTTGATATTATGCAATGTATCACAGTGGTCACACACCAAAGTTGTAGGGGAGCAAGAACTATGAATATGGAGAACTGTGTCAAAAGAGGGGAATGAACAGAGGATCATGTTTCCAACAAGAGATGGCAAAAATGTCTGGTCCTCAGAGCTACCTTGGTTCTCAGTGGCTTGTCAGTTTCAGACCCTGTATATCCTTAGAGTTAATTTCCCATTTTCTGAAGTATTTGAGTGCATTATCTTGAAACAAAAGAGCCTATTTATCTAAAACTTGTCTTCAAAATAAAATTGGATAAGTGGTACAGGACATGCAATTAGCTTCTCAAAGATTTTCCCTAGTTGATTAGGAAATATATAGTTGGGGTCTAGCAGCATATTTGGTATATTGTTAGTACTCAAAAAGCACTTGTAGAATGAATGAACAAATGAATGAGTGAATGAATAAATGAATATAGGCCATGGGCCATGAGCTGTTCTGCCAATTTTTGTATGGCAGTCAATAAAACTGTGTATGAGAACCCAATGCTTTAGACTCTACCAAGCTAAATGGGTGCCATGATTTTTTTAAAAAGACTTTATTTATTTATTCATGAGAGATACACAGAGAGAGGCAGAGACACAGGCAGAGGGAGAAGCAGGCTCCATGCAGGGAGCCCAATGTGGGACTCAATCCTGGGACTCCAGGATCACACCCTGGGCTGAAGGCAGTGCTAAACCGCTAAGCCACCAGGGGCTGCCCCAGTGTTGTGAGTTGATTTGTCAGGACTGATAATTAGCTTTGTCTAAGGCATTAGTTTCATTACCATATTACTTAGAATAGTTGGGCTAACTGATTCTAGAGGCTTTTTCTAGTATATTATCAAGTTTGAGATGTCTTATCAAAGTCTTTTGTTGAGATGGCCTTTTAACTCCAGTGTTATCAGTTTTCTTTTCTTTTTATGTGAAATTTTACTGCTTAATTAAGGATGCAGAATATGAACCCATGTGAGTAGCATACCTGCTTCTAGGATGCACATTACATATAATTACTTGAAAGAACAGACTTTGACCCTTTATATTTCACGTATTCCTTTCTGTTATTCCGGTATATGAGAGGGTGAGAGTACAAAATGTTCTTGTCTGCAATGGTATGGAGAAAGATCTTCTAGCTTCTATTTCTTCGTTAAAGGCTTGGCAAAGGCTGGCTGGACTTGTAGAGAAATATGGTCCCAAATATAAGGTTGAAATAAAAATACTCCAAAACCAAAATTTGAAGTTATGAAGATTGAGAGCAAGACCAACTTTTCTCTTCTGACTCAGCTCTTAACCTGGGAGCATAATACTGCATGGTTTATAGTCATATTAGACCATATGTGTCAGGACTGGTGAAGGGAACCTACCAAAAAAAAAAAAAAACCCTCAATTTTTAGTCTTCATTGTGTATATTATTTCCAGAGAGTGTTCTTAAAATGTCTTCTCCAAATTTTCCCTTGCATTTGGATGCCTTTTCTTATAACTAGAAGTGCTTTAAATTTGCTTTCATAAATATTAACTCATTTGTATCTTACAGAATTAAAATATAAAGACATTTAATTATAATTATTTTTCCCCAAATCAAGCAATCAAAAATTTATGCACATTTAATCAGTCACAAAATTTTCTTGTGAGTGCAATAAATTCATGCAATCACTTAATGTTCTTTTCATTTTTTTCTGCTCATATTCAGGCTTGCTCCTTGTATCATAGCTGTATATTCCAAGATTAATGGAGGAAGGCTGGAGGGACAAGAGCAAGGCTTAAGGATTCCAGGGGTAATCTATTCTGTAAAGATTCTTCTAAGGTGGAGCAAGACTTGGGTTCCATGGAGTGAGGCTGGAATTGGAGGGATGGATATCCTAGGTCTCTTAATTTCTTCTTATTTTAGTTTTCTAGTGTCCTCTTTATTTCCAGTGCCCCCTTTCTCCTCCAGATTCACCATGGCTTGATAGTATTTCTGCTAGGGTAAGGTGTCCCATATGGGACACAATGGTCTAGATGTGACTTGAGGCAGAAACCAGAGGGATTATTAGCAACTTCGATGTATTTCCTGCAATTCTATATATGTGTTAGGCATCTAAATTTTTTTCCATGTCAAGGTGATGGCCCATGTTGCACTTACAGTTACCTCAACTCTCAAAAAGGATATATAAAGCAGAGAAAAGACTGTGCAAAGGCTTATGGGTGAAAGTCTTTGGCATGTGCAGGGAATACTGCACTCATAGAATTGAGTTTCTTTCAGCCTGTTATAGATTTGTTGAATATACCTAATATGAAAATTTGTTGAATATATCTAAAATGTCTTCATTCATGTTGCTGACAAAAATATTGATTACAAGAGGGCCAAGGACATCATCCTAGGCCCCATGTCATATCATTAAAGATCCCTTTCCATGTTGATTGTGATTCTGATCAACTTTTTTGAGAAAAGATGTTTCTTCAGATATGTTTCCTTAATTGTGTTGTCAGAATCCCTAACTTCTTTGTTTTTATCAAAGGATACATGAAAATCCATCATATCTCATACCAAAATCAAGGCAATAGTACTCTATACCTATCCCATGGCCCAGCAGTTCCACGCCTAGGTACTTATCCAAGAGAAATGAAAAAAAATGTCTACTAAAATATCTTCAAAAGAATGTTCATAGGAAGTTTATTCACAATGGCTTGAAATTGGAAATGACCCACATGTCCATTAATTACAGGATGGATAAAGAAAACATGGTATGTGCATGTAATGGAATACTACTTAGCAATAAAAATAAACTATTGATAAGTGCAACATGGATGAATCTTAAAAACATACTGAATGAAAGAAGTCTTATATAAAAGAATACCTACTGTATGATTTAATTTACAGGAGTTCTAGAAGAGTTAAAACTAATCTTATAGTGCAAAACAATCAAAACTGTGATTGCCTCTGGGAGTGGGTAGGATCAGGTATTGATTGGCAAGGGGCACAAGTAACTTTCTGAGATGATGGTCATGTTCTGTATTTTGACAGTGGTTGTTAGACAAGAATATGAGTAAACATATCAATGTAACCAGCACCCTGATCAGGAAATGGAACTTCACGGTGTACCTGATGCAGCTCCTTGTGCTTATTTCCAGTTACTACCTCCCAAGGGAAAGTGTCCTGATTTTTAACACCGTCAATAATAAGACTTGCCTGTTTTTGAATTTCATAGTGCTGGGAAAGTTAGGGATGTTGAAATATTAGATCTTTTCTCCTAGCCTTTTCTTTTAGTTACAACTTAATAAGATATGTCAATACTTAATGTATCAACTGATTTAATGAATAAAGTTCTGTCTACATGACCTCCACAAAAAGTGAACAGTCCAGTCCACTGACCAACCAATCTTCCACACATCTGGGTCTTGGAGCTATAGTTAAAATATCTGTTTGCCTGATTGAAATGTCAACTTTCCATTCAGATATTTAGACTTTGGTTAGACATCCACTAAATGAGGCATGTATGTGCAAAAGCATTCCAAACTGAGCAGATATTAAGAAATATTATCCTTTAGAACCCATTTGATCCTTTTTTTTAACCCAAGAAAACATAAATGCAACAATAGATCAATTTGACTGTAAATATTATCTAAGTATGTCCTTTAAAAGCCAAAGGAATGTCAGATACAATTTATTTTCCACCAGTGCAAGCTGAGACATTAAGTGGCAATTCTACTTCCATTAGCTAAATCTGGCAAATATGCAACTGTTTAAAGGCATTGTCGATAGCCATTGCACAATTAAGTATTTGTACTGATGCCTTATTAAATTACCCTTTTCGAGTAGGCATAATAAACTAGGAGTTCACTGTACAGATTTTCATGGTGAAAGTCAGATCAGTATGGGATTTATTTAGAGAGAATTTAATCCACTAAGTAATGAAGTAAATTTCATGTCTTGCCAAAACATATCTTAATTTCCTTAACACTTTTTGTTTGTTTGTTTTTAGGGTCAAGAAGCAGCAAAATAAAAATCCCTGCAATTTAATTGTCATGATTTATAATATTGATGAAACAACTTTATAATTCTAATTGTCTTTTTAATAACAATCTATTTTGTTATTAACTGGGAGCCTTTTCCTACACAGGGATTTACAATCTTCCCATATAAAGCTGATACTTCTCCTCAACTTTAAGATTCCTACAGAAGCTGAATGATAAATGGATGAATGGGAAGGAGGATGATGAGGGAAGTCATGGAGAAAGGATTAGGAGAAGGAGGCTATGGAGGAGATCACTGAGCAACATCTAGAAAAGACTTTGATATCTAGAGAGATTCTCATCTTTTGGGTGGACCTTTCTGCATCTTGCCTGCAGAGCAATGTTAACTAGAAAGGTCTTTAGTAATGAATGGATCTTTCTTTTTCTTTAGTCATTAGATATAGTTCTCATCACATAATTCTTTTTTTTCATCACATAATTCTTAAGCAATGATTATCTCTTTCTGGGTCTGGTACCACATTAGTGTCTATGTAAAAATAACTTGACTCCCATTTTCTTCCATCCTCAACCATCACTAAACTTAAAACTATTTGATTCCTGGTTGGCCTTCAGTTACTGAGTCTGCCAAACACCAAATTTTCTAACATGGTTTGTTCACAGAAAACACTTATTATTTCTAATTCAATCAGAATAAATAAGTGAGTTCTCCTAAAATATTAGATAATGATATAGCATATACCAATTATTTGGATACATGGCTAAATTTTTATAGTTTTCATCTGGCTGTTTAATATTACATAAGGACAGTCTCTGCCTTTCATGTTGCTTAAATTTGCAGAACATAATTTTGGGAATAGTGGCTGTAAAGAAATATTTTTGTAAGATAAATCATGTTTGGGATATTTTAGGAAAGCTTCTTCAAGGCATTGTGATAAGTCTTTTGTATTGGAAAGAATCACTTCAATTTAGCTCTATCTTTCATTTTCATTTTTTGAAGGCAAAAGTATGTTTGTATTTTGAATTTTTTGCATGCTGATTATAATCTTCAATTATTTTTACCACATTTCTCTGGGTTGATGACAAATAAGGAAACTGAGGCACAGATGGAGTTGTTTTGTAATGACCTCCTGCACAAGGTAAAACTGGGCGAAATATCAAGATGGCTAATGTTAGGCCACTAAACAGACACCTTTAATTACTTCTGTGTTATATTTCCTAAGAAAGCTGTGATTGTTTGGATCATATAAAAATCTGCTAAGCCTTTTACAGAACTTTCTAATTTTTCAATACATGTTGTCTTTTTATATGCAAATATACAGATTTAATTATTCCTACCTCCTATTGTCTACCTCAGAGGGGAAAGTGGTATATTATAGAGGAAAGAACTAGAAGATGAGAGATACGTATTATAGTCAGAGATTCACCACTAACTTTGAAAACTTTAGCAAATCGGTTGCTTTCTCTGGCCTCAGTTTCCTCTAGGCACTTGAAGTCGGTAATGTGTTAAACACAAATAAGAGTTAAAATTTATTGTTTTACTTTATCTTTGCAGTCTGTTTTGAGACCAGGAACAGACTCATTAGTCAGGGGCAAGTGTTAAAGTGGAAACCAGGAAAAACCACAGAGCAGTCTTTTTGGAAGTATGGTGGGTGAATTATCTTTTAAGTAATACAAACCCCCAGGCCCTATCATTTGAAGGCAGAATTTTCTAGAAGGAGATGGAGGTGAGGTGTGTCTGTAATTCTAATGAGTGATTCTGGTGCTCATTGAAATTTAAGAACCATTTCTACAAGATAAATGTATGAGATGAACATTCTGTTCCCCTGGACACAATTATTTATTTATTTAGACACAATCTTTTAAAAACCATTTTCAAAGATTACTCTTTCTTTCAGAAAACATGGGCTCTTAAGAGGTGAAAGTGGTTTGGGGTGCCTAGTATAGATCATGAGACCAGGTTGGCCAGGGTGACCAGGGACTCCAGGACCTCTGAGGCTTCTCAGGAGGGTTCCTGGAGGGTTCTGATAAAAAAGTCGAGGGTAGAGCTTGCTTAGAAGGTGGTAGGCTGGGCAGCCCAGGTGGCTCAGCGATTTAGCACTGCCATAGCCCAGGGTGTGATCCTGGAGATCCGGAATCCAGTCCCATGTCGGGCTCCCTGCATGGAGCCTGCTTCTCCCTCTGCTTGTGTCTCTGCCTCTCTCTCTCTCTCTCTCTCTTTCTCTCATGAATAAATAAATAAAATATTTTTTAAAAATGGTGGTAGGTCTGAGACCTGGTTCTGGGAGATGGACTTTGAAGAGGCAGTATAGTTTCTAAATACAGAGTTAACATGGAGAGTTAGGACAGGGACCAGCATCAAGTCGGAGGCTGAGGGAGACAGACCCTAGGTAAAAGTCATGGAAAACAGAGAGAAGAGCAATACCAGTGGCATTTCAGCTTTTTCCCCACAGTTATAACTGTCATTTCATGTCCCATAAGTAAGTCCTGAGGGTCGTAGGGACCTGTAGCCAGCCAGCTAAGATGAGGTCCTGCTTGTAGTCTCGGTGGCTGAAGCACTTAGAGTTCAGCACAAGACCTCCTGTGTCTCTATATTATGTGCAATTTGGTCTCGTCTTCCCACCTTTGTATTTATAGAAATGCCCCTAAGTACTGTTTTAGACTTTCCCGACTAATTTTTTTTAAGATTTTTATTTATTTACTCATGAGAGACACACAGAGAAAGAGGCAGAGACATAGACAGAGGGAGAAGCAGGCTCAATGCAGGAAGCCTGATCCTGGGTCTCCAGGATCAAGACCTGAGTCAAAGGCGGACGCTTAACCACTGAGCCATCCAGGTATCCCTCCCAACTAATTATTTTTGTGTCTTTTATGGAGTGAGACATATTCTTCAGGTAGTATAAATCAATAATCTCTGAACTAGGTGGTCCTCAAAAAAAAAAAAAGGTCACTACAGGAGTTTTGAAATAGGGACAGCTTCATAGTTGGCCTCCTGCTAAAAATCATCCTTATGTATCAACCTTTAGCCCCTTAAGCTGTGAGTCTATAAGAAGGGACTGCACAGTAGTGACTGAGAGTCCAGATTTGGAACCAGACACCTTGGGGTTCACAGTCTTGCCCCGAACTAATGAGCTGCAGAATCCTGAATAGTTTCTCCACCTGTGAAATGGAGATAAAGCTAGGATCAAACTTGTAGAATTGTTATGAAGATTAGAAGAGTAATATATGTGAAGTGCTTAGAATGCCACCTGTCACAACACTCTTATGGGTAACCCTCCTTCGTTCATAGTAAAAAAGATGCCTGCCTGTGATATAGGACCTAAAGTGTCCTCAAGCCACAGTCTACTGAGTAACAATGGGTCCTAGATTTACTCTTATTGATGCTCTACTCTAGGTTAAGACAGCAGCAATTCTAGAATTGTAGAATAAGATTCAGGAAGAGTATATGTGAAGCCATTATACTGTGACACACTTTGACTTCAGATGAGATAGCAAGGGCTGGAGGGAATTGCCTTTAATTAGCACAAGTTTGAGCAACTCAAGAAAATTCGGCAGGATGTATACAAGGTGAGCAGCCCAAGGTTGGGTTGCCCATACAAGTGGGCAGCCCAAGGGTGTATACAGCAAGAGGTGAGGAGGGGAGCATGCTTTCTATTTTGCCTCCTCCTGCCAGCCTTCCCTATGAGAGAAATCACAGAACAATGACAGAGGTATTCTGATACTTTACCAGAATCCAGATGTGTCTGTGTCCCTGCTGAATACTCATAGTTTTTCCTTCTTGGCTAAGGAAGCCTATGTCCCTCTGTCTTGATTAGTAGCTCCGTAAAGCACTAGGCTAAAGTCCTCTATTGATCTCCAGATAGTGCAGCCAGGCTTCCAGCTGCCTTGACTGTCATCTCCACTCAGAGTCCAGAAGCCGAATGAACATTGCTGCCTTGGTATTCACTGGGAAGTCCTTTTGCTAGCACAGATACTCTCCAATCCTGTGCAACGTGGAGTGGAATGAAAAAAATGCCTCCCAAACAAGACCTTGTAATTGTGAAAAGAGTGAATGGAGGGAGGAATAGCAGCCATCTTATCCAAGGATAAATGAATTTAGGGTTTATTTGAACCACTTAGCCCATCTCTTGTCTACATAGTCTTCTGTCACATTGGATGAAATCGATACTTATTAATTAGAATAATGAAGAGAATCCTGACTTCAAATCAGAGAATACACAAAACTTCTTTTCCTCTATTTATTATTTTTATTCTATTATTTCAGAGAACAAATTCTTGCCTATTCTAAGATCTATATCTATAACCTGTATATTCATATACTTAAAATTATTCTTTGGTATATTTAGTTTATTTTACATGCAGTATTTAAGTGGAATTCATTTCACTGACATACTATAATGCCCACCTAATATTCTTATTATTGATTTTAGTATTTCAAAAGTATTATTCATAGTGACACCTACTGGGAAGCAAATTTCAGTTATATCAATAGATATTATTATAATATAGAAAACATTAATATTTGATGGTGACATAAGTGTGACACAAAGGCAATAAACTCATTAATAAACACCCACATGTCATTAATAAAACATTCTAAGATGACAACTATGAATTTTCAGCTCTTGTTCCTCAAGTTCACTGTTTACTTACCAAGTATATTTTGCATATTTACCATTGTTCAGGAAAGTTATTTTTGATTAATGAAGCTGACCCTCCTTTAAAGCAACATCGAGCTTGAAAATAATTTTAATTATAATATTGGTATAAAATCCATGGATTTTCTAAAAAAAAAGACTGGTTTATAAAAACATAATGATGCTTTCCTCTCTTTTTCTTTTCTTTTTTCTCTCTCTTTTTTTTGTGCATGGGTTGCTTGGCAACCAACATTGATCTGTCCAAAAAAAAAAAAAAATCACATGACTTAGGATTGCTAGTGGCAATATTACTCTGTCATTTTTCTTTCTCATACCAAGCTGATGAAGATATTACTAACTGGAACAGCTATTAGTTGTTTCTTTTTTCTTTGAATTTTAATTTTCCATATATTTACCATACATTAAGAATGGCCCTGCTAAAGACTGGCCTAGAAGAGATGGTTTGAGAGAGATAACTGAGTGGGAAACACTTCTTTGAGATGAAAGAGAGCATAGAATATTTAATTTTATATTCATGATTCATCAGGTCATTCTTGCCTTCCCCAAATACCAATCATGGCAAAATTTAGTAAGGTGGCCTCCATTTACCTTCACTTGTATTTTGAAACCATATCCAAGAAAACCTGCTAAATGCTTCCATGAGGCTGATGGGGGGGGGGGTGTTCTTATGCATTTATTAGAACCATCTACCTGATCATTGTGAGCCACTTTGGATCTTCCCATCAGTCTGGTATGTCCCACTCCCCGCCATTCAGTTTCCTGCTTAATGTTACCCTCTCTTGAATGGGGTACTCTCTTCTCTGATGAAATCTTTGATTTGCAGCCTTTTCTTTTTCACCTGCAAGCTATTACTGACAAAGCACTCAAAATTTTGGGTGGCATCCTTACATTGCTGTCAGTCTTTTGTCAGAATTAAAGAAAACTCAAGACAAGACAGTGGAAATTTCACTGAACTCCATAAATTATTTTTATAAACTATTTTTCCTTAAAAGAATAAGCCTGGAAGAAACTGTGCTTTGTCTGTGGGTAGGGGGCAAGTAGCAACACTGACATGCCAATCATATGGTCAAAATTGTGTCACAAGTCAATAGAAGATATTTTCCTTTCTAAATCCTCTGTCTTTTATCTACAGTTACTTGTTTATTTTGAAAGGCCTTGAAACATATTCCCCATGTGAAGTATATCCAGTTTCACATAGTCTTTGTATTACATTCTCATGTCTATGAGAATTGATGCTGTTTTCTCAGATTGCCTTTGTGGCTTTCCCCACCCTACCCTGTGTAAGAGTCTAACAAGGCAGAAGCTTCAGAGAATCTTTACTGGCAAATACCTGACCCCTTTCTCTCACATTACAGCTCCAAGTGACCATTTTCAAGGCAAAAGGTCATCCTCATCCCCATCCCTTTGGAACCAATGTGCATCAACCTTCTAACCTCTGCCTTAGAGAGATGATGGCTGTTTGGGCTGCAATCCCTTCATTACAGATGGTCCATATTTTATATTTAGTGTGGGAGGTCAAATTTAGGAAAGCAATTTCTCTTAAAGCTTAGAGTTCCAATAATCCAACATCTTCTATAGGCTTATGGGTGAGTGGGCAGTAATGGGTTTATGGGAAGCACCCGCTGGTCTGTCTTTTCCAGGGAGGGGATTATTCCTGTCAATCTAAATTTTTAGAATTGGTGGGCTCCTATTGTTTATTATTCAGCAAGCTTTTATTAGATTGTCTCTAAGCACAATGCAGCAAGTGGGGCATCCTTCTGAGCAGGCTAGCAGGCTGGATCAATATCTCTAGGCATTTAAAATCTTGGATAAAATAATGCTACATTTTCATCTCAGCTCCAGAAGAGAGTCCTACATGTAGTTCAGTTGCAGAGAGAACATACAGAAAAATGCACAATGGCATTAGCATAGACAATAATTGTCTAACATGGATAGAATCTCGGGGTAACGTATTAGATTTTTCAGATGAATGTTTAAGATATTTACTCTTTTGTGACAGTTTAGCCTAAATCTACAAAGAAACATAGTATGACTGAGCAACACAAATACATTTATTGTGCAAAAATGGCATTAATTTTAAAATTAACATGGTAAATGAATTTTTATCTATTACTACATATATGTATGGAGTGAGACAGAGACTAGATTAATTCACTTGTGCATATCAGATGAATTAAATCAAGCACAGTGACTTGGGACCTAAGAGAAGTCAAATGACTCCAGATCCTTTAGTTGTGCAAGCCCCAGAAAACCAGACTATCCTATGGATATATGGGTGGGGGTGATGGGTCACAACCTCCATATCTAGATCAAGTGTTCTTATCCTTAATGAACTCTAGAAACAAAGCAAAGCAAACATTCTGGTCTTTTGTGTAAAGATATCAGGCTTAAAAATTTCTTATCCTGAGTTTCCAATTTGCCCAATTAGAAACTAGGCTGGGAGTGGAACAGACTCTAGCAAGGAAAGTGTCCTGAGACTTAAGTGATGTTGAGATAATATGGCCCCCTCACCTGCCTTCCCATTCCCTCCACTGAGCAAAAAGACATGTGGGGACATATATGTGTCATGGCAAAGCTGAATCAAGTCATCAGGTTGTTGTACTTGAAGACATCTTACTAAAAAAAAAATAATAATAGGTAATGATGGTGAGAGTAGCTGCTAGTATTTTTATCATTGTTGCATATTTGCTGTCTTGAGTATTCCCACAATATTTTCTTAAAAATTCCATTGAAACAAAACATTTAGTTACCTTACAATTAAGAAGCTGAAGGGCAAGAAGGAAGTGAATGTTTATTGAATATCTCTCATGTGTCAGGCAGTATGATCAGAATTTTTTATATATTATTTAATTTTATGCATAAAACTCTTTTAGGTCCGTATTAATTGCAATTATACAGGTAAGGAATCTGAGGCTCAGGAAGATTAAGTAAGTTGCTCAAAGTCACGGAACTCTTATGTGGTCTAGTTGGGTTGAAAATAACCAGGTTTGCTTTGTTCCTAACTGCATGCTGTTTTCACTTGACTGTCTTGCCTGTGAGAAAGAGCAAATACCATCCACATTGAGGTATTTTTTTTAAAAGATTTATTTATTTGAGAAAGAGAGAGCAAGCATATGGAAGCAGGGGGAGGGGCAGAGGTAGAGGGAAAAGAAATGACTCTCTGCTGAGCGTGGAGCCCACCTTGGGCTCCATCTCACAACCTTGAGATCAAGACCTGAGCTGAATTCAAGAGTCAGATGCTTAACCAACTAAGACTCCCAAGTGCCCCCACATTTAGGCCTTTTATCTTGTCCTTCAGAGGTGTTTGTCTTGCCACTTACCTCATGTGTACCCAGTTCTCAATGTATTTGACCCTGAAAGTATTAGACAGAGATCTGAGGATCCATGAGTTGAAGCCCTGTGTTATTACTCTCTGGATCAGGAAGGGCTACAATGTCTGAATTTTCCAAGGAAGATTTAATGGAACCAAGATGTTAGTAGTGGGAGAGAGGAATGAGCATAACTCAAAGGAAGTGGTTTAATTCCAAAGACTTGTAAACTAACTCACTCTTTAAAGTTTGTGCTATTGACTCACATATATACCTAAAGCTCTTATTCAACAAATTCACTTTGTTTTTTAGAATGTTTGAGAGTTTGTATCTAAGTCCTGATTGTAATCCTTTAGTGGGGTTCAGGCCATTACAAAAATCTACCTACAAGTTGAAAATGAGGCTCTACCTTGAGGACACAAAAGAGGCAGATCTGACATCACTGTGGACATTTGATTCCTTACTTCCCCTGCTTGAAAAGCCTGAGGACTCATCACTACACAGCCCTTGTAAGTTTCTTTGTGCCTCATTCCCTCACATGCAAAATTGGATGATGACATGGCTGTCCCACGACCTTGTTGATTAAAGAACAACCTGCAAACAAAGCAACGAGGAAACGCCCAGGTGTCTGAAGTTCAAATGCTCGTTAGAATGTTCAGGAAAAAAGACAAAGTTAGTGAGAGCAGGTAGTAAAATGCTGAAACCAAAGTATTTGAACCTGTCAGGTTCATGTTCATGCTTACCTGTTCATGCTTACCTGTCAGGATGGAGAGGGAAAGAAACCCAAACTGAGTGAGTGCAAGTGGAGAATCTGACCTCAGAAACATGATACATTGCTTCTGCAATTTTTCCCCTCTCTGCTGTAGGCAAGAAAGAATGCAGGAGACACAAAGTTAAAACTGGTGATTAAATTCCAGATTGCCTTTCTTTGAAAGAGCATGAAAGAAGCTTCTCTCTGAATCTGATATGCTTGAAGGAGTCTATGAAAATAGCAAAAGACAGTGACTCAGAGGGAAGTGAACAGTTAATTAGCCAATTAGCACCTTCCCTTCTCATTAGGTCTAAGTAGTAGTCAAAGAAAGAATTAGAGTTTAGCCTCTTGGAAGGCTTTGGTTGGTAAAGTGTTTACATGAACACAGAGGCAGCCAAGGGGTGAAAGCTTCTGAGAGCAGCACTTATTAAACTAGAGAGTCATAGCAATGAGGAGGTGCCCCCCAGTGGTTATGGCATGGACCCTGGGGCCTGGCTCTGCCACTTACCTGGTTGAATTATTTAAATTCTCTGTCTTAGATTCCTAAGTCATAATTCTCACCTTGTCAGGTTTGAAGATTAAATAAAGAACTGCATTTAGCATACCTAAATGCTACAAATTAAAAATTCCCAGCAGGATATTCATAATAATTATTATCACATACTCTAAGAAAAGATATGGGGAGAAAGTTAGGTTAAACTTGATGAACATAAGTTGATAATGGTCAGAGAATTGTTGAGGTGTTTACAAGTTTGTTTCTTTTTAAGATATTGAAGTTTCTTCTGTAAATGTAATGAGAAATTCATTAGATTTTATGCTATTATTTATAGAAAAAAACTTAAAAGGACATTAGAATCACTCACTTTTGCTTTCTCCATCACTGATATTTACTAGTTTAGTAGGAAAGACTTGGCCAGTCAGATTATAAAGCAACATTTCCCAAAGTGTATGTTCAAAACACAAGACCCTAGAGAAATCCTTCTGAGATTCAGTGTATGCTACCTACAAAGATCCTAAGTAAATGAATTTGTTAAATTTTGTTAAACTCAGTGTTTTCCAAACTTATTTGACCATAGGATCTGCATTCTACACATTACCCATTAACTTGAAACACTATAGGAAAAGTTAATCTAAGACAAATTTTTCCTTCTGAGGGGAATGTACTAGCATTGTGGGCTTAGAACACAGGAGGAAATGTTGATTGTTTATAGATCTGTAACTAAGAACCCCAACCTTAAATTGCTGTGAAAATCTTTGCTAATAACACTGATGGGATACTGTGTCAATTTTTTGTTTTGAGCAGAAATAAGCAGTATCAGGGAATCATTTAGTGAGTATTTGTTTATTAAATGTTCACACCTGATGAACATTTCAAGGTGCACAGAGTTGAAATTTGGCAGTGCCATAGAGCTACTTGCTAACCATTGATGACTCATTTGCTGAGAGTGAATTATAATTCAGGAAAAAGTGAAAGGCATGAAGAGTAGGCTAGTGTGAGTGGAAGAGGGAAACAGCCACACCTAACAGCCTGCCCTATTTTCCCTCTGCTTGAACATAAGATGTGCTTTTCAAAAACAAGGAATCTAATTATTTTGTCATTGAAAAAGGCAAAAAAAGGTCTTACTTTTCCTTTCGGGGAATCAGATCTTATTTTTCTCCATGAAACAATGTTTTTAAAAAGTGATTTGTTTCTGAACTAGCCTATAAAAAACCTATTTGAGTTCTTTTTTTTTTTTAACTGTCAGGACCTCTCTATCTTAACCCTGGTAGTAGAAATGACAAATTTTACCATTTATCCAGTCAACAAATATTTTATGACTTCTAATATACTGGGATGCAAAGATGAAAAATAACTAGTTCTTACCCTCAAACTGCTTACCTTAAGGTGGTATAAGACATAAACATTAGTAGACAAAGGAAGTGGAAGTAAAGTACAACTGGTTGTATAGTTCTGGTTGGGATGATTGAGCCTTGTGGAGGTAGCATTGAAGCTTAGTGTCCCAGAATGGGTAGGAATTTAACAGTCAGAGAAACAGGTGTGGGCTTTGAGACAGAATGCTTTGGAATTACCTCTTAAAAACAAGCTACCAGGAGCCTGACAAATGCACTTATTTCGTATGCTCCATTGTTTCCTCATGCCAAGATCTGCAGAGATGAGATAATTTCTGAGAGTCTGACACAGCAGCTCTCTCCCTTACTAGGGCGTGCATAGTAGAACTGCAGTTAACAAGTCTTTGTGGTCCCGGAGAGAAATTGATATTTGCTGATTATGCTGTGCTGAAGTAAAATTACAAGAGTGCATTAAAATCCTTTGTAAGGAAGGTTGAAGGCATTATAAAAATGTGTGGGCATCTTGGGCATTAATATTTGATTCAATATCTTTTAGTTGCATATGGCATATTTTGATGGAAGAGGCGTGTGTAGATATAAATACAAATTGGAGAACCACCAAGGCCGGTGCTAGCTGTCAGTTAAGACTCCCGGATGGTGGGATCCACTTGATCTCACCTCATACACAGACTTTTTGAGGCCATATCCTGAAGTAAAAAGAATCACAGGAAGCTGTTTTGTTTATTCTGTTGTCTCTGAAACAGGGAGCTGGCAGATTCTTGCCACCAACAACCATAACACACCCACTAAAGAGAGCTAAAGCACCACTAGGTCAGAGCATGGGGCTCAGACATTGACATAAGTGGCAGAAAGATAAACAGAGTTTCTATTCTTAAGGAGTTCAGAATCTAGTGGAGGGACACACATTAGTTGCAGTGAACATGAAAACAGCAAAATAAGTGCTTGGGGAGGGAGGAGGGAAGGATGAGATCCTGCAAGTGCCTGTCATATGGCAAACTTTATTGCATTTCATTGAAAGTGTTTTTCTCTATTTCCACTCTTAGACTACCCATTTGGGACTTTGTGGGTCATCATGGACACATTTACTTTTTCTCTGTATCACTTGTCCTGCTCAGCCCTGCTCTTTGCTAGTGTGGAAGACGCTTACCTCACTGGCTTTCAGTCAGCCAGGGTTCAATTGCCATCCACAGAGCCCACTCAAGTTAGATTAAGCAGAGAAAGATTTGTTACAGAGTATCAAACAGCTTACAGATCTTTGGGGCAGTCAGAGAACCAAGGTTGGTTGCCATACAGGAGAAGTGAGTAGCCAGGAAGAATGCTCAATCATTCCACGGGACTGTTCCACAGCAGTCCAATGGAAAGGACACTGCTGCAACTGCCCGTCACTCAACATTCCTGTAACCATCCCTGGAACAGCAGAACTTCTCTATGGCTGCTGCAGATGAACTCAGCAGCTTCATAACCATGCTTGCCAGAAAAGGCTGTGGCCTCACAGAATTTACCTTGCTTTTCCGAGTCTCACAGAATGAGACTGCTTGATTGAAGGTAGTCACATGCAAAGGATACTTGAAATGAAAGTTTTTGGACTCTCCTTGGGAAAAGCATAATCCGTAATGTAGAAAATTACCAAAATGGTGAAATAGGTTAACAAAATCACTGGCAGCCACAAATTAGAGAGTTTTATTACATCATCCCTCAGACTACCCTTTGAAAGTATGATCAAGGTTTTAGAATTTAATGACATTTACAGATTGGCTTCATATAGAATAACATTTCAACATCTTACCAGGGATAGCAGCACAGCCTGGACGTTGTTGGAATATGTCAAAGAGAAGCAGAGATGGCCAGGAGTGGAATTTCCCATTTGCTTTTCTTTTGACTGTCCCTTGTGCTCCTGAATTAGGAGGCCCTATGCCAGACATTATAACCCTGAATGACTTAAAATTGTTTCTACTTCTTTCCTGAAGTCATGTAGTCTCTACAATGTTTGGATTGTATATTACTTTTCTCTGGATGAACCAGGGAGGACTAACTAGAGGCCAAAATTAAACTTGGGATTGCAACTCTATATAGTTGTTTTAATCAGAATTTGGTATGAAGGAGATAAATCCTATCTACCTGGCCCAAAATTAATGGAAATTTGATTATAATGATATTGAGAGGCTTAATTGAATGCCCAGGACTCCAAGAAGGTAAGTCTAGGGCAGAAGAAGGCTATAGATTTACCACCAATAATGTAAGTCCATTGCATTTTTAAATTTTCTATTCTGCCAATAATTGTTTCCAGGATAAGAATCTAATTGGTCCAAATGGCCCTTTTGTTCCAAGCCACAAGTTGCTAATCAGTTATGGGAAGTCTCCTCTTTAGGTTAGGGGTTCACCCTTGGTCCAATCAACTATGTCATGGTTGAGAAGGAGGCTGCATGATCTACTACCCACTTAGCAAATGCTGTGGGTAGCATCAGATTCTTTAAGAAGGAACATAGGCCAGTCCATCAAAGTGTGTCTGTTATAAAGCAAAACTTTCCAAGACTCTTGAACTGACCCTTGCAAATAGTTGGCAGGCTTGTAGGGAAGGGAAACTAAAGGCTGGTTTGCATGAAAACCTGAGTGACCATTAGGGAGGGAGCTTATCTCAAGTTCAGAAAAACCAAGCATGTGGCAACTGATCAAGTAGTGGCAATTGGTGGGACAAGCCATGTGGTGACTTAATTTTTCAGCCTGGATTATTGACAGATCAAAGCCCTGTTGGAGAAGAAGAGCTGAAATTTGAAAGGCCTATTTGAAACTCAAACACCCATGTTTTTTTTTTTTAATTTTATTTATTTATTTATGATAGTCACACACACACACAGAGAGAGAGAGAGAGAGAGAGAGAGAGAGAGAGGCAGAGACATAGGCAGAGGGAGAAGCAGGCTCCATGCACCGGGAGCCCGACGTGGGATTCGATCCCGAGTCTCCAGGATCGCGCCCTGGGCCAAAGGCAGGCGCTAAACCGCTGCGCCACCCAGGGATCCCAACACCCATGTTTTGAATTATCTCCAAGAAAGTATAATAATACATGGAGAGGAAATAGATATTCTCTTCCTTTAGCCTCAGAACATGGTCACTCTTTGGTCCTCATGGGTATTAGCTATTGCCAACAGAAGAGGCCTGATTAGGATAACAGGTCAACTGATTGCACCTATTCTTAGGAGAATCCCTGGAATTCCTGTCAAGTTTGGGAGGTACTTGCCAAGAAGTAGGATCCTCATGATGCATTGGGAACAACAGCCAGTGACATATGGGCATTATCATTAGCGCGATCCTATTTGTATCTGTAGGCTAACAGGCTAACAGTGTATGGAGATATATGTAGTGACAACTTAGTTAAGTAAGATTATAATTATTTATGGACAATTTAAATTATTTCTTTAGTTCAAATGAGATTATTTTATAATTTCTACCTGTTTACCATCAGATTATATTAAATTAAGTTTGTATATTCTCAAATATTTTAGGAGGAGCTCAATTTTGTTAAAGCATAAGAATGACATTCTCATAAAAACTATATACATGTTCCTAATTAATGAACTTGCTAAAGCCACATAGAAAGTTTACATTTCTTTGTTAGTATTCATCTGTACTTACTTAAACTCCTTAAGGGATTCACTGATAGCTGCCCATATTCATTGCCCAGCACTTCAAGTACTATGCACATGAGCTCTCCGATCACGTCCTCCCTCCTTAACCTCAGCTGAGAACAAGGAACTAAGTTCTATACTCTTTATCCGTAGCACTGAATATTAAAATAATGATTAGGAAACAAAGCTAAGCAAACATACAATTGACAAACAGCTAATTCAGGTGAGCAAAGTTTCTCTACTTCCAGCCTTCCACAGGAAGGCTATTTATTGTGCAGTAAATATTTTTAGTGTGATTGGTTGATTTACAATCAATGAACCTATCAGAATCTGATTCATATTTTCTTTTAAAATCCTTTATGTATGTAAATTTGTTAATCCAAGTCTTTTTTGGGGGGGGGGGGCTTAAGGATTTTGCCATAATATTTTCATCTTTGAAATTAGGATGAGGCCTAGAGGAAGGTAGACAAATGCATTTCATAGTTGGACTTAAGATCTAAATTTCTACTAACAGTCTCCCTTTTTGTTTTTTATTTTCTCTTTTCATGTTTTGTTTTTATCTGTTTACATATTTTTCTTTGCCTCTCTCTTCCCCTACCTGCTCCCCTACTTGCTGTTCCCTTTTTTCCCTCCCCTTCTCTCTCCTTTGCTCTTTCCTTCTTTCTGTTTTCTTACCTGGCAGTTCTGGGGAATGAGTGTGGTCGTAGAATGAGGATGGTTTCTTAAATCAGTGGCTCTCAAATGGAAGCAATTTTACCTCTCAGGACATTTTGGCAATGTTTGGAGACCTTTTTGGTTATCACAGCTCAGAGAGGGCATGGGGCATGGTGCTTCAGACACTCCTTCCTCCAGTAGAGGACACTGGGTAGGGGCCAGGCATACTGCTAAACATCCTATAATACACAGGATACCTCCCTTCCCCCCCACCAATGAAAATGGTCCAGTCCCAAATATCAACAGTACTGAGGTTGAGAAACCCTAGTTTTCATGAAGATGAATCTGTACTCATGAAGAACACAGAGGTTAGAAGGAATGGAGAGGGAGCCTTGTAGGGTCCTGGTTCTTTCTTTCTATCTGAAATTGGTGGTTGCTTCTTTAATTTAACTCTTCATATACCACAATGAATATAAAGATTATGTACATGGGCCCACTTCTATTGGTAGCAGTGGTTATAGTTTCAAACAAGGTAGAAAAATCCATTAAAGCTGTGTTATGTGGGAAATGTGAAAGACTTATTGATTTATTGTTTCAAAATGTGTTTGTGGCAGAAGATATGCTAGGGAAAATAGATGAAAATAAATATGATTATGGTGAAAATTTTCATCTAGGCATTTTACAGAGTGGGGGAGATTACATATTCTTTGGGTTACTAAGACAATTGTGATAGATAGTCTTAAAGGATTAAAGATCAAATTAATAAAGAGAACAAGGAAGTCTATAAATATCTGGTCTTATTGTAATTGAGATGGTTAACCATAAAGCAATGAAAGAAAGCCCATAAAAAACATTTGGTTTGCCAAGTGGCAAAAATAGTTAAAACTTACATTGGTATAGGCAGGGAAGTTAAGATGATAAATACTTGTAGTACCAGTTCTAATAAGTCTATTTAATTGTAAACCAAATACCTAGATGTCACTGCACATAGGATGTGAATATTAGTGGCCCAATTTATCTAGGTTGCTTGACCATAAGGAGACAGTTGGAAGAAGGGAAATTGGCATCAAAAATTTATTTCCTTTCCAGATTACAAAACAGAAGAACTACTAGCTAAGTTGTATCCTAACTAAATTGATCAGTAAAACCAATCACAGTTTTATAGAGTCCACACTGTAGCTGGGAAAGATAAACTACAATTCAGCAGAAAATTTACCAACATGCCAGAGTTAAGTAAGGAAAAAAAAAGGTTGTATGATACATACTGGTAACAACTAACCCTAATAAAATTGGTCATAGCAGTTGAGATGCCCAGGCCACTGTATTGGGTATTACCAGCGGCCACTGGACAGTTTCTGCACAGGGCCAGAGCAGGGAACTGCTGCAGAACTATGCCCTACTCCCATCTGGCCCTTGGTCTTTTCTTGGCCCTAACAGCATTACACAGAAACTGGAAAACTGGAATCCAGTTAATTCAGTCCGAGTCCAAGGTCTTGGGCATGATAGATATGCTGACTCTCTATTACTAATTTTCCCTCCATGTTTCCCTGGGGCATCCACTCTCCTGACCCTCATCTTCACTCAAGATCTTCCTCTTCATCTTTTCCACTGTGTCTCTGTACTTCACACTCTTCTCACAGCACTCCTATTTTCTGGTCCCAACCATGGCTGGCTTCTCATGTATAGACATCTCTTGCCTTGCAGCCCTCTAGATGAATGCACCTCTCCCTGTCCACAGCATCTTTCCCTCCCAACAGTGTCTTTGATACCATTCTCTTGAAGAATGTGTCTGAAGGGCACTAAATGTTCTGCCTGTTGTGAAGCTCACACTGAGCTTGCTCACACTGTTCCATGCTCTGTTGCTATAACCTCCTCCCATTTTGATCCTCCCCTTGTGAATGACTTGCAGTCTTTTCTCCTCTCCAACTTCTATCAACACCTGAGAGAAATCTTACAACATGTAGGCAATGCATTTAGCACCCTCTTTCCAATTCCTTGATCTCAATGCCAGTGGCCTTTATCATCATTCCACATCAGTAATTCTCATTTACAGCAATACCTTACCATCATGCAGACTGTGTCATACCTGAAATTTCAATAACCATTCTCTAATGGCAACTTTGTATCCTTCCTTATCTCTATCACTCCAACAGTACCTACTCCTCAAGCTTCTCTGTTTGTCATAAACTGTGCATATTTGTATCAGTACAAATCCATGGATTCTAGTTTCCCTTAGGCTTGAAGATCCCCTACCATTTGTCTTTCTTTATTTTCTGATCAGTGCTTCCATTTCCCTCAACAGCTCTATCCCCTCTCCAAGGCCTGTCTCTCTTAGTATATGGACGACCCATTTAGCTACCTTAAATCATGTACGGAACATAATGGTGTTTAAATATAAATAGATGGCCTTGGTTTCTACTTACGAGAAGTTTGAGATTAATTGGGAACTCTTTAATTTCTTGTCTCCTCCCTGTCTGCAAGCTTATTTATCTCTGTATCCATTCTCTAGACCCAAGGAGGCATTATCCTTCCTGTTCTGTTCCACCCATCTCATCTGGAACCCTGCACTATCAACAATCTCTCTTTTCTTGTATCTTCGGCTTCTCTCTTCTCCTTCCCTTAGACTAAACTATGGTCAAGTTCTCCCATTCTAGAAAAAAACAGAATAAACTTTTCCTTTATTCTATGATGGGTATAGGTTTTTAGACAATCTCTCTCTCTCTCTCTCTCTCTCTCTCTCTCTCTCTCTCTTTTTCCCATTGTAGCTCATTTGTTTCATGCTTCAATGTCCTGTTTACTAAACCCCCTGCGACCTGATTTTGGCCGCTGATACTATTCAGACCAAGGTTGCTGGTGATTTCCACATCATCAGATACTTTGGGGAATATTCTATCTTTGTGTTACACCAGCTTCTCTGAAAAACTTGACATTTGGGAGCCTACTCCTATTTTTAAGCCTCCCCTACATTCTCTTCTGCTTCACATCCGTGGAATGGTATATGAATACACCAAGTGATTGCTCATATCTTTGTCTTGCATATGCCGTTCTCTCTTTTTGAGATATTTTTATCTTCCTTCCCCTCTGTCTTTTTTACCTGGAGAAATCGCTTTCATCCTTCAAATTCCAGCTTAGACATCACCTCCTCTTTGCTGCCTTGGCAGATTTAATTTCTCAATATGAACATCTTATCACTAAGTATAACTTAGCTGAACACATCTTTCTCCAAATTGGGTTTCCAAAAATTATCTTTCAGTCACAAAGTCTCTTATTTTATTTTAAAATTATTTTTAAAGATTTTATTTATTTATTTGAGAGAGAGAGAGAGAGAGAAAGAGAAAATGGGGAGGAGTAGAGGGAGAGGAAGACAGATACTCAAGCAGACTCTGTCCTGAGCGCAGAGCCCGATCTCGTGATTCTGAGTTCACAACCTGTGTTGAAAACAAGAGTCAAATGCCTAACCAACTGAGTCACCCAGGTGCCCCACAAAGTCTCCTATTTTAAAGCAGAAATGGAAAAAGATGAAAACTTGCACCTTCATCTAATAAAACCTTGTGACATATATCTATTTGCATATGGAGGCAGTGTTGACATAGTGTTACTAGTCATTCCTTTCTCTACCTCTCTATCTTCTTTATCTTTTCTCTCTATTTTAATGCATTTTTAATTAGCATTGACTCTGGCTAATTAGCATTGACTTCTAATATTGAAGATGGTTTAGCAGAAGTATTTATAATGTTTTGAAACTCAAACTAAATTCTTAATTTTTTTTCACCTGAGTTATAAGGTTTTTGTTTTTTTTTCCTTAACAAATAGAATGTGGGGATCCTGGGGGTGCTCAGTGGTTTGGTGCCTGCCTTTGGCCTGGGGCCTGATCCTGGAGTCCTGGGATTGAGTCCCGCATCAGGCTCCTGGCATGGAGCCCGCTTCTCCCTCTGCCTGTGTCTCTGCGTCTCTCTCTCTATATATATATGTCTATCATGAATAAATAAATAAAATATATTTTTTAAAGATTTATTTATTTATGATAGACAGAGAGAGAGAGAGAGAGAGAGAGAGAGAGAGAGAGAGGTAGAGACACAGGAGGAGGGAGAAGCAGGCCTCATGCCAGGAGCCTGATGTGGGACTCAATCCCAGGACTCCAGGATCGCTCCCCGGGCCAAAGGCAGGCGCTAAGCCGCTGAGCCACGCAGGGATCCCCTAAATAAAATATTTTTTAAAAAAAACAAATAGAATGCTTTTTAAAAGACATGGTTTCCCTTATAGCAGGCTACATGCCTGTGTTTTTGTAGGAGAAGCATAAGGTGTGGGTTTAGGTTCAAATATGTGCATGTGCTTGTATTAGGAAAAAAAGAACAATATGGTCATTTTGAAGGCCAATGGTTGAGTCTCAAATATGAATTTTTACTTAACACAACTGAATATCATTTCATTAAGCACCTTGTGTTAGGTTTTAGTTTATAATGTTTTAGGGAAAAGTATTAAGAAAATGGACTATGATGACACTGAAGTCCTATGTACAATTAGATGCTCTGTGCTCTGGGCTGGCTGTGTCTTTCTATTGTTTATGTGTTAGTGGTACTGGCATCACTGATACTTCTGGTTCTCACTGCCATGCAGATTAATGGCACAAACAGTTCTGGCCAATATGGCTTTCAGATGTTGCCTGTCTAGACATAGTCAGGATTACTGGAAACCTGTCTCTTTTCTTTATTTCATGGATACTTTACCCATTTGCACTTACACCTCAGTCTCTAGGGGATAGACATATCTTTTCAGGTTTGATATTTCACAGTCATGATAGGTTTTGTTTTATGGTTTTATAGTTAGCTATATTTGTCCCTACTCTCTCCTCCCCATATCCTCATGAGTTAGTGAAGTAGGTTTACTAAGAAGGATATCCTAAATATTTTGCACATTATCATGTGTAATAGATATAACACTTTTGAAACAATTCTTTTTTTATTCTCTTTTATCAGACTTCTTTCTCCCTACACTCCATCACTGTTATGGTCAGGGCAGGGGTGTATAATTTAAATGCTATGTTTGGAGGAGGAGAGCAGGACAGACATGGGGGACTTCTGTCCCAACAGGAAGAGAGAGGAGGGAGCCCACTGCTCCTAGTTTCAGAAGGATCATCGAGAGAGGTCAGAGGTAGAATGGAGGAGTCAGTGTGTTCTTGAGAGTACCTTGAGTGAAAGACACCCAGAGTGCGTGGTGGGAGGATGTTGTGTGAACGGAAGGCTGCTGTCTCCTCTTTGCAGTTAGGTCTTTCTATATGCTCAAATGCCATTTTGAAAAAGAGTAGGAGGAAATATAAAATATTGAGTCTGTAAATCCCATTAGATGACATGGTTACCTAAAATACCTGTTTAAACCATAATTAGCCTTCTGAGTTCACTAGATTGGGCCAAATTTAACCCCTTTTAACTCTGCTGCCTTGGGTGCTGTGGGTTTGACATGAAGGTTAGTTCAAATGTGAAAAAACAAATAAATTACATTTTTATTTGCGCATGAATATATTTATACATTTGGAACCCTCTTGTGTATAGATGAGAAAGCATGCCTTTCTCTCCTTACAGCATTGAGTCAGTGGTCATGAATGTAGGTTGTGGGTATGGGACAGGAAGGTTTTGTCCCCAAATGAAATTGGCTAATACACCCTAAAAATGGAAAATAGTTCCATGCACGTTAGGTGTGGGGAAAGTGTTTGGTTAAAGCAAGATCCCTGAGTGGTTCTGTTTGGGAATTAGCCTTTGTTGGGGGAATAGTATGAAAGCTTTTCTCGTCATTTTTATTGTCAGGCTGTATGAATACTGTGCTTGACTCTCCCACCTCCATTCCATACCAGCTGATTATTAAAGCCAATTGTAATATTTTTAGTCTCATTGCCAGTAATTGGTGGGGGAATGGATAAACTTACATTTATTTGAGCTGGTGAAAGACAAAGAAAATCTTTCTCGGAACTTTGTGGAAAGAAGTTCTCCCTTAAGAGAGAGAGTTGAGGGGATCCCTGGGTGGCGCAGCGGTTTGGCGCCTGCCTTTGGCCCAGGGCGCGATCCTGGAGACCCAGGATCGAATCCCACGTCGGGCTCCCGGTGCATGGAGCCTGCTTCTCGAACCTCTGCCTGTGTCTCTGCCTCTCTCTCTCTCTCTCTGTATGACTATCATAAAAAAAAAAAAAAAAAAAAAGAGAGAGAGTTGACAGTTTAGCCTAATAATCTGGATGGCAAAGAGGAGAGATGATGAAATGGGGTCTCAGATGCCAGGGCTGAACCATCGGATCAATTGACCCGAAGTGTACTTTTCCTCTGGATGACTTCTAGGATGAGTTAATATATTTCTTTATAGTTAATGTAGCTTGGAGATGATATTCAGTTATTTACAGTACCATGCAACGTGACTGACACAATAGACCACTGGTATTTTTCTCTATGGCAAAGAATGAAATTATCTAGAGAGACAAAATTTGTTTGATCATTATTCCATAGGCATTTTCTCAAACTCTATTTGTAGTGCTTCCATGTAGACAAATAATTTATTAGCTTGATAGTCTAAACATCTGATTCCATTCCTGATTCTTCTAGTGACTAGAAGTGCAAGCATTAGTTTCTTTAGGTTTTTGTTTCCTCACTTGTGGGATGAAGGTGCTAGATGTGAATCTCATTGATTCTTAGAACTTAGTGTACATTTTTAAAAATGTGTGAGAGGAGTGCTTAAAATGAAGATTCTTGGGGACCTCCTTTAAATATTCTGATTAATTATTATCAAGTTAGTTCTAGAGATATTCTAATGGAAGGTGGTTCAAGGACTGCATTGAGGAAATCTGAACTAGAGGCACAGTAAGATCCCTAAGAGTTAGCTTAAAGTCCAATTTGTCTTACCTATCAACAGTTTTTACCTCTACCATTCTTGTATTTTATTCTTTTCATTTGAGAGGAAACCATGGGTTCTAACAATGAAGCTTTATTGGGATGGATGACTAAATGTAAGGAGATATAGAATCATCTTGTAGGAAGGAACCACAAGAGGTCAATGCAGTTCACCTCCTTGCTTCTGGCCTTGGCTGCATCAAAAGTGCCCAGGCAAATGGGCATCTGCTTCTGTTCACAGGGATCTCAAGAAAGTGATGACATATCTACCCTGGGTTATTGATTCATGTGAGCACTTTCTAAGTATATAGGTCAGGGAATCATATAGTCTGACTAATCATATATTCACTTTTGTGGATTTCATCATAGCCTGGTATGGGTGCCTAATTTTCAAAGATTTGGGAAATGAAATAAAACATTTGAAACTAATATTATCCTGAGTACCATTTAATCATTGGAGATTTGAAAAGGAATTCTTGACCTCATTAGAAGGAATGCTTGAACTGGTGATATAAAGGAAGTCTGGTTAAATTGATGTTCATAATTGAGAGAATACTGACTGATGGCAGTTCTTCCTTATAGTTGGTTTAATTTCCTCTTGCTGCGATTTAAGCTGGTTTTCTCTTACATTGTTCTCTATGGAGTGGGAATAAACTGTAATTACTATTCTCTCCATAATAATCCTTCATTCTTTTTGAAGAGTTATTAACTTTCCCTTAAGTCTTCTCTTTATAAGGCTAAAAAAGTTCTACTTCTCTTAACCTTTCCTCATATATTCCATTTTTCAGATATTGTCATTTTCATTATGTGTTCCTGGACTTGCTCCAAATTTTCCACATCTTTAAGCAATAGTGTTGTAAATAATACTATAATAACAGCTCTGGCCATCATAAGGTGCAGTTTCCATGCCTTTTATTTAAATGGAGAAAGAGCAGTGTAGTGGATTCAAGTCCAAGGTCTAATAGTTTGGCGAAGGCGTCAAAACATGGCCCCAGTTTCCTTGTCTGTAAAATGGGTGTAACAATAGTTTATTCCTATATCATAGATTATTCAGAGCATTGAAGAAGTCTCTATACATAAAGAACTCACAACTATACCTAGCATGAGGCTGTTACCATAGAGGGTAAGTCATGGAAAAGTGAGAATGTAGAAAGAATATTAGTTTTCCAAAATAAAGCTAGTTTTATTCATAAAGAGGCCATGTTATATGTAAGTAATATAAGGCTCATTAGCTATTGAACAAAAACTTGTATTGTTTGTAGTGAAAACCTTTAATGTTGTATATACTGCTAGCTGTCAGGAAAATGTTGTAAGATACCTGGGTTTCATGCTTTTACTTGTCTTGGGACTTAGTGAATGCATCCATAAAATAAGAATAACAAGGCTTGTCCTCCTGATCTACATAAAGTTTTTCGTTTCTTTTGGGAGTCTAGTATGTGGATTTCTAAAACTAACATTTGGTTAACAGATGGTGGAAGTTGGGAGAATAAGGCTGCAAATCATGACAGTAACAATCTACTGAAGAAGGAGAAAAGATTAAAATAAATAAGTCTCGCCTCTAAATACCAAAATTCAATGGCAGAGCCTGAATCCAGGTTGGTTTGAAATGCATGATTTTCCATCTTATTTGGAGACAATATCATGTTGTGGTTCGGTGTGTAGGCTTGGACATTGACTTGAATTCAGATTCTGATTGTGGGATACTCGTTGGGTTACTTGTCCTCCCTGAGCCTCAAATGCCTTATCTGTAAAATGGGGATATTTATGCCTACTTTACAGGGTTGTTTTAAGAGTAAAAATAAGATAATACATGTAAACTACTTAGCAAAGTGACAATAGATAGTTCTCAATAAATGGTACCTGTTATAATAGTTATGATGGTTCTCTATTTTGGAAGTATCAGAATTCAAAATAATTAATTCTTCTTAGTCTTTCTGAGCACAAGTCTGTCTGAATGCTGTGCCTGGACCGTACCTGTGAGAATCTGAGGTTTTGGGGAGTGAAGGTTTAAGTGATAAAGTATGAACAGGGAATGAAATGGTAATGTCTTCTTTCCAAATCTGAACTCATTTGCTCAAGTGAAGTGTTGATGGGGGATGAAGGGCAGCCCAGAGGAGAACTGAGGTGGGGGAGGCAGAATGGGAAGCCACATATGATAATGCAAACCACATTTCCTGACTTGACCACTTAGTTTTTTCCCTTGGGAAATTTTTACTGGTATTTTGCCTTACTGTGAGTCTTTGCACTTCCTGTTATGAACTGGTTAAGAAGATAATTATACCATGGTTATGGGAAATGGTAATGAAATATACCTTACGACACAGCAAGAGAACAAGGCCTCTGCCATTTGGGAGACACTGGAAAAGCAAGCCCCTGCCCCTGCCCTTTTAAAGTAATATTTGTTACTTTTAAAATTTTAAAGTATTATCTTATTTTAGAAATTGATTATTAAAGAGACAAATGTGCCCATTATTCATAATAATTACTGTTAGCATTTTGCCATTTTTTCTTTTCCTTTTTCTCAATCTCTGTGATCTTATAATTATTTATGCATATAGTAGGTATACAACATATGACTTTTAAAATTTTTATATAATATTTAAACAAAACGAGTCAAAATACACATATATAAATGTTTTCATCCACTTTTCAACAGTACTTGTGCAATAAAAATTTCCTCTTAGAATTGCACATATTTTTGAAGTTTGTATTTCATTTTGTGTTTGTAATATAATTTATGTAGCCTGACTGGTAGTTAGCTTATTCCCAGTTTTTTTAAATGTTATGAATGAAGCTGCAATAATCACCCTTTCTCCCAAATTCCTATGCATAGCTGTGGTTAATTCCCTGGAATAAATTTCTCCCCACAGATGTTAGGTTCCCTACATGTTGTCAAGTTAACTTCTAAGAAGATAGTGGCATGTTATAGTTTGTTAGCAGCATACAGAAGTTCTTATTTTACTCCACCATCAACAAATTAACATAATTTTGACACTTTGTTAGTTTGCTACATAATAAAGAGTTTCTCATTGTTTTTGTAATGTGTTTATGTGTGTGCCTGTGTTGGGTTTTGAAAATAGGTGAATTTGAAAAGATTCTTGTCTAATTGTATTTCTTTCATTTGTTAATTTCTATTAATGTACTTTGCCAATAAATTGAATATTTTTATTATTTTCTTATGAGTTTATACATATACTTGCCTATGTATGTGTTTATATCTCTCTAAAGGTTATATAGCCTATCATAAATATTATACTTTCCACTATTTTTTATTTGTATTTGCATGTTGTTTATAATATTCGACATGACTTTTTCAAATTTGGTATATGTGACTCTATCAATACTTTTCTTGGTGTTTCTAATGCTTAGAAATTCTGAGATCCATGTATTGCTTTTTTAAAAAATATATATTTATGGTTTATTTTTATTTGTGAAATAAACCACTTAATTCATCTTGAATTTAGTATAAGATATTGTACAAATTAACAATCTTTTTTTTTTGTCTAAACTTAACCTTTCTTTTAGTTTAGTTTTGTTTTCTTTCTTTTTGATAAGAAACAAAGATTTCCCTAAGCTAAGCAAAGACTGTAGAAGCAAAGCAATCTGTCTCCCAGCTGCTACAGGCCATGAGAAGTGGGATGGAAAGGGTCAATCACTGGCCCCTGGCTCTGGGGGAGTCTTAAACCAAGGGCCAATGTTGCTATTGCAGAGCTGGCCTGTTTCTGTATTAAGAGAGAGGCATTTAGACGCTTATGCTCTCAAGGTTCCTAGTAAAGTCATAGAAGCAACAATCTTCTGTTGATTGAATTTTAACTTAATTTAATTTAATTTCCTTGGCAATCACAGATGGTGTCATCCAGCAGCTAGAGGCTAAAAAGGGGCACTCTACAAACCGAATGAAAACATATTGAGTTATAATCAGAAGCACAAGCAAATGGAAGCGAAAGTGTGACTATCAACAGTGAGTTGCAGTGTGAATTCTGAGTACAGCAAAAGGCCAGACTGGTCACTATCAAGTGCTTTTTGCAAGTTTAAACAGCAACAGTGATGTCACCTAGGAAAATTCTTCTCAGGGTTAGAATCTACAAGGGAGGGTTCAAAAACGTTAAACATGATGAAGAAATAGTATTACAGTGTTCTTAAATGAGTAGAATCAATATAGTTAAGATATTTGATTAGAAGCAACAGAAAAATTTTTAGTTGAGAGTAGAATTTTATCTCAGTCCAAAGTACCGAGGGACAAACATTGATTGTGCTTTGTCTTATGAAAATATTTATTGCAAAAATCACCGTTTTTTTGATGTTTGATATTTCATGCTGTCTTAAATTGCAAGGCTCTCTGTGTCTGATGAAAAGATAAGGATGAATGGCAATATGTGTCTCATGCAGGGAGAAGGCACTTGTACTCCATTGTATTATACAGGAGAGTCAGACTGGAGGGTGTTCTGAATCATATTAGGACCTCTGCCTCCAGATGTGTTATTTATTCACCCAGTTAACAGCCATTTCCTGTAATCAGTAAAAGCTGATCAATCGTCCCTGATGAAGATGGAGCCAAGAGGTTTCTGGCCAGGGAAACGTCTGTGTCGCTTCTAATCTACCCACACTACTTCCCTGGAAGGAAAGTAGCTGCAGTCTTTTGGAAAATAAAACTAAGCTCTCACCCCAGCTGTTGTGGTCCTCTTTATGGCAGGGTATGGAAGCTCAGGCCTGGGCCATTTTCTGATGTAACACCGATATGATGATACTCCTTCTGTCAGTCTTTGCTATAGATTTGGATGTTTCAAGCCATATTCACTGGGATATGAACTTGCCATTGTTCATTTTTTTCCAATTTTGGTGAATAAATGGTATGCTTTCACAAAAATTTGTTAAGACGTAACCCAGATAAGCAAGTGGATCTAAAGGTGGCTGTCAAATATCCCTTTTTTAAAATAGAAAACCGGCACTTTGAAATGCTCAAATTGTACTATTTTCTATACCTTCTAACAGGTCAGGTGCCAGAGCTTGATGAACGAGATAGAATTGCACAATGGGATCAAAGGGACAGCCAGCCCAGTTTATTTCCAGAGGAAAAGCTTACCAGTACACAAAGGAGAAAAAAAGGGCTCGGCTTGAAACCAATTCTTTCCTGAAGTGCAAATGTAAGAGAAAGGACATTACCAGGAACAGTTATCTCTATGGTTATAGTAGTTGTGTAAGTCAGGCCTGCTCATGAAGAAGTAAATTATTTGACAAACCAGAGAAATATAAGCAGTTCATTTAGATGAAAAGAAAACTCTTGCCAAAACTGTATCTTTAAAAATTTTGTGGCTAATTCAGGTGAAAGCAGCCTTTTCTCTCTTCTGAATTATTTAGGTAATTGATTATGCCCATCTGCTCCTCCAGAGAACGCAAGGACCAAATGCTTTTTTGGCATCTCCTTTTCTATTCTTCCCTTTTATATGACTTACTGCTGTCTAGATCAGGAGTTTGTGTGAATAATCACCTGCCAGCTGTTACTGGTTCTGTTTTTACCTGTTCTATTTGGAAATCTGAGCAATCTGAACCTGGGTTCTATTTTCACCTGTTCTATTTGCAAATCTGAGCAATACAAACCTGCTCAGGTAACATTCCCCAACAGGCTGAGAGTAACTGATTCTTCAGTTGCAAGATTGTACTATCATTGACCACTTTAAAAGTTATGATGAGTCTGCCTTTTGGGCATGTGCAATCTAATTGGTTGTGCAGATAGAATTTTATTTGCCAGAGAGAGCTTATTACAGGGCTGCTTGTCTTGACACATGGAATTTCAGGAACATTTTGTGTAAATCTTCATATGTGGTGATTCTGGCCAGAATAATCATTTGTTTTCAAGTGGTAACTCCAGTTTTCCCATAGCTGTTTTTTGCCTGCTGGCTTTGGTCCTATTCCACGTGATGATGAAGCACTTAAAACTCAAGTGAACAGGGCATTCCAGGTGGCTCAGGAGTTTAGCGCCGCCTTCAGTCCAGGGTATGATCCTGGAGACCTGGAATCGAGTCCCACATCGGGGTCCCTGCATGGAACCTGCTTCTCTCTCTGCCTGTCTCTCTCTCTCTCTCTCTCTCTCTCTGTCTCTCATGAATAAATAAATAAAATCTTTAAAAAAAAACCTCAAGTGACAAATGGAAAACAAATGGGATCTGGCTCTTGTAATGGCCTGCTCCCTGATAGGGTGGCCCATCACCTGAGTGCTAAGACTCCAGTGCAAATATGTGAGCCCATTCATGGAATGAATAATCCCAAGCTAAAATATAGAAGTGGTACAGAGTTAAAATGAAAATGCTCATTTTAGTGTAATTTTCTAGCCAAAATTATAAGTAAGATGTGTGATATATAAAGAGAAGTTCTCTAAACTTAAAACCCAAACCCTTGTGTTCAGGTCTCCTTTCTGATAATTATTAGGTTCATGGCCTTGGATAAACCATATAAATTTTCTAAGCTGAGGGTTATCCTTCTATAAAATGGGGATAATGGTACCTGCCAGACCTCCCTGGGTTATGAGATTTAAAGGAGAACCTGAAAAACAGTGAGCTGTAAGTCAGCTGTGTAACTATATTCCAAAGGGGGAATTTGTTTAGAATAATAATAGGTATTGAGCACCCAGTCTGTGTCAGGAATTGTTCTGTTTTATATCTAGGCACTCATTTGATTGTCACCAAAATCCCCACGAAATGGGTACTATTATTGTTTGTTACACTTTTCAGATGGAGACACTAAGGCTCAGAAAGGTCAAGTAACTTGTCATAGGTAAACCAGCAGAGAAGTGGTTGGGCTCTGGAGTCTGAGCTATTAGCATCTCTACCTATACTGCCTGTCTAGGAGTAAGTGGGTGTGGGTCTTTGAAAAGTGCCATTCTAGTCCTTGTTTTAGATAAATTGGCTGACTCTCTGGTTTAATTAAGACAGGTCTTGTCTGTCAGGGGATTCCTGAGGTCTCAGTCATGTGGGATCACTGGGCATGATATCTGCTGTTGAGATCAGTGAGGACATCTGAGTCCCCCTCCATATCCTCTCTCACCCACCCTTCTGGATCTGCCTGGAAGCTAATGGTAACAATAGCAAGGTTGTATGGAAAATAGCAAGAACAGTTTGGAAGCCTATGGGTCCACTTTATAGGTTCTCCTCAAATTAGACCTTTTCCTTCATTTTTAAGATTTATTCACTCATGATTACTACCCCTACCCAGGGGTGCAAGAATTGACAGTTTGTCCTGAACTTCACATTAGTGCATACCACCTTCCTTTGACTTCTGGAGTTCTGTGGTGATTCTTCTTGATCAAATCCATGCCTTCCTATTAGGGGCTTATCAATTATGTCTAGGAAGCTCAATGATAGACTCCCGTAGGTCCATCTTTCTTAGAGGGAACAAACAAATCATCAGGAATTTTAAAGCCATGTTACCTTGCTACTTGCTGTGCACGATGAAATTTCACATGATAAATCATGAGATCCTGGCAAGATTCTGTTGTTTGCCAATGAATTTTGATTTGGTTTTAGAGTAGTGGGAAGTGCAAATACAATTAGGTTTGAAAATTATTCAAGAATCATTTTAATGCTCTCAGGAGATTACTCTGCTAACCCACATGGATTTCTTTTCCCTATCAGAATTTAACCACTTCAGGGGAGATTTTGATCGGAAAAAAGATATAAAATCTTTTAGATTGAGTTCAGTCTACTGACATAAATTATTGGGCAACGGGATCCCTGGGTGGCGCAGCGGTTTAGCGCCTGCCTTTGGCCCAGGGCGCGATCCTGGAGACCCGGGATCGAATCCCACATCGGGCTCCCGGTGCATGGAGCCTGCTTCTCCCTCTGCCTGTGTTTCTGCCTCTCTCTCTCTCTCTCTCTGTGATTATCATAAATAAAAAATAAAAAAAATTATTGGGCAACTGCTTACATTTGCTTAACACTTTGAAAAGATGAAAACAGGTGTTAAATCTTAAATTTAATATAATGTGACATTTAAAAACTGAACTTGGTTTTCTTTATGAAAGATTTTACCTCCTTACAAAATGATAATGGATAATAATAGCTACTATTTATGAGCTACCTCCTCTGTATTAGGCACTTCATGTAACCTTTGCTCTTCCTCCCAGCCATCTTTGCAAGGTAGAGATTATGATTTTTTAAATTTTACATATGATAAAAGTTTTAGTGTTCTCTCAAAGAGGTAAAGTAACTTGCCCACGGTCACAAATCTGGTCATCAGTAGACTGGGAATTCAGATCCTGGACATCGTAACTCCAACCCAGTTTTACCAAACACCCTCTCAGACCTGCTGGTCCCTAAGAAGAAAGGGGAAGGCATGGAACTTCTGTCTCATCCCTTCTTTGACATCACCAGTTAGTAACTGAAATCACAGCTTCAGCCTGTGCTGGCCAAGTGCACCTAGGATAAGCCAGGGGTTTTAAAGGAACTCAAGAGAGAAATCCAGAATATGTTCTTTTCATTCTGGATTAGTAAATAAGCAGATCTTAGGCCCTTTGAAGGGTAGAATAGTAGAGCATAATGGTTAGGAGCTTAGGTTTAGAATTACCCAGATTTTGTTCTAATGCCAGCTTTACCAATCTGGGCATGTTTCTTACCTGCTTTGCATTTTAGTCCGTCAGTTGTAAATGGAGCATAATAACTGTTTATAGTTTATGTGGATTAGACAAGAGGTTGTAGGTAAAGCATTTAACATAATGTTTGGCAGTTGGTGGGCTCAACATTGTCATTTATTATCATTGTCATATATTGTTCTGGAGGGAGAAAAAAATTAGCAGTCAGCAAAGGTCATCTCCATTGCTCAGATTATAGCTTTATCCACATCTTTTCCTTGTTTTTCTTATGTACCCAAAACCCTTAACTAGTTAACATGGGAAAACTGTGTATCTTTAAAGAAGAAGGTGGATTTTAGCTTATATCTCTGTTAATTTTACCAAATTCTCATATACTTCAGGTACATACTATTTCATGTAATTTTCACAATGGTATTAGATGACCTTCAAGCAGATATCATGTTTCCATTTTCATAGATGAGGAAGCCTACAATCAGTTCAAATCATTCATTTATGACTACATTGCTATCTAATGGCAGAATAAAAACTGGATTCTGGGTCTTCAGACTCTCTCTACTTCCAGAATTCCCTTTAGCACACATAGGCAGGGTTTTGTGGAACCTCTAGGTGTCTGGTAATATCACCCAATATAATGATGACAAACATTCTTGTTGCACTTACTGTAGTAAGGACTTTATACACATAATTTGATTTAGTCCTGAGCACAGCCTAAGCAGTAGATACTGTTATACAGGTGAGGAAACTGGAGCTTGGGGAGGTTAAGTAGCCTCCCATCACATGTTATGTGAATGTGAAAGTGTTTGTTTAAATACTGAGATCTTATAGTGTGGTAATTCCATCTGGAGTGAATAAACCTATGGATTTGGGTAAGGAATGATCACTGAAGTTGCCATGAGACCTCCAAGCTGGTCTTGCTGAGGCTGCTGGGCATATGGTTCCTTTCTTGGAGTGGGGCTTGGCTTCCTCTCTCAGATAGGAGCACATGAAACCCTGAGGTTATGGTTTGTGGGCTGGAGGCTAAGAGATTAACACGGAAATATGGGTAAACCTATTCTCTTTATATTAAAACCAGTGGGAGGGGGTAGTGTAGAATAAGATGCTAAATTTACATGAATGTTAGAGAATAAACAGGAAACTTCAACTACATTTTGGGTTTTTTGGTTCTGTTCTGAACCCCCTAGGGACATGAGCTTATTGGCTGCTGTTATCAGGGGCACTTTGGTAGAAAAGTTCTGGAAATCCTGACTCAGCCAGCGCAACAAAGTCTCCTCCTTGCTTTGGCAAATGATAAACACAAAGATCACTAAGCTTGATTGCTTTTTGCAACTCACTGCAGCAAGAAGCTGTTGGCCGTTGATTAGCAATGGGCACATTTTTCATCAAAGGCTTTGCCCTCCCCTTGCTCTACTAATCCTGTTTGCAAGCATTTCCCCATAGAGATCGCTACTTCCTAATAATGAATAAGCTCACACTAGTGAGTTCAAACTGGCAAATTGCCACCAGACATTTATTAGCTCTGGATTAATGGATCAAGACTCAAACTTTCTAGTTAAAGGAACAAGACAAACCCTCAGGATTCAAGACTCTTAAAAAAAAAATCCCCATTCACTTGGCATTACCATTTCTTGCAGTCCTGGGAGCTGGTCCCCCGTTATAGAGTTCCCCCCCCATAGAGTTCAATTTGTAAGTAAAGTCATAAGGAGGACTTAATTTTTTAACCATTTTGGAACAGGGAAAATTGTCAACCCCAGAAAATGTCCTCATTGTGGTCTAGGGAATTTTGAATAGACTGGCATTCTGACAGAATTTACTGCATATTGTGTAGTACACAGGAGTATGTTAGGAGACTAACTGGCCAGTACATCATGTATTTGAGAGAGCAGGAGGAGTAAAGTGGTCAGTTTGGAGAAGAAACAAATCCAGGAGTTATGTGGGTTGTTTGAAGATTGTGGACAGCCCCCCCCCCCACCACCACCAGGGAAGAACTTCACTCTTATTCATAACACTCCAGATAACTGAGCAGGGACCACCAGGTGGGAGCCCTGGGAAACAGATTTTGACTCAGACAGAAAATGGAGTTTCTAGAATAGTGAAAGATACTCAGAGTTAGAGTGGCTGCTTCAGGAAGCATTTCCTCCTCATTTTCAAAGGGAAAAGGAAGAGAAGGGGGAGCTTACTTTAGGACTATGAGCTGGGACTTTCCTAGATCATTTCTTTTCAACTACTTGGTACTACTGCAAATTTTATGCTGTCACTCTCTTTGTTCACAGAAGGAAAAAACTCTCTAAAAGGTGCAGTGGGGATTACTGATGAGAGAATCAAGCAGGTTCATTGGGAGAGAGGGGGTGATTGGATGATGGGGGAAAGGGTGGAAACCGTGTGGCATTTCAGGTTTTTAAAATGTACAGGTCAGTCAGTAAGGCTAACTATTGGCAGCTTAGATGACACAGAGTTGAAGGTTGTTCATACTGGAGTGATCAAATAGCTATGAGCCAGTATCATTTATGTTGACGGTGAGGCGATCAAGAAAGATACAGAGAAAGACAAGAAATAACAAATGTTGGTAAGGGTATAGAAAAGAGGGAAAGACAAGAAATAACAAATGTTGGTAAGGGTATAGAAAAGAGGGAACTCTTATACACTACTGGTCAAATGCAAACTGGTGCAACCACTATAGAAAACAGTATGGCGTTTCCTCAAAAAATTAAATATAGAAATACCGTATGGTCCAGTAATTCCACCACTGGGTTTTTACCCAAGAAAAATGAAAACACCACTTTGAAAAGATGTACACATCCCTATGTTTATTGCAGGATTATTTACAATAGCAAAGGCATGAAGGGAGCCCAAATGGCCATTGATAGTTGAATGGACAAAGATGTGGTGTATATGTGTGTACACACACAGACACACACACACACACACACACACACACTAGAATATTACTCAGGCATAAAAAAACAGTTTGCCATTTGCTACAACATGGATGGACTTAGGGAGTATTATGCTAAGTGAAATAAGTCAGAAAAAGGCAAATACCACATAATTTCACTTATATTAACGCAGACTGGGCCACCAGGGCTCCTCCGCTCCGCGCCGCGGCCTCAGCCTCCGCCTCCCCGAACCTCCACCAACCGGCCTCCGCCGTGGCCTCCGGATGCAGCTTCCCGGGGACCCCGGGACCCCAGGCCGCTGCCATTTACTGAGCACCTACTGTGTGCCCAGCGGTGGGGTCTGGCGCCACTTACGGGAGGCGGGGCCACCCCTGGCGATCCCGGCGGGAGCGGCGCCTGCTGCCCCCCGAAGACAGCCCCCTGTGGCGGTACCTGCTGAGCCGCTCCATGCGGGAGCACCCGGCGCTGCGGAGCCTGCGGCTGCTGACCCTGGAGCAGCCGCAGGGAGACTCCATGATGACCTGTGAGCAGGCGCAGCTGCTGGCCAACCTGGCGCGCCTCATCAAGGCCAAGAAGGCGCTGGACCTGGGCACGTTCACAGGCTACTCCGCCCTTGCGCTGGCCTTGGCGCTGCCCCCGGCCGGGCGCGTGGTGACCTGCGAGGTGAACCCGGGGCCCCCGGAGCTGGGGCGGCCGCTGTGGAGGCAGGCCGAGGAGGAGCACAAGATCGAGCTCCGGCTGAAGCCTGCCCTGGAGACCCTGGACGAGCTCCTGGCCGCGGGCGAGGCCGGCACCTTCGACGTGGCCGTGGTGGACGCCGACAAGGAGAACTGCGCCGCCTACTACGAGCGCTGCCTGCAGCTGCTGCGCTCCGGAGGCGTCCTCGCCGTGCTCAGCGTCCTGTGGCGTGGGGAGGTGTTACAGCCTCAACCGCGGGACGTCCAAGCCCGGTGTGTGCAAAACCTGAACGAGCGCATCCTGCGGGACGCCAGGGTCCACATCAGCCTCCTGCCTCTGGGCGACGGCCTCACCTTAGCCTTCAAGATCTAGAGAGTGGCCTCAACGGGACCCGGGAACCCCAGACCTCAACTGAGTTTTAAATTCGACAATAAAGTGGGGGCCTGGGAAAAAAAATGAATGAATAAATAAACAAAAGAAAAGAAACTCTTACAGAGGACAAAGTGGTGATTGCTAGAGGGGAGTGGATGGGGGAAGGACAAAATACATAAAGGGGATTAAGAGACACAAACTTTCATTACAAAATAAAAAGTTATGGCAATGAAAGTATAACATAGGGAATATAGTCAATAATACTGTAATAATGTATGGTGAGTATACTTACTGCGGTGAGCATTGAGTAATGTATAGAATTGTCAAATCAATATGTTGTACACCTGAAACTAATATAACATTGTATGTTAATTATACTTCAATAAAAATGAAAGATGCAGGGAATTATGAGATCAGATCTAGAATCATAAAGAAGAAGGTGTAATCACCATCCTCAAGCTTTCATGATGGAGAGAGAGAAGTATATAATGCTAGGCTCAGAAGATAGAGATTCTTGATATTTGGCAGAGAAACAATGATCTGGAAGCTGCCTCAGGAGTTCGATAAAAGCTGTTACTCTCCCACCAATATCCTAAACATTAATTGTTTGAATGTGCAGAACTATTATGCCTAGAGTTAGTGGGGACAAAAAAAGAGAAAAGAATGTGACTTCTGTTCTCATTCTGACTGAATAAAAAAGACATGCAATAATGCAGCAAAGGATGGGGCTTTTAGGTTTAGAGGAGCCTTTGGTACTTTTGAGTTTGGGCCTTGAAGGAATTAGCCAAGGTTGAGGCAGATGGACATTGAAGTTAAGGATCCCTTAAGGATTCCTCTGGAGCTCAAGTAATACCACCGAGAGGGCAATTGCAAGATGCACTGAGAGCGTGGTCTGTGAGTTTCCTGGAGCAGAGGGAACTGAATTGGTGAGTAATATGATCCCAAGAAAGGCCTTTAGCCTCACTCAAATGAAGCTGAGAAGCTTGAATTTAACCCTGATTCTGTGGTAATGGTCCCCAAATGAGGGGAAAGAAGATGGAAAGATCTTGGTCAAAGAATAATCGCCCATTAGAATGAAATTGAAAGGAAAATTCATTCTCTCAGTGCTTCAGCTGCTACTTTATGGTAGATGATTTTCAGATCTGTATTATTAATACCTGCATTTCCCTCACCATCACTAGCTGTTTTAATGATACCCACCTTGCCAAGTCAAATGCCAGCATTATTGTTATTCTTTCTCATAACTACTCCTTCCATGGTCGTACTATCCTCAGCAGCCCTGCCATGTTCTGACACTCTTTAAGAGTGAATTACCTGAAGTTATTCTCAAACTCCCTTCTTTCTTCCCTTTGGCATTTAATGGTTGAATATTTTTTGTCAAGCAATGTGTTAGGGAAACCAAGTTGAGTAAGTCTTGGTTCCTGCTCTAGAGAGCTCATGAGAAAGACAAAAACAAGAAGAAATGTGCAGATGGTTTTGGGGACAGGAGAGCCCTGGGGTGAGGGAGGCAGGAAAGGCCACCTGAAGGTGATAACCAGAGCTGAGGGTGAAGAGTTGAGAAGGAGCCAAAAGGAGAGAAGGGAGGGTCATTTCAAAAGGAGGGAAATGTGTATACAAAACACAGAGATGAGAATGGTGACTGTATTGCTGAAGCATCAGGTATGGCTGGGAGTATTGAGAAGTGAGGCTGCCCAGGTAGTCCTCATGCAGCAATTCTAGTCTGATAATACCTATCTACTTTTCCAGATACTATATTGACAGAACTGGATTATCTTACTACTGAAGCCACCCAGAAGTGCAGATTTAACCAATTTCTATGCCTAAAGCTCATTCTAATCTTTAGTTCTTGCAATACCAAATAATGTTGCTGAAAAGGTCCCAAATTTGTTTTGAATTACATATAATTTTCCATTATTGTTTGAAGACCCCTTGCTGAAAATGTTTTTCCTCCCCAATCTCTGTGTTACCTAGCTGTTAGCATGATTCCAATTTGGGAGAGGGGTGGATCTTTTTATGCCTGACACCACACCTCAGCATCCACCCCCCAGTTCTCACCCAGGACATTGATTTTCTTTCCTTTAGGCCAACCATGATCATCTCTTCCTTACAATCCCATGAAGGCTCCTGTCTTTTATGAACTGCATCACCTAGAATTGGTCACTGTTCTTGGATTTTATTTTGTTGAGGACTGATTTTTAGAAAATTTAGAAGGAAGAACATTTCTTTGTTTTTTTTTTAATTTTTTATTTATTTATGATAGTCACAGAGAGATAGAGAGAGAGGCAGAGACACAGGCAGAGGGAGAAGCAGGCTCCATGCACCGGGAGCCCGACGTGGGACTCGAACCCGGGTCTCCAGGATCGCGCCCTGGGCCAAAGGCAGGCGCCAAACCGCTGCGCCACCCAGGGATCCCGATTTTTAGAAAATTTAGAAGGAAGAACATTTCTTTGTTTGTTTGTTTTTTTTAATTTTTATTTATTTATGATAGTCACAGAGAGAGAGAGAGAGGCAGAGACACAGGCGGAGGAAGAAGCAGGCTCCATGCACCGGGAGCCCGATGTGGGACTCGATCCCGGGTCTCCAGGATCGCGCCCTGGGCCAAAGGCAGGCGCCAAACCGCTGCGCCACCCAGGGATCCCTGTTTTTTTTTTTTAAACTGCAGAAGAAAATATCCTTATTATTCAGCATATTTATGTAATATTCATATAGAAAACTCCTCCAGGAATGTTTGTCTCCCTTGATTAAGTGGTATGTATGTATGTGTATATAAAACTGAGAGCTAACTTTGATGTTTAACTTTAGTAATTATATTTGCCAGTTTTGGTATAAATATTTCTTCCCTTCCCCTATACAAATACTAAAAAAAGATTTAATGTCCTTATTTTATATTTTTTATAGTGAGTTATCTCAGCTTATTTTATTCCTTCCTTCCTTCCTTCCCTCATTCCTTCTTTCCTTGCTTCAACAAATATTTTTTTCTACTATCTCTAAGCCTAGATCCTGTGGTAGGTCTAGGGGCAGGGTCCACAGTTGGTTTTGATACAACAGGAATCACCAATAATAATAAATGCTGCCTTTTATGTTGCATTTGTTTTATGATAAACCTAATAGTAGGTAATTTTCATGTGATATTTCATTAGTTATGCAAATAAATGAGACTAAATAAAGTTTAGTGAAAAGATGGGAAATGTTATTAACCACATGGCAGATCTGGAAAGCCTTAAATTAAAGAAGTTGATTGGGCTGAGGACTACAGGGATGAATAAGTGTTGTCATGGATGGGAATAGGAATGACATTCACAATGGCATGGAATCACTCAAGGGTCTGATCTATTTAGGGCACAGAGAGAAGATCAGTGTAATTTTGCAGAGGTTGCTGTAAGGTGACTGGCAAGAGATAGCACTGACACAGGTTGGAATCAGATAGTCACATAATTTGTAAGCCAAGCTAAAGAATTTATCTCTACAGAATAATTAGAAGCTTTTAAAAAGGAGATGAAGATGACCATGCTGATTATTATTAGGATTATGCTTTAGACAGCAATGAGAAACAGGCTGGAGCAGGGAGAGGATAGTGGCAGGGAGCAGATGACAGACCTGATGAGAAATGATCCTCTGGCAATGGAGATGTTAAGAAGGGGAGAGATAGAAATCAATGATTGGGATAGGAATGGAAGAATTTGGAATCTGATTAGATATAGAAGATAAAGGAAAGGGATTGAACATAACTTCAATTTCCCATATGCCTTGAAGGTATTTGAGTCATAATAAGGTCTCAATAAATGCTTGTTGAATAAGCAAATGAAATTGATATCATTCATAGGGATGAGATGGTTTTAGACCAGCCAAGTTGAAGGTGTCTTCTAGGGGAGAGATCTATATGGTGAATTATAAGTGATGATTATTCCAAAAGTAGTTTGCTACTATTAACACATCCTTTAAATATTACCTGTGAGTTATTTCCCTCATTTTTTTCATCTTTTCCTCAAAAGTAGACACATTTCATGTAGATGGAGATCATGTCTTAAATTCTTTCCCTCTCCCAATAACAGCCAGGACAGTGATTTCTACATATGGTTAGCAAGCATTTATTGAGCCCTTGGTATGTGCCAAGCAGTTTTAAGGGCTTTATATATAGTAATTAATTAAATCTTCCTGACAGATCTTTGAGCTAGGCTGGTTTTTTTTTTTAATCTCTATTTTAACTGAAGAAATGGAGGCCAGAGAACTTAAATTGTTTGTCATAGGTCCCCCATTTATTCCAAACTGAAGCTGGATTTGAAGCTAGGCAATCTCATTTTAAGAGTCCTTGTGCTTTTCCCAAATGAAGCTGCCCCTGCTACCCAGAACCAGTGAGCTAGCTCATCAAGAAGTCTGCTGTGCCACTGGAATTCTGTTGACTGAGTTTCATTGACAAGTTTGTGTGAATGCTGCCAAAAGACATTTTTGCAGTGAGCCAGATAAAAAAGTGAAAGAGAATGGCCAAAGCCTCAGGAGTAGGGCAATTATAATACATACAGAGATACAAAAGATAATTGCTGACTGAACTATTAGCAGGCTGGAGATAAAGTTTATTTGCATATTATTAAGAATAATGAGATTTTAGAGTTGGAAGATTCTTAATTGTTATAGAAACGTTACGGTATGATTAAGAAAGAGATGACATGGAAAGGGAATATATACAATCTTGTAAAGTATCCATGTGAGGGAGAGCAGCCCCACTTGAACTGCCTGTCTATATAGTTTACATTTGAGCAGAGAGAGAGAAGGTATTGCCAGCTCATTAAATATAAGCATTGGGTTGGTTCCCACTCCAGTGCATGTGATAAGTAAGGTTAGAAATGTCCCAGCTGGTGTTACATGGGTATAATGCCTGGGATATACTAATACACAACATAACATACTTCTGAATCCCAAAGCATTTATGAGGCAATCAGGACATAACAATTATTACATTCAAAAGTCGAAGACAGGTAACAGAAGTTAAAAAAGAAAAGTTTTTTTTGGAAGTTATGTGGAAGGGGAAGTTTGTAGGGATCCCTGGGTGGCGCAGCGGTTTGGCGCCTGCCTTTGGCCCAGGGTGCGATCCTGGAGACCCGGGATCGAATCCCACATCGGGCTCCCAGTGCATGGAGCCTGCTTCTCCCTCTGCCTGTGTCTCTGCCTCTCTCTCTCTCTCTCTCTGTGACTATCATAAATAAATAAATTAAATTTAAAAAAAAAAAGAAGGGGAAGTTTGTATTCCCAAATGCTGATAGGGCCAGTTGTAGAATCAGTGCTTGGAAGTAGTTACAGGAAGCTAAATTGTTAACTCAATATTATGTCCTGGACTTTGTAACAGAAGATGCTGTTCAGCAAAGAGCAGACCACCTGTCATTAGAACTGTGCAAATGAGATTGGAGGAACAAGTCATATTTTTTTTATACCATACTTTATACTTGAATGCTTTCCATGGAAGGTATAAAGAGGTTAAATAGTAGCTAAAGTCATAAGCAATAGAGTAGAGATTTAAGCTCGTATAATATGGCTCCATTGTTTTTTCTCTTAAATTCTATGCCATGCTCCTCTCCTAGGTGATCATAGAGAAGGATCCAAAAAAGTCTTAATAGAATACAACTCTGTATCTAGGTATATATTTGAGAAAAAGTTTTAAAATGTACTATTATTCCCACCCTCCATTCTGTATACTTGATGCTATTAATCAAATACCAATTTTGTAAAATGGTCCCTAGGGCCATATTTAGAGTATATATATCATAAATGGAATGCTCTGCTTTTGCAGAAAAATGAGAAAATTGGCTAGCTACTGTCTACAATAATAGGCATTTTAAAATCTAAAATCAATCTGTAAGTTAAAGCATTGAGAATGCATTTCCCACATTAATTCATTCAATTAGCTCAGTAAATATTTATTGAGAACTTTCTATGTGCTAGGCAATGCTCTAGGCATTCAGGAATGTAGCAATGAACAAAACTGACAAATATCTCTACCTGTATGTACCTTAGGCTGCAAAGAGACAGGCAGTAAATATTAAACACAACAAATAAAAACATATAATAGGTGACATGGATACTGACGTGGTGAGCATAGGTCTCACTGAGAAAGTGCTAGTTGAGTGAAGACTAGAGTGAAGACACTTGAATGAGAATAAGTTGGTTGTGTGCGTGTCTGGGTAAGGGGCATGCCAGGTAGTGGGAACAACCAGTGCAAAGGCTTTGAGGTGGAAGCATGCCTTGTGTGTTAGAAATAGCACAGAGGCCAGTGTGGCTTTAGCAGAGTGAATGAATGGGGCAGTGGTAGGAGATGAGGTCAGATGGATAATTGGGCCCAAATAATTTGGAGTTATGTAAACCATTTTAAGTACAATTTTTACTTTGAGTGAAACAGGGAGTCATTAGAGGGTTTTGAGCAGAAAAGTGACATGATCTCTTTCTGGTTGCTATGTTTAGAATAGAGTGTTTGGAGCAAGAATAGAAGCAGTTATAGGGTTATTACAGTAATTGAGGAGGGATGTTAGTAGCCTCCAAGGTGGAGAATTAGAAGTAGCCATATTCTATATATCTTTAGGCTTTGTCATCTTTCTGGATGTATTACTTTTCATAACCAGGAGAACTGGGGCTGGGTTCCTTTCCTCTCCTGACTGATGACTGTTCACGTCCTTGTAGTTTTCCATTTTCAACATCATCCTTCCTCCTTACTGGCCATCTACAGTGTTCTTAGTGTTCTGTGGAGCACCACTGAGGGGGTTCAGGAATTGTGTCTTATACTGCACCATACAATGGAGACTGAGGAGGAAGCATGAACCCAGCCCCAGCTCCCCTGGTTATGAAAAGTAATACATCTGGAAAGATGACAAAGCCTAAAGATATATTTTCCTGCATCCTTGTGTAGGTCCCTCCAAGTAAATATATTTAAACAGTGAATGGACAAACCTAATAAAACCTGTGGCCTGATGGGGATCTTGTGTAAGTCACTACTGGCTTGATTGTTTTCTTGCTGTGTTTAAAACCACATGTCATGGCTAGGGGTTGAGCAGTGGTGGGAAATGCCAGAAGACATCCTAGGACAGGCAAGTAGGGCAGACTCACAGTGCAGACAGGTGCCCATGTACTTTCTCATCTGGAGACATTCTGAGGAGGAAGTCCAAGCAGGCATTCTAGGGCACGTCAGGAAGCTCTGGTCTTAGGCAAAACCAAACATTTCTGAAAAACTAAGGTGATAATAATGGCATATTGAGCACTTATTATGTAGCAGGCACTGTACTAAGTATTTTAATCTTTCAATGCTTTTATACTTCTATTGGTCCTGTGAAGTGGGTATTTTTAATATTTCCATTTTTACAGAAGGAAGTTTAAGGATCAAATGACTTGTTTAAGGTCACAGAACTATTAAGGGTGGAGTCAAAATTCAAACCCAGGTCATTTGATTTCAGATGATCTGCAGTCTTACCACCATACCACACTGCCTGTCAAGAATCTGCCTGTGTTTTGGCTGAATACCAACCAAATACTCTCATAACATTATTTGAATATTTTAATAAATCTTATTTCTTTCTTTGGAAGTAAGGAAACAGAGGTCAAATGTCTCATTGTATGTCACACAGTGGATAGAGGCTGAGGGGACCTTGAAACTGCTATTAGTTTGGCACCACGGCTGGGATGAACTTTCTAGACAGTACGCTGTTTCTAATAGGAAAAGAACAGATTTCCAAGTTTCAGGCAGGGATAGGCCCGCAGGTGGCCCTATCTACACAGATTGGTGACCTAGTATAAATGACAGAGTCTTTAAAATTAGACTGATTGAGCATAAGTCCCTGAGCTGCCCCTTCCTAAAGACTTGCCCTTAGGTACTTTAACTTCACTGGGCCTCCAGGAATACCTTTTGAAAAAAAGAATTTAATATTTATATCAAAAGGTTTCTATATAGATTAACTGAGCATAGTGAGAATCTATATAATAAAAGTTTTCTCAATGGTGGTGGATGTTCTTATTTTATAGCCAAATTATTATTATATTACCATAGAAGTGACCACAACATCCAAGTTCCAGACAATAAAAAATGTTCAGAATAAAACCCATAGAATTCTCTGGAACATCCTTCTTTGTAACTGATTCAGTGTTGTTAATTGCTGCACTTTCTAATGTCTTATATTCAATAACTTCAAATTTCAAATGCTAAGAATGAGAACGCATATTACATTCTTTGATAAAGGAAGAGAGAAAAAAGCCTACTAGTGGTTTTGCTTTTCTGAATGCCTGTTGTGAATTTCAAAATATGGCAAATCATGTGCCCTGGGAGACTCCAAAGTGAAATTGCAATGATTACTGACTCCGTGAGTTAAATATCAATTGATTGTTTTTGTAACCAGCCTCTAATTGATCAAAAATTATGGGTTTCAATATCATAAGGGAATATGATCTCCCTAGCACTAAGCAGTGTTAATTTGGTCCGTGTGGGAGACTGGGGAATTAGTAATTTCATAGAGAAAGTTAGATTCTGTAAGTCACAACATAGTTGCACTAGAGTTAGTATGGATAAACAAGGGATTTATGGAAGGAGATAATACTACCGTCTTTTAAAGGACAAATAGGAAGACTTCGTTCCACTATTATGATATTTACTGAGAAATTCTTGATACAAAATGTTGGACCAAAGCCATAGGATAAAGATTAATAGTGTGGAAATTTTCATGCTATGATAGCTTGGTAAGGCCACTTTAATTCTGGAAAACTCAGTTTCCTCACATGTAGGAGTGGTTTGTTTCATAAACACTGATAGCCAACATTTAGCAACTGCTTATGCTGTACCAGGAACTCGCTAACACTTTTTATGTATTACTGGTTTACACATTATAATAACCCAATGGAACAGATCCAATTTAACCCCCATTTTAGTAATTTCAACCACAAATCTGATGTTCTCTCCTGCAGCATATTTAAATTCCAAGAGATAAAAAAGGAAACAGAATTGCTTCACCAGAAAGGATGCCAGGGATTGCAAGTGATGATGTTTTCTTATTTTTTTGTATTTTTTTTATTGGAGTTCTATTTGCCAACATCTAGTATAACACCCAGTGCTCATCCCATCAAGTGACCCGCTCAGTGCCTGTCAGCCAGTCACCCCATCCCCCCACGCCCCTCCCTTTCCACTACTCCTTGTTTGTTTCCCAGTTAGGAGTCTCTCATGTTCTGTGACCCTCCCTGAATTTCCCACTCATTTTCTCTCCTTTCCCCTTTATTCCTTTTCACTATTTTTTATATTCCCCATATAAATGAAACCATATAATGTTTGTCCTTCTCCAATTGACTTACTTCACTCAGCATCATACCCTCCAGTTCCATCCACGTTGAAGCAAATGGTGAGTATTTGTCGTTTCTAATGGCTGAGTAATATTCCATTGTATACATAGACCACATCTTCTTTATCCATTCATCTTTCGATGGACACTGAGGCTCCTTCCACAGTTTGGCTATTGTGGACATTGCTGCTATAAACATTGGAGTGCCGGTATCTTGGGTTTTCACTGCATCTGTGTCTTTGGGGTAAATCCCCAGCAGTGCAATTGGTGGGTCATAGGGCAGTTCTATTTTTAACTCTTTGAGGAACCTCCACACAGTTTCCAGGGTGGCTGTACCAGTTCACATTCCCACCAACAGTGCAAGAGGGTTCCCCTTTCTCCACATCCTCTCCAACATTTGTTGTCTCCTGTCTTGTTAATTTTCCCCATTCTCACTGGTGTGAGGTGGTACCTCATTGAGGTTTTGATTTGTATTTCCTTGATGGCAAGTGATGCGGAGCATTTTCTCATGTGCTTGTTGGCCATGTGTATGTCTTTGTTGGTGAAATATCTGTTCATGTCTTTTGCCTATTTCATGATTGGATTGTTTTTTTTCTTTGCTGTTGAGTTTAATAAGTTCTTTATAGATCTTGGATACTAACCCTTTATCTGCAAATATCTTCTTCCATTCTGTAGGTTGTCTTTCAGTTTTGTTGACTATTTTTCTGCTGTGCATAAGCTGTTTATCCTGATGAAGTCCCAATAGTTCATTTTTGCTTTTGTTTCCCTTGCCTTCATAGATGTATCTTGCAAGAAGTTGCTGTGGCCAAGTTCAAAAAGGGTGTGGCCTGTGTTCTCCTCTAGGATTTTGATGGATTCTTGTCTCACATTTAGATCTTTCATTCATTTTCAGTTTATCTTTCTGTAGGGTATAAGAGAATAGCCTAGTTTCATTCTTCTGCACATGGCTGTCCAATTTTCCCAGCACCATTTATTGAAGAGACTGTCTTTTTTCCAGTGGATAGTCTTTCCTGCTTTGTCGAATATTAGTTGACCATAGAGTTGAGGACCCATTTCTGGGTTCTCTATTGTGTTCCATTGATCTATGTGTCTGTTTTTGTGCCAGTGCCACACTGTCTTGATGATCACAGCTTTGTAGTACAACTTGAAATCAGGCATTGAGATGCCCCCAGCTCTGATTTTCTTTTTCAATATTCCCCTGGCTATTCGGGTCTTTTTTGATTCCATACAAATCTTAAGATGATTTGTTCCAACTCTCTGAAGAGAGTCCATGGTATTTTGATAGGGATTGCATTAAACGTGTAAATTGCCCTGGGTAGCATTGACATTTTCACAATATTAATTCTTCCAATCCATGAGCATGGAATACTTTTCCATCTCTTTGTGTCTTCCTCATATTCTTTCAGAAGTGTTCTGTAGTTTTTAGGGTATAAACCCTTTACCTCTTTGGTTAGGTTTATTCCTAGGTATCTTATGCTTTTGGGTGCAATTGTAAATGGGACTGACTCCTTAATTTCTCTTTCTTCAGTCTCATTGCTAGTGTATACAAATGCCACTGATTCCTGGGCATTGATTTGGTATCCTGCCACATTGCCAAATTGCTGTACGAGTTCCAGAAATCTTGGGTTTTCTGCATACAATATCATGTCATCTGCGAAGAGGGAGTGTTTGACTTCTTCTTTGCCAGTTTGAATGCCTTTTATTTATTTTTGTTGTCTGATTACTGAGGCTAGGACTTCTAGTACTTTGTTGAGTAGCACTGGTGAGAGTGGACATCCCTGTCATGTTCCTGATCTTAGGGGAAAAATTCTCAGTGTTTCCCTACTGAGAGTGATATTTGCTGTGGGCTTTTTGTAGTTGGCTTTTAAGATGCTGAGGAATGTTCCCCCTATACCTACACTCTGAAGAGTTTTGATCAGGAATGGATGCTGTATTTTGTCAAATGCTACCTCTGCATCTATTGAGAGGATTATATAGTTCCTGTTTTTTCTCTTGTTGATGTGATCTATCATGTTGATTGTTTTACGAGTGTTGAACCAGCCTTGCATCCCGGGGGTAAATCCCACATGGTCATAGTGAATAATCTTCTTAATGTACTATTGGATCCTATTGGCTAGTATCTTGTCGAGAATTTTTGCATCCATGTTCATCAGGGATATTGGTCTATAATTCTCCTTTTTGGTGGGGTCTTTTTCTGGTTTTGGAACTAAGGTGATGCAAACCTCATAAAATTAGTTTGGAAGTATTCTGTCACTTTCTATCTTTCAGAACAGCTTTAGTAGAATAGGCATTGTTTCTTCTTTATACGTTTGATAGAATTCCCCTGGGAAGCCATCGGCCCTGGACTTTTGTGTCTTGGGAGATTTTTTGATGACTCCTTCAATTTCCTCCCTGGTTATTGGCCTGTTCAGGTTCTCTATTTCTTCCTGTTCCAATTTTGATGATTTGTGGGTTTGCAGAAATGTGTCCATCTCTTCTAAATTGCCTAATTTGCTGGCATATAGCTGCTCATAATACGTTTTTAAATTGTTTATATTTCCTTGGCATTGGTTGTGATCTCTCCCTTTTATTTGTGATTTTATTAATTTGAGTCTTTTCTCTCTTCTTTTTAATAAGGCTGGCCAAGATTTATCTCTCTTAGTAATTCTTTCAAAGAACCAACTCTTGGTTTTGTTGATCTGTTCTACAGTTCTTCTGGTCTCTATTTCATTGAGGTCTGCTCGAATCTTTATTACCTCTCTTCTTCTGCTTGATGTAGGTTTTATTTGCTGTTCTTTCTCCAGTTCCTTTAGGTGTGAGGTTAGCTTGTGTATTTGAGTTTTTCCAATTTTTGAGTTATGCTTGTATTGTGATGTATTTCCATCTCAGGACTGCTTCTGCCATATCCCAAAGATTTTGAATGATTGTATCTTCATTTTCATTAGTTTCCATGACTCTTTTTTAATTCTTCTCTAATTTCATGGTTGACGCACTCATCTTTTAGCAGGATGCTCTTGAACCTCCATGTGTTTGAGTTTCTTCCAAATTTCTTCTTGTGATTCAGTTCAAGTTTCAAAGCATTGTGGTCTGAAATATGCAGGGGACAATCCAAATCTTGTAGTATCAGTTGAGACCTGATTTGTGACCCAGTGTGTGGTCTCTTCTGGAGAAAGTTCCATGTGCACTTGAGAAGATGTGTGTATTCAGTTGCGTTCAGATGGAAAGTTCTGTAGATAGCTGTGAAATCCATCTGATCCAGTGTATCATTTAAAGCCCTCGTTTCTTTGGTGATGTTGTGCTTAGAAAATCTGTCATTTGCAGAAAGTGCCATGTTGATGTCTCCTAGTATTAGTGTATTATTATCTAAATATGTCTTTACTTTGGTTATTAATTGATTGATATACTTGGCAGCTCCCACATTAGGGGCATAAATATTCATGATTGTTAAGTCTTCTTATTGGATAGACTCTTTAAGTATGATATAGTGTCCCTCTTCATCTCTTACTACAGTCTTTGAGATAAACTTTAATTTATCTGATATGAGGATTGCTACCCCAGCTTTGTTTTTTATTTTTTTTTTATTTTTTTTCCCAAATAAGTTATTTATTTTTTTTTGTTTTTTTTTATTTTATTTTATTTATTTTTTTTAATTAATTTTTATTGGTGTTCAATTTACCAACATACAGAAAAACACCCAGTGCTCATCCCGTCAAGTGTCCACCTCAGTGCCCGTCACCCATTCCCCTCCAACACCCGCCCTCCTCCCCCCTTCCACCACCCCTAGTTCGTTTCCCCGAGTTAGGAGTCTTTATGTTCTGTCTCCCTTCCTGATATTTCTCAACATTTCTTCTCCCTTCCTTTATATTCCCTTTCACTATTATTTATATTCCCCAAATGAATGAGAACATACACTGCTTGTCCTTCTCCGATTGACTTATTTCACTCAGCATAATACCCTCCAGTTCCATCCACGTTGAAGCAAATGGTGGGTATTTGTCGTTTCTAATCGCTGAGTAATATTCCATTGTATACATAAACCACATCTTCTTTATCCATTCATCTTTCGATGGACACCGAGGCTCCTTCCACAGTTTGGCTATTGTGGCCATTGCTGATAGAAACATCGGGGTGCAGGTGTCCTGACGTTTTGTTGCATCTGAATCTTTGGGGTAAATCCCCAACAGTGCAATTGCTGGGTCGTAGGGCAGGTCTATTTTTAACTCTTTGAGGAACCTCCACACAGTTTTCCAGAGTGGCTGCACCAGTTCACATTCCCACCAACAGTGTAAGAGGGTTCCCTTTTCTCCGCATCCTCTCCAACATTTGTTGTTTCCTGCCTTGTTAATTTTCCCCATTCTCACTGGTGTGAGGTGGTATCTCATTGTGGTTTTGATTTGTATTTCCCTGATGGCAAGTGATGCAGAGCATTTTCTCATGTGCATGTTGGCCATGTCCATGTCTTCCTCTGTGAGATTTCTCTTCATGTCTTTTGCCCATTTCATGATTGGATTGTTTGTTTCTTTGGTGTTGAGTTTAATAAGTTCTTTATAGATTTTGGAAACTAGCCCTTTATCTGATATGTCGTTTGCAAATATCCTCTCCCATTCTGTAGGTTGTCTTTTAGTTTTTTTGACTGTATCCTTTGCTGTGCAAAAGCTTCTTATCTTGATGAAGTCCCAATAGTTCATTTTTGCTTTTGTTTCTTTTGCCTTTGTGGATGTATCTTGCAAGAAGTTACTGTGGCCGAGTTCAAAAAGGGTGTTGCCTGTGTTCTCCTCTAGGATTTTGATGGACTCTTGTCTCACATTTAGATCTCTCATCCATTTTGAGTTTATCTTTGTGTATGGTGAAAGAGAGTGGTCCAGTTTCATTCTTCTGCATGTGGATGTCCAATTTTCCCAACACCATTTATTGAAGAGACTGTCTTTCTTCCAATGGATAGTCTTTCCTCCTTTATCGAATATTAGATGACCATACATTTCAGGGTCCACTTCTGGGTTCTCTATTCTGTTCCATTGATCTATGTGTCTATTTTTGTGCCAGTACCACACTGTCTTGATGACCACAGCTTTGTAGTACAACTTGAAATCTGGCATTGTGATGCCCCCAGCTATGGTTTTCTTTTTTAAAATTCCCCTGGCTATTCGGGGTCTTTTCTGATTCCACACAAATCTTAAAATAATTTGTTCTAACTCTCTGAAGAAAGTCCATGGTATTTTGATAGGGATTGCATTAAACGTGTAAATTGCCCTGGGTAACATTGACATTTTCACAATATTAATTCTGCCAATCCATGAGCATGGAATATTTTTCCATCTCTTTGTGTCTTCCTCAATTTCTTTCAGAAGTGTTCTATAGTTTTTAGGGTATAGATCCTTCACCTCCTTGGTAAGGTTTATTCCTAGGTATCTTATGCTTTTGGGTGCAATTGTAAATGGGATTGACTCCTTAATTTCTCTTTCTTCAGTCTCATTGTTAGTGTATAGAAATGCCATTGATTTCTGGGCATTGATTTTGTATCCTGCCACGCTACCAAATTGCTGTATGAGTTCTAGCAATCTTGGGGTGGAGGCTTTTGGGTTTTCTATGTAGAGTATCATGTCATCGGCGAAGAGGGAGAGTTTGACTTCTTCTTTGCCAATTTGAATGCCTTTAATGTCTTTTTGTTGTCTGATTGCTGAGGCGAGGACTTCCAGAACTATGTTGAACAGCAGTGGTGAGAGTGGACATCCCTGTCTTGTTCCTGATCTTAGGGGAAAGGCTCCCAGTGCTTCCCCATTGAGAATGATATTTGCTGTGGGCTTTTCGTAAATGGCTTTTAAGATGTCGAGGAAAGTTCCCTCTATCCCAACACTCTGAAGTGTTTTGATCAGGAATGGATGCTGTATTTTGTCAAATGCTTTCTCTGCATCCAATGAGAGGATCATATGGTTCTTGGTTTTTCTCTTGCTGATATGATGAATCACATTGATGGTTTTACGAGTGTTGAACCAGCCTTGTGTCCCAGGGATAAATCCTACTTGGTCATGGTGAATAATTTTCTTAATGTGTTGTTGGATCCTATTGGCTAGTATCTTGTTGAGAATTTTTGCATCCATGTTCATCAGGGATATTGGTCTGTAATTCTCCTTTTTGGTGGGGTCTTTTTCTGGTTTCGGAATTAAGGTGATGCTGGCCTCATAGAACGAATTTGGCAGTACTCCATCTCTTTCTATCTTTCCAAACAGCTTTAGTAGAATAGGTATGATTTCTTCTTTAAACGTTTGATAGAATTCCCCTGGGAAGCCATCTGGCCCTGGAGTCTTGTGTCTCGGGAGGTTTTTGATGACTGCTTCAATTTCCTCCCTGGTTATTGGCCTGTTCAGGTTTTCTATTTCTTCCTGCTCCAGTTTTGGTAGTTTGTGGCTTTCCAGGAATGCATCCATTTCTTCTAGATTTCCTAATTTATTGGCATACAGCTGTTCATAATATGTTTTTAGAATCGTTTGTATTTCCTTGGTGTTGGTAGTGATCTCTCCTTTCTCATTCATGATTTTATTAATTTGAGTCTTCTCTCTCTTCTTTTTAATAAGGTTGGCTAATGGTTTATCTATCTTATTAATTCTTTCAAAGAACCAACTCCTGGTTCTGTTGATCTGTTCCACAGTTCTTTTGGTCTCGATATCATTTAGTTCTGCTCGAATTTTAATTAACTGTCTTCTTCTGCTGGGGGTGGGGTCCATTTGTTGCTTTTTCTCTAGTTCCTTTATGTGTAAGGTGAGCTTTTGAATTTGAGTTCTTTCCAGTTTTTGAATGGATGCTTGTATTGCGATGTATTTCCCCCTCAGGACTGCTTTTGCTGCATCCCAAAGATTTTGAACGGTTGTATCTTCATTCTCATTAGTTTCCATGAATCTTCTCAATTCTTCCTTAATTTCCTGGTTGACCTTTTCATCTTTTAGCAGGATGGTCCTTAACCTCCATGTGTTTGTGGTCCTTCCAAACTTCTTGTTGTGATTAAGTTCTAATTTCAAGGCATTATGGTCTGAGAATATACAGGGGACTATCCCGATCTTTTGGTATCGGTTCAGACCCGATTTGTGACCCAGTATGTGGTCTATTCTGGAGAAAGTTCCATGTGCACTTGAGAAGAATGTGTATTCAGTTGAGTTTGGATGTAAAGTTCTGTAGATATCTGTGAAATCCATCTGGTCCAGTGTATCATTTAAAGCTCTCGTTTCTTTGGATATGTTGTGCTTAGAAGACCTATCTAGTATAGAAAGAGCTAGATTGAAATCACCAAGTATAAGTGTATTATTATCAAAGTATTTCTTCAGTTTGGTTATTAATTGGTTTAAATATTTGGCAGCTCCCCCATTTGGGGCATATATATTGAGAATTGTTAAGTCTTCTTGTTGGATAGATCCTTTGAGTATGAGATAGTGTCCCTCTTCATCTCTCACTATAGTCTTCAGGGTAAATTTTAATTTATCTGATATAAGGATGGCTACCCCTGCTTTCTTTTGAGGACCATTTGAATGGTAAATGGTTCTCCAACCTTTTATTTTCAGGTTGTAGGTGTCCTTCTGTCTAAAATGAGTCTCTTGTAGACAGCAAATAGATGGGTCCTGCTTTTTAATCCAGTCTGAAACCCTGCGCCTTTTGATGGGGTCATTAAGCCCATTCACGTTCAGAGTTACTATTGATAGATATGAGTTTAGTGTCATCATATCTATTCAGTCCTTGTTTTTGTGGATTGTTCCACTGAACTTCTTCTTAAAGGGGAGTTTTAAGAGTCCCCCTTAAAATTTCTTGCAGAGCTGGTTTGGAGGTTACATAGTCTTTCAGTTCCTGCCTGTCTTGGAAGCTCTTTATCTCTCCTTCCATTTTGAATGAAAGCCTTGCTGGATAGAGTATTCTTGGTTGCATGTTCTTCTCATTTAGGACCCTGAATATATCCTGCCAGCCCTTTCTGGCCTGCCAGGTCTCTGTGGAGCGGTCTGCTGTTACCCTAATATTCCTCCCCATAAAAGTCAGGGACTTTTTTTCTCTTGCTGCTTTAAGGATCTTCTCCTTATCTTTGGAATTTGCAAGCTTCACTATTAAATGTCGAGGTGTTGATCGGGTTTTGTTGATTTTAGGGGGGGATCTCTCTATTTCCTGGATCTGAATGCCTCTTTCCCTTCCCAGATTCGGAAAGTTTTCAGCTAGGATTTGTTCAAATACATATTCTGGCCCTCTGTCCCTTTCGGCGCCCTCGGGAACCCCAATTAAACGTAGGTTTTTCTTCCTCAGGCTGTCATTTATTTCCCTTAATCTATCCTCATGGTCTTTTAATTGCCTGTCTCTTTTTTCCTCAGTTTCCCTCTTTGCCATCAGCTTGTCTTCTATGTCACTCACTCGTTCTTCCACCTCGTCAAGCCTCGTCGTTAGGACTTCTAGCTTGGATTGTATCTCATTTAATTGATTTTTAATTTCTGCCTGATTGGATCTCAATTCTGCAGTCATGAAGTCTCTTGAGTCCTTTATGGTTTTTTCTAGAGCCACCAGTAGCTGTATAATAGTGCTTCTGAATTGGCTTTCTGACATTGAATTGTAATCCATATTTTGTAACTCTGTGGGAGAGAGGGCTGTTTCTGATTCTTTTTTTTGAGGTGAGGTTTTCCTTCTAGTCATTTTGCTCAGTGCAGAGTGGCCAAAAACAAGTTGTATTGGGAAAAGGAGAAAAAGAGAGAGAAGGAAAGAAAAGAGAAAAAGAAAAAAGAGAAAGAAGAAAAAAAAGGTGGGGAAAAAGAGAAGAAAAAGAAAGAAAGGAGAAAAAAGAAAAAAAAGGGGGGGGGTGGGGGACGCAATCAGAAATCAAGAAGAAAGAGAGAAAAGAAAAAAAAAAAAGCACAAAACAAAACAAAACAAAAAACAAAACAAAACAAAAAAAAAACACGGGGGAGTATCTTCCGATTCTGTGTTCTTTAAGTCCCTTGACTTCCCTTGGAACTTGTCCCTCTAGCTGGTCTTCTGGGGGAGGGGCCTGCTGTGCTGATTCTCAGGTGTTAGCACTTGGGGGAGCTGCTCTGCCCCTGCCTGGTGCAGGGCTCAGTGGGGTTGTTCACCCCGTGAGGCCCCGGGAGGAAGCCACAGTGGCGGGGGCAGCTCTGGGACCCTGAAGTCAGCCCCCGCAGTAGCTCCGGGGCTCTCCGTCTGCAGGGCCTGGAGGCTCCCAGGCGGAGCCGCTGATCTGCTCAGTTCCAGGCAGGAGCGTCCTCGCTGTCCTGGGCCCTCCCGGCCTCTGCCTGTCCCGGGGGGAGGCCGGATCCTGGGCTGTGTCCCGGCGCCCTGTGCTCCGGAGCCTGCGCTGTTGGATTCGCGCTCCCGGCGGTGCAGCCTCCTCCGCGGAGCCGCCACCCGAGCCCCTCCGAGCTGTTCCCGGAGTCGCGCCGCCCCCTCCGGGCTGAGCTTCTTCCTCCGCCCGAGCCGCCGCCGCCGAGCTGTTCCCGGAGCCGCGCAGCCCCCTCCGCGGAGCCGCCGCCCGAGCCCCTCCGAGCTGCTCCGGGTCCCGCCGAGCGCTGCAGCCCTTAGGGAGCTCGGCGCACTCTCCGGGGCGCAGTTCCTCTGTTACTGTCCCAGGGAGCCCGAGGGCATCCTCGCCTTTCTGGGGATCCTGCTCCAATTCCCCGGGAGGCCTTTTCCCCGGGAAGGTTGGTGCAGCTCCTGCTCCTCCGGGACGGGGCTCTCCTGTCCTGGGGACACTCGCCCCGGCCTCAGCCCGGCTCCTCGCGGGGCCCCTCCCCCTTGGAGGCCTTTTGTTCCTTTATTTCTTTTTCCCCGTCTTCCTACCTGATAGAAGCGCGAACTCTTCTCACTGTAGCGTTCCAGCTGGTCTCTCTTTAAATCTCAGGCCGAATTCGTAGATTTTCAGGATGATTTGAATGTTTTCTAGGTAATTTGTTGAGGACAAGTGACTTGGAGACCCTACTCTGCCGCCATCTTGCCCCTCCTCTCCCCCCAGCTTTGTTTTTTAAATCCATCCTGATACCCTGCATCTTTTGATGGGATCATTTAGCATATTCATGTTCAGAGTTACTACTGAAAGATATGAATGTAGTGCCATCATAATACCTATTTAGCCCCTGCTTTTGTGGATTATTTCTTTGGGCTTCCTCTTTCTTTTATAGGGTCCTCCTTAATATTTCTTGCAGATTTGGTTTGGTAGTCACATATTCTTTCAGTTTCTGCCTATCTTGGAAGCTCTTTATCTCTCCTTCTATTCTGAATGAGAGCCTTGCTAGATAAAGTATTCTTGGCTGAATTTCTTTTCATTTAGGACCTGAATATATCCCAGCCCTTTCTGGCCTGCCAGGTCTTTTTGGAGAGGTCTCTGTTAATCTGATATTTCTCCCCATATAAGTTAAGAATCTCTTGTTTCTCACTGCATTAAGTATTTTCTCTTTATCTTTAGAATTTGCAAGTTTCACTATTAAATGTCAAGGTGTTGAACAGTTTTTATTGATTTTGGGGGGCTCTCCATCTCCTGGATCTGAATGTATGTTTCCATCCCCAAATTAGGGAAGTTCTCAGCTATAATTTGTTCAAATATGCTTTCTGGCCCTCTGGCCCTCTCAGTGCTCTCTGGAACCCCAAGTATACTCAGATTTCCTTCTGAGGCTGTCATTTATTTCCCTTAACCTTTCCTCATGGTCTTTTAATTGTTTTTCTCTTGTTTCCTCAACTTCCTTCCTTGCCATCAGCTTGTCTTCTATGTCACTCATTCTTTCTTCTACCTCATTAACCCTCGTCATTAGGACCTCCAGTTTAGATTGCATCTCATTTAATTGATTTTTAGTTTTGGCCTGATTAGATCTAAATTCCACAGTCATGAAATCTCTAGAATCCTTTATGCTTTTTTCCAGAGCCACCAGTAGCTTTGTAATTGTGCTTCTAAATTGGCCTTCTGACATCGAATTGTAATCCAAATTCTGTAACTCTGTGGCAGAGAGTACTGTTTCTGATTCTTTCTTTTGTGGTGAGTTCTTCTTTCTAGTCATTTTGCTCAGTGCAGAGTGGCTGTATGAGGGGGCTGAGTCATGAATATCAACCACGACCTAAGTAAATTTCACACTAGATGATTCTGATGAGGTCAGAGACCAGAATTGAAAACAAAGTCCAGAACGAAATAAAACAAAAGGACCACTAAAGTGAAAAACAAATTTTAAAACAAAGTAGTAAAAAAAAAAAAGACCAAGAATCCCAAAGAAGAGGAGAAAAAAGTAAGTAGGAAAAAAGAAAAAAGAAGAAAAAAAGGAGAAGAAATAAAAGGGGGAATACTTAGAGATAGTGGTGGTAAAGAAGTTGTAGTGGAGGAAGAATGTAATCTACCTGATGGGTCCTAGAGGGTGATCCTCTTGGTTCTGAGTATATTAAGTTCTGTATGTTAGAAGATGCTCAGTCCCAAATTTAGATAAACCAGAAATACTTGTAAAGACCCTCAACATTGACCACCAAAACATAAATGAGATAAAAGAGGGAGTCAGAATGGGAATGAGGACTCTCACAGAATGAATCAGCATGGTATACCACTTGGTTCTGTGTGCATGCTGGTCATGTTTTAGAAGGTATTAACTTCCTCTATTGTAGAACAGAATGAGGCAGAGAAAAACACAAAGCAAAAATTGTATCTTGTATATCTCCCCAAATTAAGTTGAGTATGTTGAAGGGAATCTAGAAGTGGAAAATATATCTAGGACCTGTAATTATAGAAATATGGAAGTCAAAAAGGAAGGATCTTAAAAATGAAGAGGTGATAAAATATTGTAGTTAAGGTGGGATAAGAGAAAAAAATTGGAAATTTAGAGTCTGATATAAAAACGAGTTGTACTGGAAAAAGGAAGAAAAAAAGAAAAAAAAATAGGAGGGGTACCCTCTGGTTGTTATATACTAAATCCCTTGACTTCCCGTGGAGCTTTCCAGTGCTGCTTGGTCAAGAACTTGCTCTTCCCTGTCCATCCACTGGTCTTCTGGGGGAGGGGCTGTTGTGCTGACTCTCAGGTGTGTGCACCTGGGGGATGCCCCGCCCCCCTACGGGGTGGGGAAGGCTCACTAGGAGCTGTTGACCCCATGAGGCCTCTGTTCCTGGTGGCCCCACCTCCCCAGGCACGTGGTGACACAGGGAGGAGCAATCACACTGGCAGCTGCCAGGTCTCCAGCCCTAGAGTCAGCTCCCGCAGTAACTACCTCAGTCTCCCAGTCCACACTCGCCTAGATGCTCCCGGGTGGCGCGGGTGCTCTGTTCTGCACACCTTGAAGGGTGCCCAGCAGCAGGAGAGTCCTCGCTGTCCTGGGACCTCCCCGCTTCTGCCTGTCCCAGGGGGAGTGCAGGATCCCAGCTATGTCTGCTCAGTGCCCTGGGATCCGGGGCTGGTGCTGCTGGAATTGCATTCCCTGGGCTGAGGCTCCCGAAGGCAGCAGGGTGCAGACCCCTCTGTCTGGAGCCACCGCCTGACCAACCAGCTTCTCCCCAAGGCCCGGCTGGGCACGCTCCAGACCTTTACCGAGACTGGCCCACGTCTATAGCATGCTTTCCCCCGGCGCACTTCCTCTATTGGTGACTCTGGGAAACTGGAGGCTCCACTGCCCCTCCTGCAATTCGGCTCGATTTCCCTAAGTGCCTTACCATCTGGGAAGAATCCGGTACGGATTTTTTAAAGTTCCTGCTTCTCCATAGCTGGGCTTTCCTGTCCAGAGGCTTTCACCGCCCAGCCTTAGCCTGGCTCCTCATGGGGCCCCTCCCCCACTTAATTCTTTTTTATTTTATTTTATTTTATTTTATTTTATTTTATTTTATTTTATTTTATTTTATTTTTTTGCCTTCCTACCTTTCTAGAAGCAAAAACCCTTCACCCTGTAGTGTTCTGGCTGTTCTCTCTTTAAGTCTCAAGTCAAATTCATAGGTGTTCAGGATGGTTTGAAAGTTATCTAGGTAAATTGGTGGGGCCAGGAGAGTTGAGGACCCCTACTCTTCCACCATCTTGCCATGCCTCTCGATGTTTTCTTATTTTAGCTTTGATGCCCTCATCCTCACTTTGGTGCTTTTAGTTGAGGGTCGTTAGTAGTTTCCATTCCTTTGAATTTTAGTTTTTCTATTTATGCTAAGATGGTTTTTCTTTGATTCAATGTGCATTTGAATAATGGCCATAGTGCCATTCCATTTGAATGTGTACTTTTTACATAAGCAGCAAATAAGCTGAATTTTAGAGATCATAGCCTACATCACAAATTGTTATTTTTCCCCTGAAGTTCAAGTGTTTACATTTTAACTTATAAATTGAGAACTCTATTTTCCTTAATTAGGAAACAGATTTGGTGAAATATATTCCACTTTCCACACTGAAATCTTTTAAATCAGAAACTGAGAGAACCAAAATTCTTATAATTATTTCTATAGCCATCTCCTTAATCATCCTGAGTATATTTTGAACACTGTACTTAAAATGATTTTATTATCTTATTAAGTTAAAATTATTTTATTTTAGGCTTCTGTTTGTCACATATGTATTAAATTTCTATGGATAAGTTGGCAGGAGCTTATAAGAATTATCAATAATAACAGTAAAAATAATAATAAAGATAATAGCTACAATTGGATGAAGTGTCTGACATTGTGCTAAGCGTTCTATACAAGCTATTTACTTTGATCCCCATAATAACTCTGACGTCCTGCTATTTTCCCCCACTTTGCAGTTAAGAAGCTGGGGCTTAGAGAAGTGATGTGATATGTCCAGATTCCCACACATGTACATCCACATGTTCCTGGCTTGAAAAACAAACACTTGTCTTTTTTTGTCTTTTTTTTTTTTCAGTGCCAACTTTCCTAGGAGGTTCCAAATTCATTTTTGATCTCCTCTAACTTGTCCTACCTTTCTATCTTATACCTTAGGTACCACCAGGGTCTCTATTCCCTCCTTTGCACTGCCCATAGTATCTGCTCCTCTCTGTAAATATTATAAACTTTACTCCTTTATCATTATTGTATTCTAAGAAGGATTCTTACTTCCCAAATATCTCTATTTTAGCCCTGGGTTGGTGGTTCTGAAAAAAAGTTTGAACAACTCCTAGACATCTTTGACTAGGCAAGAGGTCATCTTCCACCAAGTTGGTTAATTTTTCAGTGTGTTGGCTACTTTTTCTCCCCTATCAAGACCTGTGCTCCCTCTCTCCTGCACTTACTACCTCCATCATCTCTGTGTTTAGGAAGGGCCTTCCCTTGTGCTTCTCAGATGTCCTTATTCCTACTGCCTCCTCACCTAGAAAGCCCTTCTTCTCCATCTCTAGCTATTAAAATTGTACCTATTCTTTAGGACCCACCTGAAATAGCAATATCTTCTAAAGCTTCCCTCATTTTCCTATTGGGTGCAATTTCCCTTTGACTCCTATGATACTTTGTCCACATCCTACATCTTATAATAATAGTGATGATGATGATGAGAAAGAGTAAAAGAAAGAGAAGAGAGGAGAAACAGAAAAAGATACAGGCAAAGAAGGAAGAAGAGAGACTTACAACATGCCAGAGACTTCACATGTATCACTTCATTTAATCCTCACAACCACCCTAGGGGTTATATAACCCTATCACCTTTTACAGATGAGAAAATTGTCCCTGTGCTATCCCATTTAGGAGATGGTCCTCTCTGACTATAGTCACTGGGTCATCTTTACCTCAGGGTCCCTCAGTGCCTTTCACAGTGCCTTACATCCAGTAGGTTCTCAATAGATATTTTTTTTGATTGAGTGGAAGAGGTAATTAATCAATTCACTAAGTGTTCTACCTACTATACCTAAGCATAGGGATTGCTTTTCCATATTTTGTCTCTTCTCCTGATCTTTCTCTTCAGACTTTCATAGTGTGGCAGGGACTATGTTACATGTTCATACAGAAAAGCTGCATGTTCTCTTGCTTTGAGTGAGTATGTGACTGTGTTCTACCTGGTCAAATATGGATGGATATACAGTGCACCATTTCCACATTTCCAGGTCTGCTCTCTAAAACTCCTACTATATTCCCTCTTCCTGGATGCGGAGCATCCGGCAGAAGATTCTGAGGTCTGGACTAAAGGAGCCTGGATTCCTGACTAACTGCATGAAGCATGCCCCCCCCTCCAACTGCCATCCCCCAAACTGCAACAGACTAGGCATGAAAGGGACATGATCTTTTATTATGTTAAACAATTGACATTTGGGGATTATTACAGCACCTCCCATTACTTATCCGGATTAATACACTGATGCGGAATCCAGGCACGTAGGAAGGCAAGTCTGTTCTATGGTTTTGAATGAGGCCTCCTAGGCCCCAAATGTGGCCTGGGTGGCTGGGTGTCAGTATTCTTTTTTTTTTTTTTTTTAAGATTTTATTTATTTATTCATGAGAGATACAAACCACTGAGCAACCGGGCTGCCCCTGGTTGTCAGTATTTTTGAAGTAGTAGCTTAACATGGCCTTGTGAGAAGTATCTGTCTTATTATCTCAGATTCCTGACTTAAAGAAGAGATCCAACTGAGGATTTTCTAAATGTCCTACCTAGAGTAAAAAATGTTCCAGATAAAACAATACCAATAGCAACAAAACAGCAAAAAACTTAGTAAGGGCTTTTTTCCTTTTCCACCATTCTGTCCTGTCTTCTCAAATTAGATCTTTTTCTTTCCAAACTGTTTATGATGCTGGAAAATTCTCTATGGCTTTCCTGGATGGCTCCAATATCTAAAGATGTCCCTCACCTCTGGATTTATTACTGGGCCTCTCTGAGTGGGGTCAAAGGGCATCCCAAGCCCTATATTCTGAGCCTCCTCCTTCTCTTATGTGCTCCATAACTCTCCTTTGCCATTTATTGACATTTGAGACACTTGATCTATGACTGCCTTTTTCTCCCTCCCCCCTGTATCCATGCCTTGGTTTCCAGGGACAGCAGGAATATATTATTTCAAGAGTGAGGAGAGGGCCAACTTATCTAGGCTCCATAAGCAAATTATGGGTAGAATTTTGCATAGGTTGACATTACATTTAAGACTTAAGATTCAACATAGCATTGAAAATATTATTCAGATTCTAGGTCCAGCAACCTAAGATTGAAATCAGAAATGAGTTGAAGATCCCCATGGTGCTTGCTGTCCTCTAAATCTTGGCTTGTCCGGTCATCATCTCAGTGGTCCTATGAGGTAGGTGTCATCTCCATGTTAGGAGGGACCAAGACTCAGAGACTGACTAATCATGAGAGAGTAGAATTGGTGTTTTAGCTTTATGCCCCTTGCACCACAGCAAGCTTTCCCCTTTATAAAGAACAATTTCTTTAAAAGCCATCATTTATATAGAGCATAAATTAGGAAGTGCTTGGAAAACAAACGGGACATAAATTTTTCCAGTTTCTTAGAAAGTCAGTCAACTTGGCATTACTGCCAGGAGGATCTGCAGTCTGCACTGCTGAGGGTGGGCAGGGGATCCTATACTTCCTTTGGCTGCTGGTCCTGCTCATCAGATGTTACAGCCCTGGTCAGCTATATGCTAGGCTGGACCAGAAGGGGCTGCTGTGGGCTCGTGCACTTGGAAAGCTTTGGTTTCTTTATTCTTACTTCAAATCAACCTTTAATTCTATGAAATGACTTAGAATATTGACTTTAAAAATCATCAGCTTCTAGGCTTTTGGGAGCTATGATGATTTGAGGACAGAATAGCTTAGCTGTGTGGTTACTAAACTTTGAGCCTTGGAAGGATGCCTGTTTAAGATGGATCTTCTATTGGTGCAGGGAAAATGAGAAAAATAAGGACAATAGTGAGTTTTCTTATTAAGGCTATTTTCATTCAATTTAAAGGCCTTCCTTTTATTCCAAGATTATATTTTTCCCCTATTTTTTGATAAAAGATCAAATCAATCCTATGTAGTGAGGATAAATTTTTCTTTTTAAAATTTTAATTGGTAAAATAAACAGTTAGAAATCCTATATTCTAATAATATATAAATTACTGGTCCATTTTTCCAAAGTCTGGAAGCTACTTGTTTAACAGATATTTTTCCAGATATAGTAGTCTCTGTCATTTTGTATCCTTTGCTATGTAATCAGTCTTGAACAACCAGTCTTTATTTTATCTGAGCAAAGTAAAAATTTTATTGTCATCTTTGTATCAATCAGTTTGTGTGTGAAAGTGCTTCGGTCTTCTTTGGCTATAGGGACTACGATGTCTGTCTCTATCTCTCTGTGTGTGTTTTAGGGAACCAGAGTTGTCCTTTTAAGGCCAGGCCACAGGGACTGATTTAGGCAATTTAGGTTTTTTGAGACACAAGAATAAATGAATTTGCTTACTGTCAACTATAGCGATATTGGATCAATCTTATTTTTATACCTAATGCAATGTTTCTAGTAAAGTAATTGAATAAATTATTAAGAGACAAGAAAGCAGGATTTAGCATCTCTATGATGTTTTGTGAAGTACTAATAGTTAATGTTTCATTAATAAATGCCCTTTATTAGTAAATTAGATCAGCTATATCAAGAGTTAAATTATATTTACTTTTACACTGTATATTGTCTATGTAAAAAAAATTAGGACTAATTGTTAAGAATTGGTAGGATCCTAGTCAGGAAATCACCAATATGTTCCCTATTGATTGTTGCACATCTGAATATACAATAGAGTTGAGGAGCTGGATTCCATAATCACTCACTGTTGTTCAAATAAAACATCACTAACATACACTTCTTTAAGACTCACCATGGTCCTTCTTTGTGACATACAGGGACAATCGGGAGCATTTTAGTCTTTATTTATTGAGGCTGCATAATCTAATTATCTCTCATTAGTCCGGAGCTGATTATTTCATTTATCTTTGTAAGTGTGACAACAAAAGGCTCACTTTAATTAAGCAGATCAGCAATTAGCTCTTGTTTTATAGGAGTTTTAAACATCCCTGTACTAATAGCAGGCAGCATGATTATAATCAGAAGCCCAGGGAAAAATGGTGGCAGAGGACAGCTTGATTTAGAGCCCCCATTTAAGTGAAAGCTATGTAGGAAAAGTGGCTCTCTGATGACAAAGGTCCAGAAAGGACTGGCCAAACCAATGGATAGACTTGAGAGGCCCAGGCCAAGACCTTCTCACCTCCATTTATGATACACACAGTGACTTCATTCTTTTTTTCAAAAAAGTTGTATTCATTTATAATGGTGTTAGTATTTGTCAATCACCTACTATGCCCAGGCTCTTCATCTATTACTTTAACTATATTTATCTTTTTAAAGCTTTACAGTAGCCCTTGAAGTGGGTATTATTAACGTATCCCCATTTTACAGATGAGCCAACTGAGGCTCAGAGAGGTTAAATCACTTGTCCATGTTGATACAGCTAAAGATTACCTGATTTTGCTACTTTGCAAATTGACTTCTTCTCCTCTCTCTCCCTCCTTGCTCTTTGTTTCCTTTCTCTCTCCCCCCTCCTGCTTCTTTTTCCCTCCCATCTTTCATTCACTTTTTCATGATGTTCTGGGACTGTACATAGTAAGATAAGCAAGACTTGGTCAGGACCTTTGAGAAACTGACTGTGTAATGGAGATAGAGACATAAGCTGACCATTTGCAATGCCTGAGACAATGCTAGGACACAGCTAGATAGAAAGGGCACAAAATAAATAAATCAGTATTTATTAGACTGAGTTGGCCTGGCCCCTTTCATTATTGTGTTTTAAGGTTTCTCCTCTTTTCCCAGGAAAAGCTGCTTATAACTGCTCAGAACTCTTTTGATTACCTATACTGGTTATACTCTAATGTTTGATGTAAATGGGACTTACTTTGAGCAGAAGTCTGGTATAGTTTATTGTATGCTGACTTGCAATTTAGTGTTCAGGAGTAGTTAGAGGAAGAATGAGGTCAATATGGATTTTTCAGAAGAGGAAAGAAAATGGGAAAATAAAAGGTTGCATGGAGGAAGGAACAAAGCTCCCTCTGCTTGGAAAGGAGAAGGGAAGGAGTGAAATGGAGTGACAGGAGGATGGGTCCTGCCTTTCTTGGGGATGGGGTGTGACCAGCGGTATAGATGAGGGGTTAGGACAAAGGCAGCTTCTCAGCTTGTATGGTCAGGTTGGTCAGCTCCAGTCCCTTGCAAAATTGTCTTAAGGTTGGGCCACCTTTGGACACTGGGACAGTATTGCCACCTCTACCTCACACCTGTCACCAGTAATCCTGTAGTCCTAAGATTATCAGAACTTCTGCAAATATTTTTGATTACTGAGTTTTTTGAGTATTGTTTTTGTACTAGGCATTATGAAAAACACTTTACATAGGTTATCTCATTTTATTTTTACAATTATATTTTATGGTAGGTATCATTATCTTCATTGTATAGATGAGGAAACTGGAGAACATACAGGCAAATAACTTACTTGGATCCATCCAGTAGTAGTAGTGAAGCCTAGCCTTGAACCTATGATCATAATTGTGACTTAATCACTGCCAATCTTCTTTGGATTTTGTGACCCACCAAAAGCACTTAGCCTAAGAAGTGATGAAAAAAATTTAATTTAGTTATTGCTTCTGAAAATCCTTCTTTATATGTTTTATTAGCCACAGACTGAGGACTTATGCTCCAGGCAATGGGAAGCCATTGAAGAATCTAGATTGAGGTATGACATGACCAATACAGTGTTTCAAGATGTGTGGAGGATGATTTGGAATGAAATAGTCCTGGAGGTAGAGATGTTAGCTAGGATGGTATGTTGGCTAGAAGAGAATCCCAAGCACAAGGAGATGCAAACCTTGTGGCAGTGGAATGGAGGGCAAAAGAGCAACTGTGAGAAAAATTATAAAGAATGATTTATGGGTCCATAGTCATAGGAGGAAAAGATGGAGGATGATTAAAAAGTTACTGTGCTTTTGAGTCTACATGACTAATAGAAGTATAGAAGTCACATGCAGTTGAGTAGTTGAACTATAGAAAAAATGTTGAACATGGTGATTGGTCTTTGGTAACCTGGGAAGTTTGGATTCATTGAGGATAGAGCCAATTTGGAAGGGATTAAGGAGAGGCTGGATGGTGAGGAGGGTAATAGAAAACATGTAGAATGATTTTTCAAGCCAGGAGACACGTGTCTGTTTCAAGGTGGAATGATATCTCTCTTGGCCCACCTCTGCTTATGGAAAGACCTACAAGATGGTAACCACTACCTCTCTTGTCCTGCTCATGAGACTGAAATGCAACATAAGGGTAGGGACCTGAATTGTTTTACACATCTCTGCATTCCCAGCACCTAGAACAGTGCCTGGTGCAGAGTAGATGATCAACAAATAATTGTTGACTGACTGGATAATGAATGAGAAACTGCACCCAGAATGCTGGCTCTGAAATGACCTCAGGTGACAGAGTCCAGAATAGAAATGGAAAAACTAGGACACTGGGACAGAGGGTCAAAATGAGAGGGAATGGATTTCTTCATTGAGTCTCAGGGGTGAGCAGTGCACAAAGGAAGCAGAATGGATTAAAGTTTTGTGACATCAGTGGTCAGGAGCATTGTTAGAAAAAGCATTCCTGTACCTGAGGCCCTATTTATTAGTACCAGGGGTTTGGCATGTAGATGGGGAGAAGCTAGAAGCAAATTCCTCAGTTTGTAACTGAGAGGCCTTTATAAAAGGGAGAGACAGACAGGAAAGATATGAGTAAAAGGTAATGTAATTGCCACCCCACATCCTCCCTAAGAACCACAGAGAAAAGGTGGCAGCAGGGGTATGGGGTCGTGGTATTTGGGTAGTGGATCTTGGCCAGTTTTAAGGAGTAACAAATCTGATGTATTTCTCACCACTCCAGGTTGAGTTTGGAGTAGAGCCAGGTGGAAACAATTTGACATTCTGTGAGTGCCCAAGGCATCTGGGTTCATCTTTGAGGCAGTTAGATGAACAAAGAAAGAAAGTCTCATTCAAGGTAGATTTTGCTGGAGACCCTCAGCAAGACCTGAGTGATAGTAGTTTAGCAATATAGCAGTTTTGTCAATTTAAACACACAGAACCGGGGCACCAGAGAGAAAGGAATTAGTGAAGTGAAGGAGATGTAAAATGCTTTCTGGAGAGGAGATAATTGAAGGCACAAAACCATGGAGTCACAGACTGTCAAAGTCAGAGGGGATCTCCTATCTGTATACAAATACCTGTAAAAAATTCCAGAAAAACAGTCATATGCAATCAGGGAGTGGATGTAGTCAGGGAACAGGGAACAGCATTCATTCTGATCTAGAGAAGGAATAGCTTTTTCTCTGAGGAGTAGAGAGTCAACTAGACAGAAGTTATTTTAGAAGTAGAAAGGAGGAATATTAGGGCTTTATAACTAGAAGTAAAAGTTTTACCTTTTTCTCCTCAGATATTATTTCTTTCCCTTCTCCCACACACATGAACGGCATGGGGCATGTACAGACTTCCACTTGTTCTAATACACCTCTAACACCCTGCAACACATAAGAGTCGGCCTACTGGCAACAGAGAAACCAAAAGTGTTCACATTCTGAAATTGAAACTTGAAAGGAAATCCTAATTATAAACACCATTCAATTTCTTAAACAATTCTTGAGCCCTCTTTTTCCAAAAAGAGAAAATTATTAGCTTCCCACAAAACAGTATTTCTAAGTGCAACAATAAACAAAGGTTAAACACATATATTTGTATTATATACAGACATATACACACACACACACAATCTGTAATACAGGTAATTTTGGCAAACAAAGTAAGTTGAACGTTAAACAAATATTCACAGTAATCCTGAGGTGGATTCAACATCTTTGTTTATATCAAAGATAAAGACACAGATAGTATAAAGGACTAATTGTACATCCCCACATGGGGATAGACTTTGAAGACTTCTTAAAATGGATGGAAGTAGATATGTACACAGGCACATCAAAGACAAAAGTCTCCCAGATGAGAAAACCAAGCTGGCAGAGTTTACCTGGTGCCTAATTGAGGGGAGTAATGAATATAAAGGGCAGATGTATTGGTGGGGTGGGTGTAGGGTGGGTCATCAAATTGGCAATGTAAATGCCTATCTGAGCCAGGAGTTAGAATTCTTATTTAATCCTTTTCACCATCCCATGAAGCCATTCAGAAATTTTAGTTAAGATTCAGTGTGGTTGAGTAATTTGCGTGAGTTCATACAGCTTCAAAATGGAGGAACACTATCTTGGGCCTTGGGTTTCTGCTCCCAGGGTTCATGCTCTTTCCTCTTCACTGTGCTGCTCCATACCTCTGGCCATGCCTTTGGCATGACCTCCAGGGACGTGGGAACTGACACTTTAAAAACACACCCTAGTGTTTCCCACTTGCTTTTGTTCATTTGGCTACTTCTCCTTTTCCAGGTTAGTTTTTCAGCTTAATTCATTTTGGCTTTGGGCTTTTTCTAATACCACTTTTCTCCCTACTTTGGTTAGAAATTGTATTCCATTTGATATTTTCTGACCTTACACTTGGGTGGAGGAATAATAGAGTATTTTACAGAGGAATGAATTGTGATGTCGTAGGTGAATGTGTGGGAGCTCATAAATCAACAGTGATCCCGGGGGACTACGGAGGGCCTCCTGGCCCTGGTCAGTGCTCTTTAGACCTCTTTATGCTAATAAAACAGAGATTTCTCTCTGAAGGGCTCCACCTTTGCAAATGACACTCATAATAAGCTTGGGGCAGTGTTGCAGTGATAGGCTGTTTACCTGCTGGTAATTGGTAATTTAGCCAGTATATAGAAGGGTTAATGGTCCATCATCTTTTGGTGAATTAATAAGTAGAATTTTATCCAAGTAAACTGAATTTGCCTATCTAAGGCCCTGGAGAGAGCCATGAACAAGGATAATGTTTTCCAAGGGTATCCTTACTGAAAATACAGATGTGTGAAGATATATGATTATTCATTTCTAGATTTCTGTATGTTACTAAGTTTCTGTGAAGAGACTTTGTTATTTATTTAACCATCTTGGTAAGTGGGAAATGGGGCAATCTTTTTTTTTAACGTGGCATAAATAGATTACCCTGACTTCTGACAAAGGAGAATGGGGAGACATTCTTAAAGGATAAACTGGAGGCAGATTATGGATGGCCTTGAATGTCTCCCTAAGTACTGTACAGTCCCCCTGCTTTGCTGTTTCCATCTTTAGTAAAGATCTGTACCATATCTGAAAATGCAAATTCCTGAATATACTCATTACTTAGCAAGCCAGACTCTTCCAGTGCATCAACTCTGTCCTGGCAGTAAACAAAGTACTCTTGGAAATTGCTTTATCTCCTATTCACTTTTTTTTTTTTTTTTAGCACATTTGTGAACTGAAACAGTACATGCTATGTGGGTGATGCATTATCCAATGGATAGAGAAAGTATTGTAACATTCATATTTATTTTTAGCTTTACTAGCAGTAATATTTTGGTCAAGTCATTTACCTTGATGTTGATCTTCCTTTCTTAAGTGGAAGACAGCACTCTTCCATCCACTAAAGTACCCTTCCCTCAATTTTGCAAATAAACCATCTACAGGGAATGCTTCTTTCTTTCCATTAGTCTAAACACCTCTCATCCTTTGAAATCAAATCCAAATTCCACCACCTTTCCAAATCTTACTGTTGCTCATCTCTCTTTTCATCTTCACACATTTGCAGATTACATTTTCTTTTTCCCTGTCATAGCATATACTTGGTAACTAAATTCTGTTTCACATTGCTCTCCACCTTTTATGAGGGAAGGGTTTTTGGTCTTTGGAGTTTTTTTGCTTTTTTTTTTTTTAATATAGGCAGATTGGAAGCATCTTGAGTTTAGGAATCATCCCAGAGGTGTCTTATTAATGGGCACATGGCTGGCTATGTAACTTGTACATGTTAAATAATGGCAAATTCAAGTGCTTTCAAACAATCCAGCTGTCTTCAAAGACATTTAACTGGTCTTTGTAATTTTTAATTTTCTTTTATAACTCAAGTGCCTGCAATATAGTTGATTATATTGCATAGAGTTCATGGCATGCTATCAGCATCAGCCCATATAAGGCTCTGTTGGTTTTCTATTTTATAATTTATTTCTCCTGTATCAATTATCCCTGATATTAATCTATACCATTAATCTATCCCTGATATTAATCTATACAATCACTCTTCAATTTTTAATATTTGCCATTCTAAGTCACTTTTTATGTTTATTTACATATAGTAGAATTTGTAGTACTTCTTTATGAATGATTTTTTAAATTTACATAATAGTTTCGGATTTTATGTTCATTCTATTTCTTGTTTGTTTTTAACTTATGTTTTATCCATGTTGTATTTTGTAACTGCAGCTCATTTCTATGTATTTACCCCTTTATTCTTCATTTTCTTAGTAATAGACATTAAAGTTGCATAGCCCTGAGATGAACCCTTCTAGAGCAGCACTATCTAAGAGGATGAAAATGCAAACCACAAATATAATTCTAAATTTTTTATTAGCCTCATTAAAAAAGCAAAAATAAGCAGGTGAAAATAATTTTAATAATATACTCTATTTAACCCAATATACCTAAAATATTATTTCAAAAGTAGTTAATATAAAAAATTATTGCGATGTTTCACATTAAGTTTTTAAAGATTTTTATTTTTTGAGCAGTTTTAGGTTACACATTATTAAAAGAAAGATATAGAGATTTCTCATGTATTCCATGTCCCCACACATGTATAGCCTCCCTCATTATCAACATCACTCACCAGAATGGTACATTTTCTACCAAGGATGAACTTTTTTTTTTTTTTTTAAGATTTTATTTATTCATGAGAGACAAGGAGAGAGGCAGAGACACAGGCAGAGGAGAAGCAGGCTCCACGCAGGGAGCCCGATGTGGGACTCGATCCCGGACATCCGGGATCACGTCCTAGGCCGAAGGCAGATGCTCACCCACTGAGCCACCCAGGCGTCCCTACCAAGGATGAACTTACACTGACACATCATAATCCCTCCAAGTCCATACTTTACCTTAGGGTTCACTCTTGGTGTTGTACATTCTATGGGTTTAGACAAGTGTATTATGACTTATACTATAATGACCCATCATTATAGTATCATACAGAGAATTTTCACTTCCCTAAAAATCCTTTGTGTTCTACCTATTTGTCTTTTCTTCTCCCACTAACCCCCAACCACTGATCTTTTTATTGTCTCTGTGGTTTTGCCTTTTCCAGAATGTCATATAGTTGGAATTGTATAGTATGTAGGCTTTTCAAATTGTCTTCTTTTACTTGGTGAAATACATTTAAGTTTCCTCCATGTCTTTTCATGGTTCGATAGCTCATTTCCTTTTAGGACTGAATAATATTCCATTGTCTGAATGTACCACATTTTGTTTATCCATTTACCTACTGAAGGACATCTTGGTTGCTTCCAAGTTTTGGCACTTATGAATAAAGCTGCTATAAACATCTGTGTGCAGGTATGTGTGGACATATTTTCACATCTTTTGGGTGAATACCAAGATTTGTAATTGCTTATAAGAGTATGTTTAATTTGTAAGAAACCATCAAACTGTCTTCTAAAGGGGATGTGCCATTTTTGCATCTCCACCAGTAATGTATGAGAGTTCCTGTGCTCCACATCCTTGTCAGCATTAGGTGTTTTCAGTGTTCTGGACTTTGACTGTTCTAATAGGTATATAGTGGTATCTCATTGTTGTTTTAATTTGCATTTCCCTGATAACTTATGAGGAACATCTTTTCATATGCTTATTTGCCATATATGTATTTTCTTTGGTGAGGTATTGTTATGGTCTTCAGCCCATTGTTTAATTGAACTGTTTGTTTACTTATTGTTGGGTTTTAATATTACGTATTTTGGACAGTGGTCTTTTTCAGATGCATTTTTTGCAAATATTTTCTCCCAGTTTGTGATTTGCCTTCTCATTCTTTTGACATTGTCTTTCACAGAGAAGACATTTTTAATTTTAATTCCAGACAATTTTAATGAAAACTGGCTTATCAGTGATTTATTTCTTTGGCTGATGTTGTATCTAAAGGCCTCTCCATAAACATGACCATCTAGGTTTTCTCCTATCATCTAGGAATTGTATTTTCCATTTAAGTCTGTGATCCATTTTGAGCTAATATTGGTGAAGGATAGAAGATCTGTGCCTAGATTAATTTTTTTGCAATTTTGTAGTTTTTCCCCATATAGAACTTATACATGTTTTGTTAGATTTATACCTAAGTATTTTTTGGGTACTAATATAAAAGATGCTGTGTTTTATTTATTTATTTATTTATTTATTTATTTATTTATAGATTTTATTTATTTATTCATGAGAGACCCAGAGAGACACAGAGGCAGAGACATAGGCAGAGGGAGAAGCAGGCTCCCTGCGGCGAGCCCAATGTGGGACTTGATTCCAGGATCCCAGGATCACGCCCTGAACCAAAGGGAGATGTTCAACCACTGAGCTACCCAGGCATCCTGATGCTGTGTTTTTAATATCAAATTCCATTTGTTCACAGTTGGTATATAGGAACACAAATGACTTTTGTATATTAACCTTATATCCTACAACTTTGCTATAATCGCTTACTAGTTCTAGGAGTTTTTACTGGTATTTTTGGATTTTCTACATAAGTAATTATGTCATCTGTGAACAAATAGTTTTATGTTTTTCTTCCCAATCTATATACATTTTATTTCCTCTTCTTGCTTTATTGCCCTAGTAAGGACTTCCAGTATGATCTTGAAAAGAGTGGTGAGAAGGGATATCCTTAACTTGTACGTAATCTGAGTGGGAAAGCATTAAGCTTCTCATTATGTTAACTATAGGGTTTTTTTTGTAGATAGTCTTAATCAAATTAAGAAAGTTTCCTTTCATTTCTAGTTTATTGAGAGTTTTTTTTATCATGAATGTGTGTTGGATTTTGTTAATGCTTTTTCTGCCATGTTAATTTTTAAGATCTTCCATAGATCTTCCATATGTATTTTATACTTACAGATTGTCTCAATTTAGACTAGTCATATTTCAAATGCTCCCTAGACACATATGGCTGTAGCTACCATATTGGGCAGTGTAGATACAGAACATAAGCTTCTTGTCTCTTGTGTAGTGCTACCTTCCTAATGCCAAGGATAAGGTTATTCTCCTATTAGCCACTAAACCAAAACTTTTACTGAACAAATGGATATCTTTTTCCCAGTTGTGTCTTCACTATTTTATACTTCCAGCAGAAATGTATAAGGTTTTCCATTTCCTATTTTCTAATTTTTGTCAGTCTTCTGGGAAAAAATATGGCATTTTTTTCATTAGAATTTCTCTATTAGTAAAATAGAGCATGCTTTCATGAAACAAACATCTGTTTTACCCATTTTTCTATAGAGTTCCCTATCTTTTTGGAAGGCTGGGGAGTTTTATTTGTTCCTGTTTGTTATCTATTCCAATTGTTAATTCTGCCTCGTGTATAGATATTGTAAGATTTTTCTGTCAGTCTTCTGTTAAACATATCAATTGTGTGAACAAAAGCCCTCATCTTGAATGTAGTCAGTCCAGGAATTCTTTCCTTCAGGGCTGTGTTTTTGTTTTGTTGGCTATTCTCCTATATGTTCTACTATGTTCTAACTTTACCATTTTGTCTTATCCTTTAGATCTTCACTCCACATGGAGTTTATTTTTGTGTGCACTCTAAAGCAATGATCCAACTTTATATTTTTTAATAAGGCTGAGCCAATTATTCCAATTCCATTTACTAAGTAGTCCATCTGTTCCCTCCCAGTGAGTTTGGATACCCTTTCTAACATTTGGCAAGTTTCCATGTAGACCAAATAGATACGGCTCTATTTCTAAGCTCTCTGTTTTTTAAGACATTTTTGGTCTTTTTTGCAATATTAGTACTCTGATATAATACCAATATTGTGCAATTGCTCTAATATTTGATAACGTAATGTTTCACCCCTTCCTCTTTCTCAAAAATGTCTTACATACTTGTGCGTTTTTAGTTTCTATATAAATTACAGATTTAAAAAAAAATCTATACCTTTTTCCTGCATACTTTCAGACTATTGACTTGGGTTTCATTAAATTTGTAAGTGAATCTAGATAGAATTGATATTTTTACAATGTGAAATTATCCCATCCATTGATATGTCTCTCCCTGTATTGAGATTTTCTTTTATCATAAAAGTTTGTGCATTCTTAGGTTAATTCCTAGATTCATCACTGCAATGCTTATTTTGATAACTTATTTTCTTTTGCATTTTCTAATTAGTTTTGCTGATATAGAGGGAAGTTTTTGTTTTTTATGTATTTATCTTATATATAGCAGCCTTGATGAACTTTCTGACTAGTTCTAGTAGTTTATTCTCTTGAGTTTTCTGTGTGTATAATTGTATCATCTGCAAATGTAAACTTTGTCTAATTCTTCCTAAGTCTTGCATTGTTTCTTTCTTTCGCCTGTCATTGAATTGTCCGGTAACCAGCAGAACTTGACTGAGCTGTAATAGCAGGGAAGCTGTGATTTTTCTCTTTTGATTTGTGATTTTTGACATTGAACTTAGAAGAAAAATCTATTATATATATATATATATATATTTTTTTTTTTTCTTCACAGTGAGGTAGAGAGCAGTGGAGAGGGAGAGAGAGAGGGAGAGAGAGAGAGAATCTTAAGTAAGTTCCACCCGTAGTATGCAGCCTGACATGGGGCTTGATATCATGACTTTGGGATCATGACATGATCCAAAATCAAGAGTTGACTCTAAACTGACTGTGTCAGCCAGGCATCCCAGGAAAAAATTATATTTAATAATGATGTCTTACAAATAATACACTCTTGGTTTCAGTTAACTAATGTTTTATTTATGTTTTGACATCTATTTATATATATGTATTGGCCTATAATTTTTTTTAATAGCCCTCTTTTGGTTACAGCATAAAGGCATTATTTATAAAATGAGTTAGAAAACTTCTTTTTGCCATTTTCTGTAAAAATTTGTATAAGATAAAGACTATTTGCTTTGTTATAACACATTTGTAAAATAATGCCAGACTTTTTTCTTTTAATGTATCTTATTTTGTAGATTTTTAAAAAATTTTAATTGGATTTAGTTGACATACAATATTATATTAGTTTCGAGTGTACAGTATAGTGATTTGACAAACCTATACATTATACAGTGTTTATCATGATAAATATATTACCATCTGTTACTATACAATGTTATTCAAATATTATTATTTATATTCCTTATGCTGTACTTTTCATCCCTTTGACTTCTTTATTTTAACTGGAAGTTTGTACCTGTTAATCCCCTTCACCAATTTTGCCCATCCTCCTACCCACCTCCCCTCTAGCAAACACCAGTTTGTTCTCTATTTTTATGAGTCTGTTTCTGTTTGTTTGTTTGCTTGTTCTCTTGATTTTTGGATTCCACACATAAGTGAAGTCATTTAGTATATGGGGGAGAGATGGTGGTAGAGGGAAGATTCTGATGGCTGATTTTAAGTTCTTTATTAACAATTCTTGTTTCATTTTTTAATGTCTGAATTTGTTTATTTCCTGCTTCTTTCTTTCTTTTTCTTTTTTTGATCAATCTTCCTACCATCATGTCCATCTTTTAAAAAATATTTTATTTATTTATTCAAGAGAGACACAGAGAGAGGCAGAGACATAAGCAGAGGGAGAGGCAGGCTTTCTGTGGGGAGCCCCATGCAAGACTTGATCCCAGGACATTGGGATCAAAACCATTTTGGGGAATTTGCTAATGACCATTAATGTTTTCATTCTTTATTTCACTGATTTTAGCCTTATCTTTACTTTTTCCTTTTCTTTTTGTTTTTTGAGTTTATTCTATTGCTGCATTTTTCCTCAGATTTTTAATTTAAATGATTCTCATTTATTTTTCATTCCTTCTGGCTTTCTATATAAATATACTTAAGACTCTAAATCTCCCATATAGAATTGCTTTAACAGCAAGCAATGCATTTTGGTATTTAATGCTTTTATGTACCTCATGATTTTATAAAGCACATTTATAAATTTAGATTTATACACATGGCCAACAGACACATGAGAAAATGCTCCGCATCACTTGCCATCAGGGAAATACAAATCAAAACTTCAATGAGATACCACCTCACACCAGTGAGAATGGTGAAAATTAACAAGGCAGAAGACAACAAATGTTGGAGAGGATGTGGAGATTAAAGATTTTATTTTTATAAATGCTTTATTTTATTTCATGGTGACTTACTACATGATCAATTTTTGTAAATTTTTATGTATACCTTTAATGAAAGTTTATTCTATGCCCATTGACTATAAAGTTTATATATTTGGATCAAAGTTATTTATCATTTTATTTAATCTTTGATCTACTAGTTCCTGACAAGGGCAATTTATCTATTTTTTTTCCTGTAATTCTGTCAACTCTTTTATCTATCTTAAGGCTATATTATGAATATTTGTTCACACATGATTGTTGTATTTCCCTGTTATATTATTCTTTTATTTGTATATTTTTTTATTAGAGTTTGATTTGCCAACATATAGTAAAACACCCAGTGCTCATCCCGTCAAGTGCCCCCTCAGTGCCTGTCACCCGGTCACCTCATCCCCCCACCCACCTCCCTTTCCACTACCCCTTGTTCGTTTCCCAGAGTTAGGAGTCTCTCATGTTCTGTCTCCCTCTCTGATATTTCCCACTCATTTTCTCTCTTTTCCCCTTTAATCCCTTTCACTCTTTTTTATAGTCCCCATATGAATGAAACCATATAATGTTGTCCTTCTCCAATTGACTTACTTCATTCAGCATCATACCCTTCAGTTCCATCCACGTTGAAGCAAGTGGTGGGTATTTGTCATTTATAATGCTGAGTAATATTCCAATGTATATATAGACCACATCTTCTTTATCCATTCATCTTTTGATGGACACTGAGGTTCCTTCCACAGTTTGGCTATTGTGGACGTTGCTGCTATAAACACTCCACACAGTTTTCCAGAGTGGCTGTATCAATTCACATTCCCACCAACAGTGCAAGAGGGTTCCCCTTTCTCCACATCCTCTCCAATATTTCTTGTCTCCTGTCTTGTTAATTTTCACCATTCCCACTGATGTGAGGTGGTATCTCATTGAGGTTTTGATTTGTCTTTCCCTGATGGCAAGTGATGTGGAGCATTTTCTCATGTGCTTGTTGGCCATGTGTATGTCTTCTTTGGTGAAATATCTGTTCATGTCTTTTGCCCATTTCAGGATTGGATTGTTTGTTTCTTTGCTGTTGAGTTTAATAAGTCTTTATAGCTCTTGGATACTAGCCCTTTATCTGCTATGTCATTTGCAAATATATTCTCCCATTCTGTAGGTTGTCTTTCAGTTTTGTTGACTGTTTCTTTTGCTGTGCAGAAGCTTTTTATCTTGATTAAGTCTCAAGAGTACATTTTTGCTTTTGTTTCCCTTGCCTTCATAGATGTATCTTGCAAGAAGTTGCTGTGGCCAAGTTCAAAAAGGGTGTGGCCTGTGTTCTCCTTTAGGATTTTGATGGTTTCTTGTCTCACATTTAGATCTTTCATTCATTTTGAGTTTATCTTTGTGTGTGGTGTAAGAGAATGGTCTAGTTTCATTCTTCTGGACGTGGCTGTCCAATTTTCCCAGCACCATTTATTGAAGAGACTGTCCTTTTTCCAGTGGATAGTCTTTCCTGCTTTTGTGATTCCACAAAACATAGAATCTTTTGTGATTCCACACAAATCTTAAGATGATTTGTTCTAACTCTTTGAAGAAAGTCCATGGTATTTTGATAGGGATTGCATTGAATGTGTAAACTTCTCTGGGCATCATAGACATTTTCACAATATTAATTCTTCCAATCCATGAGCATGGAATACTTTCCATCTCTTTGTGTCTACCTCAATTTCTTTCAGAAGTGTTCTGTAGTTTTTAGGGTATAGATCCTTTACCTCTTTGGTTAGGTTTATTCCTAGGTATCTTATGCTTTTGGGTGCAATTGTAAATGGGACAGACTCCTTAATTTCTCTTTCTTCAGTCTCATTGTTAGTGTATAGAAATGCCACTGACTTCTGGGCATTGATTTTGTATCCTGCCATGCTGCCAAATTGCTGTATGAGTTCTAGCAATCTTGGGGTGGAGTCTTTTGGGTTTTCTAGGTACACTATCATGTCATCTGCAAAGAGGGAGAGTTTGACCTCTTCTTTGACAATTTGTTTTTTTTTAATAATAAATTTATTTTATATTGGTGTTCAATTTGCCAACATACAGAATAACACCCAGTGCTCATCCCATCAAGTGCTCCCCTCAGTGCCCGCCACCCAGTCACCCCCTCCCCCCACGCCCCTCCCTTCTACCACCCCTAGTTCATTTCCCAGAGTTAGGAGTCTTCCATGTTCTGTCTCCCTTTCTGATATTTCCTAACCATTTCTTCTCCCTTCCCCTCTATTCCCTTTCACTATTATTTATATTCCCCAAATGAATGAGAACATATGTTTGTCCTTCTCCAACTGACTTATTTCACTCAGCATAATACCCTCCAGTTCCATCCACATCGAAGCAAATGGTGGGTATTTGTCATTTCTAATGGCTGAGTAATATTCCATTGTATACATAAACCACATCTTCTTTAACCATTCATCTTTCGACGGACACCGAGGCTCCTTCCACAGTTTGGCTATTGTGGACATTGCTGCTAGAAACATCGGAGTGCAGGGGTCCCGGCGTTTCATTGCATCTGTATCTTTGGGGTAAATCCCCAGCAGTGCAATTGCTGGGTCGTAGGGCAGGTCTATTTTTAACTCTTTGAGGAACCTCTGCACAGTTTTCCAGAGTGGCTGCATCATTTCACATTCCCACCAACAGTGCAAGAGGGTTCCCTTTTCTCCGCATCTTCTCCAACATTTGTGGTTTCCTGGCTTGTTAATTTTCCCCATTCTCACTGGTGTGAGGTGGTATCTCATTGTGGTTTTGATTTGTATTTCCTTGATGGCAAGTGATGCGGAGCATTTTCTCATGTGCATGTTGGCCATGTCTATGTCTTCCTCTATGAGATTTCTGTTCATGTCTTTTGCCCATTTCAGGATTGGATTGTTTGTTTCTTTGCTGTTGAGTTTAATAAGTTCTTTATAGATCTTGGAAACTAGCCCTTTATCTGATATGTCATTTGCAAATATCTTCTCCCATTCTGTAGGTTGTCTTTTAGTTTTTTTGACTGTATCCTTTGCTGTGCAAAAGCTTCTTATCTTGATGAAGTCCCAACAGTTCATTTTTGCTTTTGTTTCTTTTGCCTTTGTGGATGTATCTTGCAAGAAGTTACTGTGGCCGAGTTCAAAAAGGGTGTTGCCTGTGTTCTCCTCTAGGATTTTGATGGGTTCTTGTCTCACATTTAGATCTTTCATCCATTTTGAGTTTATCTTTGTGTATGGTGCAAGAGAGTGTTCTAGTTTCATTCTTCTGCATGTGGATGTCCAATTTTCCCAGCACTATTTATTGAAGAGACTGTCTTTCTTCCAGTGGATAGTCTTTCCTCCTTTGTTGAATATTAGTTGACAATAAAGTTGAGGGTCCACTTCTAGATTCTCTATTCTGTTCCATTGATCTATGTGTCTGTTTTTGTGCCAGTACCACACTGTCTTGATGACCACAGCTTTGTAGTACAACCTGAAATCTGGCATTGTGATGCCAGCTATGGTTTTCTTTTTTAAAATTCCCCTGGCTATTCGGGGTCTTTTCTGATTCCACACAAATCTTAAAATAATTTGTTCTAACTCTCTGAAGAGAGTCCATGGGACTTTGATAGGGATTGCATTAAACGTGTAAATTGCCCTGGGTAACATTGACATTTTCACAATATTAATTCTTCCAATCCATGAGCATGGAATATTTTTCCATTTCTTTGTGTCTTCTGCAATTTCTTTCAGAAGTGCTCTATAGTTTTTGGATCCTTTACTTCTTTGGTTAGGTTTATTCCTAGGTATCTTATGCTTTTGGGTGCAATTGTAAATGGGATTGACTCCTTAATTTCTCTTTCTTCAGTCTCATTGTTAGTGTATAGAAATGCCACTGACTTCTGGGCATTGATTTTGTATCCTGCCATGCTGCCAAATTGCTGTATGAGTTCTAGCAATCTTGGGGTGGTGTCTTTTGGGTTTTCTCTGTAGAGTATCATGTCATCGGCAAAGAGGGAGAGTTTGACTTCTTCTTTGCCAATTTGAGTGCCTTTAATGTCTTTTTGTTGTCTGATTGCTGAGGCTAGGACATCTAGTACTATGTTGAATAGCAGTGGTGAGAGTGGACATCCCTGTCTTGTTCCTGATCTTAGGGAAAAGGCTCCCAGTGCTTCCCCATTGAGAATTATATTTGCTGTGGGCTTTTCGTAGATGGCTTTTAAGATGTTGAAGAATGTTCCCTCTATCCCTACACTCTGAAGAGTTTTGATCAGGAATGGATGCTGTATTTTGTCAAATGTTTTCTCTGCATCTATTGAGAGGATCATATGGTTCTTGGTTTTTCTCTTGCTGATATGATGAATCACATTGATTGTTTTACGAGTATTAAACCAGCCTTGTGTACCGGAAATAAATCCTACTTGGCCATGGTGAATAATCTTCTTAATGTACTGTTGGATCCTATTGGCTAGTATCTTGTTGAGAATTTTTGCATCCATGTTCATCAGGGATATTGGTCTATAATTCTCCTTTTTGGTGGAGTCTTTGTCTGGTTTTGGAATTAAGGTGATGCTGGCCTCATAGAACAAATTTGGAAGTACTCCATCTCTTTCTATCTTTCCAAACAGCTTTAGTAGAATAGTTATGGTTTCTTCTTTAAACATTTGATAGAATTCCCCAGGAAAGCCATCTGGCCCTGGACTTTTGTGTCTTGGGAGGTTTTTGATGACTGCTTCAATTTCCTCCCTGGTTATTGGCCTGTTCAGGTTTTCTATTTCTTCCTGTTCCAGTTTTGGTAATTTGTAGTTTTCCCTGTTATATTATTCTTTTCCCACTGTGTAATGATCATTTTTCTTCTTTGTGATTTTTTTCATATTAATTCTGTTTTATCTGATATAAAAAATAGCTTTATTGGCTTTCTTTTGGTTTATTTTGTTTTGTATATATTTTTCACTTTATTTTGAACTCTCTTTGCCATTGATGTTTAAGAACTCCTTTTACAGAAAATATATATTCTAAAGAATTTGGTTTTTGATTGATGAGTCTAAGCCATTTACATTTATAGAACCATTGCTTTTTTATTCTGGCCATGTGGTTTTATGTTTTCTGTTTACTATGTTTTCTTTTTTAAATTTGATTTTTATTTTTTAACTTTCTCTCACATAGCCATTTTTTCTCATTCATTGGATTGGTTGGATTTTATTTTGCTCATTTGAGTTATGCTCTGTACCCACACATTGAGCTCTTTCTTAGAAAGTGTATGTCTTTGTCAAAAGTCAATTGGTTTTCTCTTTTTTCTTGTTTTCATGTTTTTTATAGTCTTCCTAATCTTTCTGAGGTTATTTATAATGTATATTTTAACCTCCTTTTCTGTTCCATGAATTTTGCCTCTTATGATACAACCTAATTAATCCACCACTTGCCTCTTTTTCATATTCCTCTTACTTCTCAGATTTTTGTAATGTTTCCATTTTATGTTATTGTTATTGTTTTTCCCAGTCTCTGAATATCTAAGCATCTCCTTTTATGTTCTAGGCTTACCCAAATCAAGCTAATGGAATTGTAGCATAGCATAGTAGAACAATAATTAGACTATAGTCAGAAACGCCAGGTTCTAATATTGTATGTGCTATGGGCAAGCCACTTCATTTCTCTCACAAAACATTTTTACAGCAATTAGTCTTGGAAGATGCTACACACATAAGGATCTGTGGTCCTATATATTCTTTCCTTTCCTTCACCTCAGGTTTAAAATGCACATCAGCCCTGATGTACCCTGAGGATAGAAACTTGTTGAGCTTATTTGGGCTAGGGTTTCCCAGATTTATTCGACTTCAGAATCCTGTATCCAAGGACAGCATATTAGATCCTGTACAAATTTTGGCTGAGAACAAACTTTGGGAAGTGTTATTTTACAAACCCACTTTTCTCATCTATGAAAATTGGACGAGATGAGCTATATATTACTCTTGTTGATTAATCTGTGTCACTTGTCACATGCCCGTTCACTTTTTTTTTTCTTGCCATGTTCTTCCTCCTTTTAATATCCCAGTTCAGGTAGTAATAGGTAAGTAGATGGCTTACAGTATTAGCATCACCTTTTGCCTTAATGACATATTAATTAGATGGGGTTCTGAGTATCAGAAATGTTTCAAGATCTTACCCAAAGGAATGATTTGCTAATGGTGGAACTTCAGGCACTGTGACAAGTGCTTGACAAATATTTTCTGGATCCATGGGGCTTTCTTATTGTCTCTCCAAGACATCTATTTAGGCACCTCTTCATAAGACCAGCTCTATTTTGCTCTAAGTGAAGAGGTAGGGAGTTAGTAGCCTCCAGTTAGTGCTCCTTTCTTTGAACCACTTAATGGATATAAAAGCTCAACTTTACAAGAGAAACAGTTGTTATTCCCTCGCCTAGATAATGATTTCTTTATCCAAAATGTCCCTTTCGTATCTTCATGACAATAAAATGGGGAAAATGGATTTTTTAAAAAAGTAATTACACAATTGAACATGTGATAAATCCACTTAATAGGCAAGAACTATCTGCTTTGGCTGCCTTCACAGCCAAAATTTACAAAGTAATTCACAACTCATTCAGTGGAATTCAGCTTTATCGCCTAACATGGGACTTGAAATGAGACAGACTTAAACTGCTTGCCTTTTCCATGAAAGATGGCCATGAGGGCTTTTGAGAAATCAAGTGCTCTTGATTATCTAACCTGGTGTCACAGCGCAGGAAGTGAGACCCACCTGGGTATGACATCTGCACCCGCTTGGTAAGTGTGTGAGGACCTGGAATCCATTGTTACTGAACTCTGTCATGCCAAGAAGATAAAGAGGGTCCTAGAAGATGGACCCCTTTCACATACCTGAATGAATTACCACTCTTCATCAGTCAGTTAAACTTCCGTCCAAAATTAGTTTCTTTATTAATTGGGTCCACCTCTTCCTTGGCAACCTCAGTTATCTTTGTTTTCAGTATGATGGAGAAGAAGTTTATTTCTTTTGATCAGGATATAGTGTCCCACTGGGAAAGCAGATAGATGTTGGAATCTGAAGGGAATGTACTTCTGACACAGGAATATAATTTCCTTACCAAAGTTATGTAGGAGCTGTTAGGACTACCAATTTGTTGTTCTATTAAAATAGCTCCATATTCATACATTAAAAACATATATTTACTATAATACATTCACTGTATGTAGCACAGTGATTAAGAGAATGGTTTTGAAGAAAAATAGAGTTGGGGCTTAATCCTCCTAATGTCTATAGGTTGGGTTCCACTGAAAACAGACTCTTAAGACAGAGTTTCACAAGTGAGATGTTTACAGAGTGCCTTTGGGACTAACACCATAGAACAGAAGGGAGGGAAATAGGAGTGGCCAAAGAAAGAAGCTGTACTGTGGCCAAATTTGGTTAACCCATGAGGAATGACAGAGGTAGCATGGCCCGTCAGAATTATCTGGAAATATCTGGGTTAAGATGGCCAGACCTTTATCCTCCATTGGTCATTCATGGCTGGCACTGTCCTGGGAAGGGGTCTGACCTTGAAGCGGGCAGCTCTCTCCAGCTGATCCTGTCTGCCATCAGCAGAAAGGGGCTCTGGGTGGTTTACCACAGTACCAACACAGCATTGTGTTTCTATTGGGAGAATTTTTGAGCCACTAAACTGCTGAGAACCTCAGTATGCTTTTAGTAAAATGGAGATAGTATCTATTAGGTTTGTTATAAGAATGTAATTAACTCTTATTCATTAATGATTTTAGAGTACAAAACATGTAGCACAGAGTCTGTCGAATAATAAGTACTCAAGAAATGTTGGTGATGATGATGGTTATATTAAACTGTTATGCTTCTGGAGTATTAGAAAATAGAACTTGGTCTTTTATTTATCTTTTGGTCTCAAATGAATTCTTTTGTCATTGTATTTATGTTTTTATATTAGGTTATCTCAAATCCTTGTTATGGAAGCAAATAGGGTATAAATCAGACAATGTAAAATATTCTTAGTAATAGAGGTATAATAGAATAATATTTTATATACTATATTAAACTTATATTTTTTATCTCCAAAAATTCCTGTTACTCTGTGACCTTTCTCCCACCTAAGCAGCAACCAGAGCATTCCTGGGCTTATTGCTTGAAGAGGCATGATGCAGTTGTATAAAAGCCAAATTCTTGTTTTTGAGCTGCCAAAGCTGAGGTCCTAGCATAAATAATAGATTTAGGAGACTAAGTGATCAGTCAGTGCCCATTTGTCCCAGCCTAGAGGAAATGAAGTTTCTTTCTCTGGGAGGGAGAGGAAACAGAGTGGAGTTTAGATGCTGGTGGACCCTTGGGAAAGGCTTATATCCTGCCATTCCTTTCATGACTTGGCTGTGGGGGAGGGATGTATCTGAGTCAGTCACTGTGTACAGGCCATAAACCTGCAGACCACATTCCCACCACTCCCAAAAGTGATGGGATCAAAGCCTAAGATCTAAGGTGGTACAGAGAAAAGGAGCTTTAGATATTATCTTTATAAAATAACCAGAAATTTTACCTAATATGTACATATTATTTCTCAAAATACATCACAAGGAAAACTTGTTCCTTATAGATCACAAGGCACATTGACATATTAAAGGTTTAAGAAAATCTGTAGTTAGGTCATTTCACAATGTTTAACCAGTTCTCACCAAATTTCTTTTCAATAGAATTCTTTGGCTGTATTCACACCTTAGGAAGTGCTGGTATAGAATTGTATATAAAACATCATCCAAGTTACTTTCTAAGTATGTGGATTTATAAATTCCTAAAAAAGTTATCTAGCCTATACCATTCAAACCATCCCCTGCCATGTTGGCAAGAGACAGGGAGTGGTGAATTATCTATTTGGCTAAATCTACTATCCAAATTCACTGGATAGAGGCCTATTTTAGACTTGACTTTGATTCAATGTAGACATGTCTCCAACATAATAACTCTTAGTTGCAGAGCGATTTAGAGGTAGATTAGGTTTCTTTTTATCCCATGACTTGTTGTTTCAACCTTGACCCAGTAAAATTGCCCTTTTTCAGGAGGAATTGATAATGAAATCACTGACATCACTCAACTGCCTATCCTTCAAAAGGCCAAGGGAAAAAAATAAGAGAGTTTCTATGAGAGAAATTCCAGTGTAACATTTTTAGCTACAGCAACCCAAGGGATTGGACCATTTTCCAAAAATCGCCATAGAAAACATGGACACAAAAGAGACTGTGAAAGTTTTCTAACTCCAAATTTTAATGACAATACTACAAATAGCTTAGAAAATTCCATATCGAGATGAAATGAGCCTTTAATAAGATTATATCATGGAATTAGAACATGATATGTGGAAACAAGCCTAATAGTTCCTGGATCTTCTCTGAGCCATCAACTGTTTTTCTGTATAATATACTCAGAGGTCAGTGCAAATGAATGTGGGGTCTTGTGTTTGTGTAACTTTCCTTTAGGAAAGCATTCAAAAATTTCCTCAAAACTTATAAAAAAAGGATTCTTAACCAATGGTTCTCCACTGGAATTAATTTTGCTCCCTAAGGGACATTTAGTAATATCTGGAGATGTTTTTCATTGTCACTACTTGGTGGGAAGTGAGTGTCATTGGCATCCAATGGGTAGAAGCCAGAGATGCTAGTAAATATCTTATAATGTACAGGGTAGTTTCACAATAATTATCTGGCCCCAAATGCCAATAGTGCCAAGGTTGAGAAGCCCTGCCCTAAATGGTGTCTTACTTAAATTGATATATCTTGGATCCCTGGGTGGCGCAGCGGTTTGGCGCCTGCCTTTGGCCCAGGGCGCGATCCTGGAGACCCGGGATCGAATCCCACGTCGGGCTCCCGGTGCATGGAGCCTGCTTCTCCCTCTGCCTGTGTCTCTGCCTCTCTCTCTCTCTGACTATCATAAATAAATAAAAATTAAAAAAAAAATTGATATATCTTAAAACACATGCTGGGCCTATGAGCTTATTAGCTAATTAAGACAAGTATGTTTTGATTTAAAATATAAGGATAAAGGACTTCGAATTTTATATCTTAAGCTGTTTTGAAAATGTAACCATGTAAGAATGAGCATAAATATCACTCAGCTGCACTCTGTTCTTCCCACATGTAAAATATACTCTCAGAAGCATATACAGTAAAAACCCAGTGTTATATGACTTAATTTGTAATGTGTTCAGTGTTCATCACCACTGCTGACTAAATAAAACTAAGTATTGCTCTCAATGCATAGAAACAAATAATTTTAGTTTTTATTCCCCCCCCCCAAATTAATGTCCAGTAATTGTTCCAAGGAAGCCACAAACAAGCAGGTGAATATATGCCTGCACACACTCACACACAATCACCCATACAATGGTGCAGTTCATGCTGTGCCTAAATTGTTTGCAAAGTATGGAAACAATTACAGAACAAATTCCCATTCTCAATCTGCCTCTGTAAAAGAGGTCTGGCTCAGAGGCGCTCTAAGTTATTTATGGCTAGAGCAAACAGAACGCTTAACTATGCAGATAAACTTCTCATTCTTTTATGTGAGGCAGCAAAATAAACACCTTAACAGTTCATGGTTCCCAGAGTGCATTAGTTAATCGGTCCAATATCATTCTAATTCTCCTCGTAGCTCATTGAATCGGAGCATGTGAGCAGATAAAATGTGTCTTTAGCCACCATGTACTTATTCCAATGACTCTATGGTTGATGGATGACTTTCTGATTTTTTGAAACAATGCCAGCCCAGGGCCTCGTGGCGGCTGCACAGCGCCCAAGATCTCTTGTTGTGCTTTGGGGCGCGGGGAGAGAGGGAGGGGGCTCTGCAGTACGAGGTCTGGCTCAGTCATTTTCAAAATCAATACTTGCTCTCCAAGCCTTGGATAATTTAGAGAACATAATTCAGAATTCTCCCTTTCAGCATGTATCCTCCATCAAAGGGGTGTTTTCATCCAGAGTCAGCACAATGCTTGTGCGACCCAGGAATGCACAGATAAGATTAAAAAGAAAGAAAGAAAGAAAAAGTGCATTTATTCTCTTCCTCTCTCTCTCCAAGCATCTTTTAGATCCAATGTATGTGTGCCTTATTATGAATATTTTCTATTTAGAACAAAGAACCTAAATTACGGTGCCTCATGGTATTACTTCAGATTTAAGGCTTTGGCGAGGGTGGGGGTGTATTTTCCTTTATAAACTCTTAGCCTAAGGGATGTTAGCCTCAGATAATTTATTCCTGACAGGTCAGATATAGGATACAAAAATTTCTGCCCAAGGGCTGTTAAATCCTGCTTTTCACCTCATTTCAGAAAGTGCCATCAAAGTAGTGTTTTGTTGTAGTGATAAAATTTTGTGTTCTGTGCACAGAAACAACAGGCTTCATTTGCTTAAAAACCAGCATGACACCAATTATTTAATCCTTCAGACTCTCTTCACTAGGTTGCTCTAAAAAAGGATCCCCAGTGGAACACATCTTGGTCATTTAAGTAGAAAGAGCTTGAGATTTTACAGCAATTTTCCAATACTAATTACATTTCATACTATCTATCATATGCATGGCTTGCAAAACCCTATTGATTTTATGGATACTAGTGCATTGGGAACAGGTTATTTTATGACATGTTATGTTATAGGACCTCTGTGAAATACCTACATCTTAAACTGTGGGCACAGATATACTCTCAATTATCCACAAGTGGATTATCCACTTGGTCTATTACCCACAACATATTTTAAATTAAAGCTGCTGTCATAAGGTGACTCAGTAGCCCTGGGCCCATTTCTACCATCAATATTCTGTGCTGCTGGAATGCAAACTCACTTTGATAGCCTTGGCTACATGACTAGTAGGAATATACTATTAGAGTGGTTGTCCAAAATGTAAACATAAAAAAACTTGCAGGTTATGTTTTATTTTGGATTATCCTTGTCACAAATTCCTTTCTTTAAGAAGAAAAATCAAGAGACCCATTGCAAGCATAGGCTCACTAACATGCTATAAATATAAAGTATCTTGAGAAATAAGCATAGTCTTGCACTTTCTGTAAATGATTGGTAAGATAGGTCAGACTAAAATGCCAGCTGCTTTGTGGGACTTTCCTGTATTTTGCCCTTCAGAATTGTTCACCTATCCCTCTGGGGCAGGCTTGAGTAGTGACACAAAAGCACAGGCTTTGTAATTAGAAAGAAACTGAATTCTGATTCTATGACTTATTAGCTGAATGATCTGGAAAAAGTACTTAACCTTCGTGAAACTCACTTTCCTTGTATTTAAAAATGACTATCAAAATATCTACCAAAATAATATATGTAAAGTTCACAGCTTAGTTTTTGGCAATGCCATGCATCAATACATGCTTATTTTTTAAAGATTATTTATTTATTTATTTATTCATAAGAGAGAGAGACATAGGCAGAGGGAGAAGCAGCCTCCCAATGGGGAGCCTGATGTGGAACTTGATCCCAGGAAACCAGGATCACGAACTGAGTCAAAGGCAGACGCTTAACCACTGAGGCACCCAGGTGCCCACATGCTTGTTTCTATTCCTTTCTCTTTCGTTTCTGTTCTTCATTAGATTCACAGTTCCTAGGAAGAAGTGGCCATATTTAATTCATATGTGTATCCCCCCCTCAGCATTTAGTAAATTATCTTATATGTGGGATCTAATAATATTTGTGCAATTAAAGTTGTCTTTTGGTCTATATCTGAAATAAATTATAAAAGTTTTGGATTTCCAAAAATCTGTTAATTATTTTGTTACTAATTTCATAGAAAGAATGAAACCTAGGATTAATAATATTTTTATATATAAATATCAGCAATCAAGCATAAGGTTTTTCTTAAATACAAATTTATTCTTAAGACAATTATTAACATATGTATTTAGCTGTATTATGTATGTATTATATATGTATGAAGACCAAATACCAAGTAACATGAGCAGTGGGAAATACTCCTTAGCAAGTTCATGAATTGTTTTACTGCTTTTATTTGTTTATTTTTATTTTATTTTTTAAATTGTTTTTAGGACTCTTTTCAAGACTACATGTAGAAACAAGAGTTTTTACCATAATTAAAATAAGATGTATTTTAAATTTACTATGTTTTTGGGGCACCTGGGTAGCTCAGTCAGTTAAGTGTCTGCCTTCAGTTCAGGTCATGATCTTGGGGCCCTGGGATAGAGCCCTGTGTTGGACTCCCTGCTCAGCCAGAAGCCTGCTTCTTCCTCTTCCTCTGCCATTCTCCCCACTTAAACTCTTTGGCTCTATCTATTTTTCTGTCAAATAAATAATATCTTTAAAAAAATTTACTGTGTTTTTCATTTTTCAATTTAAAGATAATACAACAAAGCTTCCATAGGCTTATAATCGTAACATAAACAGAGTTCCTTAGTGTAGTACACAATTAACCCTGGGAGTCAGAGATTTTTTTTTTCTTTCCAGTGTGTTCCTTAGCCATAAACTTTAGCATTTTCTCTTCGTGTATGTACAGTTGAACTAAGTATCATATTCATTCCTTAGACATTTATTTTGCATTTTTTTCTGTCTATGGCACTGAATGATTCTTGTGGCACTGATCAAATATTGCAATGAAGCCAAGCTAGGGATATTTATGCTTACATCCCTGAGTGCTGGGCTTGGGAGACTGGCATGTAACAGCAATATCATTCTTTTCATTGTATTTATTTGTTTAATTTTGGACTGCATACTCATTTTATTTAAAAGCTGTAATTATAGAAGTAATATAAGCATATAAATATTATAGAAATATATAATCAAGAAAATTTGTCATTTGTTTAGGTTAATTGATGTTAAAGGCAAAATGGACAGAGAATTATTGGACATAGATTATGTTTAAAATCTGTAATTATATTGTGCAAACATTTGTAGTTGCATCTTTGAAAAGAAGCACTCATGTTTGCATCTGTTTTGAACATCTGTGCATTTAAATCAGCAACAAAAACACTGGGAACTTGGGCTTTCCTCTTTTTTTCTATTTCTATTTTTTATTTTTAAATTACTAAAAAGTTTTAATTTCAATTCCAGTTAGTTAATATACAGTGTTATATTAATTTCGGGTATACAATATAGTTAAGTCAACACTTCTATACATAATCTGGTGCTCATAACAGAAAGTGCATTCCTTAATCGCCATCACCTATTGGGCTTTCCTTTTCTTATTTACCTGGACAGTTTGGGTAATTAGGTCTAAGACAGTGTTTTTTTTATTTTAGTAACGAGAGACTCTACCTCTCTGAAAACTTCATTACATTGTTTTCTCACCAACATAGTACTAATGAAAAGGACAAATAATTGGAGCTCTTGGTTTAATGAATGCAACAGCCTAAATAAATAAGTGCATAGCAACGATATGTGAATAACGTATCAAAATAAATACATTCAAGTGCAGCAGGTTGAGTGGGTTGTGTGGGGTCAGTGTCGTGAATGGGGGTTAATTTCTGTTCAGTCAGGTGAGGTACAAATGCATCAACTTTGCTGGAAAATTATTCCAATTGTGGCCGAATGGTCTAGTTTCCTGCGGGATGCAAGCAGCCTATTATTTCATGTTTTAAAAGGCTTGTTCAGGTTTGACCATTTGGATGGGAATCAATACAACAGAGAATGGGGATGAACATCAGAGATCACGCCAGGTGTGTCACTGAGGCCAGGTCCATGTGCCCACAATTTCTCCAGGAGATAAAACCCCTTTTGGTCTGGCAGCATCAGGAGCTAGATGTCCAGCCCACTATTGCAGGCCTCATTTCATTACTGATAAGACGATTCAGAGTGGGAACTAGAGCTGGCTGACCTTTGGCTGTCTAACTCTTCTTAAGCCATGATTGAAGTGAATCAATTGGGAGGTTACCAAGTCATTCCTCGGTGAATTTGGGCTGACCAGAATAGCTGTCTGGAAAGACAAGTGTGACATGTGTTTATGTAAGTTATCTAGATTCTTTAAAAAAATCTGCTCGAATTAGTATGAAATGTGCAGGATCCTTTGGTCACATAGTAGGTGAGGTGAAAGCTGTGAAAAAAACAAGGCATGTTTTCCATTGTGGTTTGTGAAAATAGTTTCTTGCTTATATATTTGTAAATTTATAATGAGTTATTTTATTTTTTTAAAGATTTTATTTATTTATTCACGAGAGACACACAGAGAGAGAGCAGAGACCAGCAGAGGGAGGAGAAGCAAGCTCCATGTAGGGAGCCTAATGTGGGACTCTATCCCGGAACTCTGGGATCACACCCTGAACCAAAGGCAGATGTTCAACCGCTGAGCCACCCAGGAATCCCATAACGAGTTATTTTAGTTTTAGAGGCAATTGCATGAAATTACAGTACACATAGAATAAAAAATTTTCTTCAAATACTTAAGAAAGAGTCCCAAATCATAGGCACTGAATTACTGGGATTTCACTTGGTAAGACCTATGTCTGAATCATTTGAATCCAAAGATAGGCTTACACAGGCCAAGTTTTCTTAGAACAAAATGAGAGAGTCATGATAATTTTGTGAGTATATCTAAGTTTTGTAAAAAGCTAAATATAATTTAGTAACACCTTAACTGGTAGAATGTTTTCATACTTTGACTTTGCTAGGTAATGGCTTCTTTCTTTTTACCTATCTTGAGATGTCATGTTTTCAGTGCAGTAAAATCCACCAAACCTGACAGATTCCAATGTGAGTTGATCTAAGTTCTAGGTCCCTTAGTTGGAATGGTCTTTTTTTGTTCCATGAAGTTGTATGGACTTGCACAGCAAAGTACTCTTTCACAAATCAATTCTCCAGTTTCTTTTCCAGGCATATATTGGAATGAGTTTTGATGCAATTGGTGTCTCTGTCCAAATACACTAAGTAAGTGCTATCTTTAAGTTGTAGAACCTATAGAAAAATGACCTAGGGGAAATAACTTTGTGTCCCTGAGCCAATCTTCAGTCTCTATTACACATGCCTTATGGCTATTGGCAACTACAAAAGAGAAATCCTGGCCATTTGGCCAAAAATTTACCTGAACATGAATCTAATTTAGAGACTATATCTGGGGGCAGCAACAAGAAAAATGGCAAATACCTGACAGTTCTGCTCTGCAGATTCCCAGAGGCACCTTTCTGGGGAAGTCATTCACTATCTAGATTCATCATCAAATATTTTTAAAAAGAAAGAATAAAAAAGCAGCCTGTTAAATGTTTATTATATTCTAATTCATGAGCTAGAGAAGCAAGACATAAAACCCCCAACTTGTGTCTATGTAAGAAGTAATTAGCTTTGTGAAACACTCTATGAGAAGTTGGGAAGTAAATAAATGCTAAGTTAAAAAGAGGTAATTCATTAAATTTTGTTGAATTGCCCAAAATATCTTTTAGATAGGCACTATATAGGACAAATTGAGTTAACAAAATCAAGAGGTATCATTTTTTCTATCTATTGTTAATTTGATAGCATTTAAATTTCTACTTTTATTAAAATTCATCTACAATGATTGTATGAGACTATAACAAAATTATTTTTAGAACCTGGACATTTTCATTTTCTTCTCTTGGAGACTACTTTGTATCCTAAACATCTCCATTTTTCCTTAAAAGAATCTGCAATTATTCTTATATTTAAGTAAGAAACTGCTTCTAAGCCTCTTTATTTTTTGCTATAGGAAAAATGGAAATGCATTCTGGTGTCCATCCCACCTCCCCCCTACAGCCTGAGTCACTTCATGGGCCTCATATCTCTTAAACCACCTGCTAATCATAACAATTGCTAATTTGAGCTCTTTTTAGCCACTTCTGGTGACACTGACAATGCCATCTAGTTTGCAATGGCCATGTGGTCAGTCCCCCACCCATCCTAGCAGGCTGCTGCTGCTGTGCCTTTAGCTGAGGTCTCCATTGTTCTCTCGGCCTCTGCTGACCATAAGCAATTCCTTCTTCCCTAATCTCAGGGGATCTGCTTCTTTCACAATGGGGGCAGGGCCATTTGCTTTGTGTGCAAGATAATCTTCCCTAGAATTGTTCACATATGCAAACATACACATAAAAACCCGATTGCCTGGATGTGGAAGGGTATGTGTATCTATGTATGGGTACACATATACACACACATATACATTTTAATGTTAGCCATAATAATCACTTATCAATTCTGCCTAGATATTTACTAGTCACTAGATAGTATCTATTAAATTCAATTATTTGAGTCTCTTCTTGCCTTATTTTTAAATTGTGATTTTTTTTTCTTCTTAGATATGGTGATGGCAATTTTAAATGTTACTAAGTTCTCCTTCACTTTAAGCTCCTTAAAGCCCTGACATACCTTGCCCATGCATCTGGAAAACATTTTGGGAATGAATTGGAGATGCAGGTAGATGCATGTCCCTAGGCTGAATGATTAGGAATTGAGGAATTGATCATCTAAACTCAGCAGGCCTGAGCTCTACTTGGAATGCCCCTTCGCTGAACAGCAGATAAAATTTACTGGATTTCCATGCCTGAACCCTTGCAATCGCACTCTGTACTCCACTTTGATGGATTTAAAGCTGGTCATTATGTTACAGGGCAAGTTGTAGCAGGAATAAAAGCAGGTCGTTTCAACCAGCCATTTTAATCAGGAGACAACGTTACTCTGTAATTGTTAAAGCTTGCCATATGCCGTAGAAAGGGATAGAAACATACTCTGGACTTTTAGGGCAGATTAAAAACAAAACAAAACAAAACTAAACTAATTTTGCATGGAGGCAGAAAGGAAGTAATCCAATAATATATGTATTTTAAATATTTCTCCACCTCAGTAAGCAAGGTGGTTTTTGTATGCCCCCTTTGGGATTGTGACCCTCCTTTACTATAAAATGTTCAACTAAATTAAAAAGCAGAAAAACCTTTGCTCCCTCGTTGAGTTGTTCTGCTGGAGCGCGATGCTCCCGAGCTGCCAAACACGTCGAGAGCGCCCCCTGGGCGTTGCCACATGACACGGCGGGAGGAAGCCCGGCGCATGGATAACTGGCTGAGAGTGTCTGTGCCACAATCCACATACAAAGCTGGGGCAGTAACCCACAGAATGCCTGCTCTCTGTGCCCCCTGTTTGAGGGTGGATTCGCAAGCGACTCCACTTGCTTTTGAAGTTTCAGATCGAGGGAACTCTGAGTGCCTTTCTTTGTGTCCAAGATAATCTTCCCTAGGTTAAAATGCTGTGGAGAAGGATGTTGAAATTAAAATGAATGGCTTCCAGGGGTCCAGGTTGGTGTGCCTACTAAGACTTTGGGCACATGTTTAGTGGTTCCTCCTATGGTTCCCGGCGCTCTGGGATTTCACTGCCCTGCCTTTATCTAGATGGGAGGACCCCACTCAGAATACTTCATGGGTGCAAAGTTGTTTGCCCTGCAAAAATCACGGATGCCTCTTTAAAACTGTGCTCCGCAGCTCCACCTGGGAATAAGGAACATGACACTGGACTTAGAAACCAAAAGTTCCAATGTTAATCCTGGCTCTGTTGCTTAGGAGCTGTGTGACTTTGTGTAAATCACTCCACCTCTCTGAGCTTCAGGCTGGTTCCTCTGTAAAAGGAAAAGATTTGATCAGGTAATCTCCATGTTTATGTCTAGTTATAAAGCCTGTCTTTGACCTTGGTATTAAAGATTTTTTGTCTTAATGTTTGCCAATTAAATTAATATAACACTTTATGGAATTCTTGAGATTCAAATTGGTCAAAAGAACAAAGTATATTTGTTTTGAGGGTCATGTCTATTGGCACAACGAGCAAAAAATCAATTTGATCAATTGTGTAGCATCTTCATAACCAACCTGAATTCCCATTTGATGTTAGTCACTCTTCAAAGGCAAATCAGTTGTCCAGATTGAGCAACTTTCCCCCCATTCTGGCTGTCACTTTCTGGTCACATTGATCAGCAGCCACATTGATCCAAATGGTGGTGCTCTTGTCCTCTCTTTCATCTCTGCTGGCCAGTTGCCTGATAACTGATGAGTAAGTGGTCCTCCATTCATGGGGTCACTTGTGGGCAGCTTCTCTAACTTGGCAGCCCCTGGAGTTAGTTTTCCTTGAGGTCAGCTCATCCACAGGTGCTTGTTCATAAAGCTGTTAGGGAAAGACTTTTTTGTTTGTGAAAGCTGCTCTGATGCAAGCAATTGAAAGAGAGAGGCCTGTGTTCCTGCCTGAGTGGGGATAACAGGGAACTCATGCAGGGTTTTTTGTTTTGTTTTGTTTTGTTTTGTTTTGTTTTGTTTTGTTTTTTGTGATGAGACTGAGGATGCAGGCACAGATGGGCAGGTCCAGTGCATCAGCAATATGACCAGTTTAGACTTTCAGAAAAGCCACACAACTACCTACTACTTACCTATTCAAGAGTGGTAATTTGCCTTTCTATCAATGATAATAAGACTTATCACTCTCACTTTCTTAGTTAAAACTCCATCTTGCTTCCTTAAGTCTCTTGGCTTTGCCCAAGATGTTATCTTTTTTTTTTTTTTTCCAAGATGTTATCTTTATCTGAAAACCCTCTCTGGATTTGTCTGGCTGACAAGTTCTCAGATCCAAAGCTTCCATGCCAAACAGGTTTCTGAGCACTCCTAGCATCCTCTGACATAGCAATGATATTTGTGTTATTTAATCAGGATCGATAGCTGATAGGCTCTACAGTTGCTAAAATATTCAACTATTTATATTCTATTTGATAAATAGCTATAGCCCAAGCCCCCAAAATGCTGCCCATTGCCTTATTTTACCTATCCCAAGCATCCCCAAGTTCTAGCAAGTCAGCAGTTAAGATTTGACTAGCAGAGATGGGAATGTCTGGGACTCAGAGCCCTGGCCTGCCTCTGCTAAGTGGTTGGTGCCTGAATCTTACAGACTGTTTATTATTTTTCATAATACTTCAGTTGTATTTATTTTTTTTTATTTATTTCTACTGTTAGACTGGGAGCCTTATTCCTAGTGCCAAAAATATGTAGCACTTGAACTATAGTGCTTAATGGTTTTTTGAGTATTCTGTTAGGCACCACACTCTGGGCTAGGTGATTTGCATGCATGACAAGGAGGTGATAGTTGTATAAATTTCTATTTCATTCTCATTTTTGGAGAAGACTCAAGAAAGGATACCACCACCTGCCATAAAACCAGGTCTGGTGCTGCAGATGTCAAGGCTTTTTTTTTTTTTTTTTTTTTTTTGACAGTGAGTTTAGAGTATTCTAGACGAGGATGAGCTCCAAGAGATGGAGGGAAAGAAATGGTTTAACCAAGGGCAGGTTTGTGTGTGTATGTGCGTATATGTGTGCATGCATGCATGCATGTGCAGCAAGGAGTAATGCCCTACTTCCATGCAGCATTCCAAGGGAGGGAGGCTTTCTCATGCATATTACCTTAATGTTAGGAGGTGGCAGAATGTGAGTGATTATTGAACTCTAAGAGCTATGGTTTTTTTGTGGTGGGCAATCTGAGTGTCCTCACTGGCACAGGGTAAGGTGAGCTTAGTGCCTTTCAATGTCCTAAATGGTTTTGGATAATGAGACCTCAGTGATGATAATCATAGACCAGGATCAGAAGCACTGCACCTGTTTTTTTGGTGCTACAAAAGCCCTGTATTCTCCCTTAATCCCATATAGGGATTGAAGAAAGTTTGATTTAGAAAAATAAAATAATATGTCATACCAATAACACATGTATTAATTCATGAAATAAGTAATTAGGTTTGAATCTATAATTCGTTTGTGACTATTGGGCCTCATGAGGTGTGGGTTTCATCCTCTTGGTTAACTACTCCTTTGGGGATAGATTCTAGATGCATGTAGTTCATACTTGCAAAATTGTCACATGGTTCTGTATTTTACATTTTTCTTTTTAAATCTTTACCCAAATTATTGTATATCATTTACATAACCTCAGTTTTTAAAGATGTCACTTGAATATCCAATATCAAACCCAGTATTTGATCATGAATTTTGATTTAAAAGCTGCAATTTCTTGGCGACTTCTAGAGAGTCACATATTTAGGGAAAGTTTATGTAATATATCATGTCATTTCATATTGATATGATATCAATATATCATAGAAGCAAAACACTCTTTATGGAACTCTGTGTCAGTCTAGTGGACAATCCTCTTGGTTACATGTGGCTTTTGTTTGGTTCAAGTTGATTCATAATATAAGCATGGATTGATTATTTGGGGAAGCATGTATGGTTGTAGAATTTTTTTTTTTTGAAATGAGAATATCTGGAAATGAAAGTGATCCATTTGGCACAACTGTAAAGTTATTGAAGGCTGTCTTTACTTCAAATAATAATAATACCCTATATAAGAACTTCTTTAATATTGCTGAGAACATTCACAGTAATCCTGAGAAATAATCATGACAGATAATTATTATACATATTTCTCACAAAGAAACCCAGACTCAAACAGATTAAATGATTTTGGATAATGATACAAAGCTAAAGAGACCAGACTTGGCCTCTTATTTTTTTCTCTGGTGTATGCTCACTAAAATGGAATCTGAAGATCCCCTATATGGAATCTGGGGATCATATTGGCTTGGCAGGAAGGAGGTGTCAAGTTGGGTCCAATATAAGATCCATGCAGACTATTGCATACCTGTTCCAGGCACAGGCTTAGGGGGGGCAACAATACTGGGGATACAAGTCTTGAAACTCATTTGAAACATGGACTGAGCAGGGCCCACATCATGGATTGGCCCAGCATGCACGTGATGAAGTGAATCATATCCTTTTGTAGAAAGGTTTTTTTAAAAAATATTTTATTTATTTATTCATGATAGACACATACAGAGAAAGAGAGAGGCAGAGACACAGGCAGAGGGAGAATCAGGCTCCACGCCAGGAGCCCGACACGGGACTCAATCCCGGGACCCCAGGATCACGCCCTGGGCCAAAGGCAGGCGCCAAACTACTGGGCCACCCAGGGATCCCCGTAAAAAGGTTTTTATAACCTCCAGGTAATGTCTCATATTTTTTGCTCATGTGTTTTCCATTTTCTTTGGGTTTGAGCCATTTCTTCAATCTTTCCACAAAGGAGATTCTAGGGGAGAAATGTGTAGTTCCTGTAAAGTATAGAAGACACAGGGAAGGAACTCAGCATAGTTAGAGTGCAGGGTTGAGGCAGGATGTTGCTAGAATGTATGCAGAGGTGGTTGCCTGCTCTTTCCTTGTATTCCCTTTGCACACACTTGTTGTCTCAATGAGGATGCAAGTGCAACTTCAGAAGTTGCCACTCAGATATCAGTTCTGGCAGCTCTGAGGGAAGACCTTTGTCTCATTGCACAGAGCTAAGGAAGTTAAATATGGCCACAGCCCTTCCTGATAGGTTACTTGGGTTGTAGTTTTATCAACATAGAAACATAAGCTTAGCTATATGATGGTAAAACAAGAATCCTGGAGGCAGTATGGCATGGGAAAGGACAGCACAGATTTCTCTTTCATGTTGGCCTGGATTCAAATTCCTACGCTGGCATATAGTAGCTCTTTGGCCTTAGGCAAATTTCTAAACTTCTCTTTGTCTCATTTTCATTGTCTGTAAACTGGGGATAATGGTGCCTGCATCATAGAGTTTTTGAGAGGGGCAAATGAGAATGTAGATAGTGTACTTGGCATTGTGCTTGACATGTTACATGCTCATCATTGTAAGAGTTTAGATTTCCTGTGGGATTGGAATTGAATCTAAAGGTTAGGAGGCTCACTCTAAACCACACCTGGTTATGGTGATGGTGATCACAGGGAAAAGATGGAAATAAAGTACAAAAGAACAAAGGAAAGAGGGAAAGAAGGCAGGAAGGAAGGAAAGAGCAAGCCATAGGCTATTCTCCAATCCTGATTCATCTTTTCAATATCTATATGTGTCTGTAAAAGGTGGGTTGAATCTTTCCTTAAAAGAGGAGTCTTTTAAATTTTAGGTTTTTGTACTAGCTGATTTATAATCCCTAATAGGAAAGATGATGGTGGGAATGATTCTTTGGTTCTGTTTGACTTGAGCATGGGTTTGAATTTGCTGGGAGGATGATTCTGACTTCATTATCAGGCCAGGTACACATCCTGCAAAGACAACATATATTTTTTTTCCAGGTTTGCAAAGCTCCTTTACTTTATTTTATTGTTGTTGTTTTTTAAGATTTTATTTATTTATTTGACAGAGAGAGAGAGAGAGAGAGAGAACAAGCAGGAGTGGCAGGGAGAGGGAGAAGTAGGCTCCTTGCTAAGCAGAGATACCAAGGTGGGGGGCTTGATCCCAGGACCCTGGGATCATGACCTGAGCTGAAGGCAGCGGCTTAACCAACTGGGCCACCCAGGCACCTCTACAAAGATCATTTAAAATGAAAAAGCTCTCTGAGAAATAAACAGAGGAGGCAGCACACTCTCAATTTTATGCGTGGGAAAATTGACGTTTAGGGAGAATAAAGCATGGGAAAGCTCCTATCAGGTTACCTAGCATATAACAGATGCCGACTTCTTTTGTCATCATTATACTGAGAAATGGCAGGGCCATTTTCAAAGGAGCTCAAGGAATGTAGCTCAAGGACTAACAGGACCCTTGGTTCTTGGTTTATGTTCTGTTCACCTCAGAGCTGCCTTTCTAGATGTATTAATTTTGGATTGGGAGAACACTTTTTTGAATGATAGATCACTGAGACATTGGTTGCTTTAGGTAATCTGGGAGGTTCAAACCCTTCTCAGGCCCTTTGCTTACCCTGGCCTAAGTTGCCTGTGGAAAGCAGTGTCTTTGGTTCTGGCTAGACCACTATTGTCTTTATTGTGACCTGATCCATTGTCCATGCTTTTTTCTGAGTTTGAAGTGGCATCACATGTGCATGAGATTTCTTATCCAATTGCCAGGTGGTTCAGGAGTTTACAGCCCAGAAACACCCTGGAAGTACCTTTAATGTGAGTGCTGTAATGGGTTATCATACAATATGACATGAGCTGAAGGTTAACCCAAGAGAGTAGATGAGCCGGGTCACTCTGACTTAGTTGGATAGAGTAAGACATTGAGATTTCCCCCAGCAGAGAAGGCTCTTATTTATTCTCATTAGTTTTTCTTTTACCCCCATGAATACACTGAATACAGCATTAAATGTTCTTCTGCCCACATTGAGAGTTTCATCTGCAAAAGCAAGAACATCATGTAACAGTTTAAACTTTAGAAACCTATATTTATTTTGTTAGAGGGGTTCTAAGCACTTCCCTTGCACTTGGAGGTTGCTAAAAGAAAGGGTTACCTAAAAATAGACTTGTTCTTGGAAACTGACTTAAAAGTTCTGTCCTATTTCCTTTTGCACAGGTCAGATTTCCACAGCCAGGCAATTTTCCAGACAAGACAGACTTCACCCTCCTTCTCACTCTGTGTTTTCTGTGGCCTTTTCTGCAAATAACTGCCTCTTTACTCCAGTTCCCTATGGCCTCTGTCCTCTGAATTATTTCAGGGAGAAGCTCTCATTTGGTTGGCAAGCCTTCGAGAATGAATTGATGAGGGAGGGAGTATAGAACTCTCTATTGGCCTTCATGAAATCTGAAATGATGTTGGGGACTGATTCTACCTTAGTTCCAAAAGCCATTGTTTCCTTCTCTGGCTTTTGAAAGAAAGATGGAACTTTCATTTATATTCCCTTTGTAACATAAAAAGTTCAATTATTTAGTGATTAGCCCATACACTGAATATTCATACCTATAGCACGTTCTCTCTCTCTCTCTTTCTCTCTCCCTCTCTCTCTGTCTCGCCCTCTGAGAGGGCAGCTACTTTATGCTAGGCTCTGATGACACAGAGTTTACTGAGGCTAAATCCCTGTATTCAAGGACCTCATTGTCTAGTGTTATAGGACTCACTATGTCCTTCACTGTAGGGAGGAAGGATTTCAAGAAATCTCTTTCCCTCTTTGTAGGTCTTTATATCTCACTCCCTATTCCCTCCTGTCTTGCAGGACCAGGTCACATGCAGGCACCAAGACTAGACTCTTACTGTCCCTTCTTCCATGAAGCTTTTCATAGTCACCACCATAGTCACCACCCCGTTACCTTCCTCTGAACACGTATAGCAGTTTATTTGCCTAGCTTTTATTTCTACATGTGTCATATAGTAATTTATCTGTATGTCAATAGAATATAATCAGGTTTCTATATAATAGGTGCTCAATAAATGTTTGTTGAATGTTGAACAAATTTTTCTACCATTTCTCTAAAAGCTGCTTTCAGCTGAAGTGAGGTTGAATGGCTGCCAGAAAAAGACACATTAGGTTATTCCAAGGTTAGTGAAATGAAAATCCTGAAAATGACAGCATCATGCCCCTCTGGGGCTGTGCTGCCAATCGTATGCATAAAAATAACTGGTATGCTGGATCATGATGCATAAGAAGGGTAAGGCAAAGAGATGAGATTTTCCTCCTTCATTTATGTAAAATAACTTGCCCATCTTCCCTGGAGAAAAAAATTAGGTCCATAAGCACAGTAAAATTCCAATTTACTAAGCAGAAGGATGTAGTCTTCTGGTAAACAATTAAGCAAAAAATCCCTTTTTATTTCATTTCATGTTGGAAAGTTTGCCAAAATTTCCACTTCTGTGGCTTATGGAATATATTAGAGGGGCACTGCTGAAAACTACATTCTTGTGGTACATTTGGCTCATCATGGAAATTTTAGTTATGATTGTGCTGGAGCATGGGCGTAGATATAAAAGGTAGGAGAGGTTGGGTTATATTTATACTGACTACAGGATAAATATTTTCAATTTTTTTAAAACATGAAAATCCTTACTATCATCTTATTTTCTGTAAGTGTGATTCGCTAGAGGAATACTTGGTCTTACAGAAAACTGGGTCTCAGGTCTTTCTGTGGAATCTTGGAGGTTTCAAAGAGCAGTTTGCTCATCTGAAAGTGGAAATAATAATAACTTCATTTTCTCCATTAGTTATTGTTTGGGTTAGAAATGATACTATGCAAAAAGCATATAGCACAGGTTGGCACAGAGGGCCCAATAAATATTAGCTATGGTTAATGATGATAATAATGAGGATGTAGTCTGCATGGGTTTCCTGGAGCTGCTGTAACAAATTGCCACATACTAGGCAGCTCAAAACAAAAATTTAGAGGCACCTCAGTGGGTCAGTTAGGTGTCTGCCTTCGGGTTGAGTCATGATCTCAGGCTCCTGGGATTGAGCCCCACATTGGGCTCCCTACCCAGCAGAGGTCTGCTTCTCCCTCTTCCTCTGCCCCTTCCCCCTTGGCTAATGCTCTTTCTTATTCTCTCTCTCTCTCTCAAAAAAAAAAAGAAAAACTATATTTTTGTGGTTCGCTAGGCCAGCAATATAAAATCAAGGCATCTTCAGGGTTGGTTCCTTTTGGAGGCTCTGGGAGAGAAACCCTCCTGTGCTTTATCTTAGCTTTTGGTGGCTGCCTTCAATCGTTGGTGTTCCTTGGCTTGTAGATGCATCCCTCCAATCTCTCCCTCTGTCTTCACGTGTGTCTGTGTCTTCTCCTCGTCTTATGGGTCACCAGTCTTTGAATTTAGGGCCCACTCTAATCCACTCTGACCTTATCTTAATTACATCCTCCAAGATTCTATTTCCAAATATGGTCTCATTCTGAACTTTTGGGTAGACAGGATTTTGGGGGACACTATCAGCCCACTACATAATTATAAAAATAAGTGTGGATATGTCATAAAAACAAAATCCTCAACATATATGGCTGGGAAATAGCTCCAATGAATGAATTATGGCCAATTTAAGCAGCTATTGGGAATTTCCATGGACTTTATTTTATTTTTATGTTTATTTCTTCTAAAGATTTTATTTCCTTATTCATGACAGATAGAGAGGCAGAGGTACAGGCAGAGGGAGAAGCAGGTTCCACGCCAAGAGCCTGATGTGGGACTTGATCCGGGGACTCTGGGATCACACCATGAACTGAAGGCGGATGTTCAACTGCTGAGCCACCCAGGCGTCCTGACTTTATTTTATTGACAAGATACAATCCTCATATTTTCTGTCTTTGGGTTGGTCTACAGGGCCTTAGAAAAATGGGTAATTCATGAGAAAAGTTATATTTTCCTGGTTTACCTAATTTATGATTTAGCCTTCTCCTTAGTCATCTCAGTTGACTTGTAGCATCTCTTTATTCAGCATCATCAGAGAAATGGAGACTTTTGGCTAATCAGAGTCTCTGGTTAATGCACAGTATCCATGCATCTCACTTGTGATCAATTAAGGAAGAATTGTTAAGTACAGTGAAATTCATGATTCATGGGCATACTGATGAATGTAATATAGTCCCGCTTCAGTGATTCAGAACGGTGTCAGGGTTATGCTTTGGGGTTATAATTTTGAGCAACAGTCATAACTGCAGTGGAAAGATGTGGATGATTGTTAAGAGAATATTCTCATTAAACAAATACTAGACTGGAAGGGAATAACTGTTCTTCTCTTCACTTACAATTTAATACATAAATGAATTGGGATGGTAATTAGTCTTACCGTTTTGCTTTATACTTCTATATTTCTGTCCATGCCATGGTTCTCAGGCAGGAGCTGAGGATGCTATACCAGAGAACAGTGGATGGTTCTCTTAGTGGCATGACTTTGGGGCCAATACTGCTCTGGGAATTCTTTCTCTCTCTCTACCTGATCTCCAAAGATGATACACTCATTCCAGGGATTAAAAAACAAGAACCTTATCTTCCACAGAAACAGAAGACTCAATGCTTTAATGCTTAGGTAGTGTTTTGGATGCTTAGATGAAATGAGATATAAAAATGCAAAACAATACTCATTGGAATTTCAAATTTTTTTTACTACTTTATATTTATTGGCCAAGTCCTGCTAGGACCATTAGGGTTAAGGTTGTATCATGTTTCCATTTTAAATCTCTATTTTTAAGTGCTTTTGACATATTGTGTATGTTTTCAAGCCAAAGGGGATTTTTATCTTAAACAAAATGTGAGGGGGAAAAAACAATACAATTGCACAACTTTTATTTAAGGGAACCAAATAAAATAAAAGAAGTTAGTGCCTTTAGATAGTATTTTCTACCTCCACAACTTAAAAACGAAATTTTGAAAAACATGATTTTGTTGATTTTTACATTATCACACCTTTTTATTAGGATCTGGAACATAAAAGTAGGGGAGGGATTTGCTATTCATAGGAGGAAACAAAGTCAATAGAAATGAGTTGTTTAGAACAATTGATGTCACAGAGATACTATGGTACAGATATCCTACTGTTGACTCCTAGTATCAACATCATTTAGTTACATAGGTTCTTGCTCTGTAGCTTTCCTTATGGCTATTTCATATCTCTTAATTTAGCTTCTTATCATTGAGGGTACTGGCCTTAGCTAAATAAACCCATCATAAATCCAGTTGTCTCAGAAATTTTAGTTTGAATTTAACCTATCCTATTTAGTTTCAAAATTTCCCTTTAAAGCTGCATGGAAAATAGAAAATAAGTATGTTAAAATCTAAAGACAGGGTTTCACCTAAAAATGTCTGGATTCCCCTTGCTTTGAGGGTGCTTGAATTCAGATACAGAGCATGTGAGGCCAAGAGGGTTGCAAATCCATATAATTTGCCTATGTTTCTAATACCTTTGCCCTAAGTAATCTCATACAGCTAGACACACACGCTGTTCAAGCATAGGAGAAATGAGCTCATTAAATTTTAATCATCAACATGCTGCATCTAATTATAATGAATCTTAGCTCATGACTGATGTATAATAAATTTAATTACTTTGGTTTTCCTTTCTATTTTTAAAAACTGATTTCCAATGAAGACAGACTTGCAAACTCCCATGAACAAGAAAATAAATAACCCTTAATTTTCAAATCATGAACTCATTAGAGCATGTATGTATATGTGTATGCATGTATGTATAAAATTTGTTATTCTAAGAAGAAAGGCAACACCCTATAATTAGACCTCACTCTCCTTTGGCCTCGAGGGTGTCCTAATAAAGAAAATTTCATACATTGATGTGCTTCCCATCTTTTCATTTCTTTGTTCTATCACCCTGTTGTTAATAACACCCTGCAGCAAAAAAATGTTTGTGAAGCTAAGAGCTGTCCAGATAAGAGAAAAGGTCATGATCCCCCTCCTGCGTGTTCATCAGCAAACGAACACCAATCTGAAAGTAAGAGGATGCCTGTCAATATGGAGTGGGCAGGCAGCAGCATACCATCAATTGAAGGCAGCGAATGCTCACACAGTTGTACTGAGCTCCAACCTTAACCCAAAATCAATAATCACCAAAGTATTACAATATGAAGTGACTGAATCATAGTGGGCAGGGGCAGAGGGAGAGGACATATGTGTGAAGCTTTATAAATGCTGAAAGTAAGGAATGTGGGATATTTCTCACCATCCCGGGACTTCTGAGCTGAGTTTGTTATAGATGATTAAGTGACTAAAATGGAGTTGGAGAGCCTAAGGCATGCCCCATTTTATTAATGTACACTGTGGCAGAATGCTTAAATAAACTTCTAACTCAATGAAACGGAGACTCAGAAGCTGCTTGCTTGATTTCAGACCCCAACTTTGAGTGCAATGAATAATATTCATGTATATTTTATTATCATTGCCTTAGATAATTTCATCAATAGTATGTGTGTCATAGGGCAAATGTTATTCTTATGATGGGGAGAAAAAAAAGAGCCTTATTGAGTAGATTAAAAAAAATAAAAGAAAAGCTATAGTTTTTTTTCCAGATTTATTTAAACAAATCTTCCTTTTTTTTTCTTGCCCTGGAGCTCTTTGCTTTGAGGCATCAATTGTATCAGAAAACCCTCCTCTTCCAGGAAGACCTCTGAGATACAGTGGAGATGAGAGAAGGATTTCTCTATCTTCCAAAAATATTAACTAAATACTAATGGCCCTCAGGCAATCAGGAATAATCTAATAGAAAAATTGAGTAATATACAATAAAAATGTAACATTCCAAAGAAAAATTATACAAAACTTGCATGTTTATAGGCTGCTTCTAGAAGTATATATGTCACTCTTCTGTTAACTCCTGAGTGATATTGTTTTGGAGGTAGGGGAATTATAGCAACAAAACTATAAAACATATTGTTAGACTAAATGTACTTGGTAATAATGAGAGTTTTATCTTGCTCTTTGCTTTAAAAAATGAAAATGTTTTGCCCTTTCTAGTAAGCCACTTGATTTCATTATTTTCTCTTTTATTTGTCTATCTCTCTAAGTATGTATGTATATCAGTAGGTATGTAGGCATGTATATATTATATATGTATGAAGGTATGTATGTGTATACCTATATATGTATTTATCCATGCATATACCTGCATGTATGTATCTATATATGTATCTGTGTATCTAAGTATATGTACACACATCTATCCAAGTATATATGTGTATATGTATGTACGTATATACCTTTCTATCTCTTGTTCCATTTACTTGTGTGGCTCCCAGCTATAAAGTTCAGCATTGGAAACTTCCCTGCCAGCCATCTTATAAATAAAATCCCAAGCTCTTGCTCCTCCCAACATCCAGTCTTAGATTAAAAATCTGAGAATATTGGATGAAATTAAACATTCAATGTCCATATTTCTGTCAGATAGCTTTGCTTGGCCTGAAAACAACAGAGAGGAAGCTGTTTGCTATTCTTGATGTTTGATATGCTGACTATTTGTAGAATTTAGTCAGTTGATAGGAAATCACACTTAAAATTTCTTTTAATTATTACTTCTCTTACAGCTCAAGAGACATCTTGCACTTCCTGTGGTGACCTGTCCTCCCAATATAGGCACATGCAAATAAACACACATGCATGGAAAACAAAAATACCTCCAACGTGCCTTTATCAAAAGTGTATTTATGGAATAAATTAAAAATTAAGAATAAGGAATCTACCTGCTGGAAATAACTGTTCTGATTTCTCTCCTTAATTCCCAAAACAAATTCAGAGGAAAAACTGATGATTAATTGTAAAGAATGTGATTTACGATAAGGTGAATGTTAAGTAGGAGAGGGGTGGGGGTAGGGAGTGAAAAACAACCAAACTAAAACACCTACAGAGAAGCAGGCCAGGGAGTGCTTGGGGACCTTTCTGGGTTGCTGGCTAGTATTCTTTGAAGTGTATATGCTGCATTGATGCGTGGGTGCCTGGAGCTCAGCTAGAATGCCAAATCCATTCTCTTTCTCTCTGATAACACAGGAGACCTATTGCAGAGACAGAGGCACAGACAAAAATCATTGCAGCTCTCATATTATGGACCAGGATATATATTTGAGATTGTGCTACAATTTGCAGATAAATAAGTATACAATCTAAGTACACTGGATATAATTAAATACTCAAGTTTTAGGTTCAGTAAATTTGAAAACGCATTATGTAAGAAAATAATAGCTTTATTTTTGTTGTACCATAAATGGATTTTCTTTATACCGAAGCACAGTTTCTTAGCCTACACTTCAGGACCGAGAATCTCAAGTCTGGTGGCAACCTCCTTGATGAGTACAGTGAAAGGGGTGTACAGCATCCTGGGACACCTGTGAATGTCAGTGAAGTTGCAAGAGTGGAAGGGGGCTCTGGATGGAGTTCTTTCTTTCAATTAAAAACTGCTTAAGCAGCCATCTGGAGAAAGCTTTTACAAAAAAATTCAGGTCAACCTATACCAGGTCAACTTCTATGCCTTGAAGAATAAGAATACAGCATTCCCATTCAGCACATAATACAATGCTCTTCACACAGAAATAAATCAATAAATGCTGTTGACTGGTGACTGACTTTACTTAATGTCTACCCTTTATGTGCCTCAAACTGCTTGGACGGTATTCATTCACGTTTTTGTTTTTTTTTTAGCAACCTACTATAAAGTGCAAAATCTCTCACCCTTCTTCATGATTAAGCAAATGAGGCAGAGTCAGGAGACTAAGTTATTTCCAGGCTTCCTTTGTCACTGATATTGGCCAACTCATATCACTTTTATGGATCACTGTGTGTGTGTGTGTGTGTGTGTGTGTGTGTGTGTGTGAAACGATGTATTTGAGCCAAGGAACTTTGAAAGTCAAGATTTCTCTCAGTCCTCAGATAAGACCGTGAGAGCTGATAGCAGTATTGTTACTGCAAAAAAGGAACAACATCCCTCTGCAGTGTTATTGCAATACCACCACCACCATCATCAAATTAAACATTGACTGTATTTAGTACTTTACATACATGGTCTCATTAAATCCTTACACCAAAAAAAAAAAAATAAAAAAAAAAATAAAAAAATAAATCCTTACACCAAGCATGTGAGGTAGGTGCTGTTATTATCCCTACTTTATAGATGTGAAGATAGGCAGAGAAACTTGCCCAGGGTCATCCAGCTGTGAGTATTGGGGCCATTAGTTACTGCAAGTACAATTAGGTTGCAAGATCTTTTGAGAGTTGTTTCCTCTTTTTAAAAATACCTTCCTTCCTCACACCAACACACACACACAAACACATAAAACCATGTGCATGCACACACCGTACCACACCACTTTGCCTATGGGAGATCCTTGATACATTTCAAGCACTTGAGCCAGTAAAACTCTAAAACTAAAATCAAACCCAGTATACTGATTTTAAGGAATGGAAAATTCAATCAGCTTCATATTTTGAGATTCCCATAACAACATTTTTTTCTTTTTTCCCCCAAAGTGTCCCAATTTACATAAGTGATGAGGTCCCAAATTATATAAGTGACTGAAAATATATACGTGACAGGGCTGATTTTCATGGGTGACAAGTGGAATCAGTATCATTACTTTATAGTCACACCTCACGTTTTCCTAAATTACTGAACCAGGGGAAAATGAGAACGTAAATTATTCTCTGAAGGGAATGTCATCTGAGTTGATGTTTTATTTTGTTGGAGTCTCTGATAAGTATTGATTCATGGATTGGTGAACTGATTTGAATTTGAGCCTATACCAGACTTTTTAGGACATATTCTTAATTACATTTTTGAGGGAGTAAAGGAGATTCTTTTTCAATTAATATTAATAGTTTAATTATCAGCATAAGAGACTCTTGGAAGCAAGACTTTTTTTTGGGAGATTCCAATATGATCTTATGTGTTACTTTCCCCATACCACTTCTTTATTGAAAATATAAGTGTATTTGCTTTTACTACTAACCTCAAAGACCGTATCACTAGCCTTTTTATTCACGTTTACATCAAGGCTAAGTATTCTGGCCTCACCTGTTCAGATCAATGTTCAGTGTGGGATCAGTGGTGTGGATGGAAATGACCTTCCCTGACCTCTTTTCCTTAATATAAACCTTGGAAAATGAAAATTGGAAGAACACTGGGAAGGCCATTCAGGCTTTCAGTAATCACACAAAACTAAAGCCTGCAGCTTGCTCACTGCTTGAGGAAATTAGACTCCAACATGCTACAGGCCAAATTATCATAAACACTGATTTTTTAGGGAGCAAACAAAGAAATTTGGATAATCAGCAATCTCCTGGGTTCCTGATAACTTTAGCCTGAAGCAAAGAAGAGGTTGGAGAGACTAAGCAGTAATGGTTCCAACATCAGTTCTCCCTCACAGATGTAACATATTTCATCATAGACAGTGAGGTCAGGTCTCTTTCTCCTATCTCCTCAGATGGGGGATGGGAGGTGGCAGGGCTTGAGGGAGGCCTAGGGAATAGAACACACACCTTTCTGAGTCCTGATCAATTACTAAAGCCCTATTTTTTTCCCCTACCCTTTTAAGTATAATACATTTTTAAATCCTGCTTGGGAAGGCTTACCTGGCACAGATGATGTCTGAAAAACTGCCCCATCAGCAAGTCAGCAAGCTTATTACCTTGTTAATTAGGGTCACTGCTCACTAATAATTTAGCCAATAACATGGTATTTTTTAACAAGGCATTTACTACATTTATTATTTCTTTTGGCTAGAGCTGTTATAAATACAGTGAAATATATTAACTTATGAAGGTTTTATCTAATACAAATGCATTTGCCATGGTACCAAAGTTATTTCAAGTCTTCATATTTACAATACTATTACTGTTGTGTTTCCCTAACTCTTAGATACAAGTTTTCCCTGCCCCACGTAGCTTTCTCTGTAACATATCTATCTTATAAGATTGTTTTAACAGTTAAAGAAGATAAAATATAGGAAATTAACTCAAATGCATATAGGAATTTAGCAATGGCTTTGAGACAATTAGATAGTCATCTGGAGAAAAATGAAGTTAAATTTTATTCCTATCTCACATCCTACTTTTTTTTTTTTTTAAGTAGGTTCAGGTTGGTTCCAAAGCACCGGTAACAAATTTAACATGAAATCCATCCCCCTCCCCCCACAAAAAATTGTGTTTGTATCAAGGGTTTGGTTTGAGGGCATGTAGCTGATACTCCTTATCTGTCTATTTTCTGAGGGTCCATAAGAGACCAGATGCAGTGATGGTGAGAAGCAGTGCAGGTCATTGGCCTGCCCTGCCTCTAACCTTGTTTCTCATCTTGTCCTTTCTCAGGCTCCCAAGTCTTCTGCATTGTTCATTCTTGAGGATAGTGTCCCTGTGGAGCAGGGGAGCTGCAGTTGCCAGTGAAGGACCCTGGAGTGGAGATGCTGGAGGCTCTGGCAGCAAGTTGGAAGCCAATGCTGCCATCTGTATCAAAGTCCCTAGATACTGACCCCACTCCTGTCTACCTGGTCACAAATACTTCTCTAACTGATCTTGTCCTCTGTCCTCTTCCTTTCTGTTAGTCCATGGGATACTGTCTAGGGAACAAAAGCTTTGCTCATTCCATATTCTCACAAATTTCTTATCTATTCATCTGAATGTTTATTGTTTTTCCAAGACCTTTTGAATATCAAATACCAAAAATCCACTTTGCTGTGTCATCATCCCTCACTTAAAGCAATGGACTCTAGCTGACTGATGGGCAAAAAGATAAAGGGGAATCATATCTGTTAATATTTCGGTTAGTATTAGGCATTTCTTCATGTCCCAAGATCCTGACTGTCTTGTGCCATTTTCCTCACTTGCTTCCCTTCCAGACTCTAGTAAGAAAAATATCATCTGCCGAAAGAGATTCATAAATGATCTTACTTTCAACATTATTATTTACTAGAGGACTATGGAACAGTGGGAGCTTTATTTAAGTGTTTTCTAAGCCTTTTGTGTGCATCATCCATCTCTCCTCTCTGCTCATGACTCGTTTCAAAGCCCAAAGCTTGATCTTTAGAGACAAATAATGCTGGCACTAAATCCTGGCTTTGCAAGAGAAATAAGACTTCATGTTTACTATCAACATCTGTAAAATGGGGATAACCATACTTCTGTGGCAGAATTATGATTAGGATTCAATAAATTATATTTATAGTGCTTGGCACAGTGTAGGCAATCAGTACCTTCTCAGTTCTGCTTTCTTGACTCCCTTATTCTCTTTACAAATATGTATCTATTGTTTAAAAATTATAATTAACAATAGCAAAAGAAATAAAAATAGAATCAAATACCCCCAAATCTCATCATCACTTTATTATTTTCGTTTTCAAGTTTAATTTCTGTCTAGCCGGGAAGGATCTCTATAGTCTTTAGTGGAAAAGGTACACTCTTGGAGTGAACTTTCATATTAAAACAATTCAGTATTCTTTCAGGGTGGATAAAAGTATTATTTTTTCATTTTTAAGTTTTGAGATCTGAGGATTTGGAGTGGGGAATATTAAGTTGAAATGAGCTGAGGGAGAAGAGGAGAAAAGATGAGATGAGGTGATGGGGATAAATAAGGAAGAGAATTGTGAGGATAAAGACATGAAAGTTACGGGTTGTCTTGAAAAATAGAACTGATGAAGCATCTTCTCCAGGATAACTTTCTCCTTTTCTTACCCTCAGTGCTAAGATAAGATTTCTTTTCAGATTATGATTATGGATTAATTTATGACTTTCCTTAATTGTCTGAGCAATGCAGGGTTAATGTCCTGGTAAGGACAAGTTCTCTTTTACTTTATGAGAGCAATCACTTAACGAAAATTAGGCTATTACTTTTTATCTCCCTCTCCTTGGCAAAGCCTGATACCATGGAACACTTCTGCAAATTTTCCTCCCCTTGTGCTGTGTTAGGGAATAGATCTCTATTTGGCTTTGACACTTTGAATATTTCCTGATAGTTGATAACAGGACTGAACTCCAGAAATGTCATCTGATAAATCAGGTTGGAGCAGTATATCTTCACAGGGCTGTGAAGGTTCTTTGTTGAGTGAATGTTGATTCTAGGAGAAGCCACTACTAAGAGGGAATTCAGTACCTAAAGAGACCCAAGAGGTATGGCATCTCTTCCATTTCCCAAAGCACTGAATTGGGGCCAGGAGGATTATAGTATTGTCAAAAAATACAGTTTGGAGCCATAGATGGGCCTAGGGTTGGCTCTTGGGTCTTCTGAGTACTAATTGTGTGAGTTAGAACAAATATTTAATTATTCTTAACCTCGGTTTCTTAATCTGTAGAATGGGGAGAAGAATATCTACATTGTTGGATTCTGTCACTAGTGGTTGAGTAATTTTACAAATATTTACGATATTCTACTCCATATCACTTTACTTTTAAAGATTCTGTTTATTTATTCATGAGAGACACCAAGAGAGATGCAGAGACACAGGCAGAGAGAGAAGCAGGCTCCTCACATGGAAACTGATATGACACTCGATCCCTAATTCCCGGATCCTGGAATTGCACCCTGAGCCAAAGGCAGACGCTTAACCACTGAGCCACCCAGGCATCCCACTACTCCATATCATTTTATTCCATATAATTTTACTAGTTTTTCAGGGCATGTCTTAGTTGGGCTTGCCAAATGCAGATCCTGACACAAGGATTTGCATGAAGTGGTTTACAAAGAAATGTTTCCAGAAGAAACCTGTAACAGAGTACTGGAAATGCCCAAGGGGAAGGGACCAAGCAAGGTGCAGTTTTGGGCCAAGTCTCACAGAAAGTAATTTCAGCTTGATTCCACAGGGGAACTTGGAGTGTAAGTCATACCCCAGTATTTTTTTTTTTTCAACTTACGGCAAAGAGAGCTGGGCTTCCATACTCCAGGACCAGTCAGTCAGTGGGTCAAAGCCGTCCTATGGCTGAAGGGTGAATATATACTGCAGAGACTTCCTGATATTTGTCTGTAAAGGCATAATGCCTCCATTCATTTAAGATTAGTTCTCCAAAGAGAGTTGCAAACACAGACTATTAGAAACAGAAGCATACAGAATGCAGAGAAGAGAAACTCAGAGACTGAAAGGAGATTCCATTGTCCCTACAGAGGATACAGTGCTGAGCAAAATAAACGTGGTCTCTGATCTAACAGATTTATACTCTTAATGGAGACACAGATAAGTAATCAGACAATGTGAGCTATGAGTGCTATTATCAAAGAAGGTTAAGGTTCTATGGGAGCACAAAAGAGGGAGACTGGAAAAGGATCAGGGAAGTCTCCCCAAAGGATATAATGTCTACTAGATGAGGAGAACGTACCCAGGCAGGGTGGGTATGACAGGTGTTCCAGGAAGCAGGACTGCATATGTTTACTTCAAAGACAAGAGACTATGGCATATTTGAGGTTTGAAAGAAATTCAGTCTTGACTGTAATGTACAGTGGAGAGTGGGAAAGGGAATGTGTTGAGCAATGATGCTGTGGCAGCAAGCAGGTCTCTGGTCGTACAGAGTTTATAAGATCCAGGTCAGAATTAGAAGAGTTATTGCAAGCTGTTTGCTTGATATCTGATAGATACTCTACAAGTAGCAAGTAATGTTAGAAGTAATAGTTCATGGTAGAAATAGTAATTTTTAGTAGTAGTACTACTACTATAATCTCTACTGTTATTACTCCCTTACTACTATTATTGTTAACTTGGGACCAAAAAAAAAAAAAAAAAAAAAATAGAAAAGAAAGAAAGAAAAAGAAAAAGGGTTTGCTATGTTAGACTGTTTGTTGTCTGTTGCTCCAATAAGCCTGTAGGTTCCATCAGGGTCGGGACTGTGTATTTTTCAACAATGCAGTATTATATATTTGTTAAATGAAAAAACAAATATTTTTGAGCATCTACAATATGCCAAACACTGTCTTAGGTAATGTTGGGCAGGGGGGTTGTGTCCAAAGATGAACAAAACACAGTCTCCGTTCTCAAGGCATCTTCATTTATTTATGCAATTATTATTCATTAAACACATTTAGTAGCATGCATTAAACCTTTGCTAGGTTCTGGGTATATAATTATAAGCAAGACACAGGGACATGAAATTGCTGGTCTCATTTAACATTATGGTTCTTAACTCAGTGAACAGAGTTTCATTCCATAAGCAGCATTTGAAAATTTGTGGAGATATTTTAGATTGTTAAAATGTTGGTAGATGCTGTAGGTATTGGGTGAGCAGGGGTGAGAGAAACGATGTCTCACCTGTGCAGGACAGATCTACACAAAGTCATCTTACATGACTTTCAAGTATCTTGAAGGACATACATATAGATGAAAAAAGCTCTTTTAAACAAGTCTAGAACCTGACTCTTTTATATATAAAATTAAGTGTTTTTTTTTTAAATTTTTTATTTATTTATGATAGTCACAGAGAGAGAGAGAGAGGCAGAGACATAGGCAGGGGGAGAAGCAGGCTCCATGCACCGGGAGCCTGATGTGGGATTCGATCCCGGGTCTCCAGGATCGCGCCCTGGGCCAAAGGCAGGCGCCAAACCGCTGCGCCACCCAGGGATCCCCTTAAGTGTTTTTTTTTTGTAAGATTTCATCACATATATTTTTTTTATTGTAAAAATGCACAACATAAAATTTGCCAGGTTAATAATTTCCAATTATACAGTTTGGTAGTGTTAAGTATATTCATATTGTTGTGCAACACACCTCTAAATCTTTTTTATTTTGTAAAACTGAACCCCTATAGCCATTAAACAACTATTCTACATTTTTCCCTTCTCTGGCCTCTGGCAACCACCATTCTACCTTTTTTCCTATAAATTTGACTAATCTAGATAGTATATATAATGGAACCATATGTATTTGTCTTTTAGTAATACTTTATTTCACTTAGCATAGCTTCTTCAGTGTTCACACATGTTATAGTACATGCTGTAATTTCCTCTCTCCTTAAGGCTGAATAATATTCCACTGAATGCATGCACTACAGTTTATCCATTCATTTATTGCTGGACACTTTGGTTGCTTTCAGGCTATTGTGAATATTCAGTGCTGCTCTGAACATGGGTGTGCAAATATCTCTTTGAAATCCTGCTTTTTTTGGGATCCCTGGGTGGCTCAGCAGTTTAGAGCCTGCCTTTGGCTGTGTGATCCTGGGATCCTGGGATCAAGTCCCACGTCGGGCTCCCTGAATGGAGCCTGCTTCTCCCTCTGCCCGTGTCTCTGCCCGTGTCTCTGCCTCTCTCTCTCTCTCTCTCTGTGTCTCTTGTGAATAAATAAATAAAATCTTAAGAAAAAAGAAATCTTGCTTTTTTAATTGTTTTGGATATGATGCCCAGAAATGAAATTACTGGATCATATGTTAGTTCTATTTTGAATTTGGTACTGATTACTTTTCTTCCAAACATACGACTATACATCTAGGAAAGTCTGCATTTCATTTTGTTTGCAATTTTACCAAAAGTTTTTCACCATTTAGGGAAAATCATGTTGCCAATGGAAATGTTGCCCATAGTATTGAGTCTCCAGTTCAACAGAGTTGGATTACTTTGTATTAGAGTATCATATTCACAGAAGTTCTGTGTATAGCACAAATTTCAGACTATTTGGCAGTCTCTTCTAGTATAGCTATGCCCAACTATTTATGCAATAATATACATATGCATTATTTTGTTACAAATTATTTTCCTTTTATTTCCTCTTTGTGATATGCTATGCCTACAGCATTATATTGATTTTTAGAAATATATATGTGGTGGGTTATATAATCTATAATTTTGTTTTGGGGATAATGAAGTAAGGCTACAAAATATTATTTTAAAAAGGAGTCACTGGTTTGATTGGCATAAATACTCTGAATTTTTAAAATAAACTATTTTATTAAGAAAACAATGTAAATCAACAACAAAAGCTTAAAACTGCTCTAGTTTTGAAAGTCAGGTTGGCTGGAAGCTGTCAGCTATTTCTATATACATGCAAAACACTGGGCATAGTGGAATAATTAAGATCTAGACTTTTGGCAGGTTTGATGTTTATAATATTGTTGTCTATAATCACTATAGTGTACATTAGAGCTCTAAGACTTGCTTATCTACTAGTTGCAAGTTTGTACCCTTAAACACCTTTTCTATACCTCTACCCTCAGCCCTGGGTAACCACCATTTTACTCTGTTTTTATGAATTTGGCAGTGGAAGTGGTAGCTAATGAAGGGCAATCATATTGTAATGTAAACATGTATCAAATCGACATGTTGTATACCTTAAACTTACATAATGTTGTATGTTGAATATATTTAAATTAAAAAATAATAAAAAGGCCCCAGAACATGTATATGCCTGCATCAAGTAAATTATTTTTCCAAGTACATTGGGATTCTATAGCTCATCTAAGTGGTTGAAAATGATAAATTTCCCTTGGTTTTGTACTTTCAACCATCTATCAGCATTAATTTTTCGTGGTTCTTCTCTGGATTCATGAATCACCATTGAACTTTAAGGAGAAGTAGTCACCATTTTGGGAAATCACAACATGAAGTCTACTCATCATATTCAGATATTTAATACAACATGTCAGTATCAGTCTGCATCAGTAGCATTGTATTCATAGTGACCGTACCTACAGGTGTGAGCACCTGATGACTTCATTAGGTATCCTAGTGTAGTCATCCTACACTATTCATATATTGAAATATATACTATTTTATTATAAATCCGACTTTCCTTTTATTTCCCTTTATATTAAAGTTAGGGCAATTTATTGATTTAAAAATATATATATGTAGACAGGTTACATTAGCCATTAACTTCATTTCAGCCTAGCAAAAAATGGAGCTAGACAATATTTGTCCTAAAACAGAGATTTGAACTTGGTAGGTTTGAGAACCACAAGTCTCAGAAACAAAAAGTTATCTAATAACTAATCAATTACACTGTGATAAATATTATACAAGAAAGCCACAGAGTGACCTGAGCTTAATTCTAATTTGGGATTCACGACATGCTCTCTGAAATATCTATTTTGGTTAGTACTTGGGTTAGCCGCTATGTCACATGGCTGGCACAATATCAAAAGGAGCTCCTCACCTTTGCAAAGAGTGCAAGTGAGCAAAGAGTGTGACATCTATTTGGAGGACTAAGTAAGGGTGTGGCTGTAGCATTTGAGGTGATGGTGCAGAGATAAGTGTGGCTCTGTGGTGTGTGCAAAACTATGAAACATGACTCTTGAGCTTGTGCTCTACATGGGGAAAGAAAACACCATGACCTCAGGAAGACTTAATTTACTTATTCATTTAACAAATATTTATTAATGCTTTCTATGTGCCAAGGACTTTGGGAGATACTACAGGGAATAAAACAGACAAGTATCCCTGTCTGAGGCTGAACTTATCAGGAGAGCCAGGCAGTAAACAAATAAACAACGAAGTATGTAGTATGTCAAATGATGATAAAGCTTACAGAGAAAGATAAGACAACACCAGGGGGATAGAAAGGCTGGGGTAGGGTGGGAGAGCTAGTTTATATCAGGTGGTCAGGGAAGGCATCTTAAAAAATATGGCAAAATAAAAAATTTTGAACAATGATGTGAGGTGCTTCACACACAAAGCAGGAGCAGGCCAGGGCATGGGATTCTCACTTAAGGTTCTTCTCAGTTGACACCCACTCCTCTGCCATTTTCCCTGTTACTCCCTAGTTCTGGCTCTGGCATCTCATTCCCATACAAGTACCACTGGTTTCATCCTTTGTTTCCCTGCTCTTCCATCCACCCATTTCTCCTTATATATAATTGCTGCTCATTTCTGCCAGATTGTTATTTCTGAAATCTGGTTCCAAAAGAATTTGCCTTCTCACAAACCTTTATGAGACCTTAATTTTGACAGAACAATATCCAGACTGCTGAGTATGGCCTTCAAAATCTTCTAGGATCAAGCCACATTAACCTTTTCAGCTTTCTCTCTTGCTGTTGTCTTTAACAAACTCCACTCTCTAGTCAAAGCAAGCTCCTGCTTTCCAAGTCAGACTGTCCTTTCCTATCTTACTTAGTGGACCTTTTCTTCCTATTTCTTCTCCTTGTAACATTCTTCTCCAGGCTCCTCTATTCCAAAATCTTGGCCTTCAAGACTCATGTCATCCTGTATTTAGGAAAACTTCCTCATTCTTTTGCGAATTTCTGTACATGTCTTTTCCATTTTATTTATTATGGTTTCTTCCTACTAGATTGTAAGCATGAGCCAAAATAGACTATTGGAGGGGGTAGCAGGGGAACAATCTAAACTGCAATTAGGAGCCATGCAGATAGCATAAAGAAGTGTTCTAGTGTGTGGACACAGGACATTATGGTTTAATGAGGCCTGTGGAGAACTGGGAAGTACATGCCCTATCTGAAGTCACTTACTCAACCCCCCCCCTTTTTTTTTTTAAATAAAACATCATGCCAGTTAAATAAAACTCATTTACTTAGTTCTTGGACCATTTATCTATAACTTCTGGAATAAGGGATATGGAATCAGATTAATATGGATTTAAGTTCTGGCTATTTTACTTATTAGATATGCAAATTTTGGCAGGCTATTTAACTCTTGATTCTCTGGTTTTTTTCATTGATATCTTGACGGGGGAAGAGTATCTCTCTCAAAACATTAATGAGAGCTATATAATGTTCCTGTGTTCAAATTCTGTCTTCCTCTGTGCCCTCCACAAAGTCAAGCACAATATTAATCACACAGTAGTTCTCCACAGCTGTTTGCTGAAGTAAATGGTTCTGTACAAGAACTAGAGGATCAAGAGTCAGTTGAGAGGAGATCCCAGTCATAACTGATAAGAATATTGAGAGGGAATTTTGACTGTGGGCTAGAGGGGACCAGGAAAGTCTCATGAGGGGGTCAGGTTTGTGGTGGGCTCTAAGACTGGGCAGGCTTTAAATGAACAACTGGGAGGGAAATGGTGAAACAGCATGAATGAAGGCTGAGTCAGGAAGAGACCATCTTCGTCTGTTTCATGGGCAATTTCTTGAAAATATTGTCACTGCGTGTGTGTAGAGTTAGATTAAACCAATGAACAGAATCCCATTGTCTTTAACCTGAGAGCCAGCAGGTATTGTCCATTTGGGCATTCAATTATCAAACCTTTGTGTGGACCCAATCACTGCTGCTAGTGTGCTCTCTCTCAGCAGTATTTATCTATATCAGTATGTAAGCTATTTCCTTAAGTAGCATTTGATGAAGTTGGTATGTTCCAGGCTTGCTGGTATGAGGCTGTAGTTGGTAGAATAATGAGTCATTATTATTGAATACCTATGTAATTAATCTAGGAAAATCATGTACTGATGTACTATATTACTGAGCAGAGTGAATAGTGAGAGTCTCATGTCCTAGGGGAACACGAACTTCTTTCAAAGCATTTTAAAATGCAGATTTTCCCTGCTCAAATCTGGATTGCTCATTTTTCATCTGTCTTCTTCTCCACCTCAGCTGAGAACAATGTTCTCATTCTCAGTCCAACAAGGAAATAGACGTGTAATGATGGTAGCCAGAGAGTAATTGCAAATATACATTCATTTGGGTGTGTGTATATACATTTATATATATATTTATAGTGTCTATATTTGTGTACATGTATACATATATATACATACATACCTGTGTGGTGTATGGATGTGTGTGTGTTTATGTGTATAGAGTTTAGAACTTCTGTCATGTAATTTTATGAAAGACACTTGGCTAAATGGCAACAGAATTACACTTACTCCCCATAAGAAGTGTGGACTATGTTTCCTATAGAAAGTAAAGTGGAAAATAAACATAATTTTTTAGATAATTCAAAGAATTTAATGCAGTTATCATATATATACATACATATATCTATGCATAAATGTAATTAATTTTCAAATGAACAAAATATTCCAGTATGATTTCCCTAATAAGTAATAATATTGTAGGTTTAAAATTTGCCAGGCAGAGTTGTAAACTTTTTAACATACATTATCTCATTTAATCCTCATAACAGGTTGGTGTTACTATTTAGCTCATATTATAGGCCAAAGTAACATATTATAGGCAAAGTAAAACAGAAAAATTAGCAAAATTAGAAAATGACTAGTTTGGCTTCAGAGCATATCCTTTTAATTCAATCCTCCAGTTTTATACAGACATTGGCTAAATGAGTTTGGAATTATACTGATTCTCAACGAAGTGTATATTATTGTATTTGCCTACAAAAATTAAGCTGAGAGCTACAGCAACTTTGGTGAACAATTCAAGTGCTTGAATATATTTACCTTAAATAATTGGAACATGATGTTAGAGGTAAACAAATGGACATGGATAGCTTTTGATATTTTTTTTTAAATTTTTATTTATTTATGATAGTCACACAGAGAGAGAGGGAGAGGCAGAGATACAGGCAGAGGGAGAAGCAGGCTCCATGCACCGGGAGCCTGACGTGCGATTCGATCCCGGGTCTCCAGGATCGCGCCCTGGGCCGAAGGCAGGCGCCAAACCGCTGCGCTACCCAGGGATCCCAGCTTTTGATATTTTTAAAAATTTCTTAAGCTGCTTTTCAAATGGCTTATTAAAAATTCATCCTAAATTTTCAAAAAGAGTAATAATCTGAGCAAAAAAACCCCCTATTGGTTATTAGCTAAAACCTGAAAAATATTATAAAAGAAAACTAAAAACTGCATATAAAATGTTTAGAACTATGTAGTGCCTAGCTATTGTAAGAATGATTTACTTAAAATGGAATACAAATAGTTAAGCATTTGTTAGTGGCATAAAATGAGCAATATATTCTAAAAACAATGTGGCTAGCATGTCCTAAAAAGTTTCAAATGAAACTTGAAATGCTGAATTACATGAACAGAATCTTATTTTTGTTACATGACAAAACTGAGTCAAAACAAGTTATGTTAGTTTGCCATTTGAAATATTTCTAACACAAATACTTTTACACTTTTGTGATTCAAATGACATAGGCTAATTTCTATCTTTTATTGATATTTCTATTTATGTTCAAAATTCTTTGAAAATAGCTTATATAAAATATTGTTAGATATCATTTTGACTGAATTTTCAAGAAGGCTCTTTTAAAACTTCCCATTGTTTCCTGTGAAACAAAAGCTCTGTCATAATGAATCAAATTACAATTAGAAATAATGTTCCCTCTCTCCAATGGATGACTTAAAGAGACATAATATATTTGTGTCATTGCTAATATTTAATTTAAAGAAAATCTTTCAGAATTAGCATAAGAACTTGACATATGATTTATGGTTGAAACATTCAGTACACTTGTTGGATTCTGCAACAGCACTCAGTGTTTGTCATTCACAGACATCAGTGATTACTAGCAGAAGTATTCCATTGTGAAAAATCAGACTTTAAAAGCATTTAAAAAATAACTCTAATATAAAACTAAATATATTATCATGTGTTGTTATATAATAGTAAATATTGTAGGTCATGAAAAACATGAAAATACAAACAGAAGGAAAGTGCGAATATCTAGAAGTTTTTTCCTTTGACACTTGGAAGTGCATATTACCTATTCCTAGAAAATATTTTCTGAGTCTTCTGATGATTTGTGCTACATCCCTTATCTCATGCAAATTCTGTTGGCATCAGAATGGTCTGGGCATTCTGTTTCTGCTTCTTGCTTGGGTTCCACAGCAGTATATTTCCTCTTGCAAGAATAGCCTGAAACCACTACTGTCTTAAAGTCTCTCTTCTTAAGTCATGAAAAACATTTTTTAAGCCTTCAGACTTAAAAGAAAATTATTTATTTATTTGAGAGAGAGTGAGAGAGAGCGAGAGAGCATGAACTGGAGGTACGGGGTTGGTAGGGAGAGACAGAGGGAGAAGCACCCCCCCCCCCAACCCCCGGAGTAGGGAGCCCAGTGCAAGGCTCCATCCCAGGACCAATAAGTCATGGCCTGAGCCAGAGGCAGCTGCTTAACCAAACTAGCCCCGCAGCATCCTGAGCCTTCACATTTCTTTTTTTCTTTTTCTGTTCTTTTTTTTTTTTTTTTTTTTTTTTTTTTTTTGCCTTCACATTTCTATATGTACTTTTAAAGACTGGATAAACATGGACAATGAAATAACAGAGCATAAACTGTAATTGCCAGAAAGTAGATTTCCCTCATCATGCCTCCTGGTCTATTGAGTTTATTCAAGATGTAATTGGAAAACAAATACAGCAGCCACCATCATCAAGACAGACATGAGTGCTTGTATTGGGAATGGGATGTTGTATAATGTTATAGATTTTATTTCCACTGACACTCCTCATTCTTATCTAATAAAGTATAATGCTATACCTTTTGGAACCCTGTCACAATAATTAAAGTGCATACTTGCCTTCCCATAAGATTCTAAGGAACATTTTAACAGCAATTAAGTGCAAAAATGATACCAGGGTCTGCTCATTACCATAATTGTGGGCTAATCTGTTTCTTTCATGAACTAACCAGATGCAACAAGAAAAGCAGAGCACTTGAGATCTGAATTTTGAGCTCTTCTTCCTATAATAGAACTGACTTTTTGCGAAGATTTCTCCCATATTGTTCTCCTTAGAGTTGATTAAGCAAAAAGAAGCAAAAAAAAAAAAAAAAAAAAAAAAAAAAAATCCCAAACCTTCCTTAATCTGAAGTGAGAAATTACTGAAAGGAGAAAATCCTTCAGATTTAGAGAAGTCTCATTTGAGCAGGACTTTAGGATGAATCAGCCTTCTCTGTTAACTGCAGAGTAGAATTGTTGGGCTTTGATGTTGGAAGCCTGACTGTCAGCTTTGTCTTGGCCAAGGTACTTCTGCATTGTAGTTTCCTCATACATGAAATGGGGCTAATAAAGCCTCTTTCACAGACTTATTGGGATGGTCAATTAAGATATCCAATGTCAAGTGCCTGGCTATATATCATCACCAAAACAAAGTTGTTTGAGAACTACCTATACAGTATGCCAGCATCTCATACAATTGATGAATTGACTTTGCTTTTGCTGCCATTTTGTTCTGGCAATCATGTATTTTGCATCAGGATTGAAGCAAAGCATCACAAGAGTCAGTAGAAAGACTGATGACTGGGGGAATGTACCTAAATTAACAGGTGACTGAAGGGCATCCAACACTTTTCTGGAGCATTGAATTCCTTCAACAAATGTGGATTGGGTACCTTTCTGTACCAGTGCACCAGATAGGAGCTCAGTTAGAGTGGGGACCGTAGATGTAGCTTGACATGCTCTGTCCTCTCCACAGGAAGATTGGGGAGAAATTGTGTGAACAAATAAAGATAATCTGGTGTGATAAAAGTGGTTGGTAAGCTGCTGTATGGGGACTACAGCTGTGTCTTGGCATTAGGGTGGGCTTCATGAAGGAATGGACATTTGAATTGGTCCTGAAGAACAAGTAGAATTCAAGGAAAATGGCATTTATATGAACTAGGAGATATAGAACAGCATTAGGGAAAATTTTCTTAATTTTATTTTTATTTTTCAGGAGAAGCATTGTTAGAGTGGTTGAAACATAGTTGATATGGTGAGGCATCTATGGGTCCTAATTATAAATGACTCCCTTTGTACTTTATCTAGTAGACAATGTGTGGGAAAACTTTGTGGCAGTGGTGCTGGTGGTGGAGGAAGCAGGACACTTCCTCTTGAGTCTTCAAGGAGTAGTCATGCAAGCAATCATGACAACTGAGACAAGGACAGAGGCCAGTGGTGTTTGCTTAGGGAAGGAATGAGAGAGAGAGGATTCAAAGATGATCCTGAGATTCCTAGCTTGAACTATGTGATAGCGATGTTGTCACTCATTAGCCTTGGCTGACTAGCTGCCTATCCCCTCAGGCTATATAGCTTTTGCTACCTGCTTAAATATATTTCCTGTTTCCCAAACACCTCAGTAGACCTAGGTCTCTCAGTGGCCTGCAGTGTCATAAGAGGGAAGGAATTACAGTAGAATGACATGGATCATCCTCAGGGAGCATGGTTACTTAGGCTAGTATTTCTCTGTGTGGTCCGTGGACCCCTGTGGGTTCCCAAGATCTTTTCAGGGGATCCATCAGCTCAAAACTATTTTCATAATAGCAGTAAGATACTATTTGTTGTTTTCAATCTTGTTCTCTCAAAGGTATTTAGACATATGATAGTATCATTGCTTTTATGGAATATGTGCTTGTGTATTTTTATATTTTCTAGAAATTTCCAAGGTAGTAGGTTTAGGGTAAAAATATGAGCATTTTTACACATTAAGTTAGTATATTTTCAGTACTTCTACTCTACTTTTAATAGCAGTTTACATTTGTTATATATCTGTAACCTCATTAATGTCTATTAAATCATTTTTGGAAGGTTTTTTTTTTTTTGGCCTATGTGGAAACACAATAAGTATACTTTATCATCTTCTTTCATAATATTTTGAAAATATATAACATTTTTAAAATATATACAAATATTTTTAAAATTAAAAAATTATACATAAAACTTATTTTATAATTTAATAATATTTTATTCTAATTATAATTCTTTATAACATATTGTATCTGTATTTAAGGATGAATTGTTGGCCTAAAAAAATGGAAGATTTAGAAGAACAGCTTTTTCAGTCCATAGTGTAACACCTACATATAAGATGATGAAAAAGGCAAGACTGACTGTAGAGAGTTCTCTGACTTGTGGAAGGGAGGAAGGTGGGCACAACGATAAATACAAAACCAAAATGATGAAAGTTATCTCTTTTTTTTTAAGATTTTATTTATTTATTTATTTATTTATTTATTTATTTATTTATGATTTTATTTATTTATTCATGAGAGACACAGAGAGAGAAAGAAAGAGAGGCAGAGACACAGGAAGAGGGAGAAGCAGGCTCCATGCAGGGAGCCTGATGTGGGACTCGATCCTGGGACTCCAGGATCACGCCCTGGGCTGAAGGCAGGTGCTAAGCAGCTGAGTCACCCAGGGATCCCAAGATTTTATTTATCTATATTAAAGAGAGAGAGAGAGTGAAAGAGAGCACACAGGGGCAGGGAGAGGGAGAAGCAGGCTCCCTCCTGAGCAGGGAGCCCAACATAGGACTTGATCACAGGACCCCAGGATCATGACCTGAGCCAAAAGCAGACACTCAACTAACTGACTGAGCCACGCAGGTGCCCCAAAGGTTATGTTTCTTTAGCATTGGTGATGTTAATAGTTAACTTTACTGTATTATGTGCAACAGAACATTCTGAATACTATTATGGCATCAGGTATGGCATCATTTTGAGACCAATCATTCAGAGTTTAAAGAAAAAGGAATTGAATATCTTAATGTAGATATGATAAGATCTCTAAAAGCCAAACACTTTTGTTACAGCCTTCAAACTAGGAATGAGATAGCCACAAAAACATCCAATAGGTAAATTATTTTATTGCCTTGGCTAGAAAAGCACACACAATAGCTAAGAGGCTAATGAAGCTTTGTGTATTTGAAGATTGAAGGACTATCTCATCTGAAGATTTAAACTTTTGCCTTACCAATAGGTGAATCTTTGTTTGTTTGTATACATCTAGCACAGCAACAACAAACCATCAAAGAAGATCTTTTCTGTGAAACCTTGGCAACAAACAAAAGTGTTGCTGAAATATTCAAAGGTATTGAGTAACTTTTTAAAAATCTCATGGTTTATCTTGGAACAACTGTGTTGACATTTACACTAATGGTGCAAAGCAATGGTGGGTAAAACTATGGGTGTCTTGACACACATGAAAGGAAAAGCACTTGTATGATTATTTGAGTTAGAATCTCATGTAGGCACCTTTTCTATGGAACATCATTTTTACTTGAAAGAAAGACTGGGTAGACAAGCTATGGGTATTCAGGCCTCAGTATTTGACAGGCATTTTCTCCAAAATAAACGAAGTGAGTGTGTCACATCAAGATGAAATGTGATGAAAGTTATCCTTCACTTGGCTTTAGTGATCTTAATAATTTTTGTTTTTTGTTTCATCTGCAGCAGAACATTTTTTGCATAGTATTATGGTTCTTTTCCTTGAGGCAAATATAGTACTTCAGAATGATGCAGAAGGACTATATTTATTCTTCCAATTTTATCATGTAAAAGTAAAGATATGTAAAGTAAAGATATGTACTCAAGCCTTAAGACTTAATACACTTAATGATTTTACAGCTTTGCCAAAGACATTTTTAAGTGACTCTGGTTTCTTAAAAATAAGAAGTGCATAGTTTGGATTACAGTGACTTCCAAGACACTGGTGGTACTGCCTTCATGTGTGTTAAGACATCTGTAATTTTACCCACTATAGCTTTGCATTATTAGTGTAAATGTCAACACAGTTTTTCCAGGTCTGGCCTCATTTTGAGACTAGTCTTTCAGAATTTAAGGAAACAAGAATTGATTATTTTAAATGCAGATGTAATAAGCAGACAGTATTTGTCACCAATGAGATAAAATTCAAAATTTCAAAGAAAGATTAGAATTTTGGAAAGTTTAGATCCACCACCATGAGCTTAAGAACCTCCCAGTACTTGTAGACTTTTCTGATACGATAGATGGTGATAGTAAGGAATGTAATTTATTTAAAAGTCTACTTATTGAGGAATAATTTATATATATAGTAAAATTTATCCTTTTAGTTACATAGTTCTATGAGTTTTGGCAAATATACACAGTCATGTATTCACTACCACAAATAGAATGGAATATTTTCATCAACACAAAAAGTCTTTGGGTGTTCCTTTGTAGTCAGTTCTGTCCTCTTACCCAGGGCCCTGGCAATCACTAATACTTTGTCCTATAGTTTTGCCTTTTACAAAATATCATACAACTTCTTTCATTTATCACGTTTTTGAGATGAATGTGATTTTTTGATATAATAAAATGTGTCAATATTTGATCTGCATAGCTCAGTGAACCAGTGTTTTCCAAATGATCGATCATGTACTGGTAAAAGAGCCACTCAGAGTGCAAGGTAAGCCAATGGATTTTAATGTACTGATGTACATTTTAATGTACTTTTAATGTAAAAGTTCATTAATAAGGTTTCAGTTCCCACAATGCACTATTATTTGTTGAATGTGGGTTTAGTGTCAGCAAATAATATTCATAATCATTTAAAAATGTTATTCAAATATTCCTCTCTTCAAGTATGGTCCTATCTGTATTTAGTCCTATCTGTATATAGGCCAGGTATTCTTCAGGTACTTCAACTAGAATACCATATTGGACGAGACTGAATGCACAAGAAGATATGAGAATCCAATTGCTTTCTATTAGGCCAGACTTTAAGAAGTTTTGCAAAATCACAAAAACAATGCCACCTCTTATGGTTTTTTTGTTTTAGAAAATATATATTTTATAGTTACTATTATTTTAAATGCACTGATAAATATTTTTACACTTTCTTTTTCTTTTCTAATCCAGTAAATATCAAAAAGTACAGCCCACATAAACAAATGCTCTTTGGGTCCATGATAATTTTTAAGAGGTAAAATGGTTAAGAGACGAAAAAGTTTGATAGCCACTGACCTAGGTGTCAGGTGCCTCTGGAGAATGAGAACAGCTGGAGAGAGAAGAAGCTAGGGAGCTAATTGCATCTCTGATTCCTTGGCTCATAGTGTGATATCCATATATGGTTGTGAATAAACTACAAGCATATGATAAGCCAATGTAGTCAGGCTAATCAGTTTAAGAGAATGAAGTCTCTGAAATGAATAGATTATTTTTTTCAAAGGCCTATCATTCTGGCTCAGAATGATATCCAAGTTTGTCCAGCTGCTAACATAGTTGATCTGAAAGAGTGGGGTGAGCCAGGGTTGCTGCTAATGGTTGGGTTGAGAGTCTGAGCAAACTCTTCAGATACAACAAAATGTTGAATGCTAACAGCAAAGCATAGGGTCTGTGGATGAAGTCGCCAGGTTTAGGGAGTCAACTGGGAAGGCTGGAAGAAGTTTGTGTGGAGCACCAGAGTGATTTTGCCCACTGGTAGTAGGACCAGCAGATCTGGTTTTAGTTTGTGTCAAATGGTAGTTTCTTCTGAGGTTGACATGGCCTTACATTAGGTCCTATGATGTCAGAATCTTAGGGGGATTCCACATAAGGTAGCAAATTGCGATTGGTGATGGTGATATTAGAGGAGTGTAGATCAAGTTTTCCCCCTCACATTTCCCTTCTCTTTGTAACTTTGGCCCAGTTTTAGAGACTGTTTTATTTAGCCTTTGATCTTCATCAGAGGCCAGAAGTTAGGCTTGGTTGGGGCAGAAAGTGGGACAGGACTGGATGGAATGTCTCAGCACAAATGAGACAATCTGTCTCAGCCTCTTGACTTGCTCTTACATACACACTTACTATTCAGTTATTATCCTAGAAATTTATGGCCAGTGCTACAGTCAAAATTGCACTGATATCTTTTTGTACTAAAAATAAAATAAACTTTCTGCCAAATTTGGTAAAATCAGAGCTTTTTAATGTGCTTTGTTGAAATAAAAGGTTGGGTTTAAAAAGATTAAGTATAGGTAACATAGAATCTTTATTAATATTATATTTATAGTGACAGTGCATTACACATAATGCTATAGGAATTCTATTCTAATTTAGTAATAATTCATGTCCATGCATTCAATATGACAGTACCATTAATTATGTCACAATGAGTATGGAAAACATATACACTGTTAATGCTAAGCATTACTAGAAGTTATATCAAACTGTGCACATTACTGAGAATAAATAGAAATAGCAACACCTCATCTTTAATAAACCCAGGGAGTCCCCTAACCTGACAGTTTTTTCTTACTATGTGTATTGATAAATATAAAACTTAATATTTACTATGGGAAATGCAAAATATATGTCTCCAGAAGAATTTAGCTTTCTTACAGGAGCATGATTATTTAGTTACCTTCTGCTGTCTGCTTCCTGTCTGCAAAGTGTGATCTTTTCCCCCTCCTTCTTCCTAATATCCTGTGAAGGTGCCAATTACCCTGCTGCTTATCAGTTGAAAACTATGCCTGGTGCAAAGGGAGCATCAATTATTTGTGAGCAGAGAGCAAAGGCTGCTGGAATCATCATAAAGGATGCTGGAGCTTCCAGCTAATAGAATATATCAAAAGGCAATGTGTAGACCAAAGAGAGCACATGTCAGAAGCCTATGCCTCAAAGATGAAATTAGGCCAGATTTCGCAGACTTTAATGCTATGTAAGTTACACAAGAATTTGCTAATGTTAATGAAGAGAACTGGTAGGGCATTTTCCTTTAATCCACACAGCTTTTAACACACACACGGTAGATTTATTAATACTATTGACTTTTCCTTCCTGAGTCTGGTGTGTGTGTCTCTGTGTGTTTGCTTTGCTTCCAAATGGTAGCCAAATACTAGGGAAGTTAGATCCCAGCTTCCTCAGATTCTTTGTCTCACACAGTGAGCCTTTATGGATGAATTTGTAAACTTGCTGTGATTGCCTTGTAGTTGGATTTAACTCTGATTTTTAAAGAGGCAGTTAAAGGGCTTGGGTGGGTGTGGAAACGTTGCCATCAGTTAACATGGTTTGGGGAGTTTATTTCCAAGTCTATGAATTGGTTTCCAACTGCTGAGAAGAGCTCACACCTTTCGCTCTCTTAATGTTCGTATAAAATAATTCAACCAGTCCACTTAAACTTTCTGATTGATGTTATAAGGATGCTCACACACAGTTAGGACTCAAATATTACTTTTAGAAATGAATAAGATGTTTTACAGGCAGAATGATCATCCTGAATCTGCCATTAACCCTTTTGTGCAGGTGAGGAGAGACAACAATCATCAACTTGGTAGATGAATATTCTTATTGATTTTAAAAAATGAATCTCTAATGTTAGAATACTTTTCTTTTTTTAAAAAGATTTTATTTATTTATTCACGAGAGACACCACAGAGAGGCAGAGACATAGGCAGAGGGAGAAGCAGCCTCCGTGTGGGGAGCCTGATGCAGGACTCGATCCCAGAACCCCAGGATCACGACCTGAGCCAAAGGCAGATGCTCAACCACTGAGCCATCCACATGCCCCTATAATACTTTTCAATATACAAACAAGTTGTAACGATAGTACAGAGAGTCCCCGTTTACCCTGCACCCTGCTCCTCTATTGTCAACATCTTACATTACTGTGGAATATTTGTCACAACTAAGGAACCAATATTGATACATTAATACCTATTGATTTTTAAATTTCCTTGGGTATTTGTTATGTATAGGAGACTACTCCAATAATAGGAATTTCTGCAATGTTCCCTTATTATATTCATTTTTTCAAATCAGATATCTTCTATACTCCAGCTTATTGCCTTCCAAGTGGATTGCTTGTTTGCTCTTGCTTGATGGTACTTTACCTTTAAGGATCCTAAGTATAATCAAGTCCTACATGTTTCTCTTAGTCCCTGAGATCTTCAGGGATCAAGGTCAGAAGCACTGAGTAATGCTTCAGCTTCAAAATGAGAAGACTGTTAATGAGAAAAACACTTTAAAAATCAACCCACTCAATTCACATATTTTACAGAGGAGGAAACAGAGGCCCGTTGAGGCAAGGTGACTCACCCAAGGTCACACACTGCTGGTGGCACTCTGGACTGAAGCCCAGCCTCTTAACTTCTCCACACTTATGGCCTCTGATAAAATTTTCACAGTGACGCTTTTATTCTATTTATTATTTATAACCTGCCTACTTTAAAAAAGAATTGGAGCCAGCTGCCCTGTGATTTACTTTGCTTTGAATACAATATAGATCACTGGATCTTGCATGATTTAAGTGGATTTTTAAAAAATGAATAATGCTCTCATCTATAATTATTTGATAGTTCCTATCACCTAATCGACACACTATTGATGTCTTGCACATAGTAGGCACTCAATAAATATAGGTAAAATGAACAAATACATAATGGTAGCTTGGGATTTATACACAAAAGAGTTTAGCACAAGTAGGTGAGTGCAGCATGGCTGAGTGAGCTGAAAGAAATATAATCTTCTATTCTTGGCTCTGGGAAAGGCAAGGCTGTGTGAGATACTATACAATGAATGCTGATGCCTTTGGCTGTAATTCCCAATGGTGGGAGTCTGATATGGTGGAAAGTGTTCCACGTCCCAGGTATGACTCTGGGTAAGTTGCTTGCCTTCTCTGAGCCTTAGACTCCTCACCCATAGGAGTATGAATACCTGTCTCTTGGGCTGTTACCACTGTTAAATGAGATAGTGATGAGAAGGTGGTTTGCAAACACTAAAATCTGGGAGAAGTGTTACTTACTAACTTTGAAGATTATTTAGAAAGAACTCTCAGCATTTGAGGGCAAGTTTTCCATCAAGTAACGTGACCCCCTGTTTCTGTTTTGCAAGTTACCCTAAGCATAATGAAGAGGTTTGGAAAAATGGATTCTGAGAATTAAAAAGGGAAATAACTAGGTATCAGGACAGAATTGTTTTGTAACGCAACCATATGGCAGAGAAACTGAGTAAAAAATGCCATGCATTAGGATCTGATACTTGCCTGTTAGGGAGATGCAGAATGAGCCAGACCAGAGCAGAGTACCTTGGTAGCAATTTCTGCTCCCCTCTGGCTTAGGTTTTATCACTCTCTTATTAGGGAAGGGGTGGAGAAATGTTGGGAAGCATGGAGGTTCTCTTTAGGTAAGCTAAAGTGTATATTAATAGAAACCTTTTCTATTCAAAATACTCAAAGTGACTCTGCACTTCTGAGCCACAACTTCCAGAGGTCAGACAAAGCTAGGACCAAATGAGAACCAACAGTGGTTGCATAAGATGCTGCCAACATATGATATCACAAATTGCTCTCTCTAAGACATCTTTGCTTTTAGTAGCTGGGACCTGGTTCATTCAATGCTGCCCTGCTCCAGGCAGGACTGAGAAGTGAGTGACCTTGGTTTTGCCTTCCTTCTTATAATTTCCCTCAGTGTACCCCTGTCTTATGCATCTGGGGTCTCTGTTTAGGTTAGCTTAGTTCACCACTAAAGGATGTTTGGATGCCCATCTTGTCTCTGTTTTTTTTTTTCATTTCATTTCCATCCTATTTAAATGTGGACTGCCTGATATCTCATTCTTTCATGGCCTGTACCATGCTCGAGACCTTGAAAACTCAACCCAAAAGAGTTAATGGGCCATCATCCTAGGTAATAGAATGTTCAGAGAAGTGGTCTGGAAACACATCAGAGTTTGGTTTTAGACAGGTTGCAATTGTGGGATACCCCTACAGATCTCTCTCTCAATCATATATAGATTGATGATCATGAAGGAGTCCAGGGCAGGGATATAAATTTTGAAATGACTTAATAGAAGGAAAAGTAGACTGTATGGCCCTAAACTGTGGAAGAGAGTAGTATTTGGTAAGCCATGAGATCTTTAGCAGGACAGGTAATGGTCCTGCTTCTCTCTTTAGTCCCACAGTTTGATTGATAAAATGCACTTAATCTTTTTAAATTGATTATTTTTCAAAGACCTAAAAAGACTTAAAGTTTAAAACTTAAAGTTTATATCTCAACACACCCTTCTAAAGTGGGAGAAAGGAAAAATCCCTCATGGTTAATCACTTGCATATTTATTCTCTCATCCATTCAAACAACAAATATTTACCATGTGTTCACCTTTTGCCAGACATTGTCCTAGGAACTAGAGGTACAACAACAAACAAAACAGATAAAGTCACCGACTTCATGGAACTTCCATTAATGGGAGGATACAGACAATTAACAGACAGAAGAATAAAAGAGTAAATATATGTCAAAAGGGGATAAATGGCCTGTATAATAATGCTGTGGAATAGGAATAGGAATAGGAATAGGAATAGGAATAGGAATAGGAATAGGAATAGGAATAGGAATAGGAATAGGAATAAGAATAGGCAGGCTGGGAGTGGAGGGACTAGTTTACATAAGTAGTGAGGAGTGGACTCTCCTTGGGTGATATTTATCACAGACCTGAATGAAATTGGAATTGGAACTCATAGTCTCCTATCTTCTAGTGTATCCTATCTTCTATATCTGGATAACACTGTGGGCTTATGCCACTGAGATCTAAGATATGGAGGTCTAGGAACTGGGTTTTCCATCACTTAATTGGTGCCTAAACTATCCAGCTGCTCAATGCTGCTCATTTTCTCTCCATTAGAGAAATATGGAGACTCCATTACTTTTGGGGCAATTGGAGTTAAGATGAACCTACCACTTCATTTAGGAAGAGAAGAATTTAGTAGTGCTTTATTGTCCTGGGACACTTATGGAATAAGCTTTTCCATAGAAGGAATATTCTTCACTGCAAAAGATTTTTTAAAAATAGCTTATCCCTTTAGTTCCTGGATTTAACTTAATAAAACATTTGGAATGGAATCTTTCAAAACCATATTGTACATATATCAAAAAACAGCTTGTTGGGCAAGAAAGGGAAATATTATGCCATATCTTTAAGGAAAGAAAAAATATTTCCTAGTACTTACTCTTTAAGAAATTTCTCATGGGGATATGTTGGACATAATTTAGTTCTGTGTGCTAGGTTTATTTTGAATGCCAACTGTTTATTAACAGAATATTTTGAGAAAGTATTGAAATGTTATCTATTGTTTTCCATAAAATGAAAAAAAAACACAGAGTATTTTTGAATTCTTATATCTTACTCTCATGTCTTTTATCTTACTCTCAACTTGTTGGCCATGGCTTTGTTATGCTGTTAATGCAACCTTCTAGGAGAACATTATCCTAATTGACTAATTTTTGGCTCCTCGTCAGCCAGGTGTGGACAGCCTGGTGATCATGTTGGCAGAATTGTTAGAGTAATAAATAACAACAGTAATAAAACATCATTTATGAGCATTTATTATATAACAGGGTAGATGATCTCATTTAGTCTTGTGTATAATCTGATGAGGGACAAAAAAATTACCATCTTCATTTTACAGACAAGAACACCAAGGATCAGAAGGGTTGCCCAATGTGCCCAATGTTTCACATGCATGGGTTGGTTAAGAGCCTAGGCAGCCCAGCTGCAGGCTAGGATGTGAGAAACTCACAGACTGATGATGGGATGACAGCTGTTTTTGTTTCTCAGAACATCTCTCCACTCTACCACCCCATGACCCCCACCCGTCCTGAACACTTGTTCCTTGAGTTCTGGATGGTTGCAGTCCCCAATGAGTAGGTTCCTGATAAGTGAGGTATGTGACTGAACTGTTTAGTGTTATCTGGATAAAAGATTTTTTTTGATAAGAGAAGATGGTGTCTGAGAGGCACCAAATTTCTAAGGCCTGGCCCTATCCTGCTGAATCACCATATCTGAATTTTAATCTTTAATCTTTTATTTATTCACTTCTTCAAAGCAAGTATATTTATATCTAGATCATGATTTCCCCTAGCTAAAGCAATTTAACAATTACAAAGATTGTGGAATTTCATGCAAAATGGAAATGAGAAATATAAAAACATTTAAAGCACCTCAAGTCCCCTCTTTTTCCATTCTGAATAAGGAATTATCATATCTTCTTTGCAGAGGTTTCTAGAAATGGAACCTCATACAGTTCCAATTTGCTAAATGAAGCCATTTATTTTTTAAATGTTATTCTTGCCATTTCATGTATTTTTATTATATAAAATTGTCTTTTGTGTATTAGTATTTTTCAACCATAATTGTAGTATCTTTTCTATATTGCACTGTCTGCCCATGCAGAATTGACCAGCAGTTCAAATGTATAACAGAATCCTCCACCTAAATTTAGAAATTGGTAAATAAAAAAAAACATAGGAGCCTCAAAGTCTGCAGCAGTACAGCTGATAATCTTTTTGGCTTTTAAACAAATGTAAATAGTCTAAAACTTGCTCTTAGCAAGTAACTTCATAATTAGGTTAATGTAATAGCACTTTGTCCTTTTGTATCACATTTCAATTAAAGACCTAGAAGCGATTTTAACAAATGCAAGAGCTTTTTACCTTGGTTCCTGTAGAAAAGGAGGCTTGGTTCATTATGCTTACATGATGGCCAGTCACATCAGGGCCATTAGGGCTGGTGGGTTGAGCATGGGTTACCACCACAGGCCAAATTCACCTTGTCTCAGAAAGACATGTCATCTTATACTTTCTGGGTCAGTCTCTGTATTACCTAGTAAAAATAACCCACAAAGGTACCAGTACATGGAGACTAATTTTCATACCTCCTAAGTCTTCATGTCTATGTGGCTGGAGTTTTGTCTTGACCTTAATAAATGCCTGCTTTGAGAATTCAGGCATGTCTGTGAATATAGGACAAATAGTCAGAAGCTGGCATTCAAGTATTCAATCAGAGTAAACTGATATGCAAGGGAGGAATGGGGTTGTATGGTGAAGAAGAAAGAAGAAAATGAGGAAGGATAGGACTGCATGGAGTCTTTCTTTAATATTGGTCTACTCTCTGGTGTTAGGTCTTTGAGCCTTGTGATGAACGAAACTACATGCAAAAATTGAGAAGCTATTTTCATAGGGAACGTGGTCAAATGTAGGGGTATCAGGAATGTTGCTTTGGCACCATATGATAATGTGGGACTTAGAGTGGAAAGAGGGTTAACCTCCTCACTGCTACTCAGAATACACCTGGCACCTCAAGAGTTGCTACCTCTGAAAGCCTAAGGGATATTATCCTTAACATGGAACATCTTGGCCCAGGTGGCAGGCACAGCACTGAGACCCAGTCAAGGGGCCTCTCACCTTCGACGCTGGTGATGGGTCAGGACAGAAAGAGATGTTGGTAGATATTCTGATTAACTCTTGAATGCTTGTGAAGTAACTCTGGGTACTTTCAGGCAAACCAGGGTAAGGTGGCTAAAATCTCACACAGGCAAGTTCTAGAAGCAAGAGATGGAGAAACTTGGGCTCTTACTCATATCTCAATTCTGTTATCTGAATTCATGGGCTTATAAGGTCTGGAGAAACTCCTATAGTAAAATTAGTAAATCAGAAAAAAAACTACCTAAACATGCTTAACTCAGGTTTTTTGTTCATGAACGTAGCAAAGCAAGGCTATTGTTAAAAGAGAAGTGACCAAATGTATCAGATTTATTAGAACAGAGCAGTACCACATTTTCCATTCTGCACTGGTGGTCTGCCCAGGCTTTGTGGGAATCAGCTGGGCATAGCCAAGAAGTAGATGGCAAATCCCACTCTTGCTTGATCTTCCCACAGTGACTAAATGAAGATCAGTTCTCAAGACTCTGCACTGGTATTAGTGAGTTGGGATATTCACTTTGGAAAGTAAACTATAACACACCAGAGGCCAAGTGTAATTATAACTCCCTGTGCCTCTAGGTGCCCTGTTTGTTGGATTTCCCACTGATACAGAGGCTAAAAAGAGTAAATTTCAACCCTAGCATCTGACCAAAGCTTCCAGGAAATGTCTTTCCAGTTTTCACTTTTATGTTAAAAAGGCTTGTAAAAATTTCATTCTACTCCATGATGTATTTGTTTTACTTTTGAGTAAAATTAGTGCTCCAGAAAAATGTTTATTCAGCACCTTAGTACAGCTCTCAGCACATCCCCATGAACCTCTGGTGATATTTTTCTTTCCTTCCTTCCTTCCTTCCTTCCTTCCTTCCTTCCTTCCTTCCTTCCTTCTTTCTTTCCTATCAACTTATTTTTATGTATATTTTACATACCTATGAAAAATGTATATATATGTTTAATAATATATGTATATTTTAGTATACATATATTACATATAGTGTATGTAATATACTATATACTACATAGTATATATATAGTACATAGTATACTATACATAGTATACTACAGCATATAGTATATTACATATACTATATATTACATATGTGTATATACATATACTGTATTACATATACGTATATACATATATTACAAATGTTTCATCAGTAGTGTGCAGTGAAATCATTGCTGACAGCATAGATGCTTTATTGGTGGAGGGGCAGATTCCTCTGGAGGTCTCTGCAGACCCCTGGGGATGTAGGAGCAGTCTCTGACACACTGTCTATCATGGGGTCTGGCCAGGCCATTGTCCACATGGCAAGATGTCAGTAGTCATAATCTTCTGGAAGACCAGCTATTTGGTCTACAGCTATTCCTATGATTAATTTGTCAGTATAGATAGAAGTGGGCCCCCAGGGATCAGGAACAAACAGGATAGAAGGCAGTCAAACTTTCTGACCTGACTAAAGATGAAGATTCTTAGGTACTCATTTGCCTGACAAAAGAGCTAGATTCTTAACACTTGAATTTGATCTTAAAGTGTTTTGGATGGTGGGGGAGTTTCTGTAGGGAGATTGTGAGAATCCTGAGAAAAATAGTACATCAAAAATTAGATATGAGATTTAAAGTCTTTTTTTTATTGCTCCAAGAACATTGCAATAGCAAAGAAAGAAAAGGAGAATCTGTACCCATGTGATGACAAAGCATTACTATATTCATTTTTCTGTTTCTTTTTCATGTATATGTGATATTCACTGTACCAGGAGCATAGCAGCCATTTGGAATTCAGCCTTGTCAGCTAGTTGTACATCGTCAGTGTTTATTTCTTTGTTGCTAGCCCAATTTTTTAAATGGAGAAGATGGGACCGTGTCTCCTGAGGTTAGGCTAAGAATGCATGCTCAGTGGCAGAGGGTGTGGTGAGGGGCATCAGGAGAACTAAGAGAACAGGTGGGAAAAGCAGAGAAATGGGGAAAAAAGTGGAAAATTGGGACATATGGTGCTCTTTAGGTGCTACATACATTTTATAATTTCATTTAAAATTAATAGTTATGACACTAATCCATTTCATGTGGCAACTTATAGCTTATCAAGTGCTTACATCTCTGGTCCTCATGGGTCCTTGGGAACACTCAGTTTATTAATTTAATTTATTTCTTTGCAGATAAATTAAAAGAGGCTTATTATCCTATTGATATAAATTAATGATTTCACCCACTAATGAAATTAAAAAAATAATTTTCTGAATCCATTTATAAGACTTATCTACTTTAGTGACTAAGTTAACTAGGATTAACTAGTCAAGAATGATAATAAAGCTGAATTAGTTGATCTTATGTTAGTCAAGTTCATACATAATCTGAGTTGTAACTTCTGATTGACTGTTAGTTCCTAGTTTTTTTTTCTTCTCAACTTCCTTTAATGAATTCTTACCTAAATGTCAGTGAAAAAGAGGGAAAAGTGTTATTCCTAAATATTTAAAAACACAATCATATATTGGTTCTATGACATAAAATCAGTTCTGTTCCTATTCTCATTCAACCTGAATTAGGTTGAAAGGGAGAAATTTACCTTGTTTTTCTCTCGGCTATTTAATTGACAAAGGGAGAAAAAAAATACCCTCAGAGCTGGATTCCAAAGCCAGGAAAAGTGAAGTAGAGGACTCTTAACTTAGTGTTGTCTCCCTTTAACACACAAATATAGACCCTGTGCTCACATACCCCTTAACACATTTCATCCTTTGACATAGGTGGACAAAGCAGATTTGGGTAACAATCCCAGTTCTACCACTTGCTATCTGTTAACACAGTGACAGTCTGGAGCCCTCTGAGCCTGTTTTCTCATTATTCCAACAGGGAATACATCAGCAGATTATTATGTACATTACGTAAAATGATGTGCTGGAAGTAACTATAGCGGTCTCAACTCTGGCTGTGCAATTCCACACATTTGTAGAACTTGGGAATAACAACAGCTACAATAGCTGTCTGGTCCTTTTCAGACTGAGTTGCAGGCTGGCTGCAGTCTCAATATTTTGACAAAGCTCTCCAGGTGGTTCTGATGCTCAGCTGGGGTTGAGAGTCCCTAGGCTGTAGGACACTGCTCAGCATGGAATTTTATCCTTTTTATACCCTTCCTGCAGGATTCCTCTGGCAGGTATGTCTCTTACCTAGGAGGAAAGCACAAAACAAACTAATTCACATAAAAACACTGGGGCATCTAATGTGTTATATTTTCTAGTAAGGAAAAAAAGCAGACCTATCCTGTTTCTGAACTTCACTGTGCAGTACCTCAGAAAAGGGTCTGTCTTCCAGACTCAGGCTATGTTTGGCATAGCTCTCTCGAGAGCAGTCTCTTTTCCTTTGCAATGCTAAGCAGAGTGCTGCTGACTATCAAACCAAAGGAGTCTTATTTTCTTCATGGTTACCAGGGAAAGAGGTTCTAAAACTTCCCATAGTAAACTGCTCTTCATTTAAGACTTCTTATTGCCTCCTTTATGAAAATCTAGAAAGAATCATGAGATCGAGCCCCAAGTTGGGCTCCACACTGTGTGTGGAGCCTGCTTAAGATTCTCTCCCTTTCCCTCTGCCCCTCCTCTGCTTACTCAGTCATTCTCTCTAAAAAAAAGAGAAAAAGAAAAGAAAAAAAGAAAAGAAAAGAAAAGAAAAGAAAAGAAAAGAAAAGAAAAAAGAGAAATACAAAGTCTTTGGCCCTACCCTCGGCCTACTGAATCAAAATCATTGGGATTGAAGCTAACAGTGTATGTTTTACTTGCTTTCCAAGTGATTCTGATGCATGCTAATGTTTGAGAATCACTATTATAATCCAAACAAATATGACAAGGATAACAATGGTACTCTCAGGTTTCTCTCCTTGCTCCTCCCTTCTTGCCTTTGATGTTCAGGCAGATTTATGCCTGGCATTCATTGTGCCCATTAGGATGGAAGCAGAGGATCAAAGAAAGAACTAGAGCAGGGTTTCTCAATAAACAGTACTATTGGGTGTTGGAGGGGAATGGGTGACGGGCACTGAGGTGGACACTTGACGGGATGAGCACTGGGTGTTTTTCTGTATGTTGGTAAATTGAACACCAATAAAAATTAATTAAAAAAATAACAAAAAAAAAACAGTACTATTGACATCTTAGACTGGATAATTCTTTGTTTTGGGGGGATGTCCTGTGCATTGTAGTATGTTTATCATTATTTCTGGCCTCTCTACCCACTAGATGTCAGTAGCAACCCTCCCTCAAGTTGTGACAAGTAAAAATGTCTCCAGATATTGCTAAGTGTTCTCTGGTAGCAAAATTGCCCCTAGTTGAGAACAAATGGGCCAAAATATTGGCTCTCAAATTTGGGTGCTATGGGCTAAATTTTGTCCCACCAAAATTCATGTGTTGAAGCTCTAACTCCAATATGCCTATATTTGGAGATAGTTTTTTTAGGAGGTAATGAAGGGTGGGGCCCTAATCCAATAAGATTGGTGGCCATTTAAGAAATAGAAGAGAGAGAAATGCTCTTCTTCTCTCTTCTGCAAGCACCAAGGAGAGATCATGTGAAGACCCAGGGAGAAGATGGCCATCTGTAAGCTGGAAAGAGTCCTCATGTGAAACCAAACCCACCAGCACTTTGATCTTAGACTTCCTAGTCTCCAAACTGTGAGAAAATAACTTTCCATTGTTTAAGCCTTCCAGCCTGTTCTTTGTGTAATGGCAGCCTGAGCAGACTAATACATTGGGTAAGTATCAGAATCATCTAAAGAACCAATAAGACTACAGAGGCCTAGGCTTGCTGAAGTAGAATAGGGCATAGGCCTTTGTATTTTTCCCTATTTCTTCAGGTCATTCTGGTACCAACCAAACTTTGAGAGCCATTGGCCTAGAACAACCCACAGAAGAGGATTAATCTAAAAGTGAGAGTGAAAGGGGCTGAGGGGGAGGAGAGCCAAGCAGGAATCTAGGGAGGATGCACTCAAGAAGAGTCTCTACAGACTCTCTCAAGTATTGCATTAAGTGAAACTTCAGGGAGATCAGCAAAAAATCTGAGCATTTTGTTCTGTTTGCAGCAAGCATGTGTACCTCTTTGAGAGATTTCACTGAAGACTTAAATTCCTTTTTGCTACTTTGGAATGATGTTGGATTTATGTTTCTTTTTAATAAGACAACAGATTTTCCATGAGGGGTGTTATGGACTGAACATTTGTGCCCCTCAAATTCACATGCTGAAGCCTTAACTTTGATGTGGCTGGATTTGCAGATGGGGCATCTGAAGAAGTTTTTAAGGTTAATGGAAATCAGAACAGTAGGGCCCTGATCTGATAGGATTCGTGCCCTTAAAAAAAGATTTACTCTCTTTACCTATGCACACACTATAAGGAACAGCTCTGTATAAGGACATATAGAGAAGGTGGCCGACTATAAACCAGGAAGAAACCTCTCACTAGAAACCGAATTTACAGGGAGCATGTACTTCTAGCCTGCAGAACTGGGAGAAAAGAATTGTCTGTTGTTTAAGCCACCCTGCCTACAGTATTTTGTTATGGCAGCTTCTTCAGACTAAGGTACACTTTTGAGTTATACTAACTTATTTCAATTTCGTCTTATTACTCTCCTTTGCTTAAGTTTTTATCTAGCTCTATAATGCCAGTGTTTACTTGTCAGTGATTTTTATCTCTAATTGCACAAAGTCTGCAAGATCATTTTAGATCCCTTTAGTTCCATCCACATTCCATGCTCCTTTCTCTCTCTACCTTTTTTCCCTATCCCTTAAATGCACAGTCTAGTCAAAGGTAGAGGTAAATTTATGTTTAATTAGTCTCATACAAATTCTTGGTCCTCTAACACTTTCTCTTAGGCCAGTCTGAGTAGGACTTGGTTAAGTTCCTCTGGCTCTTCAAACAGCATGCTCTTCCAATCCCCAGTAGCTGACACACTTTAAGGACTTCTCTTTCTAAATTCTTTTCACTCTCTTGCCCTCTGTCTTTTCTTGTCCATCATCTCTGATGCAGCCTTCACACCTCAGCATGTAGGGTTGGCTCTGGCACCTTTAATAGTGCTTAACAAAGATCGTGTGGAAAGCAACATCATGACCACAAAAAGAGATATCATGAACAGACACACTCATTTTCTTTTTCGTTTTTTGTAATCATAGGGAATGAGGTCTTGTTTCAGAATTTCAGGTGAAGCAATATTTCTGTGATTCTTGGCCTCAGTGCCATAAATGGGTAAAGACTGACTTTTCCAGCAGAGAACTATGTTATCATGAAGGTGAGAGAAGATTAAAAGAAAAATCAACACTACAGTCCTGCCACTCAAGTGTTTGTTGCTAGGGCCATCAAAGATTCCTGCTGCCAATTCTACTTAAGCATTCTCTACAGCATGGCTCCCTTCCCTCCCTGAAGCAGACCTTCTCCTCTGCCACAGCTGCCTTTGATATGGGCTCATTCCTGTCATTTGGCTGCTGAGTGGGGAGGAAGCACCTTTAGCTCCCCCAGAGGTACTGAGAGTGCTTCCTCACAGAGATCCCCAGCCTTCTTTCCCTGGAAGTAAAGTGGCAAGTCCTATTCTGAATATATCTCAGAAGCAGCACATGCAGGTCTTTGGATTACCATGCCAGATTGGGGGTAAAAGCACAGGGTATGGCTTAATTTATTATTATGGTTTGCCTCATAGCACCCGCTGAGGGAATCTGGCCCCAAGTAACAGCTAGGTGAGTGACAGTGCCATGGAGTACAAGGCTGACTGCTTCATCTATCCCATAGAGGTCATACTAACTCTCAAAACTGACATAGGGCTTTCAGGATTGTAAAACACCTCACCTTTACCTTGTCAGATGAAGGTTACCTCTTTTGTAAAGAGTTTGTTCTCCTTAAGATCATATAGATCTCAACAATCTCACATTGAAAGCACCTTTCCAAGTTTACAAAGAAAACAGATTTAGGCAGATTTTATTACTTGCTCAGACATCCAGATCTAGTAAATGGTAGGGTTAACAATGAAAGTCAATTTTGTCAGACCCTAAAATCTATGTACCTTTCCTGAAAAACAAACATGGAACCGGTATTTTTAATAACAACCTGTTTATATTAATGGGGTACCCCCACTCCCCAAATTTTTCTCCAGACCACATCAGCCTTAGAATGGGTAATACAATTGTAACTATAACCATAGTACAAACATCATTACTCTAAACCTTGACCCAGGCTCTCTGGAGAGTCTTCCTTTCCTTCATTTTCCCCTAATTATTTCTAGGCATCCTTAAGAAAGATCACAAACATAGTCTTGAATCCCATTAGAATCTACCATTCTCCATTCTTGTGCTTCTTTGTGCTAGGATATTGTCTCTTTTCTAGGCTTCTCACTGACACATGTCCATATTGGAAGGGTGCCACAAATCCATCACTGTCCTGGTACCACCAATACCTGCTGAAAATGATGTCTTCTTCAGTCTGAACAGGGCTAACCTCATCAGATGTTTTGATGTTAGGTCTTCTTGGAACTCCAGAGAAGGTGAAGAGACATCTCAGAGAAAAGGTGACTGGTACCCACCTACAGATACACAAGAAAAAACTAGAAAGGGGACTGTGCTTCAAATAGTTGAGTTTCAAGCAAATAATCTTTTAGATTTTTTTTGTTCCCTTTTTTCTCCTAGCCATCTCTTCCTAGGACTCAAGCATAAGACCATGGGTTCAGAGCCAAAGATCAAGGTTATATGGTGTCTTTGGGTATTATTAAAAAAAAAACCAACAACCTTTTCTTAAGAAACTATACTTCCATTGGTTACAATACTGTCTTAATAATCTGTTTTTGGAGAAATGAGAGAGACTCTCTACTGATGTATAGTAGGAGGTTATTCCTTACTATTGTGTAAGTATAAATACTTATACAAATTTATGGTTTCCATGCTATCCCTTGTGGCCTGTGTTTGGCTTACATGCATGCAAAATGGATCTCATATATTAAAAATAAAACACAACCATAGGATCAGTGAAGCATAGTGATACAGCCTAGGACTAGCAGTCAAAAAATCTGTGTTCTAAATTTAGCTTTGTCACTCACAAGCTGAGCAGCTTTGAATAAGTCATTTAATTTCTCGTCTTCAACCTGCTCATCTGTAAAACATCAGTAATCGTATCTGCCCTGCCTTTCAAAATGTAATGTAGATCAAATGAGATGAAGGATGATTAAGAATGTTGGATACATGAAAGGAGCATCAAATGGCAACTAAAGCAACCATGAATGCTGGGCATGGGTGCAGTGTATGATCATGAATGGAGATTATCCTTGCAAGGAAAAGCTTTTTTTAAGGCTTAAGGATATACTGGAAAGGGAACTTTCTGTATCTACCATACCACAGTCCTTTGAATTTTCACTCCTACTCTAAGGGAGATAGTTGGAGCATATGAATACTGGGAATGACCAGAAATCTAGTATGTGACAAGTTAAAACTATAGGGAGCAGCTGGCAGTTTGCTTTCCTTCTAGGCCAGAACCCAGGGTATTTGATTCAAACTTCTCAGAATATGGATAACATTAAGCTTTTCCTTTGCAAATAATGTGTGACTTATATTCACCAATGATTTCCTGTGTGTCTTTGTTTTGCCTTGATTTTTTTTTTTTTAGACTCACTTTCCTTCTTTTAAAATGCCCTTTCGGATATATGTTTTGTTTTGTTTGTTTTTTTAATTAAGATGAACTAACAATTCTTGGTTTTTTTAAAAAAAAAAAAAACATTCTGAGATGATTCCTTGAGATAACTGAAGGTGCCCAGAGTGACACAACCTCATGCCGGGAAATGACTGTAGTAAAGCAATGTCACTGACAATCAGCAAATGCCAGGTCATACTTCAAATGAAGAGAGACAAAGGGTGACTCATGAGGAATATAGTCAGGATGGCTGTTTTTCAACCTAGTCCACATCAACTTGATCACTGTCTCCCAGTGGGAGACAGTGGGGCTGCTGACCCACTGGACACCTAGAGGAACAAATAGAAGGGTCCAGCATCACACAATCAGGACATTACACTTGAGTAAAAATTTTCCAAAGACTTCTGAATCTTAGGTGTTGGAGCAGGATGTCACTGAAGCCATATTACTCTTCACTGGTAGGAAAGGCAGTATTTACACAGGACTGTGGCTTAATGTTTTATTGTGCAAATACATTGTTATTGTTGTAGTTTTAATAGCTGCTGACATGGCCTTAAAACTTGGACATGCTGCCTCCATGTGAAGCACCACACTAGGCAGCCTGAGATTCAAGTCCTGGCTGAGACTTTGAGTGACTTCACACAAGTTCTGAAATTACTATGAGCTTCATTTCCTTGTCTGTAAAAAATGGTTCATGCAATCCACCTTCCTGTTGTGAATTTTAAATAAGATAATCTATGCAGTGTCTTCTATAATGCTTGGCTCTGAATAGCCAGTTGAAGAATGGGAATGATTATTAGAGGAAGAGTATCTAAGTATCTAAGAGACAGGAAGTGTGGAATCTTTGTCTAGTTTGACCTCTAATGAGTTTTGTAAGTTAGATAAGTCGTTTAACTCCTCTGTGCTTCAATTTGCCCATCTCTCAAATTGTCAAATGGTATTTGATGGTTTATGTATCATGGCTGAGGGTATAATTGCCTTGCAAATATTAGGAAATTACAGAAAATATTTTGAAAAGTTAAAATGACTATACAAATATATGTCTTAGGCACATTAAAAGATAATATGTCTACATCCTCAAAAATTTCCAAATTCTAAGGTAATCAAGAAGACACCTAAATTTTTGTCTTTATTTGGAAAGCGGTGAGTCCATCTTGATTATGGTAGCATACTAAAAATGATAGATATCTTGCACAAGAACCACACAAAAATTTCACAAAGTTTGTGGACTGCCCCTATTATATTCCACTAAGGACATGAAGATGAATGCCAAGGAGGATTTTTTTTTTTAATCTTTCCTTCTTCCCCTTCCTCCACTCTGAAACAATCATCAATTACCCTTATCCACCGGCACCATCTCATCTAAGTTCATTTTCAAGATGAAGTTTCCTCGTTGGATGGTGGCTGTCCAATCCTCCTTCTGTCCATCACTGACTGCCTCAGAGCTGTCCCTGGATTGACAGTTTGAGAGCGAATCAATAATAATTATCTGGCTGCAGCCATGGCGAGCTGTGTAATTCTGCCATGGGACAGCATTGTGCAAACAGAGCTGCATCTCTGGCTGCAGGTTTAAATATGCAGGCTGGGGCTGTCCATTTAGGTGTGCTGATCATGTGATTACCGGGAGGTAGTGCTTCTTCCCCCGCTGCTGCATTAAAACCCTTTCAAATGATACACTCACCTTCTGGGACTCGCTGCTGGCTAGCACTGCACTATGTAAAACACAGCCTTCAGGTCCTGGAACATAAATCAGTGATTTAAAGGCACAGCCTTAGGAGAGGAGACACACTTTGCTTGGGGAGTGTGTAAGCACAAATGAAAGAATGAGATCTCAGATACATTTGGGTCTATCTTTATTTTACCTTGCTCTAGCCAAAGAAGATAATTGTTTTCTGAAATTATTTGTATCTCAGTTTAAAGATCAGAGCTAATTCTATATTAAAATTCTGTTGATTTGAGAGGTACAAATTCATTTCCCATTTGAACAAGAAAATGTTGGCTTTATTGAGTTGAATTAACTTGCTTTCTTTAAAGCAATTTTAGCATGCCTTGCTAGAAGATGTCATTAGTTGCTAGTGTAGTTACTCTTATGAACAGGCAATCACATCTTATTGCTCTTATTTAAACACTTGAATATTAAAGGCTAGGGGATTTCTTTGGTGTTATTTCCTGGGAGTCTTTTTCTATCAAGAAATTAAAAGCGGGGAGCACGTGGGTGGCTCAGTCAGTTAAGCGTCTGTCTTTGGCTCAGGTCATGATCTTGGGGAGTCCTGGGATCAAGCCCTGAATCTGGCTCCCTGCTCAGCAGGGAGTCTGCTTCCCTTTCTCTCTGTGGCTTCCCATGCTTGTGCTCTCTCATGTTCCCTCAAATAAATAAATAAATAAAATATTAAAAAAAAAAAAAAGAAATTAGAAGAGAGGAAGATCTTGGGGGACATAATCAATTTTCTAGCAGAAATCAATGAGAGGTGGGCATACAGCTAAAATGGAGCAATCATAAATTCCTGGGGGTAGACATTTTACATTTAGAACAGATAGGTTCAGAAAATAATGTATATGTCATTAGCAAATGACAGGAAACAAATGAAAATGGTTTGTTCCACAGCTATATTTGCTGTTTTAATTGTTATATATTTATATGCATAGAGATATATATTTATAATTTTTGAAGTAAGATGACAGAATTTTAGCATTTGTTTTATGTACTTCTATCTGGTGGGATCCTTCCATTATTCTCTATTTTTTCTTTAATGTAAAAATCTTTTTAACAATGTAGAATAGGTTTTATTGGTAAGTAGTAAGTTTCACAGGGTTGGATATAATCAAACTGAAGGAGAGTTACTAAGCAAAAACTTTATGTAGGTTATTTAAAAATTAAGAAATTGCTAGGAAACATGTAAGATTTCCTCTAAGATTGTAGCATTATTCTCCAGGTTTATAGATGATTGGAACATCTGGTGGAAGAGACATTGTAAAGGCCTGGGTTACTAGACAGGAAGTCACTGCAAAGTGTTACACCTTAGCTGTGTTGAGCTTCGTCTGTACTTAATGGAGTGTCATTAACAGTTCTTTAACTCATCATTGCTTTATCTCCTTCAGCTATTTTTGATGGTTCCTAGTTCCTTAGTAGTAACACTTTCTTGGAAAATAGCAGGCATAAAGTTGATTACAGGGAGCTCAGCTATACCTTAGAACTAACGGATAACAGGATCAAAGATGAGGGGGGAATGAAGATGCAGATAAAATAGAAAATTTTTCTTCCTCCTGTTTTTCCTCCCCCACCCTCTTCCCCCTTCCTTTCTTCATTTTTTCATTCAATCAACTAACTAAACCATTTTCCTTATTAACCACCCTCTATTTGCTGGGCACATTTATGAACCAGCTCAGAATCTTGTCATTTGAGAATGTGCAGGCTACAAAGGTAGATAAGACATGGAGATATCTATTATAGCCCTATAACATGTGTTGGGGGGAAAGTTGTCAAACAAAAATACAATTGTCAAGCAAAAATACAGAGAAAGTGGCAAAAGGTTTCAGAAACTGAACAGAAGATTTCCAGCTAGGGGATTGTATTTTAGCTAAACCATCCTGTGATCAAAGTATCTACCTGCTATTTTGCAATGCCTTAATTAACTGTTAAGAACCAAGGAGCCAATTAAGACTTTGATAAAATAAAGCAGTGGTGGATTAAAAAAATTACAAAAGCATAAGTATTGGGCATAACAATTTTAAATGATCAGGAATAATTTTAAATGATCAGGATAAAGGCTGTAAATAGAAGTCACATAATAAAATCTTGGAAGTCAATAAGGAAATTTCTCTATTTCCATATAGAAAAATATTTTTTGAGATTTGCAGATTCTCTGCTATTGAGTTGAATGGCAGAACTATTATTCCATTTTAATTTGTGAAACTAATTATTTTATTTTTAAAGATTTTATTTATTTATTCATGAGAGATGCACAGAGAGAGAGAGAGAGAGAGAGAGAGAGAGAGAGAGGCAGAGGGAGAAGCAGGCTCCATGCAGAGAGCCTGATGTAGGACTCAATCCTGGGACCCCAGAATCACAACCTGGGCCGAAGGCAGTTGCTAAACCACTGAGCCACCCATGGATCCCCTGAAACTAATTATTTTAATCCTCACCTCTTCACCTTAAGATCTCCAGAATTCTTAATTTTACAGTGAAGATTTCTCAACTCTTGAAGCCTCTATTTGCACATTCATTTGACCTCTAGCACTTGCTGCCTTATATGACACAGAGGGTCCTTTCAGGTGAGCAAGATGCATTGCTTTACATCTGGAGAAGCATGAAAATGAGCATGCCCATCACAACCGTATTTATCAAGAATATTAACATATTCCTTGAATTCAGTGTAGTAATAAATTTCCAAACAAAATTGAGAAGGCCTTTAACTGTGGGGGGGCTGCTTTGTGAGATCCGTAGGGATTTGGCTAATTATCAAGAAGTTTCATACAAAGTAACTTTCATTATGGTGAGAAACTACCAAAGTCAGGTGTGGCTACAAGAGTAGTATTAGCAAGATTTAACTTGTCTGTGGCTCTTTTTGCTTCCTTTCCTTCAGTCCCACACTCACTTCTCCTGGGTGAGCAGATGAAAGGTGCCAAGTGGCCTGCAGGTGAGAGGAGTGCCTATTGCTGGAGTTAGATTCTTTGAGCCTGCTAAACAGCCAGCCAAGCCCCCCTATTCAATTTATTGTGAAGAGAAGAAAGGAATGTAGACAATAGTTAATTGGAGAAGTTGGGATAGGGGTTCACTAGGAGACAGGAGGAACTGGTGTGGCCTTGTAGGAAATACTGGGTAGGCAGCTGGCCCAAGAAATGGGGCTGGCCTGGGGATGGTCAAGATATTTGACATAGAAGCAGAATCAACATTGGTACTGAGCACAAAAAGTGGCATGATACCAGGGCCAGCTTCATGTGGATGCAATCTATGCAATTGCACAGGCCTTGTACTTAGGCCCCTTGCTGGGTTTAATGAGATGTGGTCTTAACATTCTTAGTAATTTTTTGAACACAGGTTCCCATAGTTTCATTTCACACCGGACCCTGAAAATTACGTAGCCAGTCCTATCTATGCAGCATGCATTTGTTAATGCACAAAGATGTCTCAGATGGACAATCACAAAGGGTATTTATAATGTTTTGGGAGGGAAAACTGACTATCTAGACCAACAGAGACCATCTCCTCTGGGTTTGATCTCTCTCAAAGAATTCAACACCTTTACGAGTAGAGCCTCTCCTAAATCATATCCATAATTTCCACTATGTATATCTTACTGTGATGCAAGGTACAATGACGATGTTGATTAATTGATCAAAGAACTATATCCTCTTAGCATTTTTAGATGACAAAAATATCTTCACATACATGTGGAATGAGTTAATCTTTACATCTTGATATTTATATAGGGAGAATCACTCTGAGTTTTTAGGGTAGCACTTTGTTATCTATGTCCCTGAGAGGAGCAGGGAATGGACTCTTGGGCCAATGGACAAACCTTTGTGGCATATTTAATGGCTAAAAGAGTTCATCTTGGTGACTGATAATCTGGCTTTGAAGCCTGGCTGTCCTGCTAAGTCACTGAAAAAATGTGAGTATGTTACTAGCCTCTCTTTGCCTTAGGTTCCTCATATATAGATTGGGTATAATCACTGTAACTATCTCACAGAGTTGTAAAAATTAATGACATGATGCATATTTTTATGCTAGTCAAGTACCCAAGACCAAACAAAAAAGTACTGGGTAAATATTCATCATAATGATAATTCTTGGGAAAAAAATAAGGGGAACAAAAGATTTCTAAGTCAGTGAAGCATTCTCCAGGTGGACAGGCAATTCTTGTGAGGAGAGAGTGCAGATGCTTTGATTTAACCTCAAGACACTGCTCAGAATTAGGGGGCATCTTCTTCAAGTGTCCTATAGGACTTGCCCCATGTTTCTTGAAGTTGGGTACCATAAAACTGAGAAAAGCAATTTTGCCTTTTGGAGTTAGAGAAGATGAATTAGGACTTTGACAGCAGTGGCAGAGATGGCAGCATTGTCAGGAGCCACAGTGATGGTGGCAAAATTAATGGTGGCAGCAGGGAGATGGTGGAGAGGTGGGGACTTAGCTGCAGGCATGTACAATGTGACTGGTCCTGGACCTTGGGAAAGTTAATGCAGTTTTTTTGTGTAATACTTTCTTCATTGGTAAAACAAATAATAAAAGTGCCCACCTAATACAAGTACTGTAAGGATTCACTGAATGGAGATGGTTATATGAGGTAATATATGTCTTGCAGCGAGCACAGTCCCTTGGACTCAGTGAAGAGCAGCTGTTCTTGTCCCTAGCATTTCTATAAACAGTAGTATGGAGAGGAGGGGGGGAGAAGAACAATGGCAATATGAAGCCCAATTCAAGACCAAGTTCTAGCCGAGAGTCACTGTGTGGCTGCAAGCAAGTTACTAAGCCTCTCTGAACTTGTTTCTGTTTTTGTTTTTCAATATGATAAATGAAGTCCAATGGCACCTACATTGCAGGGTTGTCATAAAGATCAATGGAGAGAATGTAAACCAAAGGCCCTTTCTGTGCTTCAAGAAATATAAATATTTTCCTACATTTCATGCTAATTATCATTTCAGGGAGAATTGGACAGGTATTGTTTCTCTCACTTTTTAGATGAGGAACTGAGTATGGAAGCATTAGATAATTTGCTCAGAATCAATGACTGGTAAAGGACATAGCTAGGACTTGGAATCCTTTTTTTCTGAGACCGAACCTCTATATTCTTTTCAATTTTAAAGTCTTGAAATCCTTTTTCTGTATTAAATTGTCACCCAAATCCAAAATATAAAACATTTCGAGAAGAAGCGATTTCCCTGCCTCTTCCTAATCCTGTCATCACCCCCTCCCTCCAAGGGCTCTGAGGAGCACAGTGTGAAAACCTTTGCCTTCTGCAGGGAGACTTCCACTCTGCCACCCTCACTCATCTCAGCCCTTGAGGGCAGATATCAATCATATATGTCAGGAGACTGAACCAGGAGACCCTGAGGGCCTCTGATTCTGGTCCTCATCACTTCAGAGTTCAAGACAACACATAGAGGTCATGTTGGGGGTTGTGGAAATGCATGGCTGAGATCCCAGCCACTGTGGGTGATGCTGTCTATGACTCTGGAAAGCCTCCGATGCTACTTTACCACTTGTGCCTCTTGACTTTCTAGTGAGCTGTGATTCTGTTTCTAGGGCAAATGGAGAACCAGGAGAATTATTGCCTGGTAAGCAATCAGAAAAGAAACCAGGGTTCAGAAATAGCTTAGTGGTTCCAAAGTTTGGTGGAAACAAACAAACAAACCCCTAGCCAGGCAAATAGCTCAAGGTCAGGATGTGGGCATCTAGCATTTCTCACTGCAGAGGTGGAGGCCTGTAGAGTCAGGAAGGTTTTGTGTGCTCAGTTGTGGCTTTAGTGATAGCAGTGCTGTGAAAACTCAGACCTTGACCATAGGTTTACAAAAAGCAGATTTCTTGGCTTCTGAAACTATATTCACTTCTGGAAACTTATTAAGCATAGACAAAAGCATTCCCTGAGATCAGCAACCTTCTGCCAGAATACAATGGAGAGAGAGATTTTGGGAGAGCATGGCATATGTCCCCTAAAGTTTGGTAGTTTTCACCCAGAGTCTAATGCAGAGTGTTGGGAAGGTGTGAGGCTTATTTGAGGAATCCACACCAGCAGATCATAAAAGGATTATGTTTTAAGGAGCTTGTTAGGAAGTAGGGGGTAACCCTTGCCCCATCTTAGTTCTCTTGGTGAAGACATAAGAGAACCCAATAGTTCCTGAGGCTCTAACGGCAGGAAGATGAAGTTAGAGGCAGGAATCATAGGGTTGCCCATGTGGGCTCCATGCCAAGAAAGGGGGCACCCAACCAGAGAGTATAATTGAAAGAAGGGGGACCAGGGGATGTGCTGCTCCTCTAGAGGTCCGCAATAAAAAGAGTGCCCCAGGAAAGCCAGCCTCTGCCTGTTTGCAATCATGTGCACCCCCTAAATGGATACCAGTATGGAGCAGAGGTTTCCAGTGTCCAATGGAAGTATCCTGAGCAAGAGATGCAAGGGAAGTTCCCAGGGCACAGGTTTAAGGAGGTCCTCCCTCTAGGGTTGTGCAAGTGCAAGCTTAGTGCCTCCGTTGCCTCACCCTAGTCCTGACTCTGTGGGTCAGGGTGCACCAGAGATTTCTGTCTCTCTTACCACCCTTTCCTGCTCCTACACACACTGGAGCCTAAGGTAGGAAAAAGGGACTTTAAAAAAATCTCTCCTTTCTGCTTCCTCTTGGAGCTACACTTCTAGTCTGTATAGTCTGAAGCTTCAAACTGGATTTGAGGGAGAAGGTTTAAGCTGTCTTGCATTATATTTAAGTAACTGAAAGGGTCTGAATAATTGTGGTTTGGGCTAAGATGTCATCAAAAGGAGTCACTATCAAACAAATAATAGGGGCACTGATATCATACAATTGAAATGTTGGTATTAAACCAAAACAGGTTTATAAAACAACTTATTGAGACTTTTCACAAAAGTGGTTGTGTAAGCCAGTGTCTCTGAAAAGGGAGGAAATGTAAGGCGGAGTGGAAAAGGGGGTAAGGGGGAAGACTCGAAATTATCCGCTCTTCAAAATTAGTGGTTCTGTGGAGGGATCAGGTGACCAGCAAGCCTAGGTTTGACACCATCAATAGCTGTGGAATGCAGGCAAAGTACTCCGGTCTTTGTTTTGTGATTTGAAAATAGGAATAAGGATACTGACTCATATTCCATAGTGCTGTTATGAGAATAAAATGACAGCACATGGATTAGGCTGAGCGCCTAAAAGAGTCAATAAATATCAGCTGTCTCCCTTGGCCTTCCCTCTGTTTCACCGAAGGAATGGACCTTCTACAGTGTACACATAGGAGTGTTTGTGTGTGTCAGGGCTGTGTGCTGGAGAGCAAACTGACCGAGAGGTAATTTTGGAAAATACAGGACTGGGTGCAGAGGTACTCTAAAGATAAAGACAACAACATGCTGCCAATGTGTATAGAAATGTAAGATTATAAAGTCAAGAGACATTTGAACAGAGTGCTTAAGTTTAAGTGTCACTGAAACTGTAACAGCCCTGTGAAACCTCACAGAAGTTATGTTGGGCACATAAAACAGTCTGTTATGCTCTTCAGTTGTAGTAAATCCATAGACCTCAGGACAATATATAGATTAAAAAAAATAAGCAGTTTTTAAGATGATTGGACCTAACTATGAAGGTCAGAAATGGAACTAGTTCTTATGGAAATTTCTGATGCATCAAATAGAAATCACATTTTTGGAAGTTAATATGAAAAATAGCCTATTCCGCTATGAGGCTGCTGTCAAAGAAACTGTTAGGGGTATATTTTTGCGCTTAGTGTCCTAAGAATGGTCCCTTATGATATTTTTGAAAGTGTTTTTTTTTTTTTTTTTGAAAGTGTTCTAATAAAATTTTAGGTTTTCTTTGTGCTTTTCCAGCTTTCTGGAGGAAAATATCTCTTGCATTTAAACAGTTGTGTTTACTTTTCATAAGTAAAGGGAAAAAATTAAAAGAAAATAGCCAGAGGCATTGTAATAAAACTCAGAATATTATGAGGAATGACCACACATACAAGGGTGATTGATGTATAAATCACATTTTGACTTGATGTAATGTTATGAAAAGACAACTAATTTTGTTTACATTAATAGAGAACTTTAGATTTGGAATTGAGGTTTAGATTTGGAATCACCCCTGTCTTTTCCTCTCTGTCTTTCTTTTTTTGGGTAGGGAGTAGTTACTATATTGGTCTTTCTTGGAAATCTAATACTTTTCTCATTATCCTAACAATGGTATTTATCCTGTACCATCAGTAGATGTTTCTTCCAGTGAAGATTCCATTTTAAAGCTCTTTGTTCAGACATTTTTAACCCAGCCATAAATATTTCTAAATATTTTCAGTATATCTCAAGTTACCAACAATCTATCTGTATTATAATCAGAGAAGTTGTGTATGTTTTATATAGGTGTATATGTACTGTGAATTAACACCAAACTCAAAACTGAATGAAAGAAACAGGAAATCTAATGAATGCATGAGTGATAGCAGAAGCACTTTCTATACTATTTCTTTCCTAGAATATGATTGGCAGTGAGACCTCTTGGCTTAGTACACAAACAGAGGAGATGGGGAAGAGAAGTGCTGGCATTTTACACAGTTTATCTTCCATTATTGTATTTAATTTTTAAAAGGACATCAGTATCCTTTGGGAATTCTATCACTGCCTGAAATTCTGCTACCAATTCCACATTTTATTTCAAATTGATGAAGTGATAAAATTTCATATGCCTTAAAACAAAATAATATTGAAAACTTATAAGGACAAACATCTCTTGGTAAATGGAAGAGAAATATTCCTGGAAAAAAAATGTATATATGTTTAACTTTTTAAAAACACCATTATTATAGTAACCAGATGTAATTCTTTCTAATGCAATTCCAGAGATCAGGGATGGAAGGCATCTCCTGGGATTAATATGCTTATGCATAGGGAAGAGGTCATGGTTGTTGGGGTAGGGGCAACAAACCAGTAACTTGTATAGGTGGGTGCTTTTGGAGAGAAGAGATTCCTCTAATATGTACTGAAGTCTTAATAGTTTAGAGCCATTATGTTCTTCTACATTCCTCCCACTCAGCAAACATCTTTGTCCAGTTCATACATCAATTCATGCCTGGTGGCTCCAATGTTGCCTACTCCTGGGAAAATAGTAACATGGAAGGAAAGTTTGCAAACATTTATTCATTTCCATGGCTCAGTCTAGTTATGGGGGAAATACCTCATGTACCAAGTGGATGTTTTTCCAACTGCCAATGAAAACTTAATTCCAGAGAAGACCAAAACACAGCATATTTTCTGACGTGTATCTCTCACCCATGTCTTAGAAATTCTATCCCTACCAGGCACAAATGCATTTCTTTCAAACATTTGTAATGTTGAACTGAACAATTTCTTGCACTGTTTAAACTCTAATCCTCTCTTTTTCAAATCACCCCCAGCGGTGGCTTTCGGTTGTCAAAAGCTGATGGGCATTAACACATAGGTTCACAATCAAGTTTAAGCATCGTATTTATGAAAACAGGCCTTCTGCCCATGCCTTATCTTAAATCAGGCTTGACTGTGGCTTTTGTTTTTCTAGGTATTGTTTTGATAAAATTTAGCAGGAAATAAATGATTAAAACATCTGGCTACATCAACTAGAAAGTGTGTAGATGAACTATAGAAGACAACACTCGAGAATTTATGACATTTCAGCCCAATTACAATTTTCCTATTGTTTTAACCACCTGGATGTGGAATATTCTAGGCTGTTAGAATTAATTGAAGGAGGCAGGTAGGGGAGCAGACTTAGTTGCTTGTGGCATAATAATTAGTACTATAGAAGCTCCACCAGCCTGCAGGAGGCCTGCATCCAACATCCCACTTCTCTTTGATATGATTGTCTCATATTTTGCAGACTGTAGTCTTGTCTTTGGTGCAAACTCAGTAACCTTTTTGGCCAGAATGCAAGCTGGAATGCACTTTCTTCCTAACAGGTTAAAGCCTATTCTGATCGTTGGGTTCTGATCTTATTAAAAATGGTCATAGCAGTGAACTCTTCAGTAACTAAACACCCTGGGTGATCTGAAAGTGTACCTTAAAAAATGTTTTCTGACATGTATGAAATTCTGCTACCAATTCCACATTTTATTTCAAATTGATGAAGTGATAAAAAAATGTTTTCCACTCATTCCTAACAGCTGGCATATGCCAGATATACCCAGCTAGCAATGATCATACAGATTTATACTTTGAAAGTTGTATCAGAATCAGTGCCTGCAGGAGTGATCTTTTCAAAGGCAATTAATAATCTAAAGTATTGTAAAGCATAGTTGCATTGTAGCTGCTAATCTTTTATATCTGAAGATTTCCTGAAGATTTCCTTCTCACTTTAATAAATAGAATTAACAATCTCATTAACATAGTATAGGCTTTAAAAGTTCTACAGCAAAGAAATCCATTAAATTCTGTATATCCCAATGTTTCCCAATGTTTTTGACTATCAAAAATTTTTGACTCATTTGACTCATATGTATATTCTAAGGACTTGGATGTTCCATAAACCTCAATGTGGGAAATACCAATTTAAAGTGATTATTAATTTTAAAAAATGGATGTGTTTGATGTCCATCTGAACATGATGAACAAGGCATGATACCACTTTTAGTTGAAGTTGACATCTTAATGAACAGTATAAGATAACTTCACTACAAATCCTTAATAGAATCCTCTAACTCTGAAATTTGCCTTGTATAAAAGACACAAAAGAAACTACTTTTAGACAAGATGTATCTCTAAGTATTCTTGTTTTTTTAAAAGATTTTATTTATTTGAGAGAGAGCATGAGAGAGATCACAGATATAGCAGGAGAGGGAGAAATAGATGCCCTGCTGAACAGAGAGCCTGCCACAGGGCTTGGTCCCGGGGCCCTAAGATCATGACCTGAGCCAAAGGCAACACTTAACTGACTGAGCATCTAGTTGCCCCAAGTATTCTTGTTTCTAATAGATTGGGCACTTACATCATTGAACTGTATTAATTTTAAAAATGCACAGAAGTGGTAGGGAAATCTAATAGATATATAAATGTCACTTAATACTTATAACAATGGTGAGGGAGATATGATCCTATCCCATTTTAGTGATGAGAGATTGACAACCTATAGAATGGGAAAAGGTATTTGCAAATGACATAGCAAATAAAGGGCTAGTATTAAACTTAACACCCAAGAAACAGAAAATCCAATCATGAAATGGGCAGAAGACATGAACAGAAATTTCACCAAAGAAGACATAGACTTGGCCAACAAGCCCATGAGAAAATGCTCTGCATCACTTGTAATCAGGGAAATACAAATCAAAACCACAATGAGATACCACCTCACACCAGTGAGAATGGCGAAAATTAATAAGACAGGAAACAACAAATGGTGGAGAGGATGTGGAGAAGGGGGAACCCTTTTGCACTGTTGGTGGGAATGTGAACTGGTGCGGCCACTCTGGAAAATACTGTGGAGTTTCCTCAAAAAGTTAAAAATAGAGCTACCCTATAACCAGGCAATTGCACTACTGGGTATTTACCCCAAAGATACAGATGTAGTAAAATGCCGGTCACCTGCACCCCAATGTTCACAGCAACAATGTCCAAAATAGCCAAACTGTGGAAGGAGCCATGATGTCCTTCAACAGATGAATGGATAAAGAAGATGTGGTATATATATATATACATACAATGGAATGTTACTCAGCCGTCAGAAAGGACAAATACCCACCATTTGCTTTGATGTGGATGGAACTGGAAGGTATTATGCTGAGTGAAGTTAGTCAGTTGGAGAAGGACAATCATCATAGGGTTTCACTCATATGAGGAATATAAGAAATAGTGAAAGGGATTATAAGGAAAGGAGGGGAACTGAGTGGGAAAAATTAGAGAGGGAGACAAACCATGACAGACTCCTGACTCTGAAGATGAACAAAGGATTGAGGAAAGGGAGGTGGGTGGGGAGTTGGGGTGACTGGGTGATGGGCACTGAGGAGGGCACTTGATGGGATGAGCACTGGATGTTATACTATATGTTGGCATATCGAACTTCAATAAAAACAAGTGAGAAAAAAAAGAGAGCAATTGAAACACGAGAGATTAGATAACTTACCCAGGTGAACATAATAGATGATAAAGCTGTGTTTTGACCCTATGCAGCTTAAAAAAAGAGTTTCTCCCCACTAACCTGATGCTGGTGGTCTTGGCCTCTTCCTCAGATAAAGGAAGATTTTCCTCTCTCACATGCACACTGACCTGGGTTTCTGAGATTGGGAGGAGCAAGTCAGCAAGCCTTCCAGAATAAGAGAAGGAAGGTCAGTGGTGGGGCTCAGCACACACCCCACATCTCTCACCTGATAGAGCTGAATTCTAATATGATAGTAACTTTTACCAATTTTTCTTAATTTTTTCCCATGGAGATTACATATGGATCACTTCTGGCCTCTTTATATCCAGTGAGGTGGCATGGAGTCTAAGTGTTTGAAAATAAAGCTCATTGAGCCAAGTTTTGCCACTAAGAAGTGGGTGGCCTAAGACAAGCCACTTTCCTTTCTGAGTCTTAGTCCCCACATCTGCAAAATAAGAATACTGAGCCAAGGCACTTCTAAGACCTTGTCCAACCTTATAATTACATACATGGCATTTATTTGTAAATAACTTTTTTCAGTAAAGGTAATAAGAACTAGAAGATTGGAATCACTGAGCAATGTGTCTTTTTCTATGTTTTTTTTAAGGTTTTATTTATTTATTTATTTAAATATTTTATTTATTTATTCATGAGTGACACAGAGAGGCAGAGACGTAGGCAGAGGGAGAAGCAGGCTTCCTACAAGGAGCCCAATGCGACACTCAATCTCAGGATCCTGGGACCACAACCTGAGCTGAAGGCAGATGCTCAATCACTGAGCCACCCAGGCACCCCCTTCTCCTATGTGTTAATGCTTATATTCCTTGGAATGGATTGGAGAATTCCATGATTAAGGAAATGCCCTGAATGGGAAGACTGTGATGACTCTGAAGGTCTCTGATCCCTGATTTTTTTTTTTTACAAATAAGCTTCTCTATAGTTTTGTATCTATTCAAGATAAATGCCAATCTAGGATCATTCAAAATAAGCACTAATCTAGGACCCCTACTTCCAAGTCGTGAGCCCATGAACAAAGGGTTATTTTATTCATCAATATATTATCAATAGTATTTAGTACATAGTAGGGGCATAACAGTAGTGGTCAAATTAAATTGAACTCAAGTTGGGAGATTTGATTAAGCATTTAATAAGTTGGTAATACACATTGGAAATTCAGCAGTATAGGCAGCAACAAGCAATCTTAGAAGTAGTATAAAAGAGAGGGTCCTGACCATTAGAGTTTGGTGGTCAAGTTAGTGTAGAAGATATTTACATCTGGTGCATTATTCCTTGAACATGTTTTCTGTTTTCATCTTCTTATTAAAAAAATATACCAAAAAAGAAATAATCATAGTAAGATTGGCAAAGACTAAAGGAAAGTCTATATACCCAAATATGAAATTAGAATATCAGGGTGGAGTATCTAAGTGTGCCCATGTGATTGAGGGCTCAAGACTCATGCTTCAGTGAATGACAAGAGTGACAGAATTGAGTCACAGAATATTCATTACCTTCAAGACAAACAACCCCACATAGTATACTTCCTTCATTATGAGACATTAATGAAATTGAGAGGGATAAGACTCTCATGGTAACTGATGAAAAAAAAATCTGATACCATTTATAGAGGCATAAAACTTAGTATATTGGGCATATTCCAAAAGAAAATTTAGCTTAGTCAAAAATTCTGCAAATCAAAAGTAAGACTAGATAATTTTTAAAACTGGTGGAACTATCTTATTCAAATGAAAAGGAATTGATGGTAAATCTACATTTTCTTGGTGAAAATTGGAGTTTATTAGTATAATTCATCAAATTAGGAAGCAAAGTTGATTAGTTATTTGATTGAGACTGCATTGATTAAGGACTTGGAAAAAGCTATAAATCTAATCAGGGAAAACATCCTTCCACATGGGAAAAATACTGGGTTGACATTTAGAAGATAGTTACTTTTTATAGCAGCTTTTATTTAATATGCAGAATTATAAAAATTTACCAGTTGTTGATTTTGCACACTAACTCTTAGGAATCTATCTTAAGAGAGTCTGAAGAAAAGCACCAGTAGTCTCCTAGAAAAATAAAATTCGCAAGATCTTCCTCCTATTAGGTGAAGTGGAAGTAGAACAGTAATCTTGGGCCTTTGTTCCAGTTAGATATTTAATCTGAATAATGCAGGCAAGACTAATCCTACCATTGCCTCAAAATGCTGTGTTTCTCCCTCCTTTCAGCACCTTTCTGTTTGTGCATGGCTTGGGTAAGTATTTAAACTTTTTTCTTCATTTCTATGTGTGCAGATATAGTCTTTATGGATGGGGAAAGACGAAGCATTTGTTTTTAGAAAATAAAATGCTGCCCTTTCACTCAAAACATTTTCCCTTGGAGAGCCTCCACAGATCAAACATATTCTTTTTCACAATTGAACCAATCCTGGCAAAAGCTGTGACCACAGTTTTTGATTTATTTTGGCTTGTGATGAAAGGCAAGCACTTTCAAAACGATTCCACCCAAGGCTCTCACTAGGGAGAACACCCTGAGTGGAAACGTGGAAAACATTTTGAAAGATGGGAAGGTGCAACTATGCTCTGTTAAAATGCACTTTCTGTTGGGATTCTACTGCTTGAAAATATTCTCCATATTTTTGCAGGATTTTAAAATATTGACAGTCATTGTGTGCCTAGCCATATTTTATACTGTGTTACTTCCCAGAGCTTTGAAATCTACTTAGAGCTGTATCTTCTGATTCAGGCTGGAAATTATTCTCATCAAGGCAGAGACTTCCTCCTGACCAACGCCCATATAGCTAACACATGCTGTCAGCAATTCTGTCCAAATACATTCTGTGTGTGACCACTACTCCCACCTTAGCCCAAGATAATATCACCTCAGTAGGAACCACTGTAAAAGCTCCAAAAGAATCTTCTTACTCTCACACTAACACTCTTTTAAAATTTAACTATCTGTGGCACCCAGCTTTTGAAACTTATGTATTTTCTCATCACCTTCTGATGGCTTCCTGTCACACTTGGAATAAAATTCCCGAGATTCAAAAACAGTTATGATTTTTTTGTCTATCTGGCATTTCTTTGTTGTTAGAGTTTCTGTAACACTCTAGCTTTCTATATCCTAATACCCTAAGCAGAAGACGAACTCATCCACATCCTTTAATTTACAGAAGCACAGCACAACCACAGAACTCAGTCAATGTTACCATGAGTAAGTGAAAAAACTAGAAATAAACCCATGTCTTCTGCTTCCTGGTAAGGATTCTTGCAATTATTCCAAGGCTCCTGGAGCCTTTCCCTCCTTCTTCTTTGAGATCTCGTTCTCTCTCTCTCTCTTTTTTTATTCACATCCCATCTTTCAAAATCAAATTTCCTCCAACATCACTCCTTTGACCTTCTGTTTCTCTGCCTTTTTTTCGTGGGCCAGAATAGTGATTCTCAAGACCTCTGCTTTCATCTCCATGCTGATTGCTTACAACATCCATCTCAATTTTTATTTCTAATCCAGACACCAACTTTTTATCTGTTAATTAAATTGCTCTAGATAGATGTAACCTCATCCTCTCAAATTTAACAAGTGCTAAACCACATATTTAACCTTGTAATTTCCCTGCCCCTTCCTCTACTTTTTCCTATTTCCAAATCAATGCTCTTTGCTGACTCCCATTTTCCTGTCAGTGGTAAATTCCTTCTCCTGGTTCTCTGGTATCACAACTTAGGATTCATCTTTTATAAATGTCTGTTTATCTATACCTGCCAGTCAAAATAATCACAATTTCCCTCTGATCTGCCTTCCTTATTTTTTCTCTTCACTTTGTGGTTTAGATCACATCTTAGTTCACTTGGGCTACTATAGCAGGATACCATGGACTAGGTGACTAATAAACAACAAATATTTATTTCTCATAGTTCTAGAGGTTGGAAAGTCTGAGATCAAGGTGCCAGCAGGTTCAGTATCTCATGAGGGCCTGCTTTCTGGTTCACTGACAGTTGTTTTGTTGCTGTGTTCTCACATGGTAAAAAGGGTAAAGGAGCTTCTAAGGTGGTTTTTATAGAGGACATTTATCTTATTCATGAGGCCTCCACCCTATCACCTAATTATCTTCCAAAGGCCCCACCTCCTAATACCATCACACTGAGGATTAGGTTTCAACATATGAGTTTGGGGCAGACACAAACATTCAGTCTGTAGCATGCCCTTTTTACCTTATTGTGGATTATTGTCTAAGCATGCTCAAGTCCTTGGCTTCCATTCTCCTTCCTATTAACTCCTGTTCTTTTATCCTTCCTTTCTATCCCTAAATTGCCAAGTATCCACAAGAGACAAATCTTCCTGAAATACAGCCTTTATTCTCATCACTTCTTAGTTTAAGAATCACTTTTTACTATGTTTTTTAGAGTCCCTTTAAGGCTACTTTTATGAACTCTCTCCTACCTCTAATGCCCCCTTTTAAACAAACATATTGGATGTGGGTACAATGGTGCTTAAATAATTATCACTAACTTAATTACTGAAAACAAACACTTCCAATTATTCCACTTACTATGTGCAGAACTGGCACTATCACTCTTTGTTATGGAAATACTGTATAGGAGAGTTGTTAGACTTGAAAAAAAAATGACAGATGCCATAAAGGCATCTTGTCTTTAAGTAAGGAATAATAAGTTGTAATTATGTTTAGATTTTGATTCCTACATGTATTTGATGGCTGATTTAGGAAGCCTTCCTTTAAACAAATGAACGTGGTATTTGAATGAAAAATAGATGAGAGAAATGATTCTGAAATAAAAGAATCTCTTTAAATTTTTTTTTGTTCATTTGAATAGAGTTTACGTACCAAGAAGCAGAATATTAAATATTATTTGAAACCTGTCAAAAAAATTATAATTTGAGACTTTGGTTTCCTAGATAACTTAGAGAAAGGGCACAGACTTGGTTGTAAGTCTTTGTTTGATTACTTGATTTTTTTTTTGGTATATTATTCCATATGTCTACTCATCTGAATTTTTTTTTATATAGGGAGGGATGGAGAGAAGAAGCAGTGATGAAACTAGATGGAATTGTTTAGATAGAAAGAATTCCATTTAAGTGTAATTCCCCTGATAGCATTAATTTGGTAAAAAACCTGGTACATGACCTGCTCCTAACCTTATATTGAGCAGTCAAAGATAGCTTTTAAAAAAAGCATTGTCAATTCTAAGCTGCAATAGCTCTCGCTTGCCACCAACAATGGTACCTCATATCCTGTGTGCAAAGTAACTAATAAGGGCCTGATTGAAGTTTTGACTTCTATTACTCCAGTCATGGTGGAGTCCCTTGAGGATGAGTAGGAAATGCCACTAGACCCTAGATGGTCTGTGCCTGATTTCTGAATTTTGAGGCATTCCACCCCTAAAGCGGCTATTGCTGCTCAAATTCTAATAATGTTTTTGTATGTCAGTGCTTGTCTCCAATAATGCTCAGGCATTATACAGGAGTGGCATGTGGAAGTTCACATTAATCACTGCAGGACTGTGCTAGCAAACATTGGTAATTCATTCATTTCTTTCTTTCTGCCCTTTAAATTTCTCCCCCTCCCCCTCCTTTTCTTCCTTTTTTTGATCCTTTCAATCCATTTTAAGAGGAGGTATTCAAAAGATGGTAGCTTTTGCCTTAAATTTGCTATTCTACCCATAGTTAAAAGTAGGCTATTTTGTTTATTTATTGCCTTTCTTCTTTCCTCATTTAAAGCTTCTCTAGAGAGTATAAGAATGGTCAAAGAAGAAATGGGAAAACAGAGGAGGAAGGAAATGAAGGAATGTAGATGGTAACACAGAGGTTAATTGAGAGGAGTAACAGCCAAATATGAGAAGGGAAAAGTAAATTGAAGTTGTAAAGAAATAAATAGAAATGATAAATGAGTGAAAGAATTCATCCAGTGATTTATGGTGAGACTTATTATCCTGAGACTTGAGTTTGGTTTTCTATAAAATGGGAATGTATTCCTTCTTGGTAAAATACTCTTTGAAATCTTTGTATTATAGTCAGTCTTTACCAGCAAATCATTAAACTTCTTTTAAAAAAGAAAAAAAAAAACAGATTTCTAGTGAATGCCAATATCTGTTATTTTTCTCTGTTTTAAAGCTATAGCAGATATTGGAAAATATTGATTATTCAAAGATCACCTTGGGCCTTTCTGGCCAATTCTAGATAATACATTTCCCTCTTTTACCTCCTAGGATATAAATTTAATAAGTAGACAATTCTTAACAAAGTGTGCCCTTTGCCATTTAACTTTAGGATGCATGTGTATGCTCCAAAGATATATATAAAGCATTTTAGAATTACTTAACTTTTAGAAAATCATTATGATATTGTTATAAATCAGTCATATTATTTCCCTTTAAAAGCTAACCTGAAAGGACAATGTTTGGACCATCCACGCATAGGTCACCCTTCTGATCTTATAAACAGATTTCTTTATTTTGTTTTTCTAGCTGTAGCCCAATACTGTCTCACTAAATTTGCTAAGAAGATAATTTTTCAAAGTTCTCTAAAGGACCTGCTTTGTGGCCTGCTCTAGAGCTTTGCCTCTCCTTCTTATTGTCTCACATTAGGTGAAGAGAGGGATGAGTTATTCTTGCAAAGGTGCTTTTCTATTAATATATTCCATATTCAACCTCTTGGCCTATACATTACTGCATTTTATATTACTTCATTACTGTACATTTTGTTATTGATTTTGATTAAATCCATTTGGAAGTCAATATTCACAACAGTAAAAACAGAAGGTATATTTGACTATTCAATATGGTACACTTATCCTCCTTTATCATACCCCTGAAGGTGCATTATAGGTCTGGGAGTCTCCTCTGCCTCTTCAGTAAATCTCATCAGGAGGGGCTTCCAAAGCTAAGAATTATATCGAGCTCATTACTTATTGGTGCATTCCAAGCATGCAGAGCAGGGAAATGTTCAGTGGTTCTAAGTTCTTAAAACACTCCCCAGCTCCTTAACTACCTTTGTCACTAATCCTGTCACCAGCCAATCCTGTCACCAGCTGGCTGAGTTTCAGTTTATTATTTACCATGTGCTGGAAGTGCTCTGTGTTTATGAGAAAGCCCTTTACTGGCCTTGCTGTTCCTTAGGCAGAGGGAGGCTTCAGTAGTCGCGGGGGGGGTGGGGGGGGGGGTGGAGTGACACCTTTGCTATTAGCATTGGGTTTGAGAGGAAAGAGGAGGTACAAAGCCAAAGAGCGCAGCCAGCTGAGATCAGTCAGCTGTGATTAAGACAGAGTAACTCACCAATGGTGAAAATAGCCAATCAGCTGGAAACAGTCTTCCAAAGCTTTCAAAACACAGTCACCTGCCAGCTGAGCAGCAACCACTCACCATCTATTGTTGCTGAAGAGAACAAAGATCAAGTGTTTGCAACTGCTCTTAAAAAGCTTCAAACAATAACCTTACCTCATGTTTCTAGTTCTATCTTTGGCCATTCTATACTAAATAATTGTGTGAGTAATAGTTTCTCATATATGGAAAACAAAATTTATAAAATGTGGGAAACAACCCTACTAAAAATAAAATCCTATCTTTATTTAAAAATTTGATATCCGGTTCATCATGGAATTTTACACTAGTTTTGATTCTTAAGACTATTACATTAAAATACTGTTTATCTCGATTAGAGTTTTTTGGTGTCTCCTTTTATTTTGCACTGGAGGTGAGTGCCTCACTCACTGCACCCTGGCCCCAGCCCTGTTTATTAAACATTATCATGTGCTCACAAAATCACAAGGAGACTGACTGTATAGCCATTTTACAGATGATAAACTGAGGCTGATGAAGGTTAAAAATCATGTCTGAGGATATTCAGGAAGGTCATGGTGGAAATGAGTAGTCTAGAACTCTGGATTACTGAATTCTGTTCTGGTATTCTATTCATTTTGGAAACTCCAGACCACATTGGTTGCACAAAATTAATCTTTTTTTTTTAAAGACTTTATATAAATTTATTCATGACAGAGAGAGAGAGAGGCAGAGACATAGGCAGAGGGAGAAGCAGGCTCCATGCAGTGAGCCTGATGTGGGACTCCATCTGGGGACTCCAGGATCACGCCCTGAGCTGAAGGCAGAAGCTCAACTACTGAGCCACCCAGGTGTCCCGCACAAAATTAATCTTAACCATTACTAAAATTAACATACATGTAACACTTTATATAGAACATTGCTCACACTTAATCCTCATGGTAACTCTTTATATAAGTAGCATAATATTAACTATTCATAAAAAAGACTAAAGGTCCACAGAAATTATAAAATTTGACCAGGATCCCACAGAAAATAAATAGTAGTATATGATACAAACCCAACTTTTCTGAATTGGAACTTTATGCCCTTTTAAACTAGGTATGGAAATATTTTTTTTAACAAAACACAAAAGTTGCTGCATGTAAAATATTTGTAAATTTGACCACATTAAAATTAGCATCTTAGTAAGTGAACTATAACAAAGTAGAGACAAGTTGCAAATGGTGATAAAATATTTCCAATATATATAACTGATGAGATTGGTATGAATAATATGTAAAGAAACTTACAAATGAATAAGTACAATGAATAATGGAAAAATGAGCAAAAGCATAAATGAGCATATGAAGAGAAGTTTCAACATTATATACTTTCAGAGCTTTGGGGAATCATTTATTATTTTATCCAACAATTATTTATCAAGTATCTACTATAGATCAGATTTTGTTATCTTTTTAAATGAACAAAATACAGATTCTACTAATTCATTCTAGTAGTAAAAGAAACATATAAACAATACTTGCAGTGCAAAATGGTGTTTTTATAGAATTATAAGCAAAGTTCTTTGGAAGCCCTTAAGAGGAAGAAACTAATTCTAGAAGAGATCACTTTTGAGCAGGGATTTGAATCAAGAAGGAAAGAAATACATGGACCCAATGAAATGGTTCCAAGCTCCATTGCAAAAATAAGATTTGAACTTGGCCTGGAAAACTGGCTAGTACCAGGATGGTGAGAAGGATGGGTAGTCCTCATCTAGGGGAGCAAGAAGTACAGAGAAAACTGAGATCATGGACCCACATCCGAATAGAGAAGCCAGAAGTAAGTGAGTAATGATTGGATAGGTTATATTCAACAAGATCACAGGTCTTGAATGAGGACTCATGAACTTGTCCACAAGAGGACAGCATTTTAAGTTTCTGAAAAAAGGGCATAACATAAAAAGGTGGTTTTCAGGTCTTTGCTGATGAGTGGTTCCCTTCAGAAGATCTTCCTATTCCAGAGATTGCCCAAGCTGTATAAGTGGGAGTCAATCAACATAGATTTTGCTTGGCTGCACATGGAAGGAGAAATGGTGATTGTTGGCTCCAATCAGAGCCAAATCTGACTTTTCCTACAGTGTCAGCTGGGTTTGGAGAAAGCTTAGTTCTGTTCACAGAGGGCAGAACTCAAGGAAAGAAAGAGCACCAGAGTTTCAGATATCAGACAAGAAGAGAGGCTTTAAAACCTCAAAAATGACAGACCATAAAATAGAGCAGATGAAGGAGAGGTAGAGGAGAACAAAGGTCATCACTATGGGAAGTAGCTGCATAATAATAATTATAGCACTCAATTAATACCTTATACTTACAGAACACTTTTGGCACTTTATCATTAAAAAATGATTTCACACTTGAGGTCAATTTCACAGATGCTGAACTTGATTTTGATCAGAGAGCTGGACTGAAAAGAGAAAGAAGACTGGGCAGATACCTGGTTGAGGGCTTTCTCTGAGAAGACAAAGGAAGCTTGGTGATTAATTATGAAAGATGGAGATGAGAGGAGGTGCCCCAAATTATTAAGAATTAAATGGGGGCCCTTGATTTAATGAGATGTCTCTTTATTTCATTAGGGAAAAACCTGGATAAGTCAGGGGACATTGATCTTAGAACTAAGAAATTTTAGAGTTAGAAAAAACCTTTATTACCTCTTCTAAACCCCTCTTATGGTCCCGTATCATATTATATCTTTTTCCACAGTTACATTTCAGTGCTTTTTCATAGCAAATATAAGCATTGTATTTGCCTTTTAATTCCTTGGAGTATTTTATAAACCTGGGTAATGCAGTCCTATTTAAAACCGACAGTTATAGATGGTTTCATCTCTAGCCCACGTCTTTCATGACCTCAATTACTGCATTAAAATATTGTTAGCAAATTAAGATTCAAATAGCATTTATTACACAAGATCAAGTTGCCTTTACAAGTAATTTACATATTGTCACAATGACTCTGTGCCAATTGCTTACAATTTTGACATTGTGGGAGAGCAGCCAGCACTAATGCATAGGATTGAGACATAATTTATTATGAAACTCACTCTGCTGTATTTAGGGAAATAGTGCGACATAACAGAAGTCAGTGCACATAATCAGTATGCTTCTTTGGATTATCCTATATTCAGATATGGCAATTCAGTAATGATTCTACCTGGAGCAGAAAGAGTCCAATACTAAGATGATTTCAGGTATATGGGAAGAAAGCGATGAATTTCTACTTGATAATTTGAACCATTCTCATAAATCATCTTTTGTCTCCATCTATCTTTCTTAATTTCATCTCCTTATTTCAGCTCCAGATAGCGTAGTGGTTAAGAACAAAGGTGTTGAGCAGGATTGCCTAGTTTCAAATTTTAACTCTGCTGCAGTTTTTCCTGTGTGACCTTGGGCAGCTCATTTAACCATTCTGTGCTTCAGTTTTTTTATATGTAAAATGGGACTAGTCATAGTGCTTATCTCATAGGCTGTAGTGAGAATTAAATGGATTAACAGAACAATGCCTCACAGTAAACACCACAAATACATTGGTTATTTATTACTGGTCTTCATGTTATGTGTTTCTATATCCCCTTTCACATTTTTTTTTCTCTATTTTAACACTAATGTTAGGTATGTTAGATCTTTTTTTTTTCTTAACGTGCCTGCCATACCCCCACATTCTGAGCTATTCTATGGCAGAAACTATACATATTTCTCTTTGATTAGGTCCCAATAAATACATGTTGGTTATATAGTTCAATTTTGGAGATGAATACACATTCAGTACATGTACTTTCCAAAGTAGTTCATTTATTTATTTATTTGTTTGTTTTTTAATTTTTTTTTTTCTGAATATAGTGAAAAAGAGCTTTTGAAAATAGCAGAAGTCAGGTGGTTGGGAGACTTCAGAATTCCTATCTTTTGACTTCTACCCTGACATCCCCTCTCAGCCCATCTGGTGGTTGCTCTGGGTTTGTCCTTTGAGAACCTGAAGTTATTTCTCTTTCCCTGTGTAGGGATGGAAGGTGAGAGTACTCAGTTCCTGTATATCCAAGCCCCAGGAGGCCCTGAGAGTTATCCATACTCAAGAACTCATAAATATCTTTTTCCCCCCTTCCTGCAGAAATTCTCATTAAAACAGAAACAACTTTTTCAAAAGCAGTGCTTCTTTAAGAGTGGCCCCAGGATCAGCATCATTGACACCACCTGGGAACTTGTTAGAAATGCAAATTCTTGGCTCTACCCCAGACCTAATGAATCAGAAGCTGTGGTGATGGAGCCCAGCAATCTGTGTTTTAATAAGCCCTCTAGGGTATTGTGTTGCATGCTAATGTTTGAGAAACACTGCTCAGAAGGGTCTTGATTCTCTAACAGTACATCATTAATAGCAACAACGACACTAGAAGGGTAAAGAAAGGATTAGGGGACCATCATGGCCAATTAAGAGCACTACAACAAGCTATCACTGAGTGGTCTCTGCCAGGTATGGTAGTAAGTGCTTTCTGGTGTTTTAGCTTATTTAATTTTGCCCACAGTCTATTAAAAAGGTGGCATTAATTCATTGTTGCCAGGGGAGAAAACTGAAGCACAACCTTTACCCAAGATCGTTGAGCTGGTTACAGAACTAGAAACTGAACCCAAGTCTGTCTGACGCCCAACTTAGGCTTCAACTGTTTCACTTGGCTATCTTTTAAAATGCACATCTTTATTCTTTGTGCTTAGTTTAAGTGATCCCTATTTTGGGCAAATATTCTTTCTGTTTTTCAGAATGCCATATATTTACGTGTATTTATGTATGAAGATTATAGCTAAATTCGTTTTTGACAATGTAGGTTAACTATTTCGTTTCAGCAATCATTTGTTGTGTGCTAAGTATTATATAAACATGTGTAGAAGTGCTCATGCTAGCATCTTTGACCTCAAAGTGATCACTCAAATAACTGTGACTAGAATCCAAAATGAAACGGGGAAAATAGAATTAAAATATCCCAGATATTTAATGCAAATAGATCTTCAATATAAAAGATTTGCTATACTAAAAGGATAATGAGAAACTTCTCAATAGGTACTAATAGCAGCTAAAGTTGAGATTAATTAATATTGTTGACTAAATTTTATATTAGCTAGTTTAAGTCATGATCTGAGGTAAGGGAGAATGAATAGCAAGTTTCGAATATGGAGTTTCATCCCCATGTGTGTAACACTATTTGTTCTCTCCACAAGCATTTATTGAGGGTTTGCTATGTGTCCCACACTTTACAAGGTTTTGCATGTGATAAAAAAGAACTAGAAAACAGTCCCTCTTCTCAGAGAGCTATCAAGGGACTTTGTCCCTTGGCTTGCCCTGCTGCTATCAAGATCAATCACTTGTTTTAAAATAATGTTCTATTCTGCTTAAGGCTATTAGTGATCATGCTCACATAAAAATGATTTGATTTCTCACCAGCATCTTTGAATTTGATTTAATATCCAGGGGTCCCAGCTCAGTCAACTTTCTTTAAAAAAAAAAATCAAATCTGTAGTGAAAGCATAAAGTCTTAACTAATGTAACAAATGCTTGACTTTTATTTGTTCTGGAAATTGATGAGTGGTATGAGATGCAAAGATGAGAGAGTCCGTACACTCAATGAAATCACAGCCATGCATGCAAATAAAATATTACAATGAAAAGAGATGCATACTATCACAAATGTGTGCAGATAATTAATGGTCATCAAGAACAGAGCACTATAGATCTGTGGTGAATTGCTTTATGGAGGCGATGATAATTGAAGAGAGCCTTGAAGAATGATTAGACATTCTTTGAGTAGACATAAGGGAAGAAAATTCTAACTATGGAGAACAACATTTGCAAAGGTGGGTACATGAACAAGAATGGTATATTAAAGAAACCATGATTAGAGTTTGGATGTATGTAGGTGAAGGGAAAAAAAATTAGAGAAAAGAAAAGTTTTGAATACCATGTCCAGAAACTTGGAGCTCATGTGTTGGGTAATGAGGATCTACTGCAGGATGTTAAGCAAAGCCAGGTGATCCTTAAGCAAGAGATTATAAAGTTCCTATCTATGCATTGAGAAGTTCTGTATGGCTGCAATGTAGAGAATGACTGGAATTATTATGGAGTTATTATGTAGTAGATACTGAGGAGTAGACAAAGGAGTGCACTTGACAGGGCTTAATAATTGGTTATGTAAGGTAAAGCATACACAGCCTTGAATTTTCAAATCTTCACTTTTTAAATATTTCTTTTAGTTTGTCTTTGACCTTTGTCTATTAAAAATTAATACTATTTGCACTAACTGTGAGTTTGACCACAAGGACCAATGTGTGTTCTGTTGCCCCTTTCAAAGCAAGAGTTTTCAAAGACTGTTCCTTGTTTTAGAAGCCTACTTTCCACAAGAGTTTTGAAGAGCCTTTTTACAACTTAAACTTTGAGACTGAGTCTGTAACATTGCCTGGAGCCATCATTTCCATATTGATTATAAAGCAAGTAGTCAAACACAAATGATTAATCTAATTCTGCAGACTTGCTGCTCATACACCCAAACTGCTCAACTATTGCCTGGGTGGAGGCAGAAACAGCTGATGTACACCCAACTGATACACACACATACACACTCAGTTTTTGTGGCATCTAGATGTGGGCTTGCACTCTCTAAACCATCCCTGATTGCCAACCTACCCCAGTCCCCAGGATAATTTTTCTCTTCCTCTAATCTCCTGAAGTTCTTTGTTGTTAACTCTCTTGTCATTTCCACCAGAGTCTGTATATATGCCTGGATTGTAAACTCCAGGGAGGCATGATCTTTGTCAGAGTCATCTTTCTGACTTTTTATTAGAGTCATTATTTTACATAGGACATGGAACATACTTATGATTGCTCAAATTTTCACTGCCACACTTTTGTAGTCTTTTAATAAATAATATATTCCTAGCCCCTCCCCCACCCCCCACCACCAACTCCACCTCATCCCCATCATAATGACCAGAATGTGGAACCTAAGAGCTTTGGCTGTGCCAACAAACTGACCAGTTCAGTGAGGAGTTATCAAGGACCAGGTCAATGTAATCAGGCTTATTCTTGAGATGGAAGATCTAGTAGAGGTAGTGAATTTTGTGTCTCTGAGTCATATTTTTGGTAAATGCATCATTTCTCTTCAACATATAATAGTAGCCTAATAAAATATAAAGTAAGATATTTTTAGCACAATAAAAGAATGGTTAATATCTTCAGGAATAGTACTGATTAGTATATCATCAGAGAGAGCATGCAGAAAAGCTATACATGCCCGAAAGGAGACTTTTGGCCTAACATGGCTGAATTCTCAAATCCTTCTGAAAAATATTAGATTCTATATCACAAATGTTCCATTAGCAATAACATAAGCAACAGGGATATTTGATAAATATAAATTACTTGTATGTTATCAAAGCAAGAGAAATATTGGAATGAGAATTTGGAAGCCTTTGTCATATCCCAGTCTCACTTTGACTAGCTAGATGTCCTTGTGCAAGTCATTTGCCTTTTCTGGGTTTGTTTATTCTTTATTAGGTTGGATCAGATGATCCTAATATTTTCCAGCTCTAACTCAATGACTATGATGCTGTGAAAAACAGTCTACAGATCTTCTAATGGAGCATTATGCCTGGCTGAATAATTTATAAAATCTTGAAAAAAATTATCTCAATGATTTGCATGTCATATTTTATAATTTTGAATGAGTGATAAGTCTATCAATTTTATTAACTAACACAAGTAAACAGAAAAAAGGTGACTGAAGAAGATACCTAGTAACATTCTAAGACAATATGTTTGTTCAACCCAATTGTGCCCAACTGGGTTATGTTTCTCTTTAGGAAACTGATGTGGTATATATCGCAGGATTGTGCTTCCATATGTAAAAGAAGCAGTTTTCTGAGTCAAGTGAAGGTTTGAAAGAAAGGTAGAAAAATCAGTTATTTAGAGAAAGACACGATTATAAGGGATATTCCTCAGCCTCTGCGAGCTCTTCCCAATTTGAGGAATATAAATCCAGGTTGGTTTGATGTTCTCAATACTAAGAAAATGTTTCTTGTATGTTTTTATTTATTGTATGTTAAAACCCATTGGGAGCTAGGTGTTGGTAAATAATATGGTAATAACATGGGTCAGATCCTCAGATCATTCATAATCTAGTCAAGATAAAATACAGAAGCAACCAAGATAGTAAACACATACAAATTACAAATACTTCAAGTTTTAAAACTAAAGTCAGCATCATAAAATAACATTGAAAAGCAAGAAAAAGAACAATCACTGACAATGAAATGCCTTTCTTTTCTTACTGAAATGATTGGGTCTAGTTTTGGATTTCATAGTTAGAATTTTCTGAATGGAAGATCAAGAACTCCAAAAGAGAAATTAGTGCAGTAGAATGAGAAAAGCAGGGTCCAAGAAATAAGAGATCTGCCTGCTAATTCTGACTCTAACACTGACTGAGCAGCCTTGAGAAAGCCTGTCCCTTTTGGCCTCAGTTTCCTCATTTGTAAACTGGGCTCAACCAATGTTGCTTTGTCTTCAGAATTTATGGACCTCTGCAAACATTTCCATAGAGCCCAGTGGCCCATGATCTCCAATTTGAAGAATACTACTTGAAACTTGATTTCTTGGCATACATGGTTATAAAATGCGGGCCCAAAAGCAGGTGCTAAGATTCTGGGACTGCTCTCCATTATACGTTAGTCATCCAACTGACTCAAAATTTGATTATCTTGGTTAGTCCATTGAACACAAAGTACTTACTTTGGGCTAGAATTGTTCTAGGCATTTGGGATTTATCTAAGAACATCATAGACAAGATCCCTGCCTGAACAGAGCTTATATTCTAGGAAAGACTAACAGATTATGAACAACCGAAATAACAAATATGGAATTAATTTTGAAGAAAAAAAATAAAACATTTTTATAGGGAATTCAAGGGCTTCTGCAAAGATATCCATGGATTGTGGTTGGAGAAACATCTGAGCCCAGGAGCCCTTGAGGACTGTGGTTCAATGACTCGTGGTCACCCCTTTCAGAATGAGCAGTAAGCTGAGAGCTTTCCCACAGGGCATCCTAACTGAGCACAAATAATTTTAACAAAAATCTCTTCAGATTCTAGAAGCACCAAGAGATTTTTCTTGCTATAGCTTTAGTTTGTGCCTCGCCCTGTTCTGAACAACATGGAGGTGTTTCTAGGCATAGAGCCAAACCTTCATTGCAGGGCTCCAACAGAGCACAACTCTGGAGAAAAATCATTAAATTAGGCAAAGATCCAATAAACTTAAATTTTCTGTTTTTGATTGCTTGCTGTGAGGAACACTATGACATGATTTAAAATGATGATTTAATGTAGCAAGAAGAGAGGGACTCTAAAAACCAAGTAGTGCAGTCATACAGTTCTAATAAAATTTGTCTATTATGTGCAAATTGATTGCTGGTGCCTAGATTTACATGATGTTTATGATATCAGAATATCTGACAAAAATTGATGTCAATATTTATGCCTCCATAAATTACTCACACAGCACTATTATGATGGTTTCTAATTAAAATGGAACCAAGCTAATTGACCTTTAAATCCAAAGGACTTTGTAACCCAAAACTCATTCACATAGGGATGGCAGGATGCACTAGCATGGGAAAAAACAGAGCCTTTTGGGTGGTACAATATTTTATTTATTTATTTTTTATTTATTTTTTATTTTTTGGTACAATATTTTAGTATGAAAAATAATTATAAATTCTACAAGAACTAGTTCCTCTACAAGATGGATTTTAGATTTGATTAATCCTGCATTAAGCTGTTACTGGGTAGTTTCATGACAAACCATGTCTGTGGCTTTATACCTAGGGTATTCGAAAGATTTTTTTTTTTTCAGCCAGAAATACCTGCTGTTTGCTTTCAAATGTGTCAAATGAGACAACTGATCAAATCAAAGACCCTCCCTTTTTGTTTCATTTTAAACATTTTATTTTGTAATAACTTAATATTTGTAGAAAAGTTATAGTCTAAATTTGTACTCCTTGAGGTCAGGAATTATATTTTATTCATTGTTTAAATAGTCTCCTTTAACACCCAACACAGGTCCTCACAAAAAGCAGGAGTGCAACAGATATGATTTGTTTTTTAGGAAGAAGGCAAAAAGAATGGAAACAAGCACAGCTCCTGGTATTTTATTCCTGACAAAGCTTGGCCCTTGGCTTTCTTTCTCCTCTTGTTAATAGATAACCAATTATGTTTTCACTAATTAATTATTTAAATAAATTCAAATATTATTCTTTGAATACATGTTATAGAAGCACAAAAATAAAAAAAAAATAATTTGGGTAATTTAAGTAATCAAAGGGGAAAAAATCTGGTTGTTAGTCTAGGGTCTGAATACCTGGATTCTTATTTTATTTCTGATAAAAACTTGCTCTGTGTCCTTGAGCAGCTAACTCTTGTTGAGCATCTTGCTTCCTCAACTGTAAAATGAGGAAGGTGAAATCTGTTTTTTCAGGTCCTTTGCAGCTTCAAAATGCTATTGCTCCGGATACAAGTCAGAGAGTGTGTGCATTTCCACTGGACTGCACTTTCTTTTCCTCTCTCTGCTATCATTTCACAGTGCAACTGTGAAAAGACAGAATGAGATGCAGTTATACTACTGTGTAGTTTGATTAATGTATTCAACTAAAGATTGTTGAATATTCAGAGTTCATCAGTCATGGTTTTGAAACTTGTGAGCATTTTCAGTGTTCAATTGTAAATCCTTCTTGTCTTTGTACTGAAAAGATTTCTATCTGCATTCTTTTTGGTTTTGTTATAAAAACTCATTACTTTTTTATTACAGACTTAGTGGAGCCTTCTCTGTTGAATTGAATCATATGATTCACTATTAGCTGGACATTTAATACTATATTGTCTCTATATTGTTCAGTATTCTTCTTGGTTCTTTTATTTGCACTTTGGAAATGTCTCAGAAGAAGAAATTGAAAGATGTTATTTCTTTGAAATAGTTCACCACTGTCCCAGGAAGGCAGTATTTTAAAGATAATTATTTAAACAAAATTCACTGTTTCCTCTGATTCTTATTAATCTAAACTCCCTACAATAATGAATAGAGGGAATGAGTAATGAAGTGATCCAGAAAATATATGTTTTTTTTTTTCTTCACAAAAATAGTTGGAAGACTCACTTCCAAAATAGCTTTACTTAACTTACATGTCTTGTGTGTCAGTGCTCCTTGACCACTCTTTCCATATGATATCTCTTCCAGGTTTTCCACGTGGCTTAGGCTTCTTACAGTATAATACTTTCAGGGTAATTGGACTTTTTACATGGCAGTTTATTTCCCTCAGAGTGATAATTCAGGACACCCAGGGAGGAATAGCAAGGCTTCTTATGACTTAGCCTCAGTAGTCTTAGAATGCTACTTGCATCCCATTCTATTAGCCAATCAAATCACTCAGGCTGGTTAAAGAAGGGAAGAATAGATTCTATCCTTCAATGAGGGAATGACCTGGACAGACAGGGAGGAATTGATGGTGGCCATCTTAGACAAAAGCATATATATATATATATCTTCTGAATATATATATATTTGAAAAACTCATAAAGACAATATGATTCAACTTCCTTTTTCTGTTGTCCTCCGTCTGTCTATTGAAAACCTTGGCTGAGCATGACCAACCTTAATAGCAACATTAAATAGTCCCATCATTCAGAATAACATGTTGCCTTCTTTACAGAAATCTACATACATTCGCTAAAACTACCAGAAAGGTGAGCTTGAAAATCTCTTAACTTTTGAAGTTTTCTCCCTTGCAGCAAAATCCACTTGGTCAAAAGGGTGAGCCAATGTAGTTACTAGAAAACATTCAGGTTCTTTACACTGACCTTAACCATGTTATCAAGAAGTTCTCCATCTCCAAGATTCAGAAGATTTCATTCATTTACTGCCTAAGACCATTTTCTTGAGATCTCATCTTTTGTATACTTCACAAATATCCCCCAAGCTCCTCCCACACTGTAGCTACTTAGGATAATGATAGTTCACTTCATTTGTATATGGCTTTCTTATTAGAATATAATTAACATGAAAAACACCCATACCAAATGAAACTAGGAATATGTCCTTTTGTGGTTCAGTCTTGACTCAAACTTATGCTCCATTGAACTTTTTGGTTCTCACATTGTAAGAATTTAAACAATCAGGGCACCTGGGTGCTCAGTGGTTGAACGTCCCTGCCTTTGGCTCAGATTGTGATCCCAGGATCCTGGGATTGAGTCCTGCATCTGGATCCCCACAGGGACCCTGCTTCTCCCTCTGCCTATGTCTTTGCCTCACTCTGTGTGTGTCTTTCATGAATAAATAAATAAATAAAATATTAAAAAAGAATTTCAACAATCTGTTATTTTCTCCTTTTTATTTTGTCCATTTTTTCCCACCTCAAGGACTTGATTCTTATAAAATGTCATAGGCTAGAGTCTTATCATGTATGTCCCTGATGAAATGTCAGTTCATTTGAGAAGACTTTCCTGACCGTCTTGTCAAATGTTGCATGCCTACCAGTTCTCTCTGTAGTAAACTTACTTCTTTCTTACCACTTAACTCTATCTGAAATTACTTTTTGTATTGGTTTACTTGTTTATTGTTTCTAATTTCCATTGTTTTATGTCCAGCTCAAGTAACTGGTACCAAGTATCTGGGTAGGTGCTTAGTGACCATCTGTTATATAAATTAAATAACCACATAAATAACTGAAAATATATTTGATATTAATTAATTGATTGGTACTATAGTGACAAGGTTAATATATATTTTATATGTCAAAATAACACAAACATCATTCATTTCTTTAGTGGGGAAGAAAACTTTCTGTTGAATTAAAATAATCAAACTGCATAATTACAACTACAGTACTTGGTACAGTTGTAGGAGGATAAGCAAGCAAGAACTGAAACATTTAATAGCACTTTGAGATGATAACATATCACGTTGAATAGATATTCTCAAATACTATTGGTGAGAATGTAAATTAGGGAAAACACTTTACTATATATATCAGGAACATTAAAAAGAGTCCTGCGGGGGGGGGGGGGAGGGGAGAGTCCTGCGTTTTGCCCAAGAATTCTATTTCTGAGACTTCATCATAAGGAAAAATATGAAACAGAGAAAATAGTACATATGGGGATGTTCATTAAGATATTGGATATATAAAACTCTGTCTAACAATTGTGGAAAGATTCAGTAAGATGTAACATACCTACATAATGAGAAATTACCTTATCTATAAAAATTACACTTACTAAGAATGAATTAACATTGAAAACTAATTAAATTTTTAAGTACAAAAAGGCTGAGTACAAAATTAATGTATTATTTCATTTCAACTATGCCCCAAAATAAGTGTAGAGAAAAATTTGGATTTAAATATTTTGAGAATGAAAAAAAACTTTATTCTTCTTTGTATTTTAGTGTATTTTCCAAAACTCTTACAATGAGCATTCATTCTTTTTTTTTGAGCATTCAATAATTTCATAAGCAGAAAAACTGTCTAAAGTAAAAAAGATTTACAGTAGATCAGTGCAATATTATTAAACAGAACTCTTTTAAGCTTGTTGGATAACTTCATTGTCAAAAAGACCTAAATTCTAATTCAGACTGTAAGACATAGAAATTGAATAAGGGGAAACAACAAAATGCTAACTAGTGGTTGGTGTTTGAAGATGATTTGTTCTTGTTTTTTGGTGTGTGTGTGTTCAAAACATCTTTTATTTCATTTAAATATTTCTTAGAGAGTTGCAGTCTCTTTTCATTCTTATTTCAGTAGATAACAGGTTGAACATATGAAATTGCCAATATTTTACCTTTTCTGATCTACAAAAAATAGCATTTTCATACATTTGACTTAATACTCTGCATCAAATATTGACCTAATAACAATGCTTACTGATTTTTGTAATGCCATGTACTGGTACTTTGTTTTGTTTTGTTTTGAGTAGTGTTGATGCACATCTTTAAATAAATGGTTGTTCACATCCAGACTGATTTGGCAGAAACAATAAGTTTTCATGCCAATTTAGAGAGAGGAGAGGGGTTTAAGAAGACAAAAGGATTGAGAAAGATATTTTGCAATATATCAAATATGAGTAATGATATCTCAGTCTGTACTTTAAAAAGCACTGGTGCTAATCTTTCAATAACACTTTGTGTCTCACAAAGCATATTCTCATTAATTATTTGATTTAATCCTCAAAACCTAAGAGGGAGATAATTTTATTCCCATTTTACTGTTTCTGAGTAATTGTGATTTACAAGGTTAGGCAGCTAAAAAGTGGAAGAGCTAAAATTTGAATCCAGATTAGCAATCTACATTGGCAGGAAAAACTACTAATTTTTGCATGGAAAGAAATCTTAATTCTGTAGAAAGAAATTATAGTCAATAATTAAAGTTTAAAAATCTAGTCATTTCTAAAGATAATTGTCAATTTGCCTTATATTTCTCTTAAATTATATTCTTCATAATTATTTCTTTAGTTTTCTAAATTAATGTTTAAAATATTCTGTGATTATAAATTTCACATATATATGTATATCTTTAAATTTCACATATATATGTATATCTTCGAATTAACTAACAAAAATTTTTAGGATCGGTGTTTCTGGCAAATGTAGGAATTGATTTGAAATGAAACTGTACTTGGAAATCTATATAGTAGTCTGTGAAGTATGGATTTTTGAAATGACTATTTCCAAATTCATATTAATATTTGAGAGAAGATGAAGAGAATCTTTTTTTCTTAGAAGTCCTTGGAAGAGATCCACCTTGAGAATTATTTCCTCTTTTTGAATCTAGCAAATAATGTGGTTGGAAATAAAAAGCAATTCAGGGTAATAGAGAATATATTATGTAGCTTTTGTAGGCAAAATAACCCTGGGAGTCATACTGAGTAATTTGCTTCTTGCCTAGAGAAAGAGGCATTTGTAAACAGTATGAAGAACAGAGCCTAATTCCAATGGGCCTTTTCTGTTTGTCCTGTCAATGGAGCCCTCCTCTTCGTCTGATAAAACACTGCATTTTTCCTGGTTAGATATTTAAGAAAAATCTCACTAATTCTGCCCACTTCACATTTATGGAATGAATGCTTGCCAGTTTCCTATTTTGGGGGGGCCATGTAAATCACAAAAAAATGATGGCAACCCTCTCTTTATAATGCAATGAACTGGGCTACAGATAAGAGGGATCAAAATTACTTACGTTGGACTTTCCTGTGTACAATTTCATTAAGGATCACATGCCCTTAAAGAAATGTAGAAAAAAAAAAATCACCCTCATCTCTTGGTCTCATAAATGTGTTTACTGAAGGAAAATTTTATATAGGGAAATAATTTGCACCTCTCTCCACCAAATAGCCTGAGTTTCTTTCTTTGTAGCAAACCAATATTCTATTTCAAAATTATCTACATGTGTCACTGAGTGCTTCTCCTAAAACTATTGGGGAAAATGCCCTTTATAAATCAGCATTTAAAGGAAATGCATGAGACTATTTCTGAGTCAACAGTAAATGCATACATTATTCACTTACAATTGTAATTTTAAGTGATCTGCTTAACCTTTGAAATTTTGAAAGCTCCAATTCTTGTTCCATATGCTAGTTTTATGTATATTCATTTCCATGTGGAAAATCTCTGTCATTGTGAATGTTCTGTTTAAAAACAGACACTTAACAGTGTCCTGGTTTCATGTGTGGCTAAAGCAAACTCAATCTGTGAGCTGGAATGCATTGGACATTGTTTCCAGTAGGTCAATAAAATGACGGATGGATTCGAGCCAAGTTGTAGCAGAGGACACACATCCTCTGTTGAAATAGCTTAAAAGACAAATTAATATTGAAGTGTGGAATACTGAATTGGACTGTCTTTCAGTGCACAGAAATAGACTAAAGTAGATTACCAAAATGAGGCATGTGCACTTCAGGCAACTAAGACAGAGTTGCTATGCAAACATGAGGTGGTAGATGAAGATTAGAATGTGATATCCTGAAAATGGTAACACTTTAGCCTCCATAATATGTAGTAGGAGATCACAGAAACACCTTGACTCTTAGGACATTTTTAACACCTTGAAATTAAGGAATGTCTATATTTACAACTGCTAACTAAAATCATAGTTCTCACTTTTATCACACTGTAAGAGTATATATTAAAGAATCAATCTCACTTAATACTTTATTAATGCAGGACAGAAAAAAAACACAACAAAATAACACAAAACTTTAAATGTTGCATCAAAATCTGTGATACCTATTGCCCACAAAAAAAGTTAAAATTCCCTTCATAATCTAGCACCTAAATTATATCATGATTGGGCTTGTATTTTATATCCTATAAAGACATCTATAATGCCTTTTGTAGACCCACTACTGGGAGAAAATTACATCTTTGTTTTCATTAACTTTTAAATGAGATTTAGCATTTCCATTGATAATGATGAAGGAAACAAACCACAGTAGTATTAGCAGTACTGTGACATCATCACTAATAGAAATAACAGATATTTTCATATCACATTATGCTTATTGCAGGCCTCCTGAAATACATTGTTTACAGCTCATCGTGACTTTGAAATTAACACAACATAAAGTATATTTCTGAATATTTTTTATAACTGTATTTCACTATATTTGGTTTCCTTTGTAATTCACATTAAAAAATTTGTAGAGGTAGTCCACAGGCATCACCAGACTGCCAAAGAGGCCTATGGCAAAAGAAAGATTAATAATCTTTAGAAAAACTGACTTTAATGATATCTCTCAATTTTTGAGCAATTTTAACTCTATGCCTTGGCCTAGAAGGCTGCTGCCCTCATGCCCCATCCTCAGCTTTCAAGTACAGTTCAGATGTTAGCACATCCATTAGATTATGCCTACTCAGAATCAGTTGATCTTCCTTTATATCCCCTCATAATTGCTTTTCTATTAGAACTTATGCTGCTTATATTCCAATTAGTTGCTTCCTTTTGTGTTTCTGCTTCTAGAGAATAAGCCTCTTGGGGGCAGGAAGTTTGTCTTATTTAATTACCATTTAATGGTTGAATCTAACTTTATCTCACTATGATTGAAAAATGTGGTCTCTATCTTCATACTTGGAATTTGCTGAGACTTGCTTTATGCCCTAGTACATGAACAATTTTTGTAAATGTTCCATTTATGCTTGGAAACATGGGATAATCTGAAGTAGTTGGTTGTGGACTTGTTAACTGTGTGACTCAAATCTATATCCCTACTGCTTCTTTTTCCCCTGCTTGAGTCATCAGTTATTTAGAGAGATGTGTTAAAATATTCTGCTATGATGGTAGATTTGTTAACTTCTTATTCTGTCATTTAACTTTATATATTTTAAATCAACATTATTGGGCACATAAAAACTTAGAACTGTTTTATTTCCTTCATGAACTAGACCTTTAGTCAATATGCAGTGATAATTTTATCTTTAGTAGTGCTTTTTTTGCCTTACAATACATTTTCTCTGATACTGATATAACCCAGCTATTGGGTTAGAATTTTACTGCTATCTTTTTCCATTCCTTTACTTTCAATTTTTCTGTGCCATAATGCTTTAGGTATGTGCTTTGAAAATAATATGATGCAGGATTCTATACTTTGAAAAATTCATTCTGAAAATTCTTGTCTTTTGCCTGAAGAGTTTAGTCAGTTTACGATGTTTGTGATTAATGATGTATTTTTATTAATTTCTAATATATTTATGCTTTATATTTGCCCTGTCTTTTCTAGTCTCTTATTACTTTTTTTTTTAGTTTCAGATTGAGATGTTTTCTCCTTCATTATATTTTTTCCTTTATTCATTTGAAAGTCTTATTAATTCTATTTGTATTATTTTAACCATTTCTTAAAAGGTTTAACATGCATATTTAAAATTCTAATATTTATCAATGTCTTTGCCTTCCCTTCAAATAACATAACAAATGTGAACAAGTTTAGTTCCCTCCTTTCTTGTTTATTTATTTGCTATTATCCTTTTTATCCCCACAAAGTTCTACAAATTTTCCAATTTATTTATTCTCCATTCCTCTACCTGAGACTTTTGTATCATTTTACTTTTGCTTTTGAAATTTCATTTACTCACATTTTGAGGGGGGATAAAAGTTCAGTTATTGTCTATTTAAAAATGTTTTAACTTTACTCCTTTCTCCTTTTAAATAATTTTGCAGGGTATAGAACTACAGGTTGAAAGCAATTTTCTCTAAGCTCTTTGAAAATATGATGCTTCTGAATTTGGACTTCTATTTTACTAAGTCAGTCTTAATTTTTCTTTTCTTTGTAAGTAATCTGCCCCTATCTGTCCCATTGTAAACTCATTTTTATCTCTGGTGTCCTGTAGTTTCATTACACTCTCTATATATGGATTATTTTTTATTTATTCTGCTTTGGATATGATGAGTCTCCTAAAATTGAGGGCTTGATAACTTTCATCATATCTGGACAATTTTCATTCATTATAACATTGAATATTTTAGTGTCTCTCTCTCATTCTCTTTCTTGTCTAAGTTTCTTACTAGACATGCATTGGACCATCTTACTCTGTCCTCCATGTCTCTTAACTTTTCTCTCATATTTTTCATCTCTTTGTTGTACTGTGCTATAGCCTAGCTAGGTAATTTCTTTGTGGCTATCTTCCAGTTCATATTTTTTTCTTTAGCTTTGTTGAATCTGTTTAGCACATATATTAAGTTTCTAATTTCAATCACTATACTTTACACATTAGAAACTCTATTTCAGTGCACCTGGTGGTGCAGTTGGTTAAGTATCTGACTCTTGGTTTCCATTCCACTTGTGATCTCAGGGTTGTGAGACCAAGCCCTGTATTGGGCTCTACACTCAGCATGGAATCTGCTTGGGATTCTTTCTCCTTCCCTCTCCCTCTGCCCTTCTTGCTCTTGCTCAACCTCTCTCTCTCTAAATAAATAAATAAATATTTTTTAAAAAAAGAAATTCTGGGGCAGCCTGGTTGGCTCAACAGTTTAGCACCACCTTCAGTCCAGGGCATGATCCTGGAGACCTGGGATCAAGTCTTACGTCAGGTTCCCTGATTGGAGCCTGCTTATCCCTCTGCCTATGTCTCTGCCTCTCTCTCTCTCTCTCTTTCTCTCTCTCTCTCTCTCTCTCTCTGTCTCTCATGAATAAATAAAATCTTAAAAAAAAAGAAATTCTGTCTGGTTCTTTTTCACATCTACCTGGCTTACTTTATGATATCATTCTTTTGTTGTACTTTTAATGCTTTCTTTTATTTCTTCAGACATATTAATTAATCTCATTTAATATTTACATCTGTCAAAATGTTAATATTGTTTGCAGGTGTGATTCTGTAGTATGTTGTTTTTGCAGAATATGTCTCATGATAATTTATTTCCTTGTATTACTAGTGATTTTGGTTTTGGTTTTCTTTTTGTGAGCTCACATTCCTTGGACTTTCTTATTATTGTTGTAACAAATTACCATAAACTTGGTGGCTTGAAACAATACAAATTTATTCTTTTACAGCTCTAGAGGTCAGAAGTCCAAAAGAGAGTTTCTTTGGACTGAAACCAAGTTGTTTTGGATTCAAATCAAATCTGCACTCCCTCCAGAGACTCTGGAAGATGAGAAATTTCTTTGCCTATTCTAGCTTTTAGAGCTGCATTGCTTTCATTTCCTAATTTATGGCCCCTTTATCCATCTTCAAGGCTAGCAGTGTAGCATCTTCAACTCTGTCTCTGCAGTGTCTTCACATCATAGTCTCCTCTGTGTCAAGTCTCCCTTTGTTTCCCTCTTATAAAGATTCTTGTGATAACATTTAGGGCTCACTCAGATAATTTAGGATAATCTCCCTATATCAATGTCTGTAACTTAATCACATGTGCAAAGTTACTTTTGCTGTCTTAGGTAACATTTAAAAATTCCAGGGATTAGATAGAATATGGGCATTTTGAGGAACATTGTTCAGCCTACCACAGACTTTATCTGTGAAATTATTTGAGACTGGTCTTAAAGTATGTTTCTCCATAAAAAACTTGTACATCTCCTAGTTTTTGGTGATATTGCTAACCCAGAACTAATTTATTTATTTTTTATTTTTTATTTTTTTTTAAAGATTCCCAGAACTAATTTAAACTAAATTTTTATATTTTAGGGGGAGTCAGATAATAAGATGACCTTTCAGCTTTCATCCTCATGAGTGTAGTTTACAGAGGTAACTTCCTTTTTTTCCAGAGCCAAGACTAAGACAATCATGTATCATATTCACCTTCCTTGGTAGGGTGATACCTCCCCACCCTCCTGATGAAGATATTATCCCTTGAAGATTCTGGCTTTAGGTGAGGCTTTGATCTAACTTCTTACTTTACCTGGGCCATAGGCTTTGTCTCCTATTTCCTGTAGAGGTCTGTTAAAACTCAGATTATAGACTGTCAGAATACACATATTTCTCCAGGGAAGATGCTGGTTCTAACACTCCCCTGTGGATTAGCACTTTCTACATTTTCTTTCTGATCTTGAAGAAATTCTCTTACTTTTCCAGCAGCACAGCCTTTATTTATTTATTTATTTATTTATTTATATAATATTTTATCCAGTATTGTTAAATGTGCTGTATTATCAGGGCATTCTCTGAATTTAGGTTGCAATATTGCCAGATATGGAAGTCAGATCTTGAAAGAATATCTAACTTATCCCTTTCCCCAACAACTACAACAATGACGTCCACACTGTGAGTAACAAATGTTAAACTAAATAAAAACATAGCAGACTGGAGCTTGGAAAGACATTAAAATTGAGTAGTGACAGAGACCATATGGCCTGGGGAGTCTAAAGTATTTACTATTTGGCCTTTTATGGAAAAAGTTTGCTGAAACCTTGTCTATAGAGTTAATTGTTTAAAATTTTTATTTATTTATGATAGTCACAGAGAGAGAAGGAGAGAGAGGCAGAGACATAGGCAGAGGGAGAAGCAGGCTCCATGCCCTGGGAGCCCGATGTGGGATTTGATCCCGGGTCTCCAGGATCGCGTCCTGGGCCAAAGGCAGGCGCCAAACCGCTGCGCCACCCAGGGCTCCCTATAGAGTTAATTTTTACCATCTCCAGGTCAGATTAGGGATGGTGATAAGTTCATACTCAGAAGTCTCAGTTTTGCCTTGGGGAGAGTATCCTTCATCTTGGTGATAAAGAACCACCATGCCAACTTGGGGGATCCCTGGGTGGCACAGCGGTTTAGCGCCTGCCTTTGGCCCAGGGCGTGATCCTGGAGACCCGGGATTGAATCCCACGTCAGGCTCCCGTGCATGGAGCCTGCTTCTCCCTCTGCCTATGTCTCTCCCTCTCTCTCTCTCTCTCTCTCTCTCTCTCTGTGACTATCATAAATAAATAAAAAATTTAAAAAAAAGAACCACCATGCCTCAGAAGTACCCCTGAGCTTCATGAACCCCAGTGCTCAACTACCATGTCTATTTTCTCTGCAATCACTGATATAGGTAATGTGCAAAGAGCCAGTATGTGGAATATCTTTTACGGAGACTCCTCCCCTTTGGTATGTGTCAACCTGACTCATGAATTGCTGAGATGATAACTTATGGCTTCATGTTGACTTACAGATTTAATATATTTGAAGGAGAAGAAAGAGGAATCTGGGGTGGTATCTTGGCTCTGTTGCTAATTAGCCAAATGGATGTGGAGAAGCCGTATCATATCTCTCATCTCATTCTCCTCATCTGTAGAAAGATAAATTTAGTGAACTGTAAGTTTCCCTCTATTCCATTGTTCTCTGATTCTAAGTCAGAATAAAAAGTTTTATCTCTTTTTCCCAGGGTACAGTTCCTTCTTCCTTCATGAAGATTAGATGATTAAATACATAAAGTCCTGAAAACAAGATTGGCACAAAATACATCCACAGTGAATGTTAGCTGTTATGTTGTTGTCATTAACATTACCAAAAGCCTCTTATACCAAGTGAAAGCCTGCAATCATCAATCCTTTTTTAATGGATGGTAGTCCCCTCATGTTCCCTGGTGAAAATTTGTTTGAGCATCCTTAGCACTGGAAAGAAATTCTGATTGGCATAAAACAACATCCCAGTGTTCTCTGTGCTTTCAGAGGGTTTGATTAACCTCCCCACTGCTGCTGCCAGCAGGTGAACCACAAGCCACAAAACATTGACCAAAATCTGTATCTGCAAAAGAAAGGGGGGGAATAAAAAAACTCAACTTTAAAAGGAAAGGCTGAGCCAGCTTTCCCTGGTGAAGTTCACATGCTGAATTGGGAGAGGGCAAAGGTTATTGTGATGCTTATGTTAGGACAGTAGTATGCTTATTGCAGAGGTGAAGATGAGTCTCAGTCCACTTGCTCTAGTTAGAAATTTGATGTCATACATGTATTCAGTATCATTCAGGATCCTTGAAGGAAATAACTTACCCCAGATAGTTCAAATGAAGAAACAGTATAGAGAGGAGGCTAGGCTAAAGCAAGGTTAAAAGAATCATTGAGGGATGTTGAAAGAACCAGAGGACTAGAATTGGTAGGAACTGTTATCACCACTGAGACTAGGGGGGCAAGGGGAACAAAGTGTGGCTGGAAATCAGAGAGAAGCAGGGGCCAATGGGAGAGGCTTCCTGGTAAAGGGCAGATATGGAGGGATGCAATGACTTCCAAAAAGGCAGGAAAGGAGCAGGGAAAAGATACCCTATCTCCTGATTTTTTGTGATGCTTCTCATTGGCTGAATCCAGTGGGAAACCAGACAGTAAGGGAGCCCAGGAAATGCCTCCATAGCACAAGGCAGAGCAGAGAAGGGGCAGAGAATGGATAAGAAGCTGCAGAGAGAACACAAAACAACTATCCTTTTCCTCCAGAGCTTTTTCTCTGATGCCTTTATGGCTAGATATTTTCCTGTGCCTTTGACATATGGTCTCCTGTTGGTGTTTCATGGTTGAGAGCATGTGAGTGAGGTTAATAAGTATGTGTTGCTTTTACCTAGTCTGTGTCTTCATAAAAAAGTACCCAACTTAGACCAGGATACCTGAATTCTGGTCTGTTAAACAAAAAATTATTCATAACACTTGCTAAACAGTAAGGCAGGCTTTATTCTGGACTACTGTGATAGGATTTTGCAGTAGAGGAAAGAGAGTGAACTCAGAGTAAGGGGGTCAATTGTCAATTTGACAGAAAATTACTAAGAGGAGACATCAGGGGTGTGGAGGGAGTGTCCTGGCTACACTTACCAAGGTGGATTCTTGCTGAAGGCAGGCCAAGTGATTAGCTATCACCTGGTAGGGGAAGAGGACTTTGGTTAGATATTGGGGTGGGGGAATCTGGCTACAGTGACTGAGCAGGATTCTTGCTAAAACTGTACTCTTGAAAACATGCCCAAGAATGGGGCCTGATCAGGCTCAGAGGAGCATGTCTAGGGTTTGGTCAAGGAAAGAGTCTTTGCCAGGTTTTAGTTCTGTTGATAACTTGGTTAATATTAGGCAAGTCACTTAATCTCTTGTATTTTATCTGTAAAATGGAGTCAATAACATTTATCCAATCTTTCTCATCAGGGTTAAAGAATCAAATGGAGTAACAGTTAAAAGCAAGCTGCAAAATCAATGTGGGAAGATAAGTCCTGAGACTAAAGCAGGAGCTGAAGGGATTATCTTTACAGGGAATGTGATTCTTGGTGTACAGGTTGTGTGGCTTGGAGGTCTGGCTAACAACACACAAGGAATGTGGCAGAGATAGTTATCTACCTTCCTTCCCATCTTACATAGCATTTGAATTTGGCATATGGCTGCCCAGGGACATTCTGGTTTCAGTTTCCCTTACTGTGTGGACATGTGGGTTGAGTAAATTCTCTTCAGTAGAATGTGAAAAGTGATGTGTGTCACTTTCAGACCTCAGAACCTCCTCCATGAACATTCCCTCTTCCATGTCCTTCCCTTTTTTTCCCTGGAAGGGAGGCTAACAGAGTAATCTAGAAGCTATAAAAAATTGAAGAACTATTACCAGTTCTATCCTTCCCCAAAATCTTCCTACCCCAAAATCCTCCTCAGTAAACTCAACACTCATTTTACTATTATGTGAGAGAAATAAACTTCTCTATTCCTTTAAATTCTGGGGTCTCTTTGTTGTAGTAGCTTAGTCTACTCTAAAACATGTAGCAGAACATTTCCTACATTTCTACTCAGAATGTGTTTTGGCTCTGTCAGTATGATGATAGAGTAGGAGAGAGTACTGGAGATTTGAGATGGGTGAGTAGTATCTTGACAGAAGCCATTGGTAGGCATCTCCACCTAGCCACAGTAGGATCTCCAGATACCAGGGCTTGCAGGAAGCAGACATCAACAAAGAGGTTGGAGGAGAAAAATATGAGTTAGTGTACTTTTAATGTTTATTCAGAAATAAATGAGAGATACTTGTGGGAACAGGGAGAGCAGTTAATTCCTATATGAACATGCAAAGGCTATTAGCTGCAAAAGTTGCAATAATAATTATTTTTAATGACATCTGATTTTCACTTTGTATCAGAATGCTTTGGGGTGCAAGAAACAGTTAACTTGAATAAGTTAGGTTAACTAATACATATGTTTCTCATTTCGCATAGTAAGAAACACCAAAGTGGAATGGGCTACAGGCTATGTGTAATCATGGTTCTGTATCTGTTCTATGTGATTCTCTCAGCTCTTTTGTTCTCCATGTAGATGTTTTCTTCTCAGGTTGGCTTTTCTGATCATCACAAAATGGCTATCAGCAGAAGTTGTGGCAATATTCTCACTTTATCTCTAGTAAGAGACAGGGAAGGGCAAGGAAGGAAAGAAAAGAAAGAGGATGAGAAAAAGGAAAAAGAGAGAGAGAACTGTTCTCCCAACAATAGGATCAGGTTCTTCACTTTGGTCTTATCGGGTCACCTCAAATCATGTGTCTAGCCCCAGACCAACAATAACTGTTCTCAGGGAAATGAAGTGCTCCATAAGCTTAAGCCAAACTCCTGACCTTAATTGGCAAAGAGCATGGGGTTGTCATGATGGCCTTGACCAATGGCTTACAAACTTTGACTTGTAGGCCAAATCCAGCCAACCACTTTTTAATTATGTCTTAAGAGGTAAGGATTTACCTCTTTAAATGGTTATGCCTCTTGGCCTACAAAATCTAAAATATGTACTATCTGGCTCTGTAAGAAAAAGTGCAGACTCCTAGACTAATCAGGATCTGTGTCTCTGGAGATGGGGATGATGAGCCACTTTTTCCTTGAAGCACATGCATAGTATTGGGAGAATTCTCAAAATGCTAGAGAAGGTCACTTGAAAATATGAGGATAGAAATGACTAATTGACAATGTCAAATACTCATACTTTGGTTAACTGTGTCACAATTCCCTCTATTAGTGCATATTGCTAATGCTAATATTTAGTATGCTCATTATTTTGTGATGAACTCTGTTCTAGGTATAATAATCAAAACTTGCCTGCAAACAATTTCTCATACCTAATCTTGCCCAAACATGTAGGACTCTCCCTGACTTTTTGTTTTGAGTGTAGGGAGGGAAATGAGGGAATGAAAGGGCTCACATAATATACATATAATGTGGACTATTTAGTTTCTAGGGTACCACATTAAATGATACAAAAGTAATGAGATATTCTCAGTACAGACTGGGGTGACCCATAAATGCTATTCAGTTAAACTCTCCAAAAGGTTTAAACAGTAATATAAAATTTGGTCCTGTGTTTTGAATGTAGTTAGATAAATGTGCAATTTAGATTTTAAAAATCAATGTAAATTAGTCTTAATCTGAATTCACTTTAAGAGAAAGGCAATAGTTCAGGATATAGAATAATGATTATAAATCAATTTTTACTGTTGTATTTATTTATTTTTTAATGTCTAATATATTCAGTATCTAGGACAACACTACAAAAAGGTTTGAAAAAAGATAAAATACCAGTAGATCATGGTGGGTAAAATGATTGCTAACTATTTACTTAAGAGGTTCTGAGATTATGGTTTAGTTTAGGATTTAATGGATACTGGGAATAGAAGTCCAGTGGTAAAAACCCCATAATCCTTGTCAAATTATCTAGGGACACAGAGAAACTGACCAAGAGTCAAGGGGAGAACATTTACAAAATTTCTTATGGTCTACATTGAGGGATGCTGGCTCAGAATACAGTGTTGTGTGAGGTGTTGATTTAGATCACTACTTAAAATATGATCTTAGGGGCCATAAAAAAGAATGAAATCTTGTCGTTTGTGACATGGATGGACCTAACGGTATTATGTTAAGTGAAATAAGACAGAGAAAGAAAAATACCATATGATTTCACTTATATGTGGAATCTAAAAACAAGGCAAACAAATAAAACAAAATGGAAATAGATTCATTAATGCAGAGAATAATCTGATGGTTGCCAAAGAGGTGAAGAATGAGGGGGAAGAGACAAAATAGGGGAAAAGGATTAAAAGGTACAAATTTTTAGTTATAAAATAAATAAAACATGGCAATTTAATATACAGCAAATGTATATAATAATATGTAACAACTTTGCATGGTCAGATATGGTAGCTTGATTTGTAGTGGGGATCACTTTGTAATCTATATAAATATTGAAACACTATGGTATACACCTAAAACTAATATAATATTGTATGTCAAGTGCACTATAATAAAGGAAAAAAAAGTTACCTGAGGCAATTTTGGTGAAGTTTACTGTTTGTAAACTACAAACTGCAATGTGATCATTAAACATTATGATTATTCTTCTATTTTATTTTTTTATACCACTTGCCTCATCTATTCCTCATTGCTCCTAAAATCAATATTGGAACCCAATTCCTGCCAAGCGAAGAAGGCTGCACCCAAAAGCATGGCATTCTAGGCCTGAGAGGGCAGTGTGTGAGTGTGAATGTGTATATGTATGCACTTCTCTGTCCTTGTTACAAGAATTAATCATTGATCAGATGGAATAATAAGAATCAAATACTAGCTGCAATTCACTTAGCCAGGTGCCATACAACTCTCTTCACATTTATTATTTCTCATCCATGTAGGTACACTTTGTGTTACATATTATTCCTGGCCTTTAGATAAGGAAAACAGGCTTGGAGAGGTTTGATAACCTGTCCAAGCTCACACAGTAGGGAAGAGATGCTATTCAATTAAACTGGAGTCTGGATTCAAAGCTTAAAGAAAGTTCAGTTCTTTCTGCAGCCACAGAACCTCTGCTATGGTGTGTCCTGAAATGATTTGCCTTCTGCCAGGCAGGGAGATCAGCAATCAGTTAACTTCTTGTGGCTCTCCATTCTTTCTCTGGAAGTGGAAGACCTTTAAGAAATTAGAATATTTATTCTTGGAAACCTGGGGGAGGGGGCTGGAACTCTCTCTCTTTTCAATGAAATAACAATAGTAGTACTTAACACTTATTGATAGATTACCATGTATTCCATGTATTACCTGGGAGGTAAGCTTTATTATTACCCTGATTTTCCCATTTCTGAATGGAATCAGGGAAAAGATGAGAAATTTGCCAAGATCACATGGATACTAGAGGCAGATCCAGGATTCATGTCTAGACCATTTGAAGGGCACTCACTGAGCAAATTCCCTGGGCAAGGCAATCAAGGTGGATTTGCAGCTCTGCAGACAACTGACCAGTCAGTTTGGCCCCTTTGAAGCTCCTGAGCCTCATTTGAGTCCCATCTGTATAATAGGGGTGAATTACGTCCTGATGGTCCTCCCCTCTGATTCTCCCTGGGGATGGGAGGAGTATAGAGATCATGAATGTGAGAAGAGAGATTCTTCTACCTGTGCAATTTTTCTTGAGGAATGACTTTTGTTTTCATGGCACTCTGGCCTGTAAAGTCCAGAAGCTAGGAAACCATTTAGGGCCCATCCAAGATTTGGAAAAAGAGAGAGAGAGAGAGAGAGAGAGAGATAGAGAGAGAGAGAGAGAGAGAGAAAGGGCAATGAGCTGCACATGACTTGCCAAATAGGAAATCATATTTCCTGTGCAGTAATCACATCAGAGATTTGGTTGGTAGGTCAGAATGGGGTCAGGCATTTTCCCAAAGCAACTAACATGCTTGTATTTTGGCATCAGTTACTCAAGAACTCTTCCACCAGAAGGGCCAAGTCAAAACAAGCTAGGACAAGGTCTACAGGACCCAGGCTTTTAGTAGCCAAGACTCTCCTGAGTAGACCCCAGCATGGAGTACTTACGAGCACCAGGTAGCAGCTGCTCCAGAAACCTATCAGCTTTAGTGCTGCTTGAGGCTCTGATGGTCTTCATAGCTGTACCACTTGGGCCCAGTATCTGGTCGGGCTCATAGTAAAATCTTACGGAAGTTGCCAATTCATTCTTTTAAATTTTTTAAAAAAGATTTTATTTGTTCATGAGAGCTACACCGAGAGAAGCAGAGACCTAGGCAGAGGGAGGAGCAGGCTCCCTGCAGAGAACCTGTTGTGGGACTCGATCCCAGGACCCCAAGATCATGACCTGAGCAATAGGTAGATGCTCAACCACTGAGCCACCCAGGTGCTCTTCATTCTGTCTTTATGGACACTTCACCTGTCTCAGAGACATTTTTTCCACCTAAAAATGGTATATACTTATGGGATCATTTGAAGTCAAAATGGGATAATGTTTATAAGCAAGCTTGGTAAACTTCAAAGCATTACACAAATATAAAGGACACAAGAAAGCTCTTTCTTTATTACCACATCGCAAATATACACGAATAGCCAAACTGTCTGGGCTCATGGCGATTAGGGTACAGGGCAATGAGGGACCAGGAATCCTACTTCACAGGGCATTTTGGAGAAATCAATGATAAACTAAAATGTAGAGAATTTACTTGAAGAACATTTTGTAATAGTATACCCCCTACTTGCATAAGCCTCATCGTTTCTGCACTGGTCTCTAAACAGTCTGAGAAATTTCCTCAGTCGGTGAACCTACTGTGGTTGTCACTTTGGCTATTCAACAAATGTTTCCGTTTCTTCCCTTCAGGACACAAGAGAGAATTGCATTTCCCTGTGCTTCCTTGAAGGTGGTGTATAGTGTGTGCTGGGAATTCTCTGTTTGCCTGTTAGATATACTGCCTACCCTTCCTTCTCTGCTCTGCTGTAGAGCAGAGGACTGATCTCTGGGGACTGCATAGTCCAGATAACTTAATAATTTTGTCAGCATCTAACCTAAATGTTAGATAAACTGTCTCTTTTAAGATTCAGATGAAATTAATCTATCAGCTTCATGGATTGTCTTGCTGTCCTGAATGGATCACTTTTTTTCCCTCCCAGATATGGAATTATCCATTTTATTTATCTATGCCCACTTCACAAACTCACAATTATAGGCCTTTGTATATGTAACATACTTTCCTAAATGTTTGTGAAAGGAGGCAGTTTATGTCACGGATGGGCAAACACCTTAGAACTGAATAGTAGATATTCTGGTTATTGTTTTTTTTTGTTGTTGTTGTTGTTCTTTCCATCAATTCAGGCTTTCATCCTTCATAAACATTGTTCATCCTTTTCTTTCCTTTGCCCTTCCTTCTAAACCCAGCTCTGGGCCTCCCTTTGTGCAACCAAAGATTATTAATAGCTCTGTCAGATGAGGGGACATATTCTCCCTCCTCCTCCTCCTCTTCTACCTGACTCTTCAGTGGGAAGGGAGCTGAACAGAGATACATTCCACATCGACATGGATTATATCACCCTCACACTCTCCTTTATAGCTTCAGAATACACCTTCAGAATACACCTGCAGGTACAGCCAACTGGAGTTTTGCTGCCTACCCTCTCTATACACACACCTTGTGTTCCAGTTTATATTGACTTTCTTTGATTTTGCTTATCATAGGTATGGGACAGTCTTAAAGGTACTGACCAAGAGAAAAGGGGCCAAAGAGGCCTGGGCTGTAATAAAGATCGTAGACTGACAGGGCTAACATGCACTGCCGACCACAATGTCTTCCCAGTGGAGTGTGTGAACCCCAGCTGGCTTGATACCAAACTTTGGTCAGCTGTTAAACTTACTCTCTTTTTATATTCCCCGAATGAATGAGACCATATAATGTTTGTCCTTCTCCGATTGACTTACTTCGGGGAATATAAAAAAATAGTGAAAGGGATTATAGGGGAAAGGAGAGAAAATGAGTGGGAGATATCAGAGAGGGAGACAAAACATGAGAGACACCTAACTCTGGGAAACGAACAAGGGGTAGTGGAAGGGGAGGTGGGCAGGGGGATGGGGTGATGGGGTGACAGGCACTGAGGGGGGCATTTGACGGGATGAGTACTGGGTTTTATATTATATGTTGGCAAATTGAACTCCAATAAAAAATATACAAAAGAAAGAAAAGAAAAAAATAAACTTATTCTCTGAGTAGAGAGGTCCTCTAGGGCCTTAAACAGAGTTGTTCATAGTTTGGGGAGTTTTGGATCCTGGCCACCTCTCCATTTCTTTCTACCACAACACAAACTATCGAAACAAATTCCTCATCATTACTGGGAAATCAACCCAAAACATATGCCACACCTCTTTTAGCTCAGCATTGCTCCACATTTTCCCCTTCTCCTCACTGGTGTCCTCTTTCAGGTCCCCATCCCTTGCCTGGACCAGGACTATCTTCTATGGTTCATGTGCCTTCCACCTCTTCTCTAACCTGTCTGTCCTCTACACTACTGCTGGTGAGCTTCCTGGAGTCAGATGCAACTTAGCCCCTTCTCTGTGTATTTTAATTAGAAAAATATTATCTTTGTGGATTTTTATCATAATAATAGAGGTAGTACTTGCTCATTATAAAAATACAGACAATAAATATTTAGACAGAAAAAGTGAGAGTCCTTCTGACCCTGTTCTAAGCACTCCCTAGAGGTAGCCACAGTTGATAGTTTATTTTGTTTCTTTCCATACACTTTCCCATGTATGCACAAACATGTACACAGACATAAATATATGCACACATATATGCATACATAAATGCACATTTCAGTACATACTTCCTGCAACTTGATCTTTCACTTAAAAATATATGGAGAGATCTTTCCATGTCAACACATATCAACCTACACTTTGTTTGAAAAGGCTGTGAAATACTTCATTTATTTTATGGATTTACTGATATTTATTTAAGCAATCTCCTATTGATGAACATTTAACCTGGTAACAATTTTCACTGTTATAGACTATGTGATTCAATGTCATATCTACCTTTTTTTTTTTTTAGATTTTTTAAATGCCTGCTGACCCTTGATTTTTTATAAAAGACATATAGCATTTATAAAAAATAAAAAAATTAAGTCATAAATATACAGTTAAAAAAATCAAATGGCATTGCTACATTTATAATGAAAAAGAGCAAACCCTTGCCCCCAACCATTCTGCAGTCCCAATTTCAACTCCCCTTATGTAACTTTTTGTTTTGTTTTGTTTTTATAATTCTAGTTAGTTAACATACAGTGTAATATTAGTTTCAGATATGCAATATAGTGATTCAACACTTCCATACAACACCTGGTGCTCATCACAACACAAGTACATTCCTTAAATCTCTATCACCTGTTTAACATATTCCCCCATTACCTGCCTTTTGATAACCATCAATTTGTTCTCTCTCATTAAGAGCCTGTTTCTTGGTTTGCCTCTCCCCCACCCCTTTGCTTATTTGTTTTGTTTCTTAAATTCCAGATATGAGTGAAATCATGTGGTATTTGTCTTTCTCTGACTGATTTATTTTGCTTAGCATAATAATCTCTAGCTCCATCTATGTCATTGCAAATGACAAGATTTTATTCTTTTTATGGCTGAGTAATAGTTCATTGTGTGTGTATATATATATTTTATATATATAAAATGATATATTATTATATATATCATTATATAATATATAATGATATATTATTATATTATATATATATCATATCCTCTTTATCCATTTATCAATTGATGGACATTTAGGCCGCTTCCATATCTTAGCTATTATAAATAATGCTATTATAAACATAGGGGTTCATGTATCCCTTTGAATGAGTATTTTTGTATTCTTTGGGCAAATACCTAGTAGTGCAATTGCTGGGTCTTAGGATAGTTCTATTTTTAACTTAAATTTTTTTTTATTTAAATTCAATTTAGTTCGAGTATATTATTAGTTTCAGGGGTAGAATTTAGTGATTCATCAATTGCATATAACACCCAGTGCTCATTACATCAAAGTGTCTCCCTTAATGCCCATCACCTAGTCACCCCATCCCCTCACCTACTTCCTCTCCAGTAACCCTCAGTTTGTTTCCTATAGTTACGAGTCTCTTAAGATTTGCCTCCCTCTCTGTTTTTATTTTTTCTCCCTTCCCCTATGTGTATGTTTTGTTTCTTTTTTGTTTGTTTGTTTCTTAAGTTCCACATATGAGTGAAATCATATGATAATTGTCTTTCTCTGATGGACTTATTTCACTTAGCATAATAATCTCTAGTTCCATACACATCATTGCAAATGGCATTTTATTCTTTTTTGATGGCTAAGTAATATTCCTGTGTGTGTGTGGGTATGTGTCTTTGTGTGTGTGTGTGTATACTACATCTTCTTATCCATTCATCTAACAATGGACATCGGGCCTTTCCATAGTTTAGCTATTGAGGCCATTGCTACTATAAATGTTGGGGTTCATGTGCCCCTTCAAATCTGTATTTTTATATCCTTTGGATAAATACCTACTAGTGCAATTGCTGGGTTGTAGGGTAGGTAGTTCTATTTTTAACTTTTTGAGGAAACTCCATACTGTTTTCCAGAGTAGCTGCACCAGTTGCATTCCCACCAAAAAGCGCAAGAGGGTACCTCATTCTCCACATCCACACCAACACATTTTATTTCTTATGTATTGATTTTAGCCATTCTGGCAAGTATGAGGTGATATTTCATTGTAGTTTTGATTTGCATTTCTCTGATGATGACCGATACTGAGCATCTTTTCATGTGTCTGTTGGCCATCTGTATGTTGTCTTTGGAAAAATCTCTATTCATGTCTTCTTCCCATTTTTTTAATTGGGTTGTTCATTTTTGGGGTGTTGAGTTTTATAAGTTCTTTATACATTTTGAATAGTAACCCTTTATCTCATGTCATTTGCCAATATCTTCTCCCATTCCATAAGTTGCCTTTTAATTTTGTTGATTGCTACCTTCCCTGGGCAGAAGCTTTTTATTTTGATGTAGTATCAATAGTTTATTTTTGCTTTTGTTTCCCTTGCCTCAGGAGACAATATCTAGAAAGAAGTTGCTATGGCTGGTATCAAGAGTTACTGCCTGTGATCTCTTCTAGATTTTTCTGGTTTCAGATCTCACATTGAGGTCTTTAATCCATTTTGAGTTTATTTTTGTGTATGGTGTACGAAAATAGACCAGTTTCATTCTTTTGCATGCAGTTGACCAGTTTTCTCAGCACGACTTGTTGAAGAGATTGCCTTTTTCCCATTAGAAGTTCTTTTCTGTTTTGCTGAAGATTAACTGGCAATATTGTGGGTTCATTTTTGGATCTTCTATTCTGTTCTATTGATCTGTGTCTATCTTTTTCCAGTACCATACTGTTTTGATTACTACAGCTTTATAATATAACTTGAAGTCCAGATTTGTGATGCCTCCAGTTTTGTTTCTCTTTTTCAAGATTGCTTTGACAATTTGGGGTCTTTTGTGGGTCTATACAAAATTTAGGATTGTTTGTTCTAGCTCTGTGAAAAATGCTGTTGATATTTTGGTAAGGATTGCATTAAATGTATAGATTGCTTTTGGTAGTATAGATGTTTTAACAATATTTTCTCTTCCAGTCCATGATATGCAACTTCTTTTAACATCTTTACTTGTACTATGATCTCATTTTTCTCATATAATTTGTATTTTCTCTAGAATTATTAATTGTCCTATTTCTTCAGTTTCTTAGTTATCCATGTGTATATTACTTTTTCACTCCAAATTTATCAACAGAAGTGAAAATCTTCTTTCTATACTTTTGAACTCTTTGGTTACTCCAACAGTTTTTTCCTTCTTAGAGATATCTTTTTCTACTAATTCCTGTCCTCATTTTGTAGGGAGGAATCATTTCTCCTCCCTAGGATTGCTATACAACCAACCTTTTGCCTCTCTCCTATGTTGAATGTCATATTATTTCAGTGATAGTTCTAACTTTTTCTAGTTTACTACCGTGTCCATAGCACCTTGCACAATACCTCCACAGAGTAAACACTTAAATAGGACTAGCAGAATGAATGAAATGTGTGATTGAATTAATGTCTTATTGCCGGCCTGGATCATTGGTTGAGCCTCCAAATAAATAGCATATCTCCACTTTTGCTAGCAATTTAGTGAAATCCCTAGGGAATAAATTTGAGGAATGTGGATAATAAGTAAACACACAAGTCTGAGCTTCATGGTCTAGCATAGAGTGGAATCCGTGGCAGTAGAAAAGTAAAAAGTTGGCTGGTCTTTGCAGGAACTCAGCCTCTTGTCCTTGGCTTCATTAGCTCTCTATTCTATCCAACTGAGCCAACCAGCTAGCTGTAGGCAAGCAACTCAGGAACTAGCTTGGTAAACTGGCCCCCATATTACTTCTCCTGGCTTTCTGCCCCTAATGATGATTGCTATTGTCCTTGAGTTTAGTCCAATTCCTCCCAGCAGGCTGCTCTTTAAGGATACTTCTTATCAGCAGTCTCTGCCCCAACAAGGTGAGGAGGGCTTTCTATTCTTATAATGACTCTCTGTGTGTTTTGTCCAGACCAATTTACTGCTGAAACCCACCTTCACTGAGTAGAGCTTTTCTCTAAGCTCCAGAGGTTACGGTCAAGCTTTCTTCAAAAGTCTTTCTTCCAAAACAGTAAATCATTAATTTTTTTGTCTTCCACTGTACTTTTTCAGGCTCAGCCAGCATTACCCTTTCCTTGCCCACAGTTCAGAATTCCAGGGACCTCACTGAACACAGACTATTCACCGGCCCTCTTTGACTCTCAGATTTTCATGGAAGCAGACAGCCCCCAAGTAAAAAGCATGTTCTGCCACAATGTATTTCAAAAGTCTTGGTTGTCAGGGGCTGTTACTCTTATCTGATTGCACAGATGTGGAACCTATCCAGGAAGTAGGTAAAGGTGAGAGAGCACCTATAGAAAGGGGATGAAAGGGTAGATTAGAGGAGGCAGGAGGCTAACTAGAGTGGGAGGTGGGTGCTGGAGGCAATTTTCTGTCCTGTTTCCAAGGTGGGAGATTTTTCCTCAAAAATAATGTTGGTTCATTCTTAACAAGGACCTATTCTATCTATGCTCATAATAGGCATATATCATCTCATTGGACCTTTACCATAGCTCCACAAGGTAGGAAATAGGAGAAAGAATGGAAGAGGGTCAGCGTGTCCAGGACTGTGGGTATGGCATCCTATCTCCCTATGGTAGAACCAGGCATGCACTGTTCACATCTCCTTTCTCGCAAGGACATGCTACCCAAGTTGCCACAATAGCCTCTGTAGATAGCCCTCCCTGAAGCTTTTTCAAGGTGTGCCTCAGCATCACAGCCTGAGCCTCAGTGACATGATACCCAACATGAGATAAGTGCTAGGGTGACCAAGTCTCCCAATTTGTGAGTGTACCTGGAATGTGGGACTTTCTGTGCTGACATAAGAAAAGTCTTGGGCAAGCCAGAACAAATTGGTCACCCTATGACAACATGGATAAGCCACATCTACTCCACAGTTCCCCACTGGGTTGGCCAAGTTTTGTCTGACCCCTGACCTCATCATGGTCCTTTTTGTCTCTCTGTCTGACCTATTTCTTCTTCTCACTTCCTTAGATATTAGTCCCTGATAAGCATCTTGCACATCCAATTCTATTTGATCCTCTGCTTCTGGAGAACCCCCTAAAAATTCTCAGGGCCATAAAGCATCAATGCTCTGGAGGAAAGCCAAACCCCAACCAACCAAGAGCCCTAGGCAGAAAGGGGTGCGGTATATGAGAGGGAGTGAGGGAAGATCTGATATTTCTGATCTCTGACACAGAGACTATCCAGTTGTAAAGGTACAATACACAGAACCAGGCTGATGATATTCTGACTTGTTAACTGTTCATTGATTATGAGAGAGGAGGAAACAGCATACCAGTAACCAGAAACATTTGGAACAACACAAGGAGTGATGAGCAATACCAACTTGCTCAGACATTTACACAATTATTCTTCCTCCCCTTTGCAGGCATATTCTTGTCACCTTCTGGCCTCAACTTCTCGGCTATACTCTTCTAATCCTACCCAGACTTTGCATTGTGGCTACGTTTTGGTGAGGATATCTTTTTACTGATTTATTACTCTTTGGATCCAGGTTTCTCAACCTAAAAATGGATTTTGGTGAGGATGTAACTGTTCAGTTACAAAAAAAATCCTATTCCGGCAATGATGTTTGTCCTTAACATCAGAGATGATGCCTTTCCTCTAGGAAAATCTACTTCCAAGCCCAGAGTGGTCACATATGTCTACCCTACTCAAGTGTGCATAAAGATGTCACATGCCTCTTTTCTACATCTCTTAAGGCTCTTGAAGTTGCCAAGGCAGGATGGTTTGGGAACAGACATTTGGACAGAAAGGTTGATAGTAGTTGAGGAGGCATCTCTTCTGATAGTCAAAGTCTTCTCTATGTGACAACTCTGCCACATCCACATCACATACTTCTTTACACTTCATCACACCTGTTCACACTTAAGGACATTGAAAAATCAATTAACAGCATCTTCTAGGTGTTCACACATCACTTTGCATCAAACCAACCATTCTTTTGGCAGCAGCTGACATTTGCCATCTCATTGGAAATTTCCCAAGGAATGAATCAAAATACAACCAAACTTGACTGCAAAATCTTTGGGAAGATTAATAAGGTCCACAAACAAAGTTGAAAGTGGGAGTGAAATCTCTTATTTACTTTAATGGGACAGCCATTGCAATGTGTGGTGTGTCAACTGTCACTTACTTGCTCTGCACTTGACCTTGGGAAAAAGAGAATTACCTCTGAACTTAGGAGAGTGTAGGTAATACTTATCATTTTATCTCACAGGCTTGAGGTTCTAATGAAATGCTATGTGTGAAAGCACTCTTGCTGAATAGCAAAGAACTATGTCCATGTATGGTATTTTAGTATACTGCAAAAACATAAACTGTAAAACAAATTAAACAATTAATCCAAAAGTAATATATAGATGAAGAAACTCATCAGAATGTCTGGTAAATAAAAACAAAACAAAATAGTGGTATTGACCATTATTGGTAGCACAGCCATTTAGAATGAAGTCTTATAAAGAAATTATCCTGCAAGGAATATTTCTTACCTGATTTATCCTGCAAGGGATATTTCTTTACCTACAACCAGGACACCAAAAGTTTGACTGAAATAGTTTTACAAGGACAGCCCTGGTGGCTCAGCAGTTTAGTGCTGCCTTCCGCCCAGGGCATGATCCTGGAAACCCGGAATCGAGTGCCACGTTGGGCTCCCTGCATGGAGCCTGCTTCTCCCTCTGCCTGTGTCTCTGTCTCTGTCTCTGTCTCTCTCTCTCTCTCTCTGTGTGTGTGTGTGTGTGTGTCTCATGAATAAATAAATAAAATCCTAAAAAAAAAAAGAAATAGTTATACAAGAAGCCATTCTTAAAGACTGGCCTAAAAAAGGCACAGAGAGGTTGAGTAACTTGTTTGAGGTCATACTGTCAGTAAGTATTGGAGCTAGGATTCAGTTCAGGCAGTCTGTCCCCAGATCTGTACATGTAGCATTCACTATACTGTATCTCTGAGAGAGGAAGAAAGAAGGTGAAAGTAAAATGTGTGATTGAGAGTCTTTGAGTAGAGCATGGAGAACAAAAGTAATCTGTGCAGAATGTGCTGTGACAAGCAGATCTGAGCACTGGCAGGAAGCTGTGGGGAAGGAGAGACCAGGGCAGCTGGCAGCCCACTCTGATAGGCAGCAGAGGGGAGAGGTGAGCCATATTTTCAGTAAGAGCAGCTCAGCAGCAGCATAGACAGGTTGAGAAATGCAGAAGTTGATTCTCAGACATGAGACCTACACGTTGCTAGTGAATGACAGGCTGAGATCATGGGTGTCTGGAAGCAAGAGGGCTGCACTATAAGCTTCAGATTTTTGAGACACAGCTTCATACACACACTTGTCAGAACAGCGATAATAACCACAGCAGCATTGCCAAGCAGAGGACACCAGCAAATTTGCACTAGCATTTCTATGTAAAATCTTAAGATTTTGTAGAGAGCTCTGAGTCGGCCCTTAGTCATCATCAAGGCAAATGTGAACCATAAAGACCAGAGAGAATAAAAGCCACCAGAGTGCAAAATCCAAGTCACCACTTGTCAGTAAAATGCCTCCCCCAGGTATCCACACAGTGGGATAAAACTCCTCCTATTTTCAGTGTCCATACTTTAATTGAATCTCACCATTTCCCAGAATTTGAGAGAAACATGCAAAAGGATCCTTCATTCTGCTGTCTGCTCTAAGGTTTTCCTGTCTGCCTTTTTTTCCCATAGGCATGGGAATTGGATATTGACTATTATTCTAGCTCAACAATGACTTTCTGGGATAGAGAGAATTTCCCATCCATCAGTATAAAGATTTATTCTTCTCCTGAATTAGGAATCCTCCTAGGGCAGTGGGACAGACTTTGGTCAGCTTTCTAGAACCCTGCAATCATACCACAAAGGAAGCCCATGTTCTGCCCAGTGGGTGCAATTTTGAATACTTAGATAAACTACCATGGGTTCTTTTCCTTTCTTTCACCACCAGACTTCTCATTCCTTCATTCTTGTATTTTTGCCTCTATTCAGGCACAGAGAGATCTCAAGATCACCAGTAACTTCCATACACATCTATTTTCCATTAGTCCATATGCTTTGTAGTGTCCAGGCTGCATTCAACATGGATTTCCTCCAGCTCTTTCTTACAACTGTCTTCTCCCTTGGGATCCTTGATTCTGCTTGGCCTAGGCTCTTCTCTTCCCACTCTGAGGATGGCTGCGTCCCTTCCCTGGCCCTTCTCCTTCCCGTCACCGGGATCCCTGCATAAGGCTTAGCTCTCTGGTGAGTGCTGGGCCCTGCCATGAAAGGCTGAACAAAACAGGCTGCTTCAAGGATGGTTTCTTGGTTTTGGGGACAGCTTGGAGAATTGGGCTAGGGGCCTTCAACCAGAAATATAGGGACTTATACAGAATAGTTTTAGCCTTTGGCACAGTCTTATCTTTAATTGGAGGATCAGGCTTATTGAAGAACAATTTTATTTTTGCTTATGTTTCAAAAGAGAAACTGCGTGTTCTGACAGTTTGATACAGTGTATGAAACCGCTGATTTATCTTGTCTTAAGAACAGATCTGGCAGCTAAAGGTCTATGATGCTTATTTTTATAAATATAAATATATCATAGTCAAGCTTCTTTAAAGCACTGGTGTCAAGGGACAAAAAAGCCTCCATCCTTATTGGGTGGCCACTTTATGTGAAGTTATGTTTTAAGAGATGGTGCTGCCCTATGGTAAATCTGAATCAACATAGTAACCAGGCATGCTATAACACTGTTCAGCTAGATAATAAAATATGTTATGTTTGGTTTAAGGTACACCAGGGTGATTTTAAGTATCATTTTCTTCATGAAGGCTGTTAACATTAACTGTTACAATCCCTCCTGGTCTCTCCAGTGAGGTTTCCCACAGTTGCATCAAGAATAAAAGCAAATAAAATTTGTGTTAAGACCTTTTAATCACTGAATTAAGGATTTCCCAATTAGAGGCAAAAAGCAGATCTAGCAAAAGAAATGTGTAAGTATTTACTCTCTGTTTAAAGACTTTTTGGATTAAAAGATATTGGAACGGATAACACCACAAAATTAGTTTTTGCTGTGATGGCAAGGTTAAGACTTCTGCTGTTGCTAGGATATACCTCCCTATCACAGCTGATCTTGACGGTGAAAATTGGTGCCTTAATTTCCCAGTGGTCCGTGCTACTTCTGACTTAGGCCTCATTCTGGTTAATCACACTGTCATTCTCACTGCAGATTGCCTTTTGACATCTTCATCTGCACAAGGGTCTTGCAGCCAAGACTCAGTGTGTGGAGTCAATTCAGTGGTCCTCAGTGGTCAAGGCCTGGTTTCTGGGACCTGGTACTTATGAGGGAGGAAAGGAGCTTAGGAGGAATGTGTGCCACAATTGTAAGAAAGGCTGGAAGGGAAACAGTATTTCTCTTTGTGTACAGGGAGCTATGGTTAGGAGCCGTATGCAAATGAAATTATGGAGAGAATCTTAATGTGCAAAGTCACAGTCTGCAATAATTACAGCCAGTGATTTCTAATGAAGTAATACTAATGAAAAAAATCTATCAGTTATAATTTTGGGTTCAAAGAAGATGGAAAAATCAGGTGTACTGAATTTTAAAATCTATTTTTTATCAACCCCTATTTTATACCTTTAATCAGTCAATATATAAATAGGACCTTGAGCCAGTACCTCATTTCCTAAGTCTACAATGGCTCATCCAAAATGTTTCTGTATTGCCAGTTACTTGCCCTAGTATTTAAAAATGTCAAGAATGTATATTTTTCATTAGAGTGTTAGTGTAATAGAAAGCCCTGACTTGAATTATCACCAGGATTTATACAGCATCCAGTTTGAGGTCTACTGTATAATAGACATATCTCTAAAACTCACACACCTCTACATATGATAAGTATGAAGTTAACTGAGGCTTGGAGATGTTAAGTCACTTGTCCAGAGATGCACAACTGGTAAGTGGCAAAACTTATCTGAATCCTTGTTTCTCTGATACCTAAACCCATAGTCTTTTCATTACAGCACATTAAACTGCTTTCTGACTGTTGGAAGTTGTATCATATATTTCTGAAAGCATGTGTCTTATAAATTATAAGTTGTTTACAGTAATTATGGTAAAAGTAGACACAGGTTGTGTATGCCTGCTTTTCCATTGCAATTTTTTCTCTAATGCTTATTTAATAGAATCCCTGGGCTGGGGCCACCAAAAATACCCATGCCCTTTCAGTAGAGGTTGCAAGTAGGGAGGGATCATAGCAGGTAATTTTGCAGTTTTGTTACCTCCAAGAGTTGAGTAGTCAATAATACTCCTCCTCCAGATATATAGCTCTTGCCTGGGTATCACTCACTGAAGGATTCTTTCTTCTAGAATACTTGCTGTGTGGACATTATATTTCACCAGGAGAATGAAATCTAATCCTTAGAGTCTCCCAGAGTTTCCATAGGTGACCTAAAGGGCTGTTATACATAGAAACCTTAGGTCTGTAGCAGTCCATCATTCTGATTTGAACCCCACAGGCACTTCACTGGATATAAAGGCAACAGGGATCACTGTGAGAAAACCCAGAGAATCCTGAGGCTGCAACCTGGCTGAAGGATAAAATGCACAGGCCTGAATATGGAACTTGAGTGTTGGGGGAGAATTCTTATGGGTTCTTGGCCATATCTCTCAAATGAGGAAACACAGATTTTATAAACTCTTTCTCTTAGATATTGAATGCCCCTTTAGTTACTTGAAAGACTACTTAATTCCTTCTTAATATTGATATACTCTTTTATGAAGAGTTCTAGGAAATTACTAGATGGAATGAAAGAGAAATATGACTCAATCCATTAACTCGATATGTGACTCTGAGCATCATTTCACTTCTCTCAGGGTTTCCACAAATTGAATAGATGAGGCTGTGTGTGCTCTAGAGCTCTGTTCCATTCAAAAATTATGTTACCAAAGCAATGGAGATTCACAATGGTGATTTTTAGTATCTTCACATATTGGCATGTCATATCCATCCAACTCATAATTATACTTCATGTCTTCATGACGAGGGAAGCCTCACAGTTTAGAAAATGGTTGGTCCTCAGAGAAATTGCAGATATACCCACATGACAACAGAACCTCAGGGACCATCCAGGTTATCATAGAGTGGCCTATTTCATCTCCCAAACTTTTTATATCTCAGTTTCCATACTAAATAAAATATTAGTTTCCAATAAAACTAATAAGAACTCACATTTTTTTGAGCACTTATCACATGTGTCTGTGAAATACTTTAACACAAATGATCCTATGTCATCCTCTGAACATAGCCCATAAGACAGATACTGTTCTCATCCTAGTGTACAGCTGAAGAGTCTGGAGGCCAGGGAAACAAAGTGACTGTACAGTTTGACAAAGCTGATAAGTAGCGAAAGCTGAATTGGAACCCCAGTCTGTGACATTTCCCTCCTGAGCACTGCCTCCTCATAGATGGCTAATGTACACCTGGTCTCATTGCATGCAGTAACTCCACATATTAAAAAGATGTATACATTTACTCTACCGTAAATGAAAAGATTTAGTGTTCTGTTTAATAGCTAAGTTTAAAACCCAAAAGAACAAGCACCATTCTAGTTTTCCTCCCTGGAGTACTCTAGTCACACCTCCAGGATGGAGTGTAGGTGGGGCTCTGGCTGAGAATAGACCTCACCTCACATTGGGGGCCCTCCCAGCTACTTGTCCTCTTTCCTTATTGCCCTATTGATTGGCCTCTTTCATTTACAAAGAATGCAGTACTTGAAGAAGAAGATAAATGGGTGTGAGTGTCTGCCCTGTCTGTGGCATATGGTGCCAAGTGTTCCAGATTAACCCTTCCTTACTGCTAATGACTGAATAAACCTGAAATATTGGGTTTAGGGCCAATGAGTAAACACACTTCCCAATATGGAAAAACTAGGAGTCAAAATAAACAGAGAAGAGGAGGTATAAGCAAATCTGAATCAGCCACCACCTCTTCCTTTGCCTTAAATTGAAGAAACACCTCTTTAGAGCTTTATCATTTTTATAGACCAAATGGATTTCTCAGTTGTGGAGAAAGGTAGACAGCTAAGGTGCTTGTTCAGCTTTTTGGATTAAAATTAGCAATTATGGGAATCCCTGGGTGGCTCAGTAGTTTAGTGCTTGCCTTCAGCCCAGGGCGTGATCCTGGAGGCCCGGGATGGAGTCCCACTTCAGACTCCCTGTAGGGAGCCTGCTTCTCCCTCTGCCTGTGTCTCTGCCTCTCTCTCTCTCTCTCTCTCTCTCTCTCTGTCTCTCATGAATAAATAAATAAAATCTAAAAAAAAAAAATTAGCAGATTGTCAAGTCAAAAAAGTACCATAGAGCAAATTTCTTGCTGAACAAAAGAAAATGTTTGCCTAGAACAGACCATCTCTATTTTCTTTATTAACCTTCTGTTACTGAAGATATCTGTTAGGTCTTTAGAACACATAGGAGTCTGGCCTTTTTCCTCTGCATGGCCTGGTGTAGCATTCAGCATGTGCAGCTCAGAGAGAAAGGACAACTTATCTGTAATAATCCCCAAAATAGCATGTACAAAGTGCTGATGAGGATTTGCATGGAGCAAACAAGAGACCATTTTAAAAGATGATGGGAATTGGGCCCTTCACAAACAGCATGTGAGACTGAAACAGCTGAGATCATTAAAGAAATTTCAGAAGAAGATTCAAGCTGGCCCTCATCCCAAGTGTTCACTGCACTTTGCTTCATGCATTGAGTTTGTCTTTGCTTTGGCACCATGACTGAACAACCCACTCAAAATGAATCTGTTTTTTTATTGACACACATTTTACAAACTAGATGCAGTCCCTTTTGGCTCTGGAAAATATCAAGGACTTCTTCTAGCTAACTGTGTTGTTTCCATAGTCAGTGACAGTCAGGTGGATGGAATTCATTTTTCCAGTACATCCCACCTGGTGCTCTACAGTTTTTAATCCATGGATTCCCACAGAAAAAGCCCCTTTAATTGTTTATAACCCACACACTCTGAATAGATGTAAAATCGGCATTGATTTTTATTTTAAGCTTAGAGAGGGTTCACTTGCTCTTTCTGTTGAGAGCTGCCAGTAATTACACTTGTGGCATATGGTGCCAAGTGTTCCAGATTAACCAATGCATCTGAAATAGCAGGAATCATCTAGAATGGCAATGAGCAGTTTATTTCTTCTTTGCTCTTTAGTTCATGTTTCAACTTTATCATTGCCTTGCTATATCTCTGCACTAATGTATGTAGTAGCATAGAGATTTTCTTCTGTATCTTTCTTTATAAAATAATTGACTGTGGTACCAATAATCATGACTTCTTGCTTAGCACTTTTCAGCAAATATGGTATATATATCTTCAATATACAGATATTTATATTTGTATAATATAGAATTTTTTAAACATTCTTTTGAGGTGGAAAGTTATTCTCTTTTCCTTACTTGAAGAAGGGAAAACTAAGGCTCAGAGAGGCTGAGTGATTTACTCAAGCCACACAGATAGTAAAGGGCAGCCCTGAAACATGAAGTCAGGCCACTTAATTTTAGAGTCAGTGTTCTTTCCATTATTCTATGCTGCCTCCTAAGAATGCCTTCACGGAGGAAATTTTTCCCTCTTAAACCCTGTAATGGTCTTTTCAACATACTGAGGTCCAAGTGAGAAGATCTGGGGACATATACCACCCAGGCCATGTCCACAAAGAGCAGACAGTCACAGAGGGATGCAGAGCATACAAACGGCTGCTCTAAAGCCCAGCCATTAATATGGATTACTGCACAGCTGATGGCGTCCAAGGAGAGCTGCATCAATTTAGCAACAGGCAGTGATGAACAGTGTGAGCTCTACCATCGTCCATTTTGCTCGCACCTAGAGATGGGCAAATCTACCACTTGAAAAATAGTGGGGTACACAATCTGGGCAGTTCCCCTACAGCACACAGAATCATCTATTATGGTCTGTTCCCCTGTGGCTCTGTAAGAAGGTCTGGACAAACCTCACATCGTTATTGAAGCCCTTTGGAAGGGGATATGGCTCAGGAGAACAGGTTCAGCAAGGGCCAGCTTCTATTGGCAAGTCTTGTACCTTCCCGTACACTGGCTCTGTCCTTTGCCTTCCCATCCCCCACAACTGCTGTGGAGCTGACAATAAAAAAAGATGCCCTAGGCTCTCCTGTTTTTATTATTAGTTATATGGCATCATAAATGTACATAGAGATGTTCAGTAAATGAAATTGTGCCAAACACCAAACAGGCCACTGCCCCAAAGATCTTTTGGCCTCAGGGCAATGGCAGAACAATATAAGAGAAACAAAGGGAGCTGAGAGCCAGATGAGTGAGGTTTTAGTATTGTTTGGCCTTTCAGAGGGGGGAGGAACAGGCTGTCCTGCAGGCTGATGGAGAGGTACATCTTGCAAAAAGCATCGTGGCCACAAAGGAACTTTGAGGCCAGCATCTGGACTCCCAGGAACAAGCTGGGAATGATTTTGGAAAGTCAGGGGAATCAGGTCCTTCTGTTATTTAATAAGGTAAATACAAGAAGGGGAAAGAAAGGTGTGATTATTTGCTTTTGATCATGAGCAATCTGCCTCTGTTAGGAGAGGCAGAAGCTGCAGGCTCACCCTCTTTGTAAGTGTCCCTTTGGATTCCACATAGTATTAAATTGCTTCTCCGGCAGATGCAATGTGTAAATATAGGACAATAACTGGAAATTTATGAGGTTAAATACTGAGGAATTGCTGAGTAGTAAAATGAAGAGACATAAATTACAGGAAATGCTGCCCTTCAATGAATACATTATGCATAATAATGAAACTTTTAAAAGGCAACAGAAACCAAATATCAGAAGAGGGTCTGGAAGGAGAAAAGCCAAGTAAAGAAGTAGGACTAGGACAGTCCAAAGTCAGTGCTGCTTTGTCACTGTTAAACTGTCACATCAGTTCCCTTAGATTTCTGTGGCTCTGTCCTCAGAGAAGTAACCTGCTATAGTGAAAAGTATGGAGAATGCAGTAGCAGGAGAAACTGCTTCACTACTCATTTGACCTTGACCAAGTTACTTAATCTATATGATCCTTGGTTTTCTCATCTGTAAGTAGTTTTAATAAAAGTCATTTTATAGAATTATTATAAAAATTAAGAAGGACAGACTTGTAAACCATTTGGCCCATCATGTAGGAATGTTACACACACACACACACACACACACACGCACACACACACACACACACATACACCCCACACAGAGAAATGGGTTTCCTGTAAGATCTAGGTCAAATAATAACAAAGTGTTAGCAAAATACAGAGGAGGAAGATGGGTTGTGGCCAGAGAGATTGGGAAGACTTATTAGACGGGGGAGATTTTGAAATTGGGGTTAGTTTCTGGTAAAGAAATGGAAGGGGTGTGAATCGAGGCAAGGCAGAGAGAAAGGACAAGGGATGTTTTGGGGATGGAGGGAGGGGGAAATAGAGGAGATCAAGCAAGATAGGCATTGTGCCTAAATCCTAGAGGGTCTTGACTGACACCATCAGTCATCTGGCCATTGTTCTGTAGGCACTGGGGACACACCAGAGGTAGCAGAACAGAGAGTGACATGATCAGAGAGGTATTTCCTGAAGATGACTCTGGATAGCATGAACAATATTTTGGAGTGGGAAAGACTACAAGCAGGGAGGCCAATTGGGAGACTGTGGAGTAGTCCAAGCAAGCACTAATGATGACCCAAGCTGGGATAGAGGCAGTGGGGTTAGAAACAAGGAGACAAATACAGGACATGGAAGAGACTGATATGTCAGGGTTTGGCTATTGGTTGATTGTGCTGGGAGAGACTGCAAGGAGTTTAAGAAGGCTCTGAGTTTCCAAGTCTTGGGCATTAGGATCTGATGATGTTATTAACAAAAATAAAGATGAGAAAAGTACATAATAGTGAGTTAGTTTTAGATTTATGGAGTCTGGGGTTCCAAGAAGAAGTGTTGAAGAGCCTACTGGAAATATAGTACTATGATTTGGGTCTGGACTAATACCCAGATTTGGGAGTCACTGACACTGTAGTCTAAACTGGTACCACAACAATGATGGGGTCTACAAAGGGAGAAAGAATAGTATAGGGGTGGAATAAGCAGAAAAGAGAGGAGGAGAGAACAAGGGAAAATGCCAGAAAATGTGTTTGTTTTGGGGAAGGAAAAGGAGGCTGCAAAGGAGGTGGAGGGAGAGCATGAGAGAGACAGGGCCAATGAAGGTGTTTCTAGGTGGCAGAACCATCAACAGTGTAAAAACCAGACAGGACCTGAAATGGGGTAGGGCTAAGAAGAAGCCATAGGTCCTGGTGACTTTAGTAAGTAGGATTTATTCCCTACCTTCTTCCAAAAGGCATGTGAAAAGACTTAAAAGATCATGATACACTTCAAACTGTACAACTGAAATGAATGTTTTAAGGAGACGACTCAAAAGCCAACTAGAAGGAGGCACTGGGACACGGCAAGTACTGTAGCAGAGACCTCAATTTAGCTCTAATATTCTTGGCACAGAGGAGATTTTGAGGTCATGGTCTGCCTTGAAGGTTCAGTTTCATCAAGGGGAGGAGACCCACAACTTAGAATGTAAAGGGATGTGAGGTGAGGTGGTCAGGAAGGAAGTGGATGAGCACATCTAGACAACATCTAAGAGTGATTATGAGGTGCAGAGAAGGAAAGAGGAGGGCAGTGTTGGCATCTAGGGTAAAATGGAAGTTGTGATGGCAGAGAAAAAAAGAATAAACAGATACACTAAACACATGAGATAGACAAAAGCAGCCTCTCATACTTGTATCCTTTCTACAGAAATATACAGGTGAAGAGGTTCAGGACACCTGAAAGAGCAGGGAAAAAACTTCACACAGAAGATGGCCTCTCAGATGTAGGTGAAGATACAGGGAAAGAACATGACACTGGAGATGGGGAAGAGCTGCAGCTCGAGCACAGGTGCTTGCGGGGGGAAGGTGAAGCATGGAGTCTCGAGTGGCAAAGAGTCTCTTTCTCAGATCACATTCAGTTGTCTACCTCTTAAATTCCACTTGAAAATGTTTTTTAAGTATATGGGTGACAGATAATTGAGTGGAGACATTTTCCTGGTGCATTGTTGGGAGTACTTGCCCACAGGTCTTGCAGACAGAGGATCCCAGCAGCTATACCATGTAAGGAAGTAGAGTGGCTGGGAGAGCCTAAGGAAAAGGCTACGTTGGGCTCCCTTTCCACTCAGGGATTGCAGACTCCGCCACGGGCCCCAGGTCTATTCTCTGCCCCTCTTCCAGGTACTCCTATCTGGAAGCAAAAAAAGTATGTGTGAGGGGGAGTGTGGGTAGACACAAGTTACCTCTCCCTGGTCCCACAGCTCCATTTTCCCATTCCTTAAGACTTTACCTGTCTTAGTGATTTTTAAACCTTTTAAGGACCACAAGAGGCTTTCAGATTTTCTTTTGACACTACAGAGCACCCAGATGACATTACCTAAAAGTATTGTCACCTTTATTATTGCTTTCTTAATTTGAAAATAAGGTTAATCATAAAAATCAAGCATGGTTATTCACATTTAATGGATCAGCAATAGCCATTTGTTGGAATATTTGAAAATTCATTGATTTTTTTTTTTAACTTTCTTCTAAATGTTTGAGGCTCTTGGGAAATATATTTTAGTACAGAAACCATAACAGTTATTGTTACTGCTTTCTTTCAACTGGAACTCCTTGTCATTTTATAAAAGAAAAAGGGATTATAGGAAACTAAGGGATCCCAGAACTGACAAATTTTCAAATATTTTCTATGTGTTAGGTACTTGGTATCTATTAACATTTTTCAATCTTCAAATTGTTCTTTAAAGTAGGTTAAATATGAGGCTCAAGGAATTTAAGTGACTTGCCCCACGTCAGTGGTAGGGGCAGGAATTGAGTCCAGGAACATCTGACTTGAAAATCAATCTTCTTTCCTTTGTACCACACTGACTCCCATGGTAGAAGACAACTAGTGAGAAATGAAGCCATGAAATGGGCTTCTTCTCCCTTAAGTTCCCCAAATCATTCTGACTGTGGTTCCAAGTGGCTGCCAGCATGCCCTTGCTATGGTTGTTGTGTATGTGCACCTCCAATGAGTATTTTCTCATTCAGAAGTGTTATGTAGAAGAGGGGTTAGACTTGCTCTGTGCTATTCAGCGGGCAGATCTTAAACGAATGAATGAAGTTGGAAAAGGACAAATGGTAGCTCAACACAAAGAGGTATAAAAGAAAAACCATAAATAGGGACATAAAATGAATCCAGAAATGAGGTAAATAATAATAGGAAGTATTATAACCTTTTATACAGTTGAGGAAACTGAGCTGTGATGCTTGGGTAAATTGCCCAAGATGTAGCAGTAATTTTCACAAGTTTGGTTAAAAACTTTGGTCAAAAGAAATAGTGCCAGCAAGATGGGCCAGAGGATCAGTCTATTTTTTTCACCATCGACTGTCTGAATTCTAACCTACAAACAAAATGATAGACTGAGACAAAATGACAAATGGGCAAGGAAGCGTTACTTACTGTACCTTTTCAAAGCAGTCCTTTTACCAAGAAATTGCATGGAATACCTCTGAACTATGACCCAACTCATTTACCTTGCTGTTTCTTCACAACAATTAATTTGCTTAATTATTCATTTGACAAACATTTATTAGATATCCCTCTTTCTACACATAATGCCAAGTCCTGGAGATACAGTGATGACTAAGACATTGTTTCTGCCTTCAAAGGACTCCCAGTTCCCACTAGAAGAAGCCAGAGAAGCCAAGTAGTCATCACAAATCAGCCTGTAATGAGATACCACAAGAGAGGCAGGCACAAACAAAGTGTTATGGGATTTGAAGAAGGGAATAAGAAATAATTTTCAGTGGAGGTGGGGTATTTGGAAAGACTTCATGAAAATGAAACTACCAAAAAACCTTTTGAAAAGTGGATCAAATTTCAACGGAAGCTAGAAGGGAAGATCTGAGCCAAGGTCTTGATAATTAAAAAGCAAGAGTTGTGCTGAGAGTAAAGATACACAGATAGGGATGGAGGGAGGTAAGGATGCAAAGTCACGCCAGAACTGAAATGTAATCCGTCTTGAAATTCATGGACTTTCAGCTGGACTTGGAGAATGATAGGAGGTATTTACAAATGAGATCCCAAAGGCTAAGAGATTTATAGACTATTAAACAACATATGCATGAAAGAAGACTCAGAAAGAAGGGATATCAGCAGGCTGCAGTACTGAGGAGCAGAGAGGGCCTTTACCCACGCTTAGGAGACAGTCAGACTCTTCTCTGCATCTTTACTCCTCCCAGCTAGTTTTACTGCTCTGAGCTTTCTTTCTGGCCTCATATGTAAACCCGTTGTAAGTTTGCTGGGAGAACTGAATGAAATATTGCGTATAAATCTTTTAGCAGACAATAAGCAAAACCAAAGCTAGGAATAGTCCACTGATTGTGTCTTACTTGCTCACCAGTTTTTCTGCAAAAGCTGTTAAGTGTTTTGCATGTAGATTTTTACACACTTCCCTCTGATAAAGGAAAATACCATCACATCAGAAGACTTTGCTTCATTTTGCCATGGTGAATATCAGAGTAGTGGCATATTCCCTTCAAAGGGCTTTCTCTATGGACACTCTGAAATTCTACCCAGCAACAGCCACATCACACAGCCAGGGTGATTGTGCAGGATTGATCCCCAGGCCTGGTCTGGGGCACAAAAAGAACTCTGGAGGAGAGTAAGAGACAATGAGACAATGGTGTCTATAGGGCAAAAATGATGGGAAGAAAGCCATCTCAAGTGACCATCCATGAAACACACTGACCAAGGAGAGACTGACACTTCTGTGAGGTCATACCTTTTTCAGATTTGATGCAGCTCATAGGTGCACAGCACAAACTATTACCTGAGACTTCCTTCATATGCTGTGGTATGTGTTCAGTAAATAGCATGGAGACTGTTAAGACTTTGTTGTGAAATCAGGCAACATTAACTCATTAAGTCAATAATTCATGGACTCTTTTATCTAAAGTGGCAACATCACACCATCAATTCACAAAACAGCCACTTCTCTGAAGTGTATGTGATGATAATAATGGATTTTCTAACAATACCCTCTCAAAGCAAGGTCACTGCGCTCAGATGCTGTGGACATGCTGATCTGACCTAGGTCAGCAAAACAAGCTTTATTATTGAACCTAATTATGAACTATCAAGATAATGGTCTAGACTAAACTGTTTCCTAGGGGATTATTTAGAAACTAGTAAGCCATTTTAGTTTTAAATCTACTGTACTTGGCAGTACCTGTGATCATGTTGGAAATGTGTTTGCTATGTAGAATGGACTACAATTTCTGCAAATACTTTGGAATCTTAGGAACAGTATATATGCAATATTATATACTAATACATAATTTTCATGTTACTGTCTATGCTGTTATATACCCATCTTACAAATAGTTATATAGGTATAGCTCAGATAATCAAAGCCATAAAGAAATATGCAGTTCTGAGTATTTGTAGTCAGTTCTGTAACATGATGTACAGGGACACATGGTTGGCTGCAGCAGCTTTTGTGCCTTAACTTGGGAACTGCTTGTAAAGATATTTATTTCTGATATTTATTGAGAGGTTTTCTCCTGCCTGTCAGACTGTGGTTAATATGTTTCTCCTATTCAGATTCACAGACTTCACAATTGCCTGACATTAGGTAATATACCCACACTGGCTTACTTTTGTATAAGAGTTAACACTTATACAGGGGATAGAATTCTGGGAAAAGGAAGCAAAGAACATGGTATTTCCTGGATTGTAAACTGCACCAACAGGTTTACTACAACTTTTTTGGGGAAAAAATGCTTCTTAGACTTGAGGAAATAAGATGTATCCTATTTGACTGGTAAAGCCCTGGTAAAACTATTCATCTTACATGAATGAAGATTACATTTTTAGGTATAAATATAATACTATGACCAATTAAGCCAGTGTTTTGTGACTTCAGTGTGAAAGATGTTGTGGTCATTTCAAGGATGTGCAATCAGATATAGGATTTTTATAATTGACTTTTTGATACATATATTTTTTTAAAGATTTATTTATTTATTAAGTGAGGGGAGTTGGGGGAAGTGCCGAGGGAGAGAATCTTCAAGCAGACTTCCCACCAAGTGCAAAGCCTGATGCAGAGGGACGTGATCTCATGACCCATGAGATCATGACCTGAGCCAAAACCAAGTCACATGCTTAACTGCCTGAGCCACTCAGGCACTCCTTGACTTTTTGATATTTTAAATGCAAGTCTCAAAGCTTACCTGAGAAAAAGGTTTGACACATTACAACTAAGAGCAGTATCAATCTAGAGTTTCTGCTTCATAATTGTTGCATGGAATTTTACAGTAATTTGCAATGGTCTTGAACCTTTTAAACTACAAAAGAGGCAAATAGTCTGGCAGTTAATAACATGGTCTCAGTAATCATAGTGATGGTTTTGTATCCTGCCTTTGCCAGTTTCTAGAAATGATCATGGACAAATCACCTTACCCTCTATAAGCCTCAGTACCCTGCATTCTAAAATTGTGAGGATAATCTCCTACATTATAGGCTGGTTGAGAAGATAAAATAAGGTAATATCCAAAAAGTGCCTGGTACCTAGCAGTAAGCACTACTGAATAGAAATTATCATTCTTAAATGTAAATTGTCTCAAATTACCATTTATAGGATTTTTCCTTGGAATGTCTCAAAATTTTCCTCTCTTGACCTAGATCAAGGAGAACTCCTACTACAGTTGTTTCCTCCCTTCACTCTTAGCATCTTAAACCTGAACTCTGATTAGACTGCAAATATTTGTTTTTCCTTACTTTTTCTTGCTTTTCTGTATTTCTGACATTTTTTTTACAATAAACATGTTACAGAAATAATTGATGTAAGAGTTAGAAAGCAAAGTCTCTCTTCCTGTGTGTATGTATACAAGCACATGCAAATGTGTAGACAAGGCCCAAATTTAGAGCCGTCTCAATGACAATGATTTTGCCAAATTTGGTCAATAAAGTTGCCCAAAATAAATAAATAGATTAAAAACTGATCATTGGACACATGTAGGAATAGATTTTGTTGAAATACTTTCTTGCAGGGCATATTAGTTTATCCTTTCTCATGGCACTTATTTCTTCTTTTTCTTATTATGATTTTTAAATTTCACAGCAATAAATTTGGTACAGGAAATAAATATTAATGGAACTTTCACAAGAACTCAAATAATGACCCAACCTAGTCTTCACTTCTATTTAGGTCATAATGAGTTGATTTTCCATAATTAATACATTTACTATAGAGGTTACCATAGTAACATAGGTAGTTAAATTATTACATTAAATGTATTAAGAGAAACAAAAAATTATATTTAAATAAAATAATTTCATTTATATTCTATTCTAATTTATAAAGGATAAAATTAACTGTGTGAAACTTTAAGTTAGCTGAAATATACCTCTATTTCTATTTAAAATGTAAAATAATTTTGCTGTATTCTTTTTATTCTTTGTATCTGAATTTTCAATAATAATAATAATTGTTATTAAAAATGTCAATTTGCTTAATGGTTGGGAATTTTTCATTTAACTTCAAGTAATCTCATGATTCAATTAATATAAAAAGACCCACAGTCAACAGAGAAGTCTTTATATATAGGATTCCCCAAGATAAACAGATGATTCTAGGTTAAGAACTAATGAACTTCTTAGGAGTTTATCAACAAATTCTAAAATAGTGCCCTGGCCATAATTAACCACTTGCTTCTCTAAGAGAGCACCCATCGTGGCAAGGGTGCAGGGTTTGATTAGAACCATTTTACTCAGGAGGCTGCTTCCAGGCTGTACTTAAACAGCTAATCTGCAACATCGCTCTTAGCTTTGGTGGCGGCTGCCCACATATAACGGCTTCAGGATGGAGAAGATTAATTACTCAGACACATAATTCACTATAGCCTAGGCTCCTGAAGCTTGGTAAGAAGGCTGTATGAAATTGATTAGGGTGGCTCTCATAGTGAGGTTTGTGCTTCTCTAATGCCATTGCCAAAATGGCATGATACGATGGAGCCAAAAAGAGTTTGAGACCCATGCAGATGCAGAAAACTAGCCCAAAGGCACAGGTTCCTTTATTGAGAATTCAGCAGGTCTATCCCCTCATGCTTCTGGCTCTGACTTCTGCAGTTTCTGGGTCACTTAAGAAAAGAATTTACATTTCTCATCAGCCAAAGTAGGCGGAGATCTGTTAGAATATTAATAATCCTTTGTAGTTGGTGCCTAAAAACAAAGAAGAAGAAAGAAAGAAAGAAAGAAAGAAAGAAGAAAGAAAGAAAGAAAGAAAGAAAGAAAGAAAGAAAGAAGAAAGACTAAATATATAGAGTGAATTGCAATTTACAGAATGTTCTCATATCTCGTTTCAGTTGAGCCTTGTAGCCCATGAGTTTGGTATCAGTGTCTTCAGTTTTAATGTTTTTTTTAAAATTTTTTATTTATTTATGATAGTCACACACAGAGAGAGAGAGAGAGAGAGAGAGGCAGAAAAAAAAAAAAAAAGAGAGGCAGAGACACAGCCAGAGGGAGAAGCAGGCCCCATGCACCGGGAGCCCGACGTGGGACTTGATCCAGGGGCTCCAGGATTGCGCCCTGGGCCAAAGGCAGGCGCTAAAACGCTGCACCACTCAGGGATCCCAGTGTCTTCAGTTTTAAAGGTCAGTTCTTGTTTCTTTGACTCTCAACACTTCTGACACCAAATGTGTGGGTTTTCCACACCAAGCAATTCTGACACTAGCTACCCATAGTTAGTACAGACCCCACAGTTTAAAGGCTTGATTCTACGACCCTGCACTCAATTCAGATGCCAGTCATAAGTAACAGATTGTCTCCTGAACAGATTATAACTCAGCGGTTTCTGTACTTCCTTTCCTAGGTTTGGTAATTTGCTAGAATGACTCACAGAATGCAAAAAGTGATTTATTTAGTATTATTGGTTTATTATAAAGAATACAACGTGAGGGCAGCCAAATGGAAGAGATGTATAGCACAATGTATATAGGAAGGGGCACAGGGGATCCCTGAGTGGCTCAGCAGTTTATTGCCTGCCTTCGGCCCAGGGTGTGATCCTGGAGTCCCAGGGTTGAATCCCACGTCGGGCTCCCTGCATGGGTCCTGCTTTTCCCTCTGCCTGTGTCTCTGCCTCTGTGTGTGTGTGTGAGTGTGTGTGTGTGTGTGTCTTTCATGAATAAATAAATAAAAATCTTTAAAAAAAAGGAAGGGGCACAGAATTTCCATCACTCTCTCAGCACCTCAGTGTATTCACAATCTGAAAGCTCTGTGAACCCTGTCATTCAGGGTTTCTATGGAGGCTTTATTGCATAGGTATGATTGATTAAGTCACTGGCTATTGGTGAACAAGTCGAGCTCCAGCCTGTCTCCCCTTACCTGGAGGTCAGGTGGTGGGACTGAACATTTCAACTCTTTAATCAGTGCTTGGTTCCTCTAGGAATCAGTTCTCATGCTCTAAGAGTCACCTAATTAGCATAGACTCAGCTACCGAGAAGGGGGCTATTAAGAATAACAAGAAATCCTTCTGTCAATACAAACCACTGAGGATATGATGAAGGTTTTAGAAGCTCTGAGCCAAAAAGTGGACAAAGAACAAATTTGGTTTTTTATTGTATCACAGCATCACAAATTTGAAGAAGAGGAAAATGACCTTCCAAGCAGTGAAATGACTTGTTCAGATGTTGATTAGATACAGCAAGACCCAGAAAGGCAAAATCCAGAAATTCTAAATTCTTACCCATGAGACTAGGGACACTGGGCAGAGAAGACTTGCATTGGAGGTAGCAATGGGGATCCAGCAAAGAGAATGATGAAGAAGGAAGACAGCAGAAGAAAATGAGATAGTTAAAAAGTGGGTGAGGTGTTTCTCTGTATATAATGTGTGATGAGAATATAATGAAATTTTAAACCAAACACCAGAAAGCCCACCAGCAAATGTGTGGGTTTCCATTCAGGGAGGTCACCCTGGGAAGGGGAGAAGATCATGGCTGAATGTGTGTTTCAGGGAAAGAAGGCAATGTGGTCTTCAAGGGAGGTTGGCTGTGCCCTCTGCCTTCTACTCTGCTGTGGCTTCTTTTTTTTTTTTTTTTTTTTCTGCTTTTTTTTTCTGCTGTGGCTTCTGAAGGACTGCTGCCTTGCTGGGGTGAGCCTCTGCAGGGCCATGACCATAAGGCATTCTGTCACTTTTACAACACAATGGCAATAATTCTTTTTGAATATGTGGTGCACACTGTTGACAGTTTTCCTGACCAGATATAGCATTCCAATAAAGTGTTATTTCTCTTAATGCTTGAGTAGTCTTGTGAAATATGTATTTTTTATTCCTGTTTTATAGATCATAAAATAGAGGTTCAAAAAATCTAAATAACTTGTCCAAGATCACTCAGCTAATCATAGGATGATGGTTTAATTGGTTGATTTATTCCTACAATAAGTAAATGTGTATTGAGTATCTTCTATAAACCATGTTCTATTTTAGAGGGTATAGCTGTAAACAAGGCCAACAAGGTGCCTGCCCTTCTGGAGCTTACATTTCAAACTTCCAATGATGAATTCCACGAATGTTGTTCCCATGAGCCATACCTGACTAAGAGTTCTAGGGCTTCATTTCAGGGCATAAAGTCCCTCCATGTTGTGCCTTTCTCTATACATGTTCTTTCTGTCCCTCTGGAGAGAAGGCCTTCTTCCATCTGCATTCATGGGATATGAGGGCTGCTCCCATCCCTCTTGCAATGGTCCCTGGCTAGTGATTTAGCATCTTCCAGCAGTAGCAGCCTGAGATAAATCTCCCTATGTGCAGTTTACAACATTGAGTGCATCCTCCAACCAGGCCAGGTGTGACTCTGTCTGATAACTATTATCACAACCACAATTTCAAAGGTACTTACAGTTCCCAGTACTGTGTTAAGCATATGGATTAGCATATTTACTCCGCACAACTACCTTATGAGTCAGACATTTTCCATTTGAAGTATCTCAGTTGCCAAGTGTCTAGCTCAGGCCACAGAGTAGAATTGAAGACTAGTTTTCTGTCATTTGGAACTGGATCCCAACCATCTTGTTTTGCAATGTGATGCTGATACATCCTGCAGGCCTCTTTGCAATAGGCCTCTTTGACTGGCTATGCTAAAAGTAGTTTTCCTGCTGCCAAATCTGTCTATTGAGTTACATGAGAAGCTGTAGCACTCAACAAATGATTGTTGGTGATTATTCTTTAAAGTAGTTTTGTAAAACAAGTTTTTGAGCTAACCTTCCATTTTTTGTTTTTTAAAATTGTTTATTCATTTACAAATATTGAAATGTAGTTAACATACAATGTTATATTAGTGTCAGGTATACAACATAGTGATTTGACAATTCTATACATTACGCAGTGCTCATCATGTGTAGTCACCATCTGTCACCATTCCATGTTATTACAATATTAATGAGTATATTCCCTGTTTTGTACTTTTCATCTCTGTGGCTTATTTATTTTACAACTGGGAAGTTTGTACCTCTTAATTTCCTTCACGTATTTTACCCATCCTCCACTCTTCTTCCCTCTGGAAACCACCAGTTTGTTCTCTATATTTGAGTCTGTTGGGTTTTTTGTTTGTTCATTTGTTTTGTTTCTTAGATTTCACATATATGTGAAAGAATATGGTATTTGTCTTTGTCTGACTTATTTCCCCAGTTTAATACCCTCTGGTTCCATCCATGTTGTTGCAAATGGCAAGATTTCATTCTTTATGGTGCAATGGAGTTATATTCCATTTCATACACACACACACACACACACACACACGTATATGTATATAGATCATATCTTCTTTAACCATTCATTTATCAGTGGAAACATGGGTTGCTTCTATATCTAGACTATTGTAAATAATGGCACAATAAACAAATGGGTGTATATATCTTTATGAATAAATGTTTTCATTTTCTTTGGGGAAATACCCAGTAGTAAAGTTACTAGATCATATGGTATTTCCATATACATGTATATGTATATATATATATATATAGTTTTGTCTTTTTGATACCAGCTTTGTTTGTTTATTTGTATATGAATATGTGTGTGTGTATATATATATATGTTTTTTTGTTTTGTTTTGTTTTGTCTTTTTGATACCAGCCATTCTGGTGTGAGGTGACATCTCATTGTGATTTTGCTTTGCATTTCCCTGATTATTAGTGTTGTTGAGCATCTTTTCATGTATCTGTTGGACATTTGTTTATTTTCTTTGAAAAGGTGTCTATTCAGTTATTCTGCCTATTTTTTAATCCAAAGGTTTATTTTTTTTGGTATTGAGTTGTATCAGTTCTTTATATATTTTGGATATTAACCCTTATGGGATATGTAATTTGCAAATATCTTCTGCCACTCAGTTGGTTGCCTTTTTGTTATGTCAGTAGTTTCCTTTGCTGGGCAAAAGCTTTTTATGTCCTAATAGTTTAACTTTTGCTTTTGTTTCCCCTATCTAATAAGACATATTCATAAATATGTTGCTAAAGATGATGTCCAAGAAATTTCTGCCTCTGTTTTCTTTTAAGAGTTTTATGGTTTGAGGTCTTACATTCAGGTCTTTAATCCATTTTGAATTTATTTTTGTATATTTTGTAGGGATGTGGCCCATTCTTTTGCATATAGCTGTCCAGTTTTCCCAGCATCATTGAAAAGACTTTTTCCCATTGGATATTCTTGCCTCTCTTGTCATAGATTAATATGCCATATAAACATGGGCTTATTTCTGGGCTATCTATTCTGTTCATTGATCTATGTGTCTATTTTTGTGCTAGTACCATACTGATTTAATTAGTGTAGCTTTGAAGTATATCTTGAAATATGTGATTATGATACCTGAAGCTTTGTTTTTCTCTTTAAGATTGCTTTGGTTATTCAAGGTTTGTGTGATTCCATACAAATTTTAAGGTTATTTGTCATAGTTCTATGAAAAATGCTATTGGTATTTTCATAAAGATTGTACTGAATCTACAGATTGCTTTGGGTAGTATGGACATTTTAGCAATATTAATTCTTTTAGTCCATGAACATGGCATATCTTACCATTTGTGTCCTCTTCAATTTTATCAATGTCTTATAGTTTTCAGAGTATAGGTCTTTCACCTCCTTGGTTATATTTATTCTTAAGTATTTTATTCTTTTCAATGCAATTGTAAATGAGATTCTTTTAATATTTTTTTCTGCTACACATCGTTAGTTTATAGAAATGCAACAGATTTCTGTATATTAATTTTGTATCCTGAAACGTTACTGAATTCATGTATTAATTCTAATAGTTGTGTATGTGTGTGTGTGTGTGTGTGTGTTCTTTAGGGTTTCTACATATTGTATCATGTCATCTGCAAATAGTGACAGCTGTACTTCTTCCTGCTTTTTGGGATGCTCTTTATTTCTTTTCCTTATCTGATTGCTATGGCTAGGATTTCCCAGTAGTACGTTGGAAAAAAGTGGTAACAGTGGATATCCTTGTCTTGTTCTTGATTTTAGAAGAAAAGCTTTCTTTCTTTTTTTTTTACCCTTGAGTATGATGTTATATTCAATATGTGGCCTTCATTATGTTGATGTATGTATGTTCCCTCTAATCCTACTTTGTTGAAAGTTTCTTTAAATTTATTTTTTATTTATTTTTATTTTATTTATTTTGTTGTTGAAAGTGTTTATCATGAACTAATGTTGTATTTTGTCATATACTTTTTCTGGATCTATTGAAATGATCCATGATAAAAAAACATATCTTTCTTCTGATTAATGTGGTATATCACACTGATTGATTTGCCAATATCAAGTCCTTCATATTTTTCAAATAAATCCCATTTGATCACTGGCTATGACTTAATCTGTTTTTGATTTTTTGGTTTGCTAATATTTTGTTGAGGATTTTTGCATGTACGTTAAATAGGGATATTGGCCAATAGTGGATTTTTGTTTATTTTCTTTTGTTTGTAGTGTTTTTGTCTTGGTTTGGTATCAGTGTAATGCTAGCCTCATAAAATGAATTTGGAAAAAAAAAAGAATGTCAAAGTTTTCCTTTCTCTTTTATCTTTTTGGAATAGTTTGAGAGTAACAATATTAGTTCCTCTTTAAATGTTTAGTAGATTTCACTTGTGAAGCCATCTGGTTCTGGACTTTGTTGGAAGTTTTTTGATTACTGACTGATTCAATATCCTTATTAGTAGTCAGTCTATTCAAATTTCTATTTCTTCCTAATTCAGTTATGAAAGGTTGTATGGGAATTTATCCATTTTTCTAGGTTATCCAGTTTGTTGGCATGTAATTTTTTCATAATATTCTCTTATAATTCCTTGTATTTCTGTTGTTATTTCTCCTCTTTCATTTCTGATTTTGTTTGCATCCTCTCTCCTTTTTTTTCTTAATGAGTCTGGCTAAAGGTTTATCAATTTTTTAAATCTTTTCAAGCAATTAGCTCTTGGTTTCATTGATATTTTCTATTGTTTTTCTAAGTCTCTATGTCATTTATTTTTGCTCTAATATTTATTATTTCCTTCCTTCTACTCACATTGGGCTTTGTTCTTCATTTTCTAGTCCCATTAGGTGTGAGATTATTTATTTGATATTTTTCTTGCTTCTTGAGGTAAGACTACATTGCTATAAACTTCCTCTTGTAACTGTTTTTGCTATGTCCTAAAGATTTTGGACTGTTGTGTTTTCATTTTCATTTGTCTTCAAGTATTTTTGATTTCCTCTTTGGTTTCTTCATTGACCTATTGGTCATTTAGTAGTATGTTGTTTAGCCTCCAGGTGTTTGTGGTTTTCCGGGGTTTTTTTTTTTCCTTATAATTAATTTCTAGTTTCATACATTGTGGTCAGAAAAGGTAATTGAAGGGGTCCCTGGGTGGCTTAGTGGGTTAGTGCCTGCCTTTGGCCCAGTGCATGATCCTGGAGCCCCAAGATTGAGTCCCATGTTGGGCTCCCTGCGTGGGGCCTGCTTCTCCCTCTGCCTGTGTCTCTGCCTCTCTCTCTCTCTCTCTGTCTTTCATGAATAAATAAATAAAATCTTTTTAAAAAAAATAAAAGCTACTTGATATAATCTTGATGTTCTTAACCTTCCATTTTTAAGGCATAAATGTAATTATTTTAAAACCCTTTTATTTTGCTTTGACAGTTTTAGTACAACAGATTATACAACTTTGACTCAGCAGAGAATCTGCCTTTATGTATTACATGTCTTCCTGACATAGAAGGTCTATGGGTTCCCTGAGAACATAATTTCTTTGGTATACAAGGAAGAAGTGAGCATTGGGTAGGAGATAGTCAAAGCAAATTTGTGGAGAATTTTATTATGATTATGGTCATTTACTGGACAAGAAAAAAAATGAGTCTTTTGGAGAGCACTGAAAAATCTTTTAGTCATGTAGTATATTGAAGGGTTCTGGGTATTCACTGATATTATTCCTTTAGTTTCTTTTCAAAGAATTATAACTGCAGGACAGAACAATATACTTATTAAAATTATAACTTTTATTGAATATCTTTTCACTTAAAACATTTGTTGTTCTTTTGTAATTCAATTCTCCAAGGAATTTTATGTAACTTTATGTGTGCAACATGGACCATTTGAAAGCAATGGTATGGAGCATACCTATCTTGTTGAGATATGTACAAGGGTGCATGAAGGCAAACGTTACACGATCTATGTGTATTTCAATTGATTTGGAGGAAGGGAGGAAACTAATGTCAATATTTGCTTATTGAACTCTCAATGAAGGATGAAGGAATAGGTATATTTGAACCAATCATACTAATTTGTATCTCTGACCTAGCTTCCCTAGCATGATTTGCTTTACCTGGTCTACCATCTTGGATTCTCTTCTACAAAAGGGAGGGGGGTGGTATCCATAAGAAAATCTCAGACTCTTTTATTATTATTTTTTATTATTATTTTTTTAACCCACAAGGGGAGGTTTCTTTTTTTTTTAATTTTTTTATTTATTTATGATAGTCACAGAGAGAGAGAGAGGCAGAGACATAGGCAGAGGGAGAAGCAGGCTCCATGCGCCGGGAGCCCGATGTGGGATTCGATCCCGGGTCTCCAGGATCGCGCCCTGGGCCAAAGGCAGGCGCCAAACCGCTGCGCCACCCAGGGATCCCCCTCAGACTCTTATAGATAGGACAATTAAAATTATTTTCTGACAATGGAGAAAGGTGAAAGAGATTTTTATTTTCAGTTGTTAAGAAAAACTATCTTTCAACCTTTCCCTTTCTTCACCTTCAGTATTTCCACCATCACTTCTAGGTGACTACAGGATGAGGCTTTAAAGATACTGGATCTATAGAAAGAAAGGGCTGGAAGGGCAAGGAGGCATCAGCTGAAAAGCAAAAAGCCAGAAATCAAATCTCCAGTCTACAGAGATTGAGGAGGTGACTCCATCCTCTTCACAGTGGCATTCATGCCCAGTTACTTCTTTAGACCTCAACTCCCAGACAGGTAGGACTTCAGGGGATTCACTATTGTGTGTGCTTTTGGAACTTTGAGAGTGTTACTCTCCCTGCCTGGTAACCACTCACTGTAGAGACTAATTAGTTGGTTTGGATTTAGGTATTTCTACAATAACAATGGTACCACTTATTGAGCATTCCCTATATTCCAGGTACTTTACAAATACCATGTCATTTGATCCTGACAACAACCCTAAGAGGTTGACACTGCATTTGTCATAATTTTTCAGATAGTTAAACTGCAGTGCAGAAATGTTAAGTAGTTTTCTCACTATCATTGAAAGAGTAAATGATCCAGCCAGGACTCAAACCTAGAAATTTTCATGCTTAAATCTCAGCTTAGAGCCACTAAACTACATCAGAAATCTTTTGGAAGACGTTATCTGAATAAGTAACTTTAGAAGCAAAAATATTATTTGGAAGAAACTCAAAACAACCCAGAATATGGCTTAGACAGGTTTTCTTAGATTGTTATAGTAGAACATTTCAGCTAGTTACATGTGTTTAATGTTTTATTTTGTGATTCATGATTTTTGCAATCATATTCACTTTTCACCAAGCCCTTCTCACAGAGAAGTTATATTAGGTTTTCTAGTATTTATAACATAGAAGTTATATTAAGTATTTCTAGAGTTACATATGTAACTGTTTTTCTGATTTTTCATATATACATTTTGCTATTTACTTTTTTGCTCTTATACATGTCTTAAGGGATTTACAGATTCTGTCTGCATTTTCTTGACACGGCATAATTACATTTAGGATCTTTACTACCCTAGCTGCAAATACTTTGAGATCTGTTCCACTGCAGCTGTTAGCCTATTTTTCTTCTTTTTTCTTTTCTATTCTTTGAATTTAATTTCTCTGTGCATAATACCACACTGTATCAGGTAAACCTTACATGAATCTCTCTTGGGTTGAGTTGTCTGTTTATTTGCTCTCAAGATTTCTCTGGTTCTACCACTTATCTTCTGTACCAATCAGCTATATAAGGCAATTAGCTGGGATCCCTGGGTGGCGCAGCGGTTTGGCACCTGCCTTTGGCCCAGGGCGCGATCCTGGAGACCCGGGATCGAATCCCACATCGGGCTCCCGGTGCATGGAGCCTGCTTCTCCCTCTGCCTGTGTCTCTGCCTCTCTGTCTCTCTCTGTGTGACTATCATGAATAAATAAATAAAATCTTAAAAAAAAAATTTAAGGCAATTAGCTTCAAGCAATAGAAAATCTATCTATTTATTAGTTAGAAAATAGTTGAAAAGCGGGGAAGGTGTTCCTTCACATATCACAAGTCTAGGGATAACAACTGTTAGTATTGCTCTAGCAGTTCACTGATGTCAGGGTAGTTGTTTCTGCCATTCTCTATCCCTTTCTTCATGGCACAATTTAATAGTAGCAGCTCCAACCATTACATCTGCATCCCAGGCAAGGAGGATTAGGAAGAGTAACACTAGCTATATCTATCCTCTTTTAGCAGTGAAGCAAAATCTTTAACTTAAACCCCAGCAGACTTTTGTTTTCATTTTCATTGGCTAGAACTGTACCATATGGCATCCCTAACCATAAGAGAGGCTGAAAAACAAGCAATTAGCTGGACACATTGATTCCTTAAACAGTATTGGGCTTTTATTAACTAGAACAAAAGAGAATGCAGAAAGCACAAATAGCTTCTGTAGATAGCAAGCTGTTTCATGGTATTTTGCTCTTACTTTCTGCCATGGTAATAGAATATTAGCTGGGCATATGCCCACCCAATTAAAGACTTCATTCCCCAGCCTCTCTTGCAGCTAGATGTGGCCATGTGACTAAGTTCATGTTGGTGTCTGGATAAATCATGCGTGCCTTTTTCAGATCTTGTCCATAAAATGATTGGTTGTGTTCTTATCTGGCCTTTTGTCCTCTTTCTGTTAGCAGGAAAATAGCAAGAACTGGGACAAGCTGATTTGTCCTAGTGATGAAAATGGTAGAACTGACTACTTTCTCTCAATGGCCTGCCCACCTTTGGAATTATTATGTAATACAGAAATAGATCATTTCTAGTTTTGGTGGGTCACTGTATTTTTAATCTTTGTTACAGAGTTTAGCCTGTACCCTAACCATCACAGCAACTAATGCCTACCACCTCATTCACACCAGATCTTAGTCTATTGCATGCCCTAAGAAACTCTACTCTGGTCCATGGCTACGAGGTCATGGTCTCTCTATTCATGCTTCTCACATGGCTACTGTGGCCAGTGATGATGGTAGACCCAATAGGTGGCCACATCTTAGTCTTATTTGCATATGGATTTCTCAGAGTCTGTGCAGTCCACTCAGTAAAAGGGAAGATGTACTTTTTTGGTTTGAGGAAATCACTAGGAGTCATTGACGAGTCTCTCAACTCAAGCTCAGGAAGCAAAGGTCCAATCCCTCTAAGAGTTTTCCTGTTTCTCACTTTCATACCTACCCCTTTCTAAGAAGGAGGAAGGGAACAAAAAAAATGCTTCAAAAGCTATCAACATAAGTCAAAGGACTGGCATTCTAATAGGAAAATCTGTGGTACTTGTAACTTGCACATTCCTTCCTGCTGGTCATCTCAAACCACTTTTGTCTTGGTGTTAAATGTTATTGAGCTTTACCTTTTGGTTTGGTATTTGCTTTTTTTTTTCTTTTGAAGTATACCAAGCAACATTTTAGGACAAAATAATATGATTTGATAAAAATGAATGATGTGAATTTTTAGAATGTGATTTACATTTCTCTTTTCCGTATATATATGCCACAAAATTTGTTTATGGGCAGAGTTGATCTTGTAAAACTGAGGAGTCAATAAACTGTCTCTTGCCTTTTCATTTGCTTGCATTTTCTTGCCCTTTCAAACTTTCTCTCCAGAAGATTTCAAGTTTCATGTTTCCCCGATCTCTCTTAGTATTAAAAGTACCTTCCTCAAAACTTTCAAGGCCATCAAAAACAAGGCAAGTCTGAGAAACTATCAGAGGAGACTTAGAGTCTCAAGAGACATGGTGACAACATGTAAACTGGTATCCTGAATGGGATACAGGTAGAGAACATGAGGGGGAAACTAGTGATATCCAAATAATGGGTGTTTGGTTAATAGTAATGAATCAATGTTGCTTTCTCACTGGTGACAAATATATCACAGTAATGTCTGATGTTAACAATGGGGGAAACTGATTGTTGTCTATAAAGAGAGCTCTGTAGTATCTTTGTAATATTTTTAAAATATAAAATTAGTCTTGTTTTAAAGAAAAGATTTTATTTGAGAGAGAGTGAGTGAGAGAGAGAGCATGAATGGGAGAAGGACAGAGGGAGAGAGGGAGAAGCAGACTCCTCACTAAGTAGGGGACCCAATGTGGGACTCCATCTGAGGTCCCTGGGATCATGACCTGAGCCGAAGGCAGATGCTTAGCCAAATGAACCACCCAGGTGCTGCAATATAAAATTATTTAAAAAATAAGTAAACACTTAACAACTAAAAAAAAAAAAAACATAGTGAAAGGAAAAAACACCCTAATGAACTCCTTTATAGTAAGGATTTGAGGACAAAATGTGAAGCCACTCCTGGAGTAGTTCCATAAATTAGCATTTCCTGGAGTATGTTCCTCAGAATACAATCCACTAGATGTTTCATGACCAGGTTCATTGGTGAAATATTTGGTTAACATATTCCTCCCTTAGAGATCCCTAATTCATATACATAATTCATAGTACATAATACACATAAACGCAGAGAAGTCCTGAAACCAAGAGACCATTTTATCTAATACAGGGTTTTCCACATTTATTTGCCCACATCAACTTTTTCTCCTCAAAAACATATCACTACTTTTGGAAATAATGTGCTGCAAATAAAGGCTGGCTCAGAGAAAGCAAGCTTTCCTTTCCTTTCCTTGAGGAAACATGAATGGTGGAAGGTTAGGGATGATATTAAACCTCTAGGGGCAGTAATCTCATGGTTTTGCTTGTGTAATCCCACGCTACTCCAGCAAGCCACAGATGTGACTCCTCAGGGAATGATCAAGCTACAGGAAAATCACTAAGGTTTTATTATAGATACAAAGGATGCAAATTATACTTAGAAACACAAAATGTCAGTCTCCTGACTCTGCTAATTGACTCCAACTTTAATGGTGCTAGGCTCATTATTCCCCTTTTAGCAGTGTCCAACATCAGCATTTGGGAGCCTTTGAAACCATGTGTATCTTGAATAGGTTGCAGTTTGATCATTTAAAGCAGAAAGATCAATTGTCCAGGCTCTAGCTATATGGAGCTGGCAAACCAGACTGCAGCATGGCCGATCCTCTTACTTCAGCTGCCTTCCAATTGATACTGATTGCTGCATCTACATCAATTGGTCAGTGATCCACATCAATTAAAGCTGCTCAAAGGCATAGAGAGGAGTTGCTTTATCCAACTTCACTTCAGAAATATAGGAACAGCTGAAGGAAAAAAGCCTTTTGTGTGACTTTCAGTGGAATATGAAGTATGCTGATCTATAATCAATCAATAGGCTATGAAGAGGATTCTAATGAGCCACTTTCTAACTTGCCAGGAGGAGTGGATCTGTGTGCTTGCTTCCCATGCCCCACTCTTTTCTCTTGGGTCACATTATAGTCAGTTTTGGGGACATTTGAAAGGGTATGTCAGTAGCTACATCTCACCATACCTCACTTGACATAAATGAGTTAATTAAGCAATATTTGATTTAAATAAATACTGATTGAGTATACTTACTCTATGGCAGGCACCATGCTATGATACATCAGTGAACAAGATATGCCCTCTGCCCTTAAGATGTGCCCAGGCTGACAGGAAAGGCAGACAAGAAAACAGACAAATATAATACAAAATGATATGAGCTTTGATAAGAGATTTCAGGTATTATGGTCCCCACACTGGTGGTAGCTAGCCTGAGGCAGGGGCAAGAGCTCACTTCATTGCCAACTTTAGCTGGTACTGCTTTGCTCCCTGTCTGGACAGAGGTGGTATGCTGAGAAGTACAGGGAAAGAAAGTTTGTATGTGGCTAGGCCTCTTACCTGTGGCATGGAAATGATTAAAGCTGACTCTCTGGAAAGAGTGATGGTGAGCTCTTGGAGGCATGCTGTTGAGCTCCTTTTCCAGTTTCCTGACCTTAGTAGATAGAGCTCTGTTCTAGTCTGGTGTCTCCTTACATAGTCCCTGGGAATCTGGTGCTGTTTGCTAGTCTTTTCTTGCTAAAGCCACCTCACTTCAAGTAGGTGACTTCCTTTAGTGAGATATAGATCATCCTACATCTGCACCTCAGGAACACTCCCTTACCCTACACACCTTGTCCTAGTGAACTCTGGGAGAGCAGTCCCAAGTATTCCCATGGAACTTTTTCACTGGACAAGAGGTGAAAGAACAGCTACTACTGTCCCTACCCTCTATAGACACATTCCTGGGGTGGGAGTAGGGGAGATTGGACTTGTTTTGATAAAAGACCAGATAGTAAATATTTCAGGTTTTGTGGGTCATATGGTCTCTGTTGTGACTACTCAACTCTGCAGCTGTAGCACAAAAGCAGCTACAGACAATAACTAGATAAGTGATCATAGCTGTGTTCCAATAAAATCTATTTACAAAACCAACAGATAACTCAATTTAAAAAGTAGATAAGGGGTTTGAGTAGATGTATCTCCAAAGACATACAAATAGCTAATAAGCACATCAACATCATGAATCATTAGGGAAATGAAAGCCAAAACCACACTCACTAGATATCACTTCACACTCACTAGAATGGCTGTAATAAAAAAGATGAACAATAACAAGTGTTGACAAAAGAATGTACAGAAATTGGAACTTTGAATCTTGCTGGTAGAAGTGTAAAATTGTGTGGCTCCTTTGAAAAAAGTCTAGCAGTTCCCCAAATATTAGACACAGAGTTACCATATGAACCAGCAACTCTCTTCCAAGGTATCCACTCAAGAGAAATGAAAACATATGTCCATGAAATCATGTCCATACAGCCTCTATGGAAAACATGGAATTTCCTTTGAAAATTTAAAGATAAAATTACCTTATGATTCAGCAATCACACCCCTGGATATATATTCAAGGGAAGTGAAAATGGGATCTTGTAGAGGTTTCTACACTCCCATGTTCATTGCAGTGTTATTAACAATAGCCAAGGTATGGAAACAGCAGGTGAAGTATCCATCAACAGATGGACAAATAAAGAAGATGTTGTATATTTACACAATGGAATATTATTCAGCCATGAGAAAGAAGGATCCTACCATTTGCAACAACATAGACAGAACTTTAGGGTATTAAGCTAAGTGAAATAAACCTAATAGGGAAAAACAAATACTATATGATATGATTCCACAAAGTCTAACAAAGCTGCACTCATAGAAACAAAGAGATGAATGGTGGTTATTAGTGGCTAGTTATCAGAGAAAATAGGTAGATGTTGGTCAAAGGATACAAATTTCCAGTTGTAAGATGAACAAGTTCTGGGGATCTAATGTATAGTGTAGTGATCATAGTTAATAATACTCCGTTATACACTTGAAAATTACTAAGAGAGCAAATCTTAAATGTCCTTAGCATATACACACAAAAAGCAATTTTGTGATATGATGGAGCTATTAATGGTGGTGATCATTTTGCAATACATAAATGTATAAAATGCAATACATTGTACATCTAAAACATACAAAATGTGTTATGTTAATTATACCTCAATAAAACTTAGAGAAAACATATTCATGAAAAACTTGTACACTTGTTCACAGAATCATTATTTATATAAAAAAAAGTGGAGACAACCTAGATGTCCATTAAGTAGTAAGTGGATATCCATTTGGTAAATGGAAAAGATAATGCAGAGGAATATTATTCAGCCATAAAAAGAATGAACTATTGATACATGCTTTAACGTGGGCAAATCTTGAAAATATTATGCTAAGTGAAAGAAGCCAGTCACAAAGATCACTTAATGTATTGTCTCATTTGTATAAAATGTCCAGAATTTAAAAATCCACAGAGACAAAAAGTAGGTCAATGATTCTCTTGGGTTCAGGGCAAATGAGGAGGCAATGGAAAGGGACAGCTATTGGGTAAAGCTTTGTTTTCAGTATAATTAAAATGCTCTAAAATTAGATTATGGTGATGGTTACACAACTCTATAAGTATACTAAAAGCTGTTGAATTATATTTAAACAGGTGACTTTTATGGTATATAGATTATATGACAAAGTTAACAATGACAGGCAGCAAACTGGATCTGGTCTGAGGGCCATATTTTGTCCATCTACAATGTTTTTGCTCTCCCCAGATCCCCTCAAAAGTCCTTTTTCTGTTTCAGTCACTGCTCTCCTCTAGTGTGTGAGCAGTATACTCTTGGCTTAGTCCTTTGGAGGCCTGTCCTTAGGCTATGGAGCTGCTTTGCCCTGGGAAGTTAGAGTTTTCATCCCAGGAGAGTTAACCAGTGACTGTCAAGTTGGGGATTATGAAAAGCCAGCTCTCTTGCTTTCAGCTCTCAGGATGGGATAGTCTGGAACACAAATTATACTCCTGAGTTCCCCTGGGGGATCACCTGAAGCTACCCTTCACAGGATCTTTTTAAAATTACAGATCTTCTTAGTGTCCTCCCCTCTCTATTCCAACTCCCTCACTCTCTTTCTAAGTAATTTTCTGAATAATTGCTTGCATATAAATGAGAATTTTGACAGGTGGTCAAGGAAGCTCTCTCTAAAGAGGTGAATTTAAGCTACCATCTGAAGGATGAAGAGGAGCCAGTTACCTGAAAAGAGAGTGAGCAAAACAAATCCTTGTTGCATTTATGTCTTAAGTGATCTTTTCCAAGATACTCATCACATATTATGAATTCAAACTTAAGACCGATAAATCCAGGTATGTGCCAGGCAGCTCTATCTATATATCTAAAATTGTCCCATACCAGGCTTACTAACTACAATCCACCAATCCCATCCTACACTCTGGAGCCCCTACCAAAGTTTTCCTTTTGCTATATCTCAACTACAGACAGTGGGATGACCATCTCCCATCATGTTAAAGTCAGAAATCTAGGAGGTTTCTACTGCTCCTCACCACCTCTAGCTGTTCTTCTTCCCCACTAACTATGTTCAAACATTTTTGAGCTTTTTCAACTGTATCTCCCCAATATTTCAATAGTCTTTCTATTTCCATCCATTTTGGTTGCTACTGCCATATTTTGGGCCTTGATCATATGTAAAAGCCTCCTGATTTTCCAGAGTAGGTTCTTGCCCCTCTCTATTCTATCCTCTTCAGGGACAGGGAAAGCTACACAAATGCAGATCTGTATGTGTCATTGCATTACTCATGACTTTCTGAGGAAGTTTTAAGAGCTATAGGATTAATGTCCAACTATAGTGTAACAAATGCTCGTTCTTGCTTTTGCTCTTATTTTCCTGTTGGCCTCAATTCACCACCTCTTATACTCCAGTGACACAAAATGAGGCAAAGTGCACCACATACATCATTGTTTCATAGCTTTTTGCTTTTTCTGCCCCAAATACTTTTTTCTCCTCTTCTCAATCAGTAATACTTGTAATCAGTTCTGCCATTATATGACATATGTGTTCCTAAAAAACACTTCTCTGCAAAACTGCATAACAAAAATCACCCAAAATGGGAATCCCTGGGTGGCTCAGTGGTTTAGTACCTGCCTTTGGTCCAGGGCATGATCCTGGAGTCCTGGGATTGAGTCCCACATCAGGCTCCCTGCATAGAGCCTGCTTCTCTCTCTGCCTGTGTCTCTGCCTCTCTCTCTCCTCTGTGTCTTTCATGAATAAATAAATAAAATATTCTTAAAAATCACCCAAAATGGGGCTAGGAGCACAGCACTCAAAAATTTTCCAGGTGACATAATGATAAGAGAGGATCCTAATAAGAACAGTAACATAGCTTTCTATATGTTCGGGTTAAGAAAAACACAAATACTACAATAAATACGGCACTACACTTGGAAAGGACTTGAAACTTGCTTGCAGAAATGGGCAAAAGAACTGTAGCCTATAAGTTATCCTGAAGTAACAGAAGGGGGGTTATATGAAATTGGATGGACAGCTGTAATAGCGCATATGAATGGGTGTGGCTTTAATATCCACAGTAAACTGAGGAAGCTGTTAGATGTTTGCGGTGTGTTGATGTGTTCATTTTGTTATTTTCATGCAGCTCATTTCAGCAGAGTACATTTTTCTGTGTTTCCTCATTGGTTTGCATGTATAAACAAAGACTAAATTTGTGTCATACACAAATTATCCTTTTTTTTTTTTTTACAAATTATCCTTTAATATATCAATCACAATGGAGCAAATTCATATCCTCAAAACAAGCTTTATAGCACTACTAACTATACTTATCTTTCAAAAGATAGAAGAGTGGCAGGAAATATAAGCCTGGAACTTCTTGGAGTTCCAGAGAATAAGAAAGTGCTCAAAACAAGAAAAATAGAAACAAAACAAATGCATGATGATAAGATTATGCCAAAGGTACATAAGAGAGCCAATTGAAAGAGTTCTCAGTGACCAAAGTTGAAATAATTTGAACAACAAAATAAGGTAATACTGAGTTAAAAGAGAGTATAAGATTATAAGATATAAGATATAAGTATACACATAAATATTAATGATATGTCTACTTTGTGTAACTCACATCTTCCCTTGAGATATTAGAATGCCAAAGATATATGATATATACAAGATATATGATATATATGTTATATACAACTGACTTCTCTTTTAGACATTTTTTTTTCTTTTAGACATTTCGAAGTCCTTCCTTTTGCTGGGACCTACGAGAGAAGAGAAAGTAAGCAAGTGAGCCATATTTCCCCATCCAAAAACGCTCTGTCTTTTTTTTTCTCCCCCACTGAGCAATAGATTTCTGATTTTGACACTTTCATCTGCATTTGCCTCTGTCTTTTATAACAGCGCGTCATTCCTGAAAATCAAAGTGGTTCTAAATAATCCATATGCCCAACATCTAAGTACTTCTTCCTTGAACTGATGTTTTCCACTTCTAAGGTCTCTTAGGTGACCCTCAGGCAGGGAACCCTGGGATGGTGCTGTTTGCAAGTGATCACTTTAGCTCCTCGTTGGCCAATAAGACTTGACTTCTGGCTCATCTGTGTTACTTATCCTTAATACAAACTTCCCTCAGGACCTAATGAGTTGACCAGACTACCTGACTGATGGGGGATCAGTGCTGGTTCAAACAGTGGCACTCACTTTCTCTTCAAAAGCAGTTAATTTCAGGAAGAAAATATTGGCAACAGGACACTTTTTATTTCAGATCAGCTGCCCCAAACAGGAAACCATATTAAGACAGGTAGCTGGAAAGAAATTGTGGTTCCTTTCTCATTTTACTGAAGAGACAGAAACTTCATGGTGAAGATATTATTTGCAAAAAAAAGCAATTAATTTTACAGTGAGTTTATGTCTTTGGTAGATTTCATGTTCAGCAGAAATATCAGGTCATAATGATGTTTTCCCATAAGTATGCTAAATAAATAATCTCCAAATGACCTCAAAGTTTGACATGCCCTAGAGGATTCAGGCATAAGATGAGAAGTTGGACTCAGCAGTCTTTAAAATAAGTCTCTTCCAACAAGAGAAGACCTGATCTCAAGATTCTATATAGTCTACAGTCAGATATCATATAGTATATTTGAATCAAAATTTGAAGCAAGGTAAAAAAAAAAAGGTAATGTTTGAAACTGAAACTAGTGAAAATAGAGCACATAGATAAGAATATCAGCAGAGGTCATCTTCATTGGAAAATTGTTTATATATGTGCTCCTAATGGAACTGGAAACCAACATGTATCTAAATCGTTACCCTGAAACTTACAAAGGAACTGCACATAGGAGATTGCATGCATGCTCTGGTCAATAGGTAGGTGTGTTCTTAGGTAGACTAAACTTTGGATGAAATATAACAGCTTTAATTTAATACACATTATTGGTATTGGAAAAGGTGCTCTAGGGCAAAGAAGATATAAAATGCCTCAATGCCATCCTTGCCATTTCCATAACATAGACACAAGCTTCCAATTAATTATTCTATTAATAGGATACCATAATACAGAAAACAGGGACACTGTGGGGAACTGACATAAGAGCTCTGGTCACTGGAAAGAGGTTTCACATTGTAAGCCGTCTGGCATTTTAGTTTACAAATCAGCCACTTATGAATTTGGCTGAATGAGTCAGACCCTGAACATATGCTCATTTCTAATGGAACAAATTAAAACAAGTTTTTATATCTGAAAACCTGAGGTGAGACCCATGGTGACCCTGTGAAAAGTATAGGCACATCTGAAACTCATCCTTAGTATCACTGTGGTACAGTATTAGCTTCATCTTCAATACTATCACTAGCCCAAAATACCCTCTCTCTCAGGTATGTCTATATTTGACCTTGGAACATATTACCATTCTGGGGAGTACACTTTTCATCATGGTTTATCTATACAGTGAAATTATTTTCCCATAATGACTATTACTTCATTATTAATCAAGAGAGAATGAGAAAACCATACGGGAAATAGTGGGACCAAGAGACAGGGGATTGGGATAAAAATTCATCCCAGTTAATCTACAAACCTAGTAACAATCACAAAGAAGGACAGTGGGGTGTTGCAACTTTTCAAAATAAAAAAAAAATTGGAAAAAAAAATTTAAAAAAGGACAGTGGGTACCTCTATCTATTGTCTAATTTTACATGAGTGTACCTGATTTTAAGACATTTCTTTTAGACTTCACAGACTTAAAATTATAGTTCAGAGAATCTACTAGATCAATAACTAAAGCAAAAGATTCAGGAGGCAGATATTATTTGGATAAAGGGATATATGCTTCCTGTCTTTCAGATCAGAGCCCACATTTCTGAGTTTCTAACCTCATGACAGTATTCAACATACTACAGAAGAAAAGAATAAATCCTAAACCTGTGTGACATCACTCTTTCTAGATGCTCTCTTTATCTTTCTGTGCCTACATTATTTATCAAGGAAGAGGCTCTCTGAGAATTCAATGCAAGTTTTTTTTTTTTTTTTTTTTTTTTTTTTTTTTTTTTTTTTGTGATGACCTGGACACTGGTTCAGGAAAGAAAAATAATTTCCTTGTTGATTTAATCAGGGATGGATGAGTTGCTTTGAAATATGTTTGTCTCTGACTGCCAGTCATTATCTTCAAAATCTTCACCATCAGTAAGAATTATAACCTCTGAAATGTTTTTCCCTAATGAAAAAGCATTTTCATTTTGATAATGTAACATAAGATTAGAAAGATCTTTAATAGACTTACTTTCTGGAGTTTTATAATGGTTTTGAAATTCTTTTCAGAATTTTATTCATCAAAATAAAAGCTGGGTTGATCTTTCCCATGTGGTTAATCCAGTCACCAAGGGCTTCCCTTTGTTGTTCTTTGGGGCAGACGCCCTTGGGCTGCTGCCCTGAAAATGGCCTACAAGTTTATACTGCAGATTGCAGTCAGTTATCATAGTAGCTTTCAATCCCTAAGTATTTATTATGCTACAGGTGTTCTGTATATATTTCATATTAATTATGTACCCCGACCATCACTACAGCCCGATGAACAATTATCCCCCTTTTGCCAGGAAAGGAAATTGAGTCTCAGATAAATTCAGTGGTTTTCTGAGGCCTCATAACTAACTAATGATAGGGCCAGCATTTGAACTGAGGTAATTAGAATCCAAAACATGTACTTTGTAGGCCAATGTGCTGTACCTACTTCTAGTATACAATGTGACAGGAATATTTAGAGACCTAGAAAACTTGTTTTGTCTAACATCTTCATTTCTTCTCTTTCTCTGCCCACTTTCTTCCTGAAACTGACCAAATCAGGAGGATATATTTTATAAAATTTGGACCTTTCCTAAAAATAAAGCATACTTGGCAAAGACAGATACCTTAAAAGCAGGGGCTAATAATTATGTGATTTACCATATTTCATCAATGTAAGAAGCATAGGTTGTAGGTGGCACCGTTATTTTTTATACTTTGGGCAAGAAAAGGGCTACCTATTAAGTTGACACTATGTTTTCATATCATTTAGAATTTTTATTTTAAATAAAGCTTATTCAGCCTCCATGAAACATTTCTTATAGCTTATCATCCATATATATATATATATATATATATATATATATATATATATATATTCAACAGCTGAGCCACCCAGGCATTCTAGATATGATATTTCTAAAACTTCCTTACTTTTATAGTCTCACTCTTCTGAATTTCTTTTTACTTAGCTATGACTATGCTTTTCCATATAATATCATCTTTTATGCTATCTAGTGCATAGCATTTTTTAGAAATCCACAAATAAACTAAAAGCCATTTGTTCTAGGCTCCTAGGTTTTCTTTGCAATTATGTAGAGCTTCCCTAGCTTTGGGAATGATGCTAAACATGTCTAATTATCCTCTTTCCCAGCACACAAACATTTGGTTTTTAGAGATTAGAAGGGTGCTTCATTATTATCCCCTTGACTTTCTTCCAAGCCCTGATAACTATTCTGTAGGTTTTGATATTAATGCTTTTATGTTCTTTCAAGCATACAAGCCAGTGGTTCTAAAACCCGTGTGAGTATTAGAATCACCTGGAGGCTTGTTAAAACACAGTTTGCTGAATCAGATTTGCTGCTTCAGTTAAGTCTGTGGTAGGGCCTGTGAATTTGCATTTCTAACATATACCCAGATGATGTCCCATGCTGTTGGGTGGGGGGCCAGACACACAATTTGAACCATTGGTATAACAAATCTCAACCACTGCCATACTGACAGCCATTGTAAGACTTCACTTTAAAAATCAGTTCGATTTCAGAAATATTAAATTTTGGAAAAAAATACATGTCTTTGAATTGAATAAATATGGTAAATCCCATTTTCCTGTTACTTAAGCTATAATATTAAGTTCGTTCTAATTGATTAACATTGGATTTATATTTAATCTATTCATACACTTATTCATGACGTTCTCTGCTTGTTCCAAAGATTAATTGAAATGGTTTCTATAATTTTAGCTAAGGTTTCTTTCCTCCTAATGTTTTAGGCGTGGAATGATCTGTAAAATATATATGTATATATTTACATACAATATAAAATGTATATGTATACATATACATGTTTACATATGTACACATGTTCATATACAATTATATGCATATACATAGAGCAGCTCAGTCTATATGCCAAACCTGACAGGCTAACAAAAGCTATCTCTGATAGGGAATTCACTGCTTCATGATGGAGCCCTCTTCATTTCTTATTACTAGAAAGTACTTCTTTATATATATATATATATATATATATATATATATATATATATGTGTGTGTATATATATATATATATATACACACATATACATATATGAGCTAAAGGGCCAAGTAATCAGCCAACACTATGAAATGATTTAATAGAAAACCCCATGAGAGACATGACTATACCTGGATAACATATACTTCTCTCATTTTGAAAAATCACATGAGAAATATTTCCATCCAGTCCTAGCATTGGGAACATTAGTGTTTGTCTTAAATATCTCTTTTGTTTATTTTTATTTTTATATGTAATTTGTAACTTATCATGTTTCCCTTTTTTTCTTTTGTTCCCTGGTAGCTTAAAATCAAGTGTTTTTGTTGTTGTTGTTGTTGTTGTTGTTTGCCAGCTTTTAGCAAATAGCAGACCGTGCTCTCCCTTTGTCCTGGGACCTTTATGACCTCTCAGATCTCAACTCTTTACCTTCAGACCAGTCTGCATGCTACTGCATAGGTGTCAGTTCCTTGAGTGAGGCTGAGGCTTTCTCACTGGGACTCACTCAGTCAATAGGGTCCTAGAAGAAAGACTAAAGTGACTGTATCCATCTGAGCCTAAGACTTTCTTAGACTGCAATCTCTGCAAGCTGCATATAATCCTGGGATGGCTGAGTGTCCACTGTCCACCAGAGATGTGGTGGGTGCATTCCACTGGCAGCCTTGAGCTACTTACACCCACCATATTCCACCTTCCTCAATGCCAGATCACCACCCTGGACACAGGTCCTTCCTCTGGCCACCCATCTTCTTTAGCCCCTTCTGTGTTTCTTCCCCATCCAGTCTTCCTCTTTCCCAATCTTTCCACTCTGGTCCCAGAAACCTTGTTCTTTGATTAACAAGCTCCTTTGACTTCTTCATCAATCATTTTCTTCACCTCCTTTCCCATCAGAACCCTGGTTTCTTCTTAAAGAAGAGGCAGCTGTTTCTCTCACTCTAAGTGTCTCAGAATTAGGAGGTAAGGCCAGCAATCTCATGATAAATACCCCTATTCACTGATATATGTGTGTCCTTTGGCTTAAGCCCTCTCTCTGTCTCCCCATGACTTTTACCTTCTGATATTCCACTTACTCCTCATTTACTAAAAACAAGGGCTCTTAACTTATAAATTTTCTCCCCTTCCCTTCCTGCTGTTGTTCTGGATGATTTCAATTTGTTATTGATGTTGTACCAACAAATTTGCTACTTAATTCTTTGGACAAGATGAAATAACAGAGGGAGGATTTACCCTTCTACCTGAAAAAATTAAAAAACGGTGGTTTTCAAGACATTAGGTATTTGGCAGTAAAGGACAGAGATCCCTGAGGAATGGGAAGAAATGAGTTGAAGTTTATGATTTCCCAGGTAGCTTCCTGGAGAGAGCTCCCAGATTGTGGTACAGAGTGAGAGGACCCAGGTCGACCCCAGCAGTCTGGGGGTTAAGAAGATGGAGCTGGGAACCCAGGTAGGTCAAGGTGGCTAGAGATTCATATGACAGGATAACAAAGAGGAGAGAGTTTTACACCGAAAGAGTTCTGGAGCTCTAAAGAGAGTCTCCTTCAAAGCTTTAGCTGAGTACTAACTAGCGTGTGCACATTAAAAAACCATCTGAGGCTTGGAAAAGATATGACTGAAAGGATTAGAGGAAATAATCTTCAGACTGCACATGGGTAGCAATGATTCCTGATCCCATTCCCCACAAGCTAGAGAAGAGATGGGGTGACTAGGTGACGGGCACTGAGGGGGACCCTTGATGGGATGAGCACTGGGTGTTATACTATATATTGGCAAATCGAACTCCAATAAAAAATATACAAAAATAAATAAAATAAAATAAAATAAAAAATAAAAATTAAAAAACAAGCTAGAGAAGAAAATTTCACAACTCATGGGGCATTCATAAGAGTACTCAGAAGGAAAAAAAAAGTCTTAGACTAAAGATTTAGACTTCGACTCTGGTCCTCTCTAACAAAGTTTAAAAGCAAGATCCAAAGGGATCAAAATGCTTATAAGAAATTGCACTGTATCCCAGAACAAATTTCAAATACATTTAGAATACAAAAAACCTAGTACTTAAAAATGCAAAATTCACAATGTTGGCATTCTAATCCAACATTACCATGTATGCAAAGAAAAAGGAAAATATTACCCATGATGAGGAGTGAAATCAATCAAATTCAACCATTCCAGAAATAACTCAGATAATAAAATTATATTCAAAGACATTAAAATAGTTAATATAACTGTATTTCAATATGGCCAAGTAGCCAGAGAAAGGGTTGAACATGTTAAGTAGAGACATTAAATATATTTTTAAAAACCCATATTGAATGTTGAAAGATAAAAACCACAATGCCTGATACAAAAAAAATGTACTGCAGGAAATTAACATGCAGATTAGGTGTAACAGAAGGGAGAATTTATGAACTTTAAAATATAGCAATTGAAACTGTGCAAAATGAAATATAGAAAAAAGTTCAACACAACTTTTACTAGGAACACCAACTAATAGTAATAAAATAATATCGACACTTCCTTTCTATAGAACATTAGACTTTTGAATGCATTGTCACATACATTTTTAATCCTCAAAAATGTTCTTATCCACATTTCATAGATGAAGCAACAGAAGCTCAGAATCTTTGAATCATATTCAATATTAACATAGTAGTAACACATCAGGGCTTTCCATTATTTTATTTCCCAGACCAATGCTCTTGCCTGCACTCCAAGCCATACCATAACAAGAGATTGTATTTTACGTTTAAAGTGCCAGTGACTCAGTCCTTAAGTGGAGGAAATTATAGAAGCAATCAGAAATTGTCCCGCACAAAGCTGCACACACATCCACTGTAATGAATGGAGGTGATGAGCCTTTCTCCAATGGACTGGCCATTCAGATTAATGTTATGAAAGTGTTAATGCAGCACCAGGAACGCTGTTTCACACACAATGAAACCAGAATGTTAGTTATGCCTATCACAAAAATATTTAGAAAAAAAACCCCAATAGTGGCCATCTTTGCTTCTTGGTCATTTTTTTCTCATTTTCTTTGTTAAGGAAAAAAAAATCAACAGGGTCTATTTCATTTGTCCATTTGTTTGAGAGAGAAGTTGCTTTATTTTCAAAGTTACAGTCAATAATCTTGAAAATAGAAACAATACTTGTAACTGACCAACAAGTTTTTTATAGAGGTAAAGAAATCCAAAGAATGCATTCCAAATTTAGTTCCAAAGCAGGAAGTGGTGTTTGTCCCTTTATTTGAGAGCCCTGGGCTGTCCCACTACCCAAGATGCATTATGAAGCTGGAATGAGGACTGTCTGTACTTAATTGAGGAAGAAATAGTAACCTACAGTTTGATCTGCTATAGGTGACATTTGCCCTGTTCACTAGGGAACAGCTCTTTAAAGGGTTTTGAGAAATAGCCGCCAACAGCCTTAATTTAATAGCTGTGCTGAACTACTGGGGAACATCCAGATGCAGAGCCATCTGTGGGAAATGAAATCCAGCCAAAGGAGGAAGCTAATGGTTACCCTGTGGGCCTAGGATTCTTGGCTTGAAGAACTCAGTGTGTCTGTCCTTTGTTTAAGGGGGTTACCAGCCTAATTACTCAGAAGCGAGTCAGCAGATGTTTTCCCAGTTGAAGTACCTTATACTATATTGTTTCCTTCAAACTGTGGTTATTTGTCATATTATAGAAAAAAGCGAAGGGCAGGAGTGTTTGTGAGTATAAACTTATAACACCTCATGTAGCACTACAGTTTGATAATGAGATGAACTGAACTTTATTTCAATATTGTGACTCTCTCTTTCTTTCTTTGTTCTTTCTCACTCCATGGAGAAGGTGATACAGGTCTTTAGATACAAGTCTCTATGCAGACTTGTATTATTTTGTCAGAGAAAAGTGTGGTTTTTTTCTGTATCCACACAGAGGAATTAAAATTCCCACCCCATATGGGAAGGAAATTTTCAGAGATACTTCCACATTTGCCAGCTTGGATTGGATTTACCCATACTTGCTTAACAGACTCTAAACCATAGAATGATTAGTCCAATCCATATTACTTTCTGCAAACAAGTTGTCAGGGCATGGATTGGGAAGAGTGGGAGGAATATAAGAGCAAAATAAATGTAACCAAGATATGAGAGGCAAATGCCGAGACCCAGAGACCTGGATATCTGAGTTCCAGTCCCAGCGGTCACTAATTTCTAGGCAATTCACCTCACCTCTTTAGGCTTCAGTTTCTACATTTGCTAAATGAAGGCTTGGACCAGATGAGCAATTGGGCCTATTGGATTTGACATTGTACATTTTGTGGGATATGGGCAATCTTGTAAAAGCAGATAATAATTACGAATAAGCATTCCCTCAAATACAACAGTCCATTTTCATGAGTTAAATTGGGAAAGCAAGTAACAAACCCTAGAGGGGTGGCAGAGCCAGGGGAGGTGACCATCTCAGCAGACAGGCAGCTATACCCAAGGGAATCATCACTACCTTCAGACAAGCAGTGGAACTCTGAGGAGGAAATCTAATCAAACGAGGCAGCTCAGGCTGTTTGTGAGCAAGTCAGGGCCAAGGAGTTGAAAGGTCTATACAAGACACACCACACCACACACACACACACACACACACACACACACACACACACACAGAATGGGATTTTAGGCAGGCTCCTTTTTATGTGGCTCAAGCTTGGAAATCAAACTTATTGTTCTCCACATTTTTTTTCCTCTCCCTCAATAATTTACTAGGAAAGCAATTGGCTAGTCTATACTGTTTATTTCTTTCCTTCCAGTACCCACATCTCAGTTTTAGTTTGAGATTATTGAATGGCAGCTATGACTGGTAAGGAATGACACGAGTTTCTAATTAGCATAGATAACCACACTGATGGATTAGAAAGGGAAAGTTCAGAAAAATGACTGCACAGTAAGGTCTCCTATCCAACCCACTTCTCTTGGATGGAATGGCTCACTGGAGAATGATTTTCATCTGCTCTCATCAAACTCCCATGTGCCGTGTTTGTCCCAATCTCTTTTTCCACTATTTTGATAATCCTATCCACAATGTTTTTCTTGAAAATTTCTTCTCCTGCATCTACCTGTTCAGATCCAGGAATATTTCTTTAATTTTTCTTTTTCTTTTGGAAACAGCAACAGCAGTTATAACATCATTTTTTGGGAGCTTCATGTACAAGTGGTTGGGCATGTTGGTAGAAATCAAGTTAAATCATAGTTAAATGCTTACTTCTATCTGATTTATGTAGTGAGGTGAGTCGTCATGCTTCCTGCAATCCCCCTTCAGGAACTCCCTTTTCTTTTCCTGTCCTTTCTGTTGTCCCCCACCTCTCAACATTAATCCTTTGTTTCTTGAACAGGTACTGCACAAAAATGGGTACTTGGGTGTCTAATTTACAAATGCAAATGGGTCAACTTCATTATTTATAAGGGAAATATAACTAAAATAATAATGTGATAGCTATATTGCCCATTAGAATGGCTAAAATTAAAAGAATTGACAATAAAAAAGTGTTAGTAAGCTAGCAATATGGTGGAGAACAATAGAACTCTCATACGCTGTTAGAAGGGGTAGAAAGTGTAAAAATTACTTTGAAAAGCTGTTTAATGGGATGCCTGGGTGGTTCAGTGGTTGAGCATCTGCCTTTGGCCCAGAGTATGATCCCGGGATCTGGGATCGAGTCCCACATCAGGCTCCTTGCAGGAAGCCTGCTCCTCCTTCAGCCTATGTCTCTGCCTCTCTCTCTTGCTGTGTCTTTCATGAATAAATAAATAAATATATTTTTTTAAAAAAAGAGAAGCTGTTTGATAGTATCCACTTATACACATACATATATATGTATATACACATATATATGTATATATGCACATACACACAAGACCTACCTACTGCTACATATAACAACATGAATGAATCTCACAGACATAAATGAAAGAAGCCAGGTATAAAAGAGTATATGCTCTTAATTTATTCATATGAATTAAAGACAAAACTAATCTATAGTGATAAAAATCAGAATCATGGTTATGTTTTGGCAAGGAGGCATGGTATTGACTGTGAAGAAACACAAGGGAGTCTTCTACAATGTTGGAAATATTATCTGTCTTGACCTAGGTCATAGCTACATGTGTACTCTTATGCCTACGTCCATCCAGTAGCACACTTAAAGATAGTACATTCTGCCCTTTATTGTGCTATCAACAATGAACAAAGGCAAAAATAGTTTGCCCCAGGCAGTGAATGCAGCAGAGCCTTGTTATTTTACTTGTCATGTATCACATGCTAAGTCAAATGTTTTCTTAATGGCCAATGTTTTAAATGTATTGGATATTGCCTTCTAATGATTGTGCTTCCTTGTGGATCATATTTGGAAGATCTTGGGACACTGAAAGAAAATCTAGGAGTACCTGCTATACAATTGAGAAGTGCTTTTAGTTTGAGTACTCATTTAGATAACTGACAGAATATTTTCAAATAGTTCAACAGTAGGCTGACACTTATGCCATAATTGTGAGCAGACTAGTTTCACTTATAATTAAAGAAAAATTAATAAAAGGAAAAGCATTAGATAGTGAACATCATTCAATCAAATTAAATATTTACTCTTATAGTAGACAGTGTTACAGGAGCTGAGGTGATTCAAAGATGAACAGGACATGGTCCTGTTCTCTAGATGCTTACATTTGCTGTTTGTGGGAAGCAGTTATATGTGGAGATTAGTATCATTGAAGGAAGAAAGGTAAGAGCTAGGAGAGAGGCATAAAATATAGGGTCATAACTGAGAAAATGGGAGGAGGCTTCCTGAATCAAATCATTCTACCTGAGCCTTGAAGGATGGGAAGAGATTTCACTGACATAGGTCGGAAAATGGAAGGAGAAGGGAACATATTGTTATTGAAGGAAAAAGAGCCAAGTTTGATATGACAACCCTTTAGCTACTCTCAGTTTGAAGGTCCTTATCTCATATAATGGCTCACTTTTGCTGACAAGTGATCTAGTCTGAACCTGGTGGCTGCCTTCCCACTAGAAGCATCTGACTTCACTGCTTTTGCTCCAGATGTTGATATATGAGAGTTTGTGACATGGGCAGTGATGGGTTCTCTCTTATGTCACTTCAAGACCTACAACAGATTAGTGAAAAGGAGACCTTTGAACATGGACCCCTGGCACCTCTGCAGCACTTACGAGCCCCCATTCTTCTGACTTGGAGATAACTTACCAAAAGGCCAAGCATGGGGTTAATTTATTGCCAAAGATGGGTTTTAAAGCAAGAGCAAAAACAGACTTTAGCATTTGTTTTTTCTAATTTACTATGAGGTTGAAGTCCATCTCTTGCAATAAGAAATCACTCTTATGGACAATTGGGGTGAGAATCTCATCCTGTGTCATATTTTATGAGCTCAAAAGCATGAGGATAAGAGTAAGTCTTTCAACTTATCCTATTTGACTAGAAAGATATTCGATTTTTTGTTAATCTCATAGCAAAGATTTTATGTTTCCTATTTTCCCTTTTTCAAAGAAAGATCACAAAATTTCACATATAAAAAGGCTCCTTTGAGTTATATAGGGTTACTGCTTAATTTATCCTCCAGACAATGGTATTTTCGATAGAGTATTGGGTACTCAATTTGGATGAAATGTCAAGAGATAGACAAAATGTAGGACTGTCATAGACAAGTCAGGATATATGGTCTCTTATTATAGAGAGAAAAATGTAAGGAAACAGTAAATTTTCAAACGGTGCCTTAAAATAATCATCAGGTTTGGAAATCACCATTGAAAACCACTACTACTATTAAACAAGGTAGTTCCCCACAGTATTTGAAGAGAAAGGAGCAAGTTTCATCTCTCACATTATATTTCATTGGAGAGTTAGAATCTCATTTCCTATCCTTGGCATATTTTAGTATCTTTGTGACAGTGAAATATAGGGGAGCTCTGAAATAAAGATTTCTGGTGCCTTTTTTTTTTTTTTGCTCCCTGAAAGAGAGCTCCTATCAATCAGCATGCTTCCCATCACCGTAAGGTCTGGGGGAGAGGTGAACAATGCAAGGCATCATACGCCAGGGTTTTTCTAATACAAAATTCATTGTTTAGATATTTGGAATGATGAATGTTTGATTAAGTTTAATGTTCCTATTATAACTATGTATTCTGTGCTTTAGTTTATATTCATCGTATTTTTTTTAAAAAATTACTTTAAGTGTCACCAGCTGATAACACAAACTAGCTAACACAGACACTCACACTTATGTTATTGGTTGTGGGAAGCAAGTAGATCGCTATAGATTACTCCATATGTACAGTGATATGGGCCTGAGCCCAAATTTATTGATCATTTGACCTCCATGAGCCCACAGACTTGCATTTTGAGTCTCCAGGAATTAGTGTCAGTTTAGAGCTATTGTCCAGTACTCCCCTTCCTCAATGCTCAGTCACTCTGGTAAATGTCTACAGCCCCATTGGAGAAGACCAAAGGGGAAGATACACATTATAAATTGTTGGTGGTGTACTAGGGTCCTTTCTCCAAGGGAATCCAGCCTCCTCATTCAAAGGCTTTGGGTTTGTACACTGCCCCAGCCCTGGGAATTTGTCACTTTTTATCGTGGTAATTCAAGTCAGACAACCATATTACCAGACTTCGAGGGTTCCCAATTATATCAACCAAATAAGGCTTTAGTTCTATGCCTATCTATTTCAATTCTAGCTAACCAATGCTGATCTCTGTGGATCAAACTATTTTGGTTTTTGCTTTGACTCTGCAGCCATTTATAATAACCATGTTCACATGGCTTTTGGTGATTAAATGCACCATTTGGCCTTTGCCACCCATAAATTCCTCATCCCTGTTGAATTTAGGGTTCCCCATTTGATGGTAGCATTTCTCACTATCATTTCTGACCTACAGAGAACAGAACCACAGAATTCTTAAAAAATGATGGGGCACCTTTCATAAATGTAGTTCTCAGAGCTTTGATCAAGGAAGTATACTCTAGAACTTCTCAGAAGAAGTGAGAGGGTAAATGACATTTTTATATTGTCATTCCATCCTCTCTAAAGTTTCACATACCTTTTAAAATCAATGTCCCAAAACTACACTGTAAGAAACTAAATAAAGAAGAGCAAAGTAGATCAAGGTAAATCAAGGGAAGGCTATAAAATAAATAGTAAATATTTAGATGAAATAATATTAATAAAAAGATAATAAGTAAATAAATAATGAATGATGTTGGAAAGACAAACAATCGAGAAAATTAACAAGTGAGTACTATGCGGCTGTAAAATTGAATACAGACTATCATATGCTACAGTGAAATAATCTTTACAATATATTGTAGTTGAAATAAATCAAGGTTAAAAAATTTGTGTATAGTATGCTTTTATTTATTGAAGAAAGAGAGGCTTATAAAAATATCCATGTATTCTATTCTGTTTTATAAAACAGTAGTAGAAAAAAAAACATTAAAATTGGGAAATGACATAATAAGGTGGAACAGACAGGAATAGAAAGTAGAAATATACTTTCAAAATATATTTTGAAATATATTTTGCTTTAGGAATTTGGCTTTAGAATCTTGAAAATAGTTTACATAATTATAAAATATAGTTAGGTTAAAAGAATTTTTAAAAAAATCAAACTACTTTGAGTAATCATATTTTTATTAATAGTGTTGATACTTTTATTATCTTATTGGTGTATATGATACATGTATTGTGGGATAAATCAAATGAGTAATTATCTTTGTATCATTAAGAACTATGATTTTTGCTATGTGAAAAGGATATAGAGATCCAAGATCAATAAAGCTGAGTAAAAACACCACATTCCTGAATTTCAATTGGAAGTACCAGTTTGAATTTATTGTGTATTTTGGCTTTATTAAAAAATAAAGTTTTTAAAGACTTCCATTAATTAAGGAATCACTTTTCATGGACTAACTTCTTATTAATAACAACCTGGAAATTTGGACAAAATACCAAAAGTATCAATTTTAAGACATTAGAGAGCTTTCAAGGCTGCCAGCATTTAAGGAGAAAAAATCCCAGAGATTAGAAAAGCCCATGAAGTGAGATATTCTACAGTATTTTTACCTTTGAGGAGCTTAATAATTTATAAAGAGTTTGGACTGAGAGCAAAGCAGAGCAAAAAGTGGCAGCTCTAGCTCAGTGGCTAGAAAGCTGAGATACAGTTGTGTTAGTGTCATGGTTCTAAGGAAAATTGGAGTTCAGGATGAGCCATGGAGGAGGAGTACTATTAATTGCAGACTTCTTTTTTTTTTCTAAGATTTTATTTATTCATGACAAATGCAGAGGGAGAGAGAGAGAAAGAGAGAGAGAAGCAGGCACCATGCAGGGAGCCTGATGTGGGACTTGATCCCAGGACTCCAGGATTATGCCCTGGGCTGAAGGCAGGCACTAAACTGCTGAGCCACCCAGGGATCCCCCTAATCGCAGACTTCTATTTAGGAATCTCTAGTGAGCTACCCCCAGGAGTAAGGGTAAACCAGAAATAGACTAACACACAGAAAAGAGTAAAATCAAATTTCAAAGAAGCTTATTCCCAAAGACCAAAGTGATTTACTCTTTTTTTTTTTTTAAAGATTTTGTTTATTTGTTTGTTTATTTATTTATTGCACAAGCTAGGGGAGGAGGGCAGAGAAAGAGGGAGAGAGAATTCCAAGCAGATTCCACAGAGAGTACAGAGCCTGATGTGGAGCTTGATCTCATGACCCTGAGATCATGACATAAGCTAAAACCAAGAGTGGGACATCCAACTGACTCAGGCACCCCTAAGGTGATTTGTTCTTATTTTATTACCTGAACAAAACCAAAAATTGTTTGTGGAAAAAGATAACATCAACCAGAACCTTTAATTATCTCTTAATTTTTTAAAAAATCAGCAATGTCTGGTATTCAATGAAAAATTGACAAGCATAGCACAATACAGAATCAAATAACTGAAACCTAACGTAAAAAACTAGATAATAGGATTAAACCCAAGGTGATAAAAATATTAGAGAAATCAGACATGTCTGTAAAATTGTAATTAATTAGTCAAAAAATGACAAAATAGAGAAAATCCCTAGAGAACTTGAATCTATATTAAGAAAAAAAGTCAAATACTGACTGCTAAGTCAGAAGAGCATGAGACTCTTAATCTCAGGATCATGAGTTTGAGTCCCAGGTTGGATATAGAGAATAAATAAATAAATAAATAAATAAATAAATAAATTTTTTTAAAAATGATAAAACTTGCTAATTACACCACATATAAAATAAGTCAAATAAAAAATCCCAGTGCTACACATATATAAAAAATGAAATTAAGGACCCAATAGACTGGTTTAAAGGAGACTAGTTACACACAAAGGCAGATTAATGAAATTAGAAAGTAGGTCAATAGAAAATGTGTAGACCAAAGCACAGAGAGAAAAAAAAGTAAAGAAATGAAAAAAGTGTAATAAACATATAAGATGTATGTCTAACCAATGTATAATTGGAGTTGCAGAATGAAAGAAAGGAGAGTGCAGAAATAATATTGATAGGGATACTAGCTATAAATTTTCCCAAATCCAAAAGACATCAATTCTCAGATTCAATGAGCTTTATAAACTCCAAGCAATATAAATATTTATATTTATATAAGGGTACCAAGACAACGATGTTAGTTAAACTGCTGAAAGTCAATGTAAAGAAAAGAAGGTTTAAGCTATCAGAAAAAGAAAAAAGATATCCCTTTCAGAGAGGGAGCAATAAAATTTATAGATGACATCTTAAAAGAAATCATAGAAGCAATAAAAAACTTGAGTTCTGAAAGAAATTGTCAACCTAAAATTCTATATCTAATGAAAATATTCTTCAAACATAAATGTGAAATAGACATTTTTAGCAAAACAAAAATTTGACAGCATTTATCATTTAGAAAAAAATACACTTACAATTAGTGAGACTTCTAGTATGTAAATTATACATCAATAGAGCTAATTTGAAAAGAAAAAGAAATATTAAAAGGAATTGTTTAGGCAGAAGTAAAATGATCCCAGAGGAAACATGGAAATATGAGAAGAAATGAACACTAGAAAAGACAAATCTAAGTGTAAATCTAAATGAATATTGGTTGTACAAACAGTAATTTTAATGTCTTCCAGAATTTAAAATTTAAAGAGAATTAAAATACATGGCACAAAATAGAACATAAAGTTCAGGAATTTCTTTTTAACGGTTTTATTTATTTATTAATGAGAGACACACAGGGAGAGGCAGAGATGTAGGCAGAGGGAGAAGCAGTCTCTGTGCAGGGGAGCCCACCGTGGGACTGGATTCGGGAACTCTGGGATCACGCCCTGAGCCAAATGCAGACGCTCAACCACTGAGCCACCTAGGCATCCCAAAAGTTCAGGAATTAAAATGTACAAGGTCCTTATTTTTTCATGGAAGTGGTGACAGTAGTAATTTATATTCATCTCCATTAACTCAAGGATACATGTTATATCCTTTATGGCAACTACTAAGAGCAGAGTAGAGAAACATATAACTAACAAGCTAATATCTTTTAATAAAAGATTACTCTAATAAAGGATTTGGACATCTTTTTATATTTATTACTAGGTACCTTATATTGTTGCTATTAGGAATGACATTTAAAAATATTATTTCTAACATGTTATTGCCAGTATATAGACATATAATTGCTTTAATATACTAATTCATATCTAACCATCTAGCTAAATTCTCTTACCTAGAATAGTAATTTTTTGGAGTTTCTATTTCCTTATTTTGTGTATTTTTCTGTCTCTTATGTTTTTTGGTAATACAATGTTGAATAGAAGCAGAGACTCTGGACATCTGTGTCTTATTTCTAAAGTTTAAGGGAATCTTTACGTATGGTATTTATAGTTCTTTTTTGTTAGATAATTCTTATGAGATTGATGAAGTTCCTTTCAATTTGTAATTCACTAGAAATATATGAATATAAAATTATGAATATTATAAAATAATTTTTATATATCTACTCAAATCATTTCCTTTTTACTTATCCATCTGTTGATGTAGTGAATTACATTCATAGAGGTTTCTAAAGTTAAACCAATCTTGAACTATTGGAATAATCTCAACTTGGTAATGATATATTTTTTATGTATTGCTGAATTCCATTTGCCAGTATTTTATGACTCTTGCATCTATGTTTATAAATGAAATTGGCCTTAATCATTGTCTCTTGTATTGTCCTTATCTGGTTTTGATATGAAGATTATACCATTTTCATAAAATTAGGAGTAATCACTCTATTTTCTAATCTCTGGAAGAATTTACATGTGGATGGGAGTGTATTTTATTTTTTAAAAAAGACTTTATTTGTTCATGAGAGACACACACAGAGAGAGGCAGAGACATAGGCAGAGAGAGAAAAAGGCTCCATGCAGGGAGCCCGATGTGGGACTCGATCCCGGGACTCCAGGATCACACCCTGGACCAAAGGCTGGCACTCAACCATTAGCCACCCAGGCATCCCTTGAAAGTTTTTAGAGCTTATTTTTAAGATCATCGGGCTGGAGTTTTTATTGTGGAAGATTATATATTATTTTTCTTTTTATTTCTTGAGTCCTTTTGGGATGTATATTTTTCTAGAAATTTCTTTGTTTAGTGTTCAAATTATATGTTTTAAATTTGTTGGTTTGAAACTATTTATTTTATTCTATTTTATTTTAATTCCCTAAACTTATTTCTAATTTCTTTTTTTTTAATTGCTACTATGTTTGGATTTTATTTCTTTTACTGATCAGTCTTACCAGAGGTTTATCTATTTATTTGCCATTTCAAAGACTCAAATACTGTCTTTGTTGGTAGTCTGTTTCCTGTTTAATTAATTTCTGTTTTTAACCTTCTCTTTCATTTTTTCTACATCCTTTTGTTCTATTATTCTTTTTCTAGCTTATTAGTTTGAACATTTAAGCTGATAATCTTCAGCCTGTCTTCTTTTCTTATGTAAGCATTTAAAGCTATACATTTCTCTCCAAGTACTGCCTTAGTTACATCCCACAAGTCTTGATATGTGGTCATTCTTTTTGAGTTTGGTCACTCCACTCCTGTTTCTTAGACAGGTGTCCAGTGCCTTAAAAATATGAGGTTTGTAATTTATTCAGATTTGCAGTTGCTTTCAGTGGGAGTGTTGGCCTTTTCTAAACAAAAGTGGAAGCACCACTAATTCTTTCTTCAACTCCTAAAATACATTTAAGATTCCTCCATATTCTCTCATGGTTTGATAGTTCATTTATATTTATCACTGAATAAGAGCCCATTGTCTGAAGGTATCATAGTTTATTTATCCACTTAGCTGCTGGACATCTTGTTTTCCTCTAAGTTTTGGGAATTACCAATAAACCTGCTATAAATACCTATCTTCAGGTTTTTATGTGGACATTAGTTTTTAATTCATTTGGTTAAATACCAAGGAGACTAATTATTGAATGGTATAGTAAGAATGTGTTTAGCCGAACTCTCAATGTAGCTGTACCATTTTATACTTCCACCAGCAATGAATGTTTCCTTCCAGCACTTAGTGTCAGAGTTTTGGATTTTCACCATTCTAATAGGTGTGTAGTGGCATCTTTTTTTAGTTTGCAATTTCCTGATGACATATAATGTTGAGCATCTTTTTTACATGCTTGTTTTTCATCTGTGTATCTTCTTTGGTCAGATGTTTATTCATATCTTTTGTCCATTTTAAACTCAGGTTGTTTTCTTATTGTTGTTTTAAGAGTTCTTTGAAAATTTGGTAATAGCCTTCATTAGATGTCTTTTGCAAATATTTTCTCTTATTATGTGGCTTTTCTCCCTGTTTTCTTGACAATGTTTTGACAATGATCTTTGGAGGAAGATAGAGCAAAAGTTCAAAATTTTAATGATATCTGTCTTATCAGTTATTTCTATCATGGATCATGCCTCTGATGTTGTATCTAAAAAATTATCATCAAACCCAACGTCATCTAGATTGTCTTCTTTTTTTTTTTTTTTCTAGGTTGTCTTCTATCTTATCTTCTCCTAGGAATTTTATATGCTTGTGTTTAGGCCTATAATCCATTTTAAGGTAGGTTTTGAGAAGTATGTAATGTTTGTGTCTAGATTTTTTTTTTAATATGTAGATACTCACTTGTTCTAGCACCATGCTAATCTGGTTAAGTTATTCCATGAGTTTATTTTATTTCATTTTTTAATGGTAGGATAGTTAACATATAATGTCATATTTATATTGATTCGGCAATTCTATACATTACTCAATGCTTAACACAATAAGTGTAGTCACCATCTGTCACTATACAACATTATTATAATATTATTGACTGTATTTCCCGATGTTGTACTTTTTATCTCCATGACTTTTTTATTTTATGACGGGAACTTTTTACCTCTTAATCCTGTTTACCTATTCTGGTTTTCATTGTTAAAAGCTAATTTGGCTTATTTATAAGTCACTTGGTTACTTTTTATAATCTTTTTTCCCTTGTTTATACCAACAAATAATTTTATACATAGTCACTTTAAGACTGTGTCTGATCATTCCAATATCTGATATTTGTCAGTTCAATTTTTGTGGCTGGTTTGCTCTGTTTTTAGTCATGGTGGCTTACCTCCTTATGTTTATATTATTTTTTATTGTGAGCTTATGTTTTGTCAAACTTAATTGGTATTTTAAGGAACTTGGATTGATAATGCATTCCTCAAAGAAAAATCAGTACTTTGGGAGGTATCAGGGGCATTATTAAATTGAGACCACTTACTAAATTTCATGGCATGTTTTTCCCAGGCCTAATTATGTAGTAGAAATTTGAATCTCAGACCCATCTGTGAGCTGGTCTTTGGTTAAAAATTATCAGGAGGTATTATTATTATTATTATTATTATTGTCATTACTGTTGCTTTCTATATAGAAATGTGGTGAAGACAATTTTCTTCAATTTTATATTGTCTCATTTTGTACCAAGCCATTTTTTATCTAGCTATCATTATGAATCTGCCGCACTGTTAGTTATATTGGCTTTAGGTGGACTTTTAAGACTCCGCTCCAACTCTGCAGTGCTATAAGAGTCTTCCATTCCATGCCCTACCACTAGCTCTCAAGTTCTATATTCTGGTTAATGGCACTTGCCATCAGGATAACCTCTAGTCACTTAACATTCTGGTTTTTGGATCTATTCACTTAACATTCTGGTTTCAACTCTCTTTTAAGTATTTCCCTCATTTTTTAAAATGAGCTCAGCAATGTGTAGACATATGTGTTAAAGTTTATATATCATCTAGGCGTTTTACAGAGGGAAGACTTTTCAAAATATTCAGTCTAACATATTTTCCAAAGAAAAATATGAAGCCTGATTGTTCTGTTTATATATCAACTTATAGATTCATTGTCTCTTCAGATCTGAAGGTATTGATTTGATTTTTTTAAGTTTCCCCTGTCTTGCAAATTATTTTTTTCTGGGGGTTATATGTATTACTGTTTATTTTTATATCTTTATAACATTTGATGGGGGGTGTTCCTCAAATGTCTGGTGACCTTTGCTTGTTTACTTATATTTAAATTGAGATAACAAAAAGTCTGAGACTTTGTTACATACCAGAAGAACTATTTAACCATTGTGTGATAAAGTGCAGAACTCACAGTAGCAGGGGGAGCCCTAAAAAACCATAAAGAAAACCCTGAGGATCTTCTCTTGAAGTTTTCTTTAAAATTTATTAAGAGGGGATCCCTGGGTGGATCAGTGGTTTAGCTCCTGCCTTTGGCCCAGGATGTGATCCTGGAGTCCCCGGATCGAGTCCCACATCAGGCTCCCTGCTTGGAGCCTGCTTCTCCCTCTGACTGTGTCTCTGCCTCTCTCTCTCTCTGTGTATGTCTCTCATGAATAAATAAATAAAAATAAAATCTTTTTGAAATATTTATTAAGAGAGGAAACTTCTGACATCTTTGTCTATGGGGTAGATGCCTGTCTGTTTTGAAGGTGCTCCATGAAAGAGCAGAGGAGGAATTGGAGATGGTGATTCACCGTTTCCTGGACCAATTTCAATTAATTACAATGTTTTCAGTTCCACATATTACTCTGATTCTCAGCTTCATTATTCTTGGTGTTTCTGAGACTCAACCTCTCTGTGGTTTTACCAGACTGTTGGTATCCTTCTTAGCTATAAATCTCTGTACTTATTATGGGCTATGACTTTTTCCTCCTGTGCCAACAGATACTACTTCACCATCTGCTTAACTTGTGAAAACATTTTTCCTAGTGACAAACTCTCCCATTTTCTTTGTTGTTAAGATTTTATTTTTCTCCTTTATTCCTTTTATGGTGAGATTTTTGGAGAAAGAGGATATAAATTCAGAGGATCAATCCAATTTTTATTCAAACTAGCATTTTAATGTACCTGAATTTGGACTATAGGAGTTGGATGGAGTGTCTTACTCTATTCAGGTGTTCAGGCATTACAACAAAATATTACAGTTTGGATATGAACAAAAGAAGCTTATTACTCATAGTTCTGGAGACTGAAGTCTAAGATCAAGGTATTGACAGATTCAGTGACTAGTAGAGGTTTGCTTCCTGGTTCATAGATGTTGGTCTTCTCACTATATCTTCATTTGGAAGAAGGGAAAGGGAACTCTCTTGAGTCTCCTTTATAAGGGTGCTAATCCTGCCCATGAGAGGTCCATCCTCATGAGCTAACTGCCTTTCAAAGGCCTCATCTCTGAACACCATCACTTTGGAGATTAGGTTGTAACATCCGAGCTTTGGAGTAACATAATATTCAGTCCATTACATAGTCTTCCCAGTTCAGATTGCTATACATATGACTCTATATAAAAGGATTCTTCAGCATAGACATTCTGAAGTTGAGAAGAAAATTGTGTTAGAAATAGGTGACTTCATGCTTTTAAGATAGATTCTGTAACAATTAAGACCATTGGCTCTGAAGTCAGGGAGATCCAGGGTCAGCACTGCCACTTAACATTTCATTCACTGCGTGAACTTAGGTAAGTCACCTCACCTCCCTGAGTCTCACTCTCCTAATCTTTAAAAAGAACATACTAATAATTACCTCCTAGACTAGATGGAAGAATTAAATAAACATCATATAGTGAACATTGAGCAAAGGCTACTCCTATAATTACTGTAATATATTACTGTATATTACTTAATAAGAGTGATATACAGTTTGTTCAACATGGTCATATACAATCTTGTCCATAATGCCTTTTTCCTTAGACATCAGTTTTGCATTTGCTCAGACTTTATCTGAGAAATTCATATTGATTTCCATAGGATGTCATTTTCCTTTCAGTACATCCTGAAAGATGGCAGGCTTTCTGCCTCTCTAGTCTTCAAGTCTCTGTCTATGTGTATTGGCCACCAGATCCTCTGAAATATAGTCAGCATTCTTGCATACAACATTGGGAGGGAAAAGAGCTAAAAGGGTTGGACACCTCTTCTTGGAATCCAACCAAATATGTTTATCCACCATCGTTCAGGACCATGATAATTCTTACTTAATACTTAACAAGCCTATGTGGTACAGGTAGAGATATTATTACTCTCATTTAAGAACTAAATAAGTTGAGATGCAGAGAAATTAAGTTGTGTACCTTGTGCCTTTAGATTTGAAACTTCACCTTTTTCTGGCCCTCATGTGGTGGTTGAGGGAATGAATGTCTCCAGTTTAAGTCAGACTCTTCTTTTCCCCCTGCAGTGTCCAGCCATATTTCCTGCACTTTGGCTTCATGATTATGATGGATTTGCTGAAAACTGGGTGGCTGGAGAGGAGAGGAGTTTGAATGGTATAAGAGATTTATGCAAATCTCTAAGTACACAAATAATGATTGATAGAAATTGTTTTAATACGTGAATTAGCTGTAAATGTATTTTTGTGATTCAATTTAGGTTGGAAGATCTAACCTGAGAGGTTCCAAGTAATGAGGCATTAACTTCACTGCTATTTTTTTCAAACTACCACAAAATATAAGCACATGTCAAAAAATGAATCAGATGATGATAGCTGTTTTATGGGTGGTATTTTAAATGTCATTATTGCCATTGCAAACCCCAGCAAAATAAATCTGGTCATTTTAGTGAAATCCCCAGTGAGCAATAGTGTCCATTCAGAGGCAAAGCTCATATCTTGGTAGGTTTGTCCACAGCTGCTTGCATAGGGCCTATGGCTGTGTAGGTCTTCTTTCCCAGATTGAAGAGGGCTCTTCTGAGTTAAGGTTTCTGATTTAGCCATTCAGGGCTAGCTCCTAAAAGGAACTGGAAAATTTATGTTTAGGATATAGAGTATTCTTATGCCCTTTTCCCCAAGAGAGTTGTTAGCTCTGTTGTTCCAAGAATCAACTTTAACTTCTTTTATTATCATCCCTCCTTGACTTCATTTTTGAGTTCTCTCTCTTTCTGTCTGGTTCTATACAAACTTGTAACCTGATGTTACACTCTTTCTTTGGTTCTGACTTTGCACTCCTATGGGCTCCTGCTCCTAGTAACTACATCCGGGAATCTCTCACTTAAACCTCAGGCAACAGACTTCCCCAGTATAGCCCAGCTCAGCAACCCTGCATTGGTCAGGTTCACGTATGCCCCTACCTCCATCTGTTCAGGTAAGGGGAGCAGGATAGAAGAACCCTCTTTTTCACTATGACTCAGTATTTAGCCAGTCTCTTCTTCTTCTTCCTTCTCCATACATACATGCTGCCTTCAGAATTGCCATTTCTTTCAGTTTCACATGACAGATAACTCCTAGCAGTTTTGTAAAGTCTTTTTTTTTTTTTTTTTAGTTTTGTAAAGTCTTTAACCACCAAGGACAGTACTTGCTACACCACCTTCCATAAATACCATGTTTTGAAAGATTTTTAATCTACCAAGTTTTATTAATTCATTTTTAGGTTTTTTTTTTATTAATCAAATACACAAAGACCAATCAGATTTTTATTGTTGTTGTGATAAGAACACTTATCATGACATCTACTCGCTTAATTTAAAATTTTTTAAGTGTACAATACAGTGGTTGACTATAGATACAATATTGTCCAACAGAGCTCTAGAGCTTATTTATCTTACTTGGCTGAAATTTAATACCTGTTAATGAGTGACTCCCTATTTCCCCCTTTCTCCCAGCTCCCAGACACCACTATTCTGTTTTTTGATTCTATGAATTTGACTATTTGGATACTTCATATAGGTGGAATCAAGTGGTATTTATCTTTCTGTGACAGGCTTATTTCCCTTAATAATGCCTTCAAGGCCCATTTATGTTGTTGCAAATTGCAGAATTCCTTTCTTTTTAAGGGCTGAAGAGTATTACAATGTGGTGTTTGTACTACATATTATTTATCCATTCATCTGCCATTCATTTAGGTTGTTTCTACATCTTGGGCATTATGAATAGTGCTGCAATGAGTGTAAGACTGTAATATCTCTTCAAGATCCTGCTCCCAATTCTTTTGAATAAATACCCATAAGTGGGATTGCAGGATCATATGGTAATTCTATTTTTAATTTTTTGAGCAACTGTCACACTGTTTTCCATAGAGGCTTCACCCCCTTTGCATTCCCAGCAATAGTATGCTATAGTTCTAATTTCTCCACAGCCTCTCAACAGTTGTTGCCTTTATATATAAATTAGCCTTCCTGACAAGTGTCAGGAAGAAAAACCTCACTGTGGTTTTGACTTGCATTTCCCCAATGATTAGTTGCATTGGAGGCAGTGTGGTGAGCAGATCTGCTTTCCAATCAGATTTTATCAGTACAAGATAACCAGGTTTACCACACTGACTTGACACCATCATTCCAGCCAAAGGCAAATAAATCTAAATTGTACTTAGCCTTTGTAGCCTTATTAATATTTTCCATTCAGTACTTGTATATTAGAATTAAATTAGAGTTAGATCTTTACTTATAAGTTGCAACTACTGATTATTGTTTTTTTCTGTTAGCAGGAGTTCATCTGAACAGGGAAAGACTTTTCAAGCTAGAGAGAGAAAACTCAAAAGGGAAAATCATGCATTTGCTAATGAAATATATCTAGGGACATTTGGAACTTCTTGAACATCTGAAATAATTCTTATGAAGTTAGACTTCAGTTAGACTATGAGCTAAAAATAGAAAGTGTATCTAAGAAACATGTAATAGAAGAAATTTCAGGAAGAACGTTAAACATTGTAAATGTCAGTGGAATCCCTAGCATGGTCAGTTAGAATGGTGTGATTAAAGCCAGGTTAGTGGGAGAAATTATTAAAGAAGAGGGTGCTAATAGAGATTCTGTTTAATCAGTATGGGAAGTTATGCATCAGGTGATTCTAATATGAAGTGGTTGAAAACCACTCCCTGTAAATGGTCTTTAGGCCATTTGTTCTCAGGCTTTAAAGTGCATCAGAATCACCTGGAGGGTTTGTTAGGCTACAAATTACCCTATCCCTGAGTTTCTGACTCAGCAGGACTGGGGTAGGGATTTAACCATGCCTTTTCAGCAGGCCGCCAGGCAATGTTGATGCTGCTGATCTGAGAGCTAAGCTTTGGAAATCTAAGGTAGGTATTTCTGTACTGTTTCCCGCTAGACCATAAGCCCTGTGAAAAATATGGGGCTTGTCTTGGCCAATTGGCAATACCACGTCTGCCACATATTGAACACTTAAAAGATATTGTATTATAGATTAGTACATTAAATTTCTCATACAAATCAGTGTTATATGGGTTTGAGGATGGCAAACCACAAATTCCAAAGCTCAGTTATTCCCATGATGGCCCCAACCCAAAGTTTCTAGTCCTGCGATGCTCTTCACTTTGCTGCCATCATCCCCACCAAGGTTTTCCAGCTGAATCTCTTTGCTCAAAGACTCAGCCTGAAAGCCTATAAGCTCATCTGTTTTCATCAACTACACTGTACTTTCCAATTTTAGGGCATTAAAGATGCCTCTCTCTGCACTAGTTTGTTATTTTTTCCTGACCACTCATTTTAGGCAAATTATTCATATTTTAGATTTTTGGAAAATGAAGTTTTAAAACATGTAAATGATGGAAAAAATATCCTAATTTAAAGAATAAAGTTTTGCAGACTAATGAATATCATAAACATTTCTGCTTTCCTCAATAAACACACTTTTAGGAATTAACTAAAATCTTTCTTTATGTAGCAAAGCATTATAGACCATGAAGCATCTGTGTCCTACATTCAGGGAACACATGGATGAGCAAGATACAGCCTTCGCCCTCCAGAGGCCCACAGGCCACTGAGCCTAAGGCAGCTCAGTGATGGCCAGAGGTGGTTATCAGTCCCTTATGTGGTCCAGAGCAGCATGAAGGAGAGATATAGGGACAGACAGGGGGAAGAGGTGCAACCCTTGGAAAGGAGATGTTTTTATTTTTCACTTGGTGAATCCTTCTGAGGCTGCTTTTATTTATTTTTCTAAAGATTGTACTTATTTATTCATGAGAGACAGAGAGAGAGAGAGAGAGAGAGAGAGAGGCAGAAACACAGGCAGAGGGAGAAGCAGGCTCCATGAAGGAAGCCCGAAATGGAACTTAATCCCGGGTCTCCAGGATCAGGCCCAGGGTTGAAGCCGGTGCTAAACTGCTGAGCCACCTCGGCTGCCCCAGAGGCTGCTTTTAATAAAAAGAAAAACATACTTCTTAGGACCCAACTAATGAGTGAGTTCTATTTCAGAAATACAGGGAATAAATAGGCTTCCTTGATTAAAATTAACTATTGTTTATAAGAGGCTGAAAGTGAGATTCTGGGATCCACAGGAATTTTGTTGGTTTGTTGGTGCCTGTATCCTCCTCCTCCAACTACCACACAAACCAGTGCTTCCCATAGTTTTATGCAAACACATATCCATCAAATCTTTTATAATTTTTTCAAATGGATTCTTTGTTTGCTCTGCTGTATGTCCCAAAGTTAGCCTCTCGATTCCCCAGCAGACATTAAGGATAAGGAAGCAATTACACTCTCGAAAAAAGCACATTTATGAACACGTTACATGTCCATTCGAACCCTTTCCCATAGCAAGTCTTGCCTGTGGCTGCCTCTGGATAGGGAGGCCATTTTAAAGCCATTATGTGTGTCTGTGTATGTACAATTGCAGCTTTGGAGAGCATTTATACATTTAGAATCCTTTCTTATCTTTGCCTTCTGTTAAAACAAAGATTATAATACTTAAAGTGTGGGGCATTAGTTTTGAAAAACAGATTTATCCGACCCACAAATATAACTCCTTGGGTTTTCATAGCTTGCAGAGAATACATTCTCTTGTAAAACAAGTTCTTTTAAAAAACCTCATTGATTTTTAGATGGGCTTTGTGGTTAGGGTGTGCACATTGATTTCTATTCAGGAATACCTCTGGAGTTCACTTTAGATGGGCCAGTGTGCTTGTCATACTACAGAGCTATGGTAAGATAATTTTAATCTAAACAGGATATTTTTTCTTTACTATCGAGCATGTTTTAGATTTTCTTTTTCCGAATCATTTTTAAACTTAAATGAAAGGAAGATGTGCATTTCTGCTCTTCTTAATTTTCAGGCTGAGTACTTTATTTTGCACATCTTTTTCTCAGAAACTACTTGAGAATAAGCACTCTTTTTTTTTTCTTCTCTGTGTCTGTGGAACTTCTCTATTATTCTGTATATCTGTAGTATCTTTGTAGAGTCCCAATTTGGGCCTGACTTTTATCTCTCAAAGCATTCCACTTTAGAATAATTGTCCACTTAACCTCTGGACAAAATCATGGACTACAATATTAGAGCTTAACATGTTAATTTAACTCAACAAGATATGAGAAGGGACAAAAACATAAGATGACAACGTGAGCAGAGACATTATCTTACACATTTTGTTTGTAGTAGTACAAAGGAGGATAATTGTATCTCTGTACAAGAGTTGTTTTGAAGATTAATTAATTATTACACATAAAGCAATTATAAAAGTGTCTGACTCTGTATGTACTCAATAATTGTTAGCTAGTATATGAAAAAATAAAACATAGAATTTAAAATAGCATTTTTACCCACTATTTTGTGGTGGAGGAATCTGGTCACAGATTATAAATACCCAATTCCATGTTTATTATAAATTCCTTACACTCTTGCCTTTTAATCTTCCATCATTCTAGATAGCAATCAATATATTTCTGCATGGAAAAGAAAAGCACCTCTCCCTCTCCTAACTGCCCACTTTATTAAGGAGATGGTGACCTGTAAGGCACACACAAAACAAGAAATAATAATAGTAACAACAACAACATCAAAATCCTTTCTTGAGGACATTCTTTTCTAAGGCTGGGTTTGTTGTTGACTGACCACTGGTTCATCAGTCAGAAGGCTCTAGGTTTGGGGCTACATAAACAGCTCTCCATCCAACAGTATGATGCTCTGCTAATTGGAATGAGAAGTTAATCTCTCTCAAACTGAACCCAGCTGAGTCTCTGAGAGCAGTGATGCATTTAAAAGATCTCTGGCAGTCCAGGGCATGTGGCACTAACCGGATTTAGCTCATTAGCAAATCCGCAAGGCCCTGCTGACACTGCACCCAGAATAAAATACATGAGGCCAGCCCGTACCCTGTGGGCACCTACAGCATGACTACATAATAAAAAGGCATTTATTAATAATCTCATTGGTCACACAATACAAAGGAAGGTAACAAGAAGTCAAATGCTGTCATTTGTCGTGACTAGAGAGGCATAATTAAAATAAGTGTCCTGTGATTAACCTTTGAAAAATTAATCTGGTATGAAAAAAGGCATAAAAACAAGGAAAATAGACTCTTAAAATTAATTCACTAGAATAGGCAGCTGTTGTATACACTTGGTTCAAGTTCTACATGCTTGTGAAATGTTAGAGTCACTGAAAACAAAGAGCAATTAGCAAATTTAGTGAGTAGAAGCCTATTACTCAAAACAACAGCAGGCCAATAATTAGTGTGTCTAGTGATAAAGAGGGTAGCATTTTGTTGTCATTCGTCTGGGTTTGAATGCAAGTTCCTCCATTTACCAGCTATGTATCCTTGGGCAATATTCTCAGCCTTTTAGTAATTTAGTTTCCACATCTGTAAAATGGGGGTATGAATATATCTCATGTGGTTTTTGTGATGATTAAATAGGATTGTATATGTAAAGCTCTTAGCATAGAGCTGGGCACTTTGTTAAGTGCTCAAAAAATATTAGTGATGGTAAAAAGTACTTCAGTCCTTGATATGCAAAAAAAGCAGTTTGCTCTGCACAGAAAACACATAAAGCACATGCAGCCCTGTGATCCATGATGCGTCAATGCTAGTCAATGGGGTTTTTCCAGGGTTTTGCTGGCAGTGATCTTATCTTGTGATTTAATGTCAAGAGTGGCATATCAGTAATCCTGAAAGAATGTTACAGGGTATAGCAGAACGTGTTTCCTGAATGTTAGAGTGTAACACTTGTACATTTGGTCTAGCCCACAGAATGTTCAACTCAAATTCTACAGGGCTAGGCAGTAACCAAATTGGTCAGGAAGTGGTGGGAAGAGGGATGGATGCAGAGACCAGGCCAGCATTTACTTTCTAGTAGAGGCAGCTGCCTCTTGGATAATGCCACTTTTTGCCATATGAAACGGTAAATCCAATGTTGCCAGATTTTCCAGTTTTTACAATGGTTTCTAGAAATACTGATTTTCATGGGAAATGTTCCATTTTTAAGAACTCTGCTGGTCACAGGCATACCTTCATCTGGGGCTGGCACTAAGGTAAAGCAAGTGAGGCACTGGTTTCGGGTGCAACATTTAAGGGAGTGATCAAAAATTCAAAAGTGATCAAGATTAGTAATAGCTTTTTTTTCAAAGATGAGTAACATCTTAATGCAGTATTTTAAAAATAAAAAAGCAAAAAATTCATATCAAGAAAATATCAAAATCTTAAGTTAAGACAGGCTCAACATTACTTATTTTTTCTTCTGGCTCAGGCTCCATCTGACTTAGCTCTGAGCTGCACTGCCTTCAGCCTCTGTTTTGACTATAGCACATGGCTGGCACCCTAATGCCAGGCCGATTGCCGGCTTTGCACTGGAGTGATTCATGGAACAACCAGGACACTGCTCCAAATAAAATAGTTGTATAAATTATCAATTAGTGTTAAGGATATATTCAACTCCATCTTTATACAATAAAATCTCACTACCATCACCTAAGTTGGAACTAATGAAAAGTCAGAATTGATCTACTTGCAATGCTGATTCTCCCCTACTGTGATACCTTGGACAAATCAAATAATGTTTTTCTCAGTTTTCTCATCTGTAAAATAGGACTATCTTACAGGTTTGTTGTAGAGACCAAAGTTAATAATGTGTCACGTTATTGCTCTTTTTCTTTCAAATTTTAATTTAAATTCTAGTTAACATACAATATAATACTAGTTTCAGGAGTAGAATTTAGTGATCCCTCACTTACATATAATACCCAGTGCTCATCCCAGTAAGTACCTTCCTTGTCACATTATCTCTTGACTCTTGGTCTGGCCATAGACACCATAGACACTAACAACTGCATATGGCAGTTGTTGTTACTATCATTTAGCATATTCACTCCAAACCATTCCATGCCAACATCCTTAAATACACAAGATTAAGTAAGTTAAATTTGTTCTTTATTATGCTACTAATTTGCTTATTCATCTTTTCTTCAAAAATAACACAAAATTCAGTGTGGGTGGAATTACAAATCCTGAATTCAATGAGGCCTAAATTAGAAAGATATAACTGTACTTGATTTAGCAGGTTTTTCTACCCAATAAATTATGATGAAAAAAAGTAGCATTAAAACAGTAAACTGTGAAAATAGATGACTGCAGTCTTATTCCACATTCTAGCGGTAGAACCTACCAGACTATGATGGTGCTCTGGTATATAGTCCAGTAGAATTAGCAATAGAATTCAGCTTTCACAGATGGTTGTGGGTTTTTTTGTTTTATTTTGTTTTGTTTTGGTGTTAAGCTTTGCAATAATGTTCCTGCTGTCTCTGTATAAATATGGATGCTCCTCAGTTTAGAAACAGCATCATAACTCAGTGGCTCTGGGTTCAAATCCTATTCCTGCCACAGATTTGCTGAGTGACTCAGGGCAAGTTCAATTAACTTATCCAAGCCTTAGTTTCACCTGTTGTAAATCACTTCCCTCAGGGCTTTCCAGTGGTGCCCTGTCGTGTGCATTGAAGAAAAATGTGAAAACTTGCATAGCTTTGCTATCCTTTGCAATACATCTTTTTTTTTATGTTCCTCTTCCGCCCAACTGTTCTTCTAACGAGCAGCTAGAATTTCTCATTTAATCAGAAGGCCATTTTTTATCATCAATGAAAATGTAAAAACTCTATCAGTTAGAATTGGTTATTTATGTCAGGTCCATCTGATTAGAATTTAACTCTATTTCATTAATACAGAGAAATGTCACCCTTTTAACTAATGAAATACATCATAATAGAGCTATATTTTTAAAGGCACACCATCACAAGTAGCCATATGCAAAATGCCCTTTGGAGTACATGCAAATTCCTCAACTGCAGTCTCTCTTCCCTCTTCTATGTGCCCCTGACCCAAGGGAAAATTTCTATTTACTGGAGAAAGCAAAAGGTTTCATTTTGGAAGAAAACAATTTTGATTGCTTCCCCGTCTGAGGAAAATATTCCCGCATTAGCCTCTCACCTAGGTATACTTTAAGGGGGTCATAAAACCTTTAATTTAAAACGTTCAGTGCCACAGATGGCCTTGAATGAGCCTTGGAGAAGAGCAGAGGATGTGTAAAAACATTAGAAACCAGGCAGTTTTGAGGCCGTTTGGCCCCCACTAGCTATCTCCCCTGCTGTTCTCCTGTACCACACTACCAAGTCTGGGGCTCAGAGCGGCCCATGAAAAGGGCTTTTGAAACATCCCCCCAGGTCTGGTTGGCAAGGCCCATCCCTTCTTCCCCATGGCAGCATCTTCAAGAAGACTTTGCAATAGCTAACAGTAGAGTCTTCAAAAGAAATCACTGAACAGATCATGTCTCTGGAGCTGCCCTCTTAGCTTTACAATACAGCACCGGCTGGTTTAGCAATAAACGCTGACTTGAGAGCACAAGGCGGGAGGCTCTGTGAAGAGGTTGGTTTTTCATCTTCTCTTCTTTCTCTTTCTCTCCCTTCCTCTTTCTCCTTCTTCCTCTTTCCATCTCTCCTTCTCCCTTCTTCTCTTTCTTTGCTACTTTTTCCACCCATCTGTTAATTTATTCAAAAACATTACTGTAAGGTTCAGTATTGCCAAGTAAAGTATTAAGCTCTGGGAATAAAGATGAATGCCCTGAGGGAACCTCTAGTGCAGAGACAGGTCTTTGTGTATTAAATGACTCCAACAATGGGATGCTCTGTAATGGAGCTGAAAGGTGAAGGCAATCATCTCTGCTTACCTGAGTAAGGGAACAGGAAGCAACTTTGAAGCAGCTTGTGAAAGAACCATCATGAACTCACTAGGCAAATGAAGAGGCAAAAGGACATTCCAGGTAGAGGAGGTAGTAAGAATAAGCAAGCACTGAATGGCAGTATGGAGGCAGCATTGTGCCGTAGGACCATTCTAAGTGTGTGGTTTAAAGGAACCCGGATGTGAGGACTGGAGGGGTTAAAGCAGAATGGGTTAGCCAGGGACAAATGAAGGAAGACCACCCAAAAAGATTTCACAGATCTCTTTGGACCTTTATTGTAGGTCAGACACTATTCTTGGTACTTGAGACACAGTCTACACTTTCAGGAAGCTCATATTATTTGATGAAAAGGCACAATAAAGAAGCAAGCGGACTCTAATCTGTCAGACACTGATAAGTGCTATTAAAAAAATAAAGCAGGATTGAATAGGACAGAGACCACTGGGGGCATTCTCCTTCAGCTAGGACAGGTGGGGAAGCCCTTTCTTAAGGGCTTCAAAAGGATGTGTGCTTTTCAGATTTAGTACTTTCCAGTTGAGACCCAGACATCTGTACTTTTAAAAAGCATCCCAAGATTCTGATGTGCATCTGGGGTGAAGCAGCCTTACCCCAGGCAGTGGGACCATGGGGAGCAATTTACATGAAAAGGATGGCCTGACTGAGCATGTGCCCTGTGATGAACTCACAGTGAAGAACACTGGAAGCTATGGGGAATGCAGCTTGGAGCTTTAGACTGGAGGCAGGGAGGCCTATTGGGAGGCCACTAGGTCATGAGGAGGTACTAGCCAATGGAATTATATTGATGGGCTTCTGCCTGCAGAAGTAGAAAATACTTGGGCTGAACTAGTGTCAAAGGAGCTCAAAACTTAGGACCCAAAGAGGTAGGAGTTAAGAACTACACCCAGTTATGTGCCAAACTCTAGGTCTGCCAGGCATCACTTTGGCTGGCTTTCCCAGAAAACCTTCACCCAGGGGGTGGAATTCATTTTAACTTCTCTTGCATAAAACTAAAATGATCTTATCCAGCGTTCAGCAAACTTTTTTTGTAGAAGAAGAGAAAGTAAAAATTTAGGTTTTATAGGTCATACAATTTCTGTCACAATTATTCAACTCTGTCATTGTAACTCAAAAGCAGCCACAGATAGTATGTAAATTAATGGATGTGGCTGCAATCCAAGCTACATCCACTTTGACTTGATTTATAGTAACAGGTAGTTTGGGGCACCTGGATAGCTTGGTCGTTAAGTGTCTGAGTGTTGATTTCTGCTCAGGTCATCATCACAGGGTCCTGAGATTGAGCCCCACATCAGCTTTGTGTTGGTCGTGGAGGCTGCCTAAGATTCTCTCTCTCCCTCTCCCTCTGCTCCTCAAAATACACACACACACACACACACACACACACACATATCCTTCTTCTTCACCCTCTCCAACAGAATCCACACCAATCTTCTCATAATCTTTCTCAAGTGCAGCCTCATCCTCCCAAGCCACAGAAAATTCTCCTTCCTCCGTGCCTCACCTATATACTAGTGAACAAAGGCATATATATATATATATATATGCATATATATATGTAATTTATATATATGTAATTTTTATAAAGACAGAGCAGGCTGGTTTGGCCCATGGATGGTAGCTTCCCACTCCCTGCTTTAGTCTATTCAGGAGATTCTTTGGATTATGGTAGGCTGTAATGGAAGGAGGTTGAGGAGTATTTTATTTTCTTGTAAATGAGGATTTTACCTTCTCATTTTTATTAAGCAGAAAGTTTAGACTCTATTTCTAGCTCTGCAGGTCCTGACTTCATGCTTTATCAGCTAGCAGAATTGTCATACACTATAATCGTACAGAGCAACAATATAGCATAATGTGAAGAGCAGCAGCAGAGAACCACACACTTGGTTTTAAGTTCATCTAGCATCCAGTGTGACTTTACCTCTCAGAGCCTCACATTCCTCTTTGTGAGAGTTGGACTAGATGACTTTCAAGGCTCTGTCAGTTCCTAAGAGTCTATTTCTATGTGCTTTGTTCATTAGCTGGAATGCTATTGAGATTTAATAAATATAGGGCCAAATAGAAGAGCCAGAAGTCAACCAGATGAGAAATGACACAGGTCTAAAAGAGGGGATTGGCAGCATTGATGGAGACACCAACATGCAGATGACAGATGTTTGTGGTATGATGTCAATCACACTATTAAAATGAAATGAAAGAGTGAGGCTGTCAGTGTGAATGTAATTAGATGGATATGAGGACCACAGGATTGGAAAGAGTAGAAAATGATCATGAAATTTTGAGTCTGGGAGACAAAGGCCTTGGCCATACTTAGACTGGATGAAGGATAGGAAATAGAGGGATGCAGACCCCAAAATGGTGACTTAAAAATAAATTGTAAAGTCAAGGCTGAATGAATCTGGCTGAGGACCTTCCAAATAGGGGCACATCCACCACCTACAGTTGGCCTCTACTTTACCCCACTCAATTCTATCTGGTGTGTAACTTCAAGATAAATATTCCCCAGCATATGGCTTTTACTCTGTTATTTGTGCAGAGAACAGTGGCTCCCTATAACCTATCTCCTTGTCCTATGACCTATCCAGCATTCTAGATCACTGATAGTGTGGCCCATCTGAACTTTTAAGTCTTATGCTTGTCTGAAACCTCTGTACAAATCTGGCATCTCATTGACCCCTGAGTACACCTGGCCTTTTTCACCTTAATGTCTACCTTGAATCACATGTTTTCCTTACCTGGAGCATACATTCTCTTATGTACATATGTGTATATGTGTGTTTTTTTTTTACTGGGTTGTGTTTTTTATTATTATTATTTTTTAATTGCCATCTATGCCTGACAACTCTTATTTGGTTGCTAGCTCCAAAATGAGCGCCATGGAGGTTAATGCTAAATTTGCCAGTGAGTGTTCAACCTAAAAAGAAAATAGTTGGTTTTGGGATCCCTGGGTGGCTCAGTGGTTTAGCGCCTGTCTTCGACCCAGGGCGTGATCCTGGAGTCCCGGGATCGAGTCCCACGTAGGGCTCCCTGCATGGGGAGCCCTGTATTTATTATTTATTGACAGGGAATACATTATTCAAACCTATCAGAGAAATGAACAAACCTGAGTCTGTAACAAAGCATCATGTTTTAAAGCATAGGATATCAGAGTATACACTGCTACATACAGATGAACTGATCAGGCCATAACTTTTCAATGTTTAAAACTGAATAAGGTTCCCTGTAGAAGTGCTACCTTTGTGACACCTTTAACTTTAATATCCTTCTCCTTCTTTTTCACCCTCTCCCACAGAATCCACACCAATCTTCTCATAATCCTTCTCAAGAGCAGCCTCATCCTCCCAAGTCTCAGAACATTTTCCTTCCTCCATGTCTCACCTATACACCAGTGAACAAAGGCATGCTTGGCATACATCAAACTTGTAGTCTAGGTGAACCCAGGCCTCAACAATGGCTGTGGCATTGCTCACCAAGCACACAGCTTGTACTTTGGCCAGTTCCCTATCAGGTACTACAGTGGAAGGCTGATAATGAATGCCAACTTTGAAGCCAGTGGGGCAACAGTCCACAAATTGGATGGACTCTTGGTCTTGATGGTGGCAATGGCAGCACTGATATCTTTGGGAACCACCACATCATGGTACAACAGGCAGCAAGCCACATATTTACTATGGTGAGGGTCACATTTCACCATCTGACTGGCTGGCTTAAACCATGCATTGGTAATCTCTGCTACAGAAATCTGTTAATGGTAGGCTTTCTCAGCAGAAATGACATGCACATATGTGGCTAGAAGGAAATGGATGGGGGACAGGGCACCAGCTTGGTCTGGAATTCTATCAAATCAACATCAGGGCTCCATCTAATTTGAGTGATGGAGGACACAATTGGACCTATCAACCTATTCATGTTAGTGTAGGTTTGGGAGTTCAATATTGAGGTTCTACGACAGATGTCACAGATGGCATCATTGTCTACCATGGAGGCAAAGTCAGAGTGCTCCAGGGTGGTGTGGATAGTGAGGATGGAATTAGAGGCTCAGTTACAGCTCTAGAAACCTGAGGGGCTGAATAAATGGGGACTTCCAGCTTGGACTTCTTGTCGTAATCAACAGGGAGATATTCCATCAGCCAGAAGATCAACCTGGAACCAGTTCTCCCTCCCCAGCTGTGGAAAACCAAGAAGCCCCGAAGACCTATGCACCAATCAGCCAGTTTCTGAATTTGGCCCAAGACAAGGTCAGTGATCTCCTTGCCAATGGTGTAGTGCCCTCAGGCATAGTTATTGGCAGCATCTTCCTTGCTTGTGATGAGCTGCTCAGGATGAAAGAGCTGGCAGTAGGTACCAATGTGAACTTCATCAATGACCATGGGTTCCAGTACAAACTTTGCCCTGGGCACATGCTTTCCATTACCTCTTCTCACTGAAGAAAGTGTTGAAGGGGTCATCTCCTCTCCCAGTGGTTTTGTCTCTTAGCATTAGAGCATCAGGCTGGATGCAATGTTCCAGGTAATAGAGCTCCCAGCAGGCATTGCCAATTTGGATGCCAGGTTGGCTGATGTGGATGGAGATGCATTCATGCATGGTTGGTACTTTGCAACTACAAAGCAGGTGGTAGAGAGGAAAAGGAGAGGTTGTTGCTTCTTACAGGATCTGTAGTCAGCAAGGATATGTAAGACTGAAGTTCACATGGTTATAAATAGAGGAAGAGAAGCATTGCAAAGAGCTTTGGAGGCAGGTAGGCCTCACCACGTTATTTTGGATTTTGCATGTGAAGATGTCTAACTATGCCTGGCACAGAGTATGTGTTTAACTAAAAGTGTTTTTATTATTATTATTATTAAGTCACATTTAGAAGATAAAGTATTTTCATTTCCTCTTTTAGTATCCCATATTATTTAGCAAAGGTATGATAGTATTTGTCATATAATTGATATAAGAGCCATTTGATCTATATTTTGCCAAGCAATTGGTTTGGCTTTTTTCAAAAAAAAAAAAAAAAAAAGATAAATATGCTGTCTCCATTTCCTCATACAGAAGACCAAATTCAAGAGCCCTAAAATATGTGGCATCTCATGTAGTCTATGACAAGCACTCTGAGTAAGGGTTATGTTTGTTTTCATTACTGCACATAGGTGCTTAATTTATTTACCAGCATGTCCCATAATGCTGGTAAATAAATGGATATGTTTAGGAAGTACCATCAGGAATCCTGTCATGCCTTTGAACACATTTACTCTTATTCTGGTAATTCTACTGAATTGGATCTAGATTCCATTATAGTTGTTAAACTGGCTCATCATCAGAAATTTTTTGTTTGTGTTTTTGTTGTTGTTGTTCTTTTTTTAACTCCTAGGTTTCTGGGCTATATCCCTGGAGAATCTGATTTATTGGCTCTGGATATTTATCAGTTCCCTGAGAATTCTGCTCATCAGCCAAGTTTGGAGATACCACATACCTAAATGATAATGGCCAACCTCTACCTCAACACCTGGCCTTATACACTCTCTTTCCTTTAGGAGGCATCCAGTGGACTTGAGCCAAATTTCCTTGAGGCTGACCAACACCATTTTACCACCCCATGCTGATCACAAGCCTCCTGAAGACAATGCCTGTTGGAAGTGGGACAGCCACTATTATTTAGGTCTGCATGGTGTTTGAAAAGCAAAGGAAAGAGAAGGTAGAGGGTAAGTTGAGGAACCATAGGTTGCATAGTCCACCCTGCCAAAAAAGGCCACTGATATTACTAAGTGCTTGCCATGAGGGCACCCTGAGTCTACATTGTTTTAAGCCTGGAAGTGCTCTTCTTGGACAACATGCTTCAAGGATACCCTCTGCCCTTTTTACCTTAACTACCCATCCTCCACCTCTTGGCCTTAACCTCTGAGGAATTGAAAGTTCTTTTGAACTTTCTAACATCCTCCACATGATCTGATGTCAGACTTTAGGACAGGTTTCCAACATATCGGGATGGCAAATGCTACTCTTTGTGAGATAACTCACTATGTTAGAGGGGAAGCAGGCAGGGCACATGAAATGGGCACTGCATAGCTATAGGCAGGGATCAGCCAGTTCCTTGCCTGTCGCAGGCTCTTACTCTGCAGCTCTGCTCTTGTTTTTCTGAGCCTGAGAAGGCTACCTTTCCTACAGACACCAACAAACCCTCAGCGAGGTACCACCTTAGATTCAGATTCATGTTTTGTTACAGATTGTAGGAGGTAGCAACCTAAAAGGGTTGCAAAGAAAATGTGATTTTAAAAATTTACTTTGAAAAAAATTAACCTGGTAAAAATTATAATATGCATATTTTTTTTGGGGGGGGGGACATACTTAATTCTTGGGACTAAAAAGAAGATATGAAAAAGTCCTAGAAACATCAATAAAAATTTGGTTAGATATTATTTGACACACAAAAATATTCTAATTAAAAATTTTCACAGTTTTAAATTTTAACATTAATAAAAACAAATAACATATATTGTTACAGATAGTTTAGAAATTCTACAATGATAGAAGTTTTGGTCTTGTTTCCAGTTTGTTTTATTTTTTTGTTTTCTCATTATGACATACACTGAGGATAATGGACAGATTTTTGTTGCTGTGACAAAATATACATAACATAAGGCACTATTAATATTCCCACTTTACAGAGGATGGGAGTAAGGGTCAGAGAGGTTGTATTGGTTGTTGAAAGTCACAGGGCTAGTAAGAGAAGCTTCTGGGAAGAGTTTTGTCTATTGCAGAGCCTGGATGGTAAAACAACAATATTATTGTCTCTGTGGGTTTGATTGATCCACTTTGCTGAAGACAAAATTAATGCACATCTTAAATCTGTGCTTATACATTTTGAAGTTTGCCACTGCAAAAAAAGTCTGAACAAGTAAAACAAACAGAACCTCAATGCCTTTTCCAATTTGTGTTAGGTCTCCCCAAAGACTCTGAATAGCTGCCACAGCCCAATATACCCGCGGAACATGTAGAACTGTTTTTATTTAGCCCCAAAATGCAACCATAAATTTATCATTTGCATACAATGGGACAGATGAGCATTCATCTATTATCATGTGGATGTTGTAGCTAGAATTCAAGCTCTGTAATCAAGCTGACTGCAAATTCTGAGTCATTGGTTTTTAGCTATTATTTAACCTCTTTCAGACTCAGTTTCTCAGTCTATACCATGAGGATGGAAGGAATACCTACATCCTCAAATTGTAATTATTACCTAAATTGCCAGTTACATTGCTAAAATCTAAATACAGTTTCCAATTTATGATGGTTCAATTTATAATTTTTCGACTTTACAACAGGGAAGTGATACCCATTCAGTAGAAACCATGCTTTAGATTTTGAATTTTGATCTTTTCCAGAACTAGCAATATTCAGTATGATATTGTCTCATGATATTAGGCAGTAGCAGTGAGCCACAGCTCCCAGTGAGCTATTGGATCACAAAGATAAACAACTGACATGCTTATAACCATTTTGTACCCATATAAACCATTCTGGTTTTTGCTTTCAGTATTCAATAAATTACAAATATATTTAATGCTTTATTATAAAATGGGCTTTGTATTAGATGCTTTTGCCCACTTGTAGGCTAATGTAAGTGTTTTGAGCATGTAAGGCTATCTTAGCTTTAAGATAGGCTAAGCTATGATGTTTGGTAAATTAGGTGTATTAAATGTATTTTTTTTAAGATTTTATTTATTTATTCACGATAGACATAGAGAGAGAGAGAGAGAGAGGCAGAGACACAGGCAGTGGGAGAAGCAGGCTCCATGTAGGGAGCCTGACGTGGGACTCGATCCCAGGACTTCAGGATCGCTCTCTGGGCCAAAGGCAGGCGCTAAACCTCTGAGCCACCCAGGGATCCCCCTTAAATGCATTTTGACTTACAATATTTTCAACTGACAATGGGCTTATTGGAATGTAATCCCATTGTAAGTTGAGGAAAATCTGTGCAAACTAGCTATAATTAGTCATTCATTTGGCAAATATTTATTGAATTTGTCCTGTGTGCTGGATTGAGTTGGCACAGATGACTAAAGTGCAGCTCTAGCACCTCAGACTCTCAAAAGGGTAGACATAGATGGACAACAAAATATATAATGGAGGATATTATAGCAATCTCTATGAAGTGGAAGAACAAAGAAGAGAGAGAGAGAGTAGATAGGAGGAATGGGGGGAGAAGGCTTCAGGGAGGAGATAACTTGTTCTTAGCTAACATCTATTGCATTTCTATGCCATGCAAAACAAACTGTACTAAATATTTAGTCTAAAACACTATTTTTTTAATTTTTAAATTTTTAATTGAAGCATAATTTGACATATAATAAATTAGTTTCAGGTGTACAATGTAGTGATTCAATAATTATATATATTATGAAATGCTAACAGTGATAAGTGTAATACAATAATATTGACTATATTCCCTATGCTGTACTTTTCATCCCTGTGACTTATTTATTTTATAACCGGAAGTTTGTACCTCTTAATCTCCTTCACCCATTTCACCCAGCCCTCATATTCCCTTGCCATTGATAAACACCAGTGTTTTCTATTTATGAGTCTTTCTCTCTTTAGTTCTTGTTACTTGTTTGTTCATTTGTTTTGTTTTTTAGATTCCACGTATAAGTAAAATCATATGGTATTTGTCTTTCTTTATCTGGCTTACTTCACCTAGCATAATACCCTCTAGGTCCATCCATGTTGTTGTGAATGACAGGATCTCATTCTTTTTATGGCCAGGTAATATTCTATTGTGCACATATATCACATCTTCTTTATCCTTTCATCTGTGAGTGGGCACTTAAGGTACTTCCATATCTTGGCTATTGTGAATTACATTGCAGCAAATATAGGGGTGAGTATATCTTTCTGAATTAGTGTTTTTGCTTTCTTCAGGTGAATACCTAGAAATGGAACTACTGGATTGTATGGTACTTCTATTTTCAATTTAAAAAGAAAAAATCCATACTGTTTTCCAGAGTACCTGTACCAGTTTACATTCTCATTAACTTGCATAAGGGTTCCCCTTTTCTCCACATCCTCAACAACTCTTGTCAGTTCTTTGTCTTTTTTTATATTAGCCCTTCTAATTGGTGTGAGGTAATATATCACTGTGGCTTTGATTTGCATTTTCCTGATGATGAGTGATGTTGAGCATCTTTTAACGCATCTGTTGGCCATCCGTATGTCTTCTTTAGAAAAATGTCTATTCAGATCTTCTGCCTTTTTAATCAGATTGTTTGTTTTTGTGGTGTTGAGTTGTATGAGTTCCTTATATACTTTGGATATTAACCCTGGTCAGATATATCATGTACAAGTATTTTCTCCCATTCAGTAGGTTGCCTTTTTAATTGTGCTGATGGTTACTTTCACTGTGCAATAGCTTTTTTTATTTTGATGCAATCCCAATAGTTTATTTTTGCTTTTGTTTCCCTTGCCTAAGGAGATAGATCCAGAAAGATATTGCTAAGATTGATATCCAAGATATTACTGATAGGCTTTTTTCTATGGAAAGTATTTATTAAAGATATTTTATATATCTACATATCTATATCTATATGCTCCTTAATTAAATTATAAACAAATAGTACTTACCACCAGAAAAGAGAAAACAGAGCTTTTTGATGATCAAGAAAAGAGCTTAAGCAGAATCCTCTTGCCATTGGTAGTGTTCTATGCTGTGGAGAACTCATGAATATCCTTGGATACTGCAGAGTAGTTCAGTATGAACTGAATCTGACATTCTGAGCTAGTTCCCTAAGTCGATATCACCATTGAAAGGAACCCATCGATCAACCAAGTGAAGCCACTAAAAATGGATTCCAGCCTGGGAAAAAGTCACCAGGAAGCTTTGAATGTGCCTGGCCTGTCTTGGGAAGGTTGGGTTCTTTGTGATTCAACCAGGGGAGGGCTGAGTTCTGCTGGCCAAATAAACCCCTAGCAATGATAACCAGCTCAGTAGGCTCCAGATCCCCGGTGCCCACTCCCAGCACAGTAGAGAGAAGGGAGAAAGAAGCAGATCTCAACAGGGGAAACTGGGCTGAGATGGGGTCTGCCCTTGCTCAGTGTCCATCCTCACACCCTGGATAATTCCAGTCTTCCCAGAAGTGTGACTCTATAATGAGGGGTTGGTGGTGGCCTCGCTGCTTCTCTGTCCTCCTTTCTTACTTAGTGGCTCATCACACTTTAATGGAGACGAACAATGCGGGGAGGGGCTAGGAGGCCAGTGGATTAGACAAAGAATGAAACTGTGCCTTGGCCAGATCCACGCCAATTATGTCTGAATAAACAAATCTATAGTACAAGCTAAGAGCCTTCCTTCTCCCCACCCCCACCACCGCATTTTATTTATTTTTATCTTGGTCTGGAAAGTTGGACATATTCCCTGTACTGTCCTGGTACCCAGATGGCCTGTTTGAGTAAGCAGTGGGGAAGAAGGTCAATAATACATCAGCATGCAGAGTCTCCGCTAAGGTCAGTCCTGCATAAAATATACCGTGACAACCTGAGGGCAAGTTTGAAATGGTGCTCCACAATGGGGTAGGGGTTGGATGGGGGTGGGTGTGGGGCTGGGGCTGGGGCAGTACAGAAGCTGCCTTCTCACAATTGCTGCAAAATTGACTTCTGCCCCCCCTCCAAAAAAAATTATATTTTCCTGGGTTCCTGTTGTGGTCCTTTAGGAAAAGTTTTCTTCACACAGAGGAATGCTCATGATCCAAGTGAGGAGCATTTTAAGAAGGTCTGTCTTCATATACAAATACCTGCAATTTAGAGGCTTTTTAAAAAATAATCACATCCAATTGTCCCAAACAGGGACATAATGGCTACTGTGAAGTCTCAAATTCTAACCTATTGAATCAGCTCTGTATTTTTGTTTTGTCTCCAGATATGTTTTAATTAGATTTGAGGGCTGAACTAGACAGTACTTCTAAGTTTTTAGCTGTTGTAAGATTAGTATTCTTGAGTGGCATTTCTCGATTACATTTGATTATGATTATTTTACTAATAAAGATAAAAACAGATACCTGTGTAGAGAGTCACTGGGGAGTTTACAAGGGTTCATTCTGCTTCTCTCTTTCTTTTGAACATTGGAGGACACCCAACAGCACCTTTTAATGTAAAAAAAAAAGAAAAGTCCATTTCACTTTGGGAATTTATTCAAATTGGAGGCGTATACTGACACAAATATTCTTGAAGATTGATCCAGGTTGAAGCGTGTTGTGCATGGGTTTACTGTTCAACTTGCAAGTAATTTGTAAAGCCAGAGTCAGTCTTGACTATGAAACATTGTATCACTGTGATTGGAATCAATAGTTCTTGCACTGTCATTTGTCACATATTTACAAGCTTGAAAAATAGTTCATTTTGTCCTCATCCCATAACTCAAAAGATTGAATCAGAGCCCTGGAGGGATCTGCCAACAGGACACATTCATTACTGATCACCGTCTTGGTGAGGCTATAATCACAGCCACACCAAAAATAGAATATAAATAAAAATTAAAGCACCACTCATTTCGTACACTCTTAAATATTTTCAGCTTCAAATATTTAAAAGTCTGCTGGGAGACTTCAATCACCTTGTGACCTACATCAGTGGCTACAAAAGAAAATTCATTGAAGCTGATTTTCCCATCATACTCTCAAAACATTCAAAAATACCATTTTTCTGAATGAAGAAAAATCAAAATCTAGAGTTAATGGTCCAAAAACTTCATAGGTCATAGTTCATAAATGACCTTCTATTCCCATGAAAGATTTGTAGAAGACACTTAAAGATAATGCTTTTAATTTTGAGATAAAAGATTTATGAATGATAGAACTTGTGCCTATGAAATCGCTAATCCCAACTCTCTAATATTTCAGATGGAGAGCTTCATAAAATGAAAAGACTGCCCATAAAGTTGTACTACACCTGCTGTCAGAGACAATCAGTAATGGAATTGCAAAGTGAATATTGAAAAGGATGTGAGACATGCACATTTTTGGTTATAATAATGTATTTTAAGTCCCCTTCACTTCACTGTTGTATTGATAAAGTATTAATGGTTGAAGTGTTGGGAGGCAACTCAGATTCTTTAAACAAGTCCCCAGATATTAACAGATGAACACACTGTTCATCGAATTTAGTTGCTAAACTAGTCCTAAATCCTAGCATTGCAGCTAGTTTTTTTTTTTTCAGGCAACTTTCCTGACTGAATTCAAACCATGGGAGTTTGACCCATTTCTCAAATCTGAGCCTGAACCAACCTAAAGACACCAGATTGCCTTCCAAATGCTTGGTTGAATGGTTCTCTACAGATATGGCCTGGCATTCCTTTTGCTAGAACAAGACTTAACATTGATGTCATATATCAGTTGTTTCCTCTCTAACTCTCTAATATGTAACTTAATATTTAGGTATTATGACTTACTACTAATTTTTGAAGTGACCCCATTTCCTTCATAGACATCTTCACTGACAATGGCTGAAATTCGATTAGAAGTTATGCTCAGGTTGAGGATCTGGTCTATCTTCAATGCTTTGGAGAAGAGATAGGAAGGCACACCTTCTTATAAAAAGGGAGACCTGAACTTGAACACATGTGTGTTAGAGCTCATGATGTCTGCCCACCTGTGCCTCTCTTTCTAGGAAGAGAGAGATGGTAGACAGAAGACTTGCACCCTCTCCTCAACCCTCTCCAGCCAATTGGACTAGTGTGGATAATCCAGAGGTGACCCATCCATTAACTAGTCAGTGACCTACAATTTTGTGTTCTTGCTTGAGGCGATGAGCTAGGTAAATCAGACTCTTTGTCTGAAATTTGAACGGAGAGACAGAATGAAAAGTTCCCAGTGAGGTGTGTACTCAAGGTAAAAAGGGTTTATATGGATATGGCTGAGGCAACCATTCCTGGCCATCTGTAAGATGAAACCATTTACCCTCGGAAAGAGAAGACAATGCAGCAACCAGGGAGAAGGTGCTAAGGGGGAAAGAGAGAGAAAAAACTGATACTAAGAGCAGCCCTAGCTCTGGCCCTTTTAGAGGCATAGTTCTTCAGCTTTGCTCACATTCTCATGAAACGTCTGAAAACTCATGTCTCCTTTGTTTGGAGCTGGTTTGAGGGAACTTCTGTTTCTTGCAAACTCAAAACAGAGCAGGATGTATCTAATATTGTTTCCAAATCAGAGCTAACCTCTCAAGTTGGGGACATTGTGCCATTCCATCCATCTTACTGGCATGCTTCTCTGAGGATCAGTGCATACTGAAGTTTAGTTTTAATGCCTATCTTTGTACCTCTTCTACTCTAATAGGAGAGACAAGATACTCAGGCATAAACTATAGAAAACCCCCTGGTGAAATAGATGTTACTCTGCTGAGATAGGCTTGGAATTATGTTAATAACTAGACAAACTAATTGAAGGCCTCGCATATCCTACTGATAGAGGTACATACTGATAGATTTATAATTTGAGGGCAAGAATATTGGGAGATGACACACCCCAAAGGAACATACATTTTGAGTGGAGTCTAGGAAGGAGGAAAGTCTGTTCTTTTAGGCAAAAAAACATAAGATCGAGTCAATGAAGTCTGGATTTGAATTCTGACTCTGTCATTTACTGTCTGCATGACCTTGAACAAGGTACTTGATGACTTGGAGTCTCAATTTTATTTATAAAATTGTGGTAATAGTAACATTTTCTGCAGAGTAGTGAGAATTAAAGAATGTATGCAAAATATCCGGGTCTTTTTCTGAGACCAAAGGAAAGAGTTTGGTGTCTTCATCATTGAAGCTTATTTGCCTGTCAAAAATCTATTGAGCAGCTCATCATGTACGCTTTTAAAATATTTTTTATATAGGGAACCTCAAGGAATTTAGTACGAATACTCTCTGTCTCACAAATCATTTCTGAGAGCTGGTTTGGTGGCAAACGTTAATGCATCCATTTTACTGATGAGGAAGCAGTTTCTCAGAATAAATGAAACTCAAACCCAGATAGCAGTGACATACTTGGAAAAGAATCTATAGGGAATTCGGGGGCAATATGACATACCCTCTCAAGTTTATTAGGGGGACCTGTCATTGTTGCAAACTGGAACCATTGATAGACTATTTAATTGCATGGCTATGGCACCTGATGAAGTATTTGTTTATTGTTTTTATTTTGACAGCAAGCTCAAATGTTTAAGCAATAAACTTCCTATGATGATATCCTTAAATGGTCTTTATTACACAATTTCAAAACCTGAATTCATGTCTATCTACTTTAAAAAGGCATTAGATTGTGATCGTGATTAATACTTTAAGCTTAACATGACCATTTCTGATACTAATCTATTATATACTAATCCCTCATCTGCCACTCTTAGCAACTGAATCCTTCATTAAGATCTCATCCATTTCATGTGTGAAGACAGGTGGAAGATAATTACCAAATACATATTTCTTTGTTCTCTGTATCCTAAATTTCATTGTCATGCTTCAAGATACAAATTGCCCTTGACAATTATCTCTATGCACATGAGAATTAACAGATGAAAAAAAAAATATATATATATAATGAGATGCTCATTAGTTACTATTTCCTCTGCCTTTCTAACTTACTATATCCTCTTTCTGTAATCTAATTTTTCATGGAACAAAAAATCATAGAGAATTAATAATAGCAGAATCCAAAGAAACACAAGCTAAAGAAGGAAATAAGGAAAGCCACCCAGCAAGAATACATTTAGAGATGTCAGATGTGTTTGATTTGTGGCAACGACGTAAAGAAACTTAACGATATTTCCCCAAAGTAAGTAGACAATATGACACGAAGCAATGACCTGTAATGAAAGGGGTTTCCTATGCAAGAAGATAATCCCATTTATAAAATAATTGGGAAATAACTGGTTTATGTTATTTTATCCAAGTTTAGTCCAAGGAACATATGTCAATCTCAGAGAAGCCAGACTAGAATGTAACCAAATAAGGAAAGGTGTGGAATAAGATGAGCTGAATGTTAGCATGTCTAGAGTAAAAAATGTGTGGGCAGAAGGAAGATAGATCATCTGCCATATTCCTGAGAAAGGAGAACACAGGGATGAACGTCTTGTAGTGTGTCTTCAGCAAGTTATGCTGGTCAAAGAGTGCTCCACCTGGAGTCTTCTTAAATTCACTCAGCAAATGTTATTGGCCACTGTTCTGGAACATAAACATGCCAGGGCCAGGACAGATACAGAAGAAGATGGTTAAGCTCTCTGCCTCAGTCCTTTCCTTATTTTTGGTTAGCAAAGCCTTTTTCTCCTCAGCACTTAACATTATCTCACATAGCATTGGGTTTATATTTACTTTCTTTATTCTCTGTCTTTTGTGCAATAAAATGTAAGTGTTATGAAGATTGGGGTTTGTATCCAGAAGTGTCATTTCACTGATGTATCTTCTTTGTCTAATATAGTGTCTGGCACATGGTAATGCTCAGCCAAGTTAGTGAATAAATAGAACATAGAAGTAAGCAAGTAAGGAAATAAACCTATACAATTAAGAAAGCTATAAAGAAGAGAAAAAAAAATCCATTGAATCCTTCCCTCTACCTGCATAAGACACTTAAGACAGTCAATTCTCCTTTTGGTACATGTCCTATCCTCCACAAAAAGTTAATGTACTAACCTGTGCATTCTATTTCAGAAGTGTGTCTTTTCCATAATATAGCTTTATATTGGCTGCATAATATTCTTTTTTAAAAGATTTTATTTATTTATTCATGAGAGACACAGAGAGAGAGAGGCAGAGACATAGGCAGAGGGAGAAGCAGGCTTCATGCAGGAAGCCCGATGTGGGACTTGATCCCAGAACCCCGGGGTTCACGCCCTAAGCTAAAGGCAGAGCTCAACCGCTGAAACACCCAGGCATCCCCATGATATTCTATTCTTTGGCTTATATACTTAGGCAATCCTCTATTAATAAACATTTAACTTATTTTTATAATTTTGTATTATAGACAGTGCTATGTTGAACTTCTGTAAGCAAATATCTTACCATATTTGTCTGATTTCATCCTTAGAATTGATTCCTAAAAACAAATTCACTAGGTTAAAAAGTACATATATTTATGTTTTGATATATGCTTTTAAAACATCCTCTAGGTGGATACAATTTATACTCCTAACACCAGAGAAAAAGATATCCATTTCTCCCAACACCTACCAACTCTTGGTATTTTATGTTTGCCAATGTGATAAGGAAAATCTGTACTTATCATTGTCCTGATTTTCTTTGATTTCTATTAAAGTTAGCTATATTTCTGTGCATAGTAGCCATTTGTATTTGTGTGTGTATATATGTGCATTGCTTGTTCTTCTCTTTTGCTTATTCTATTGTATTAGGACAATATTTTAAAGCACTTATATATCTAATAATTTTTCCTCATTGGCCCATATTTAAAAATTCAGTATGAGGGTGCCTAGGTGGAGTCAGTTGGGCATCTGACTCTTGATTTCAGCTCAGGTCACAATCTCAGGGTTGTGGAATTGAGCTTCATGTCAGGTCCCCCCATCAGGCTCTGCACACAGTACAGAGTCTGCTTATACCTCCCCCTCTGCTCCTAGCCCCACACATATTCTCTCTTTCTCAAATAAATACAATATTGTTTTTTACATTTTTTTAATTTAAATTCAATTTGCCAACATATAGTATAACACCCAGTGCTCATCCCATCAAGTGCCCTCCTCATTCCCCTCACCCAGTTATCCCATTCCCCTACTCACCTCCCCTTCCGCAATTCTTTGTTTCCCAGAGTTAGGAGTGTGTCATGGTTTGTCTCCCTCTCTAATTTTTCCCACTCAGTTCCCCTCCTTTCTCTTATAACCCCTTTCACTAATAAAATATTTTAAAAATTCAATATGAAAGGCCTAATAGTGTAGGATCTTTATTTCCATTAGAAATGAAAATACAAAGACACATTTACATAATAAAACAGCATGCCATTAGTCATTTGATAGTAGTAGTATATTTCCTAAGAATTATTGAATTCTAACTTCAAATATCCACTTCAATGTAGTCTTTTGTGTTTGATACAACATTGACTATCCTACTAAGATGATGTTAAGATCATAGCAACACTGAAACAGCAGGGACATGACATCAGTACTATTTGGAGTAAGATTAAGGAATAGCTCACATTAATGGACAGGACTTGGGCTCTCATTTCTTCAAAAATGCTATAGCCAAGCCACTGAGCCACCATGCTCCTCAAATATTCTGGATGTGTTCAGGAGTTTGTGTTTTGCCAGTTACATCTACCAACTCCCAGGGTAGAAAAGGCTCAATCTCTTTCAAAGTGCAGCTTTTTGGCAATTTGGAGCAGTGGAAGTGAAACTCATTTATGATGGTCCCATGTGGCTCTGTGTCTGGTATAGATTGTTCAAATCTCTTGGTCCCACCAGAAAACCTATGAGCTTAATGCTAAGTTGTCTCCTGTGTGTCATTTTGGCTCATTGCGTTTTGTTCAACCTGTCATCTTTCTCTTTCTGTCCGTAGAGAAATATATGAAAGACCCTCTTGAAGGACATACACAATCCCTAAATACCCAAGCAACATCAAAATCATGCCATAAAAAGCATTATCCTTTATCCATATACCTTCTCTCTAACTAGATGAAAAGATGAGCAATAAACCATGGCTGGCAGCTCACAAGTTTCTATTTGGTCAAAACCATAAAGGAAGAAAACTTTGGAGCTGCAATTATTCTCCTTTTCTTCTCCTACCATATACTTCTCTCCCATGTATGTCTCGTCCATTTCAAGTCCCAAATCCTGTCACTAAAGGACACTTGTCTTCATCTCACAACTAACATTCTCTGGGGTATGGAAATGGAGGTTACTCTCATTTTGTGGAAATGGTATTCACGCTTCTCCAACATGTACATTTTCAAACTTGACTAGATTTGTGACTGGGTTTTCCAAATAAAAATAGACTTAAATGTACTAAAAAAAATAAATTCTGCTGGCAGATGACTAATAAGATTTTTTTGATATCTTTAATGAAATGGATCTCAGAGATGTTTTTGTTTTAAATGTAGCCAAGGAGTCATATCTCACACAGTTTTATCCCAGGATTTAAAAGTAGAATACTTGCTTTTATGTTTTTTTTATATATGAATTCAAAGTTTGATCCTATTTAGGGTAGACATTATAAACATGGCCAAATTTCTTCAAAATGATAGATATACATTACATATAAAATATATAAGGTATTTAGATCTTGGAATTAAAAAGTAGACATATGTGCTTATTTGTTGCTTGATTTATTTAGTGAATTAATAAAACCAACACAAAAGTGGACTTTTCAGCTTCTTGTTCTATATATTTTATGTTTATCCTCCCCAATTTTACTGTTCCTTCCCTGAGACAATAAAGCTCTTTAGGGTTTTAGTTGTCATCATTTCAAGATCATACAGGCATCTATTCCAAAGCTATTATTAAAATTGCTGAAGATGTCCTCTAGCATCCTCTTGCAGATTCAAAGACTCATTTCCCTTTCCTGTAGACACTTGTTCCTTATTTGGAAGCACTTAATAATAAACAAAGCAGGAAGCTGCAAACACAGGCCCCCTCTGAAATGGCTGAGCAGTATTCAATCTGGTGGCAAAAAAATAAATAAATAAATAAAATAATGCTGGTGATGAGACATCACTTACATATACTCTCAGGAAGTGGAGAAGGGTCATCCACTCTGGGACTTTATAACAAGGCACACATTCACATGTCTTTCCATCCAAAAGGAAGAGTTAACCTCACTTAGCAAACAGTATGTCAATAGAGGGGCGCAACCCGAGGAATGCCACTCATGATTCCACATGACCCTTGGATATCTTCATGATGGCTGGGGCAGTGAGGTTAGTCTCTTAAACATTACAGCAGCAAGACCCAGAAGGTTCTTTCTGAGGCTCACAGCCAGTGTCTAGGCCAGGCCCTCTCCCCATCACTGCCACTCAGCCAAGAGTCCCCTTCTCAGTCCTTCAAGAGATGTCCTGCTTCTTCTTTGACATTTCAGGCTCAAGTGAAGTCCTTTCTTTTTCAGATTTCCTTCCATGGAGGCAGCATGGCATTGAAAGTGTGGCAATTAGAGCTATAGAGAACCACTGTTTCTTCTGCTCTATACTAGCTCTGTGGTGTTAGACAAGTAACCTGAAATCCTCAAGTCTTTAAAAAGGGCTAAGATTAATGCCCATTTTTCAAGGTTGTTGTATAGATTGTAATGTAATATTGAAAGATAACTATTGAAGCCAATGAATACATGGTGTTTATTGTAATATTCTCTCTGCTTTTGTGTATGTTTGAGCATTTTCAGAATAAAAATATTTTTATAAGAGGGAATATATATAAAAGCACTAGCACATAGCAGATAATTCCTTCCTTCCCACTCAATCTCTCTTTCTCCTCCTCAGAGCTTTCATGGTTACTTACTCCTAGCCTTCAGGTTAGAGCTCCTCAGGTAGGGAGTGACTGAGGATGGCGGGGAGCCCAGGACTATATTACATTACCTTCAATGCTCCTTGGTGAGGACCCTAAGGAAGACCTAGCAAGATGGACACCATCAGGCAAAGGGGCTCTTATTATAAGCCTAAGGGTCTGAATGCAGACCCCAGTGTAGATGCCCTGGGACCTGGGCCCACTGCAGGGACTGCGGGGCTTCTTTCTCACAAGCCAGAGGCAGATCTAAAACCTCAGCCAGCTGAATGACTTCTTGGTCTTTTCTTTGGGTTCATATCCTAATTTTGTACCTGTAGATAACTCAACTCTGATGATGAAGAAACATATTTCAATATGTTTGGAAGGAAGGAAGAGAGAAAAAGATAATTTTTCCCCAGGTCTTAGAGCAGAATTCTGCTCAGCTGCTCACTCTTGGCTGCCATAGAGATGGCCCTTCAGCTCCAGCAGGGGACAGTGCTGGGCTCTTTTCAGGGAATAGGCTTTCAGGAACAAGTCATAAAATGAAGCAATATGGGATCCATGAGGAGCAAAAGAGAGAACTCCTCAAGAGATTCTGAGTTTTATTCCCTCCTTTCCTCACTCCCCCTGGAGGCAGCCTAGGCAATGTTCTAATTCTTTTTTTTTTTCCTCTTTTTTTAAGATTTATTTATTTATTCACAAGAGACACAGAGGGAGGGAGGCAGAGACATAGGCAGAGAAGCAGGCTCCTCACAGGGAGCCCGATGTGGGACTCCATCCCAGATCCCAGGATCACGCCCTAAACCAAAAGCAGATGCTCAACTGCTGAGCCACCCAGGAGTTCCAAATTCCTGACACTCTCTTTCTGGAAAGAGGTGGTAGAAGGAGCCTTTGAATTCTTTCCAGAAGAAGTGGAAGCTTAGAATAAACCCATTTATTTGCTTTCTGTCAGAAACCAGGGAGGGAATATATGGGTAGATTAGAAGGAGCAGTGAGACAGGGAATGTGGCCTTGTAATAAGGAGGCAGACTCCACCTTTTGACGTTTGACTATAAATGGCTTTAACCTCTGTTTTCCTCTACCTCTTACCTTTCTGCCCCACACCTGGGTAAGCTGACACTAGTGGAAGATCCAGGCCATACAAGCCCCTGATCACACCCCAACTATTATAAAACCCCAGCCAGTCTCCTTATCTTACTCTTAAGTCATTTTCAGACCAGATTGGAGGGTATTTCCTACTCTTCCAGAAAAACCTCATTTATAATGCTCCATCCTGTTTTTCTAAAGAGTGGCTTCCCCAGGAATAAAAAGGGAGGAAAGACCAATATTACCATTAGCTATTTTTGAGTGGGATTATGAGAGATTTCTTTTTTGCTTCTTTTTCTTTGTCACTTTTCTGTAAAGGTCCAGAATAGTAAATATATATGGCTTTCCAGCTACATAGTTATAACTATGTAATTTTACTCAACACTCAACTAGTAGTGTGAAAGCAGTCATAGACAATACTAAACAAATAGAAGTGGCTGTTTCCCAATAAAACTTTATTTATAAGTATAGATGGAAGGCCAGATTTGACCTCCCAGCTTATAGTCTGTCAACCCCTGCTTTAAAATGTTTGTACACTGAAAACCTAATGCTTTTATGATTAAGAAGTTGGGACACACTGGTAATTTTTTTTAAGAGAGAGAGAGAGAGAGGATGGGGGTAGAGGGAGAAGGAGAGAAAGAATCTTAGCAGGCTCCACATTCAGCACAGAATCCGACTCGGGACTAGATCTCATGAACCTGAGATCATGACCTGAGCCAAAATCAGGAAGTGATTGCTTAACCCACTGAGCCACCCAGGTGCCCCTACACTGGTAATCTTAATTCAGACCTAATTATTAACTCTTTGTAATAAAAGGAGACAATAAGAGGTAGTTTCTTAAGGCAGCTGCTTGCTTTGAAAGGAGAGTCTTAAGAGTCTGAGATTGTCCTACACCTCCCCTGTGAGGTACTGCAACTGGCCCCTGACCTCGACAAGACTAATAACTGCTATAGTATCACACCTTATAATCTAGAATGAAATGGACATTCTAAAAGGAATCAATTGATCCTAGCCTTCTACCAGCAGTAAAATAACTGAGAATCTTGGAGAAAGCTTTTGATAAATTCAACATGGTATCATTGAATGTCTGTGACTTGGTTTTCCTTTTCATTAGATTTAGGCTTGCCTCATTTGTTTCCGCTAACAGGCTGGGACCTTTTAGGAGAATGAGATGGGGATGAACAGCCCCAGAGAATTCTACCTTTTGCCCAGCAACTCAGGAGAATTCTCACCATGCTTCATATTTCACTGGGGAAAAACACTGATTGGACTTCCAAAATGCTACTTTGGTCCTGGCCACATTCGCAGGCCCCCAACCGTCCCTTCTAAAGTGTGTCTCTCTAATAAGCAGGTTTGCTGTGAAGGAAACACCAAGTGTGGCAGAAATTGTCTTCCTATTGGGAGAACAGTGGGAGAGCAGGTGCTTGAATGTGGGAATGTCAGAGCTCAGAGTGAAGGCAATTATTCTCCCCCATGTAGCTCAGCATGGAGAAGAAATTAGTAAAGAAAAGGCAGGCAGCTGCTCTGCCCTGCATGTCATGGGCAGCTGCAATGAGAGGGTGCCCCATACACCTGGGCACATGCAAACTGTGCTGACCCCAGCAGGCCTCAGAGGCCAGTGCCCAGGATTCAGAGCTGCACTGCAGAGAGAGGCCTGTGCCAGGAAGGAGTTGGAAGGCTATTAGATCACTCTAGACTCCTTGCAGGAACTGGAGGTGAAACCAGGAAGATGATGCTTAGACATCTTCCCTAGCAGGGACATTTTTCAAAATCAAAATTGACTCAGAAAAATAATTTTCTATCCCCTTCTCACCTTAATATTCTTTCACCCAGGCTCAATTTTTATCCAAACCAAGGGGAAAAAAATCATTAGTGATTTATCCCACTTCCTATTAGCTAAGCCCCAAAAATGGAGCCCCAAACAGCTTATTTAGTGAGAATGGGAAGGGTTTTAATAGAATGACCTTCACTCAGGTTTCCCTCAGGAAGGGCCAGGCTCTTAATCCAGGCTGCACAGGAGCATACACTATCAGATCCAGGGGGACCCTGGTGATCAGGAGGGTTCAGGTTCCTCTGGGAGTATTCCTGTGTGAAGACTCCACATTTTTCTTTGCCCTCTGCACTATGCAGCAAGGGGGGGGGGGGTGTTAAAAGATTCTAACAGAAGCCTGAGAGGAGAGGCACTGTATTGGCCAGAGGAAATGGGGATTTTTAATGTAGGCACCTGCCCTATCTGTGTGGCTAAGCAATCCTATGCTGGATTTTAGGTCTCCAGGACTCACTTGTTTCAAAGGCAAAGGTGAGAACTCCACTGAGACCTATAGGGTTCAGTTCCTATTATTAGTGACTAAAGTAGCTCGACGCTGTACCGGACAAACTCCTCAGTGGATTAGCACATACATTTTCCTCATATATGCAGAAGTCCAGTGCTGGATGTTCCTGTCTGAAGGGAGGCCTTACTCCACATGGTCATTCAGGGTCACAAGTTCCTTCTACCTTGTGGTTCTGCTTCTTCTAGGACCTCACAGTCTTCCCTAGTTACTGACAGAAAACAAAGCAAGAGGAAGACATACCCACTTCTTATCCACTTAGACCCAAAAGGGGTATGCATTACTTCTGACTGTGTTCCATTCATGAAAATTGCACAGCCACACCTAGATGCCAGTCAACTGTGACTCACAGCTCCTGGCTGGGCAGCCACTTCCTAGTAACAAGCTGAAACTCTGGGTCTGGTGGTCAGCTGGCTTTGAGCATGTTCACAATCCTTCAACCCCTCCCAGAACTGACTGCTGATCCTGCCACTCTCATCCAGGATGACCAGTGCTGAGATGCTGCTTCATTTTGCTCCACCACTGGCCTCTATTCCCAGATGTCCCTCAGGTAGCATTCTGCAAAGATGTAGTGTGGAGGTGGGGAGATTCATGGTGGGAAGGCCAACCTGGCTGTTTTGACACAAGTTGATGGTGAGAGGGGAGAGTTAGTGATCACCTGTGTGAGAGGTGTGGCCTGACAACCTGAGGGATGTGACTGTCAACTGGGAAGACTACTTCCCATACCTACTACTTCATATACCTTAGTGAACAGAGCTCTGTTAAGAGGCATTGCTCTAAATGAGACTACCAGAAGTTGTTTCTTTGAACCAATCTTGCCTGATAAGGTAAACATTTTTAAAAAGAAAACTGTAACAATCTAGATTTCAGTGGTGCTAACCCAATTCCCAGTTCCTTCTGATCCATTTTAACTCTCTTGCTAAGTAATCTTTTCTCACTTCTTTCTTGGAAATTTTACCCAGAGTCTTTACATTGCTGAGCATTTTAAAATTGTCTCTAAATCTTTTTGCATCTATTCTCTCCTTGCTTCTCAAAAAAATCCTGTGGGCTAGGAAGTACACAGAGAGCTAGAATGACACAGGGTATCTGGTATCACATTGCCAACTCAGAATGGCATTATCATCCGAATGTTCCAAATGTCCCTAATGTTCCCAGATGCCCCAAATGCTCTGACTCTCAGAATCTAAATTTAACAAGACTGGGATACCTTTATCATATCTTTTATACTCCATCTTACCCAGAGAATTCCTACTCAAAATATCTGGACACCAAACAAGGGGCCACACATCGCCTCCTAGCCCATCCCTCTCTATAAGATCTTCATCAGCAGTGGGTCACAAAAGCATTCTTCAAACCAGCATGATTAGAAATACTCACAGCTTACCTTGACATACTATTACCAATAGAAAGAATTTTCACAAATCCCATACTCGAGGTCCTCAGTTCCAAATCCTTATGTGTCAAGACACCTCAGTGCCTCATAACAGATTGGGGCACCAAGCACGTGCTGCAGAGTACCAAGCCCATCACAGAAAGAAATCACTACTCTCTACTCAAAAGCTGAAGATCCACTACAAATGCTTTCCCCATGCTGCCCATGCTGCTCTGCTTCTCTAGATTCAAGTGAGTGAGCGGCAGCATAACTGAATGTGCAGAGCACAGACTGAAGCTAATTCACCTGTATTCAAAGTCCGGTCTCTGCCACATACTCACTCTGTGATCTGTGAGAAAGTACTAAACTATCCATTCCTCAATTTCTTACCTATAAAATGGGAATCCTATATTACAGGATTGTTGCAAGGATTAAATGTGTTGATAATATAAAGCACTTTCAGCCATGCCTTGCACATAATTAGATCAACATAAGCACTTGCTATTTTGTGAAGCATGCTGTTTGCCAGGTCTGTTTTATCTACCAGTGGTGAGAAATCAGCCAGATTGTCAGAGAATTCTCTCTTGGCCTTGCCTGCTTTCTGAAATCCCTATTGTTGGGTGGGCTCACTTAGGTTTAGTTCTCTCCAAGGGGAAGAGGAGTGACCAAGAGTAGGAATTGTGCTAGCAGGCTACTTTACCTGCTGAATGGCTGGCTTGCTCCAACACTGAGTTTTTGATTTTCATATAACTTACTGTTCAACCCAGGCTACTTGTGAGAGCTCGGAAGTGTTAAGCAAAATGGGATGCTGTGTCAAGAGTGATAAATAAGGAATGCCCCAGCTGATCCAGGACATACACGGATGGCCTCCCTAATTACCACTGATTTGAGGTTGGGCTCTTTGGTTTGTTGCCACACTATGGCAATAATTACTAGGCTCTTGTACATATTGTTGACTCTATTCAACATCTTTGTGAAATAGGTTTTATTATTTTCCCTGTTTCACAGAGGCGATGAAGGTTTATTGATGTGCTAAAATTATACTAGTAGTGAACAGCTGCAATTTTTCTCTTATACCATGTTATGTTCCCCTTAGTCCCATGCTTTCAAGATTCCCATTGCTTATCTGGTGTCTGGTTTTTGCCCATGACAAGGCATAAAGTTAACTTTTAAAATTATTAAAAGAGATGTGTATTATCTTTTCTCTGGACCATATTATAGAGAAAGAGTGGTTTTTGGAAGAAGAAAATTTAAACTCTGGCTCTGTCAATCATTGACTGTGAGATCTGGCTCAAGTCTCTTGTATTATTTATACCACAGATCCTATACCTGTAGGAATAGTGAGCATTTCCTCATTTGTAAACTAGGAATAATAACACTTGCCTAGTTGTAAGGATTAAATAAGATACTATAGAGAAAGAGCTTATTCAGCAAACAGTAAATGCTAAAAATAGCAATGATTAATAATTATTTTCATTATTACCATAAACCTAGGAGAATGATCTTTGAGATAGAGGAACAAATGGCTAAGCAAATAATAAAACCAGGAGGGCCTAAACAAAAATGTTGTATGCCTTCCTGTCTGTAAATGTCTCCTATACTTGCACAAATACCCAAATATGAAAGATGCATGCATAAGGATTTTTTGTTGTTACTTTGTTTGAAATGCAGAACACAGGCTGTCTTTGACTTTGGCTAATTGATCATGGTATCTCTAGTACTGAATTAGATGAGCAGTCTACTTAATTTGTATAAGAGGAAACATCCTGGGCCTGGTGAGTAGAAGTTGGATGAAATCACCATGGTGGGAAGTTTCAGCCCCACTACACCCTGTACTTGAACCAGAGTGCAGACCCAGAGCCCCTGGGAATGAAGTAGAGTTTTGAGTCCCCTCGAGGAAGGAGCTTGTAGCGCTGCCAAAATTTACCCTGTAAATCTCCTTCCTGGACTTTTCTGTGACAAAAGTCAATGGACTTTAATATGTCATAGTTATGTCAAATCACTAGAGGCAAAAATGTGACAGGCCCAGATTCTTCAGGCATGTAGATTTAGGCCACCCCACCAGAAAAGGAACACCTCTAGCCAAGGTATTTACCAAAGGTAAAGGAACATGAAAAGGATAATAGGAGAAGGTAGTTCCAAATACCAAGTGTAACCCTGTGAGAAGTTGCAGAAACAAGGACTATAATGGTTATGAACATTTCTTTCATAGTTTGATCTAAATGTATTTGCATATATATTAGCCAGTTCTGTCTTCTGCTTCCCTATTTCTCAAACAAGATGTGATCATCTCATTATAAGAAAAAAAAATTGAGACTGTGTTAAGTGATGGATGTTGACTAAACTAGGGGAATCATTGCATTATATTTCCATATATTAAATCACTGTGTTGTACACATTAAACTAGAACAGTGTTATATGTCAATTGTATCTCAGTGAGACTGGAAAAAAATGCGTTAACAATAGCTAACCTTATAGCTCAGAATACAAATTTATAGGCTATCAAAATGGGAATGTGATTCAGGAGAAGAAATAATCTTAGCCAAATTATGAGTAAAATGACTTTCTTTCCCCTTTGTGGAGAGGTTTAGCATGTTTTGATTGCAGGAAGAATAGTTGCATCATGTTAGACGTAAATAGGATTTTGCTGTTGTCTTTATTTGGAAGTTATGTGTGGTTAAGGAAGTGTTTATGGAACCCAAGTTGACAAGGTAGCTTTCTATTTTGTCAGTTTGGCTAGGCTAGAACTGTTTCCCAGAATCTTCTTTCCTGTAGGATTTTGGATTAGGGTTGGCCACATGGGATATTTATTAAGATTTGGGAGATGAATTTAAGCAGCAGCCTTTCTGGTGCTCTGAAAGTGGCTGTAGTACACCAGGACAGCCTGTGCACCTTATTCCTGATCTGCTGGGCCAAACCCCGGGCCTGCAGCTCCTCCCTCCCAGCAGACTGCCTCCTTCACCTTCCTGGGCCAAGTATGAGTTCAGTCCCAGGAGTGAAGTACTACTGTCTGCAGGTCACCCACCTAATCACAGTTGGAGTAACTGAGAGCCAGACATGGGTTCCAGTCTACTCTTGCTCTCTCTTCCTTCATGTCTAGTTTTTTCTCCCCTGCTGCTATCACAGCTGGCCTGTGGTAAATTACAACCCTGCAGAGACTTCTTTACCACCTGCCATAATTGTGTACCATCTAATCCCTGTTAAAAATCCCACTTTTTATACCAGAGTGATTTCGCTTCTGGGATCAAACTCAGATTCACTATTTTTTTTTTTTTTTTGCTTTTTAGTTAAAATTTGATAATCTAAATATACAGGTTTTCATGAGAGAAAGAAAGAAGGCTTTATCATACTTCTACTATACTTACCGTGGCCACAATTAGCTGGAGGGGAGTACCAGCTGTTCCCCAAAATGATGCATGCACTGTCCAGTTTGCTGCAGTCCCCAACTGGCCCTTTTCACTCATTTATATTTTATGCCTGATCCCAAAAGCATTTGGGTTTGTGACTCCTAGACTGGAAGCATTCTTGATAACTCTGGTCCGATTTTTGTACATTGTGTATGAAGGCCTGACATAGACCAATCAACATTTCTAGTTTGGCTGAGTGGCATTAAAAAAATTATTTATTCTTGGGGTGCCTGGGTGGCTCAGTCAGTGGGTGTCCGACTCTTAGTTTTGGCTCAAGTCATAATCTCAGGGTCATGAGAGAGATCCCCACGTCAGGCTCTGTGTTGAGCACGGAGTCTGTTTGAGATTCTCTCTCCCTTTCCCTCTGTCCCTCCAGCTTGTGCTCTCTCTCTTGCACCCACACTCAAATAAATAAGTCTTTAAAATTATTTATTCTTTATTAAAATTATTGTTCCATTCTTGGTGAGCATAGAATAATACCCATACTTCATTCACTATGAACAAGCTCAGGTGTTTTTCTCAGACAGAGAACATAAGTCAATCAAACAGTATGATTGGAATTATGCTTTTTGCAAGTTTTAGGGGTGGAAGGAGCTTGAGACAATACCCAGTTGATAATTTCAAACTTTGTTCTGCTATCATCTGACTTCCTCTGAGACTCTTCTGGGCTCAGAAATGAGGCTCTGGGTCTCATCAGGTGAAGCTCCTCCATTCTATTCAACCAGAGAAGCTTCATATTTCTTGTTTCATGTTGGGTTTGTGCTGAACTTTCTTTTTCTGTAAAAGAAGGACCCTCTCATTTCACAGATGAGGAAATGTAGGCACAAAGGGTCGCAGAGTTAACAACTAGTTGCTGAGTGAGGTGCAATAAGATCTCAGAACACCAAACTTCCATCTAAGGATTTAGCCATGTATCCCCTACCTCAAGAGGCGATTGGTTCATTGTGCCAAGAGAACTCCGATTATACCTCAAGAGTAGATGATGTGGGTAGATCAGCTTCATGACCTACCCAGAAGGGGTGAAACCTAGAATTCATTGCTGGTTTCCTCCCAGCTGTGCATCAGAGACTTCAAACCCTTATTATTAGGCTTTTGAGGCTTCTATACCATGACCTGAATGAAAAAGAAATAGAGAAACATTCAGAAGTTATTTATTTCCCTATTTAACTGAGGCAGTTTATTTTTTTCTTAAAGAAGAGGCATCTTGTTCCTTTTAAATCCACTTAGACAAAAACTAGATGTTATTGACAGAAGGCCTGTGATATGCATCTCAGGTTTTATATGGGGATTTTCATTTTGTCACATGCAGTTTAAGCCACCAGCCTAATTTAATTACAATTAAATGAATCACCATTTACCCTGAGGCAAAACCAGGTTTTCTTGCTGAAGAGGTGTTCAGTGCATAGCATTCAAATTCATGACCTAGACCTCAAATTAACGGGCTGTCCATTAAGAATGGATGAGTGGCTTTGAAGACTGCATTTATCAGTTGTCGACAGTCTTCTCTGGCAGTCCCCAGTGGTCCCTTTGGAAGAGACAGTCAGAACCAGAAGATACTGCAAAGGGAATGTCCAAGACTATCTAATGCCAAATGAGGTTTCACTAAAGAACAACTTTGCCCTTATTGGGTGAAATCCATGAAGTGGTAGTTAGCTCTAGGGTATGAGGCTCTGTCACAATTTTTCTATACCCAGAAAGAAACCAGCCATCTGAGTAATTGAATCTTTCCCACAACAAGGGATGCTTCCGTCCTGCATCCAACCCCCCAGTGTCTGATTGTTGGGGAAAAGTTGAGGAACACTACTTCTAGTTACTTCAGTGAGGATTAGGTGAGTGCCTGCTATGTGCCTAAACCTCAAGATCTTTGGATAACAATCCCAAGAAGTGTAGTACTGTGTGTAAAATATGAGGGACACAGATGATCTTGGTCTGAGATAGGAAGGGAGTTCATCTTATAGAGTTGTCAGTCATGCCATCTTTGCCAGGGTTGATTATTCAGCTGGTCTAATTCCCTGGCTTGGTGACCCTTTCTTCCTTCTATTACTTTTTGGTCAAGGAGGGTACCATTCTAGGAGAGCAAAGGGTCATCTTAGGTAAGTGAAGTGCTGTGGGAACCATGCTTTCCTGCTAGCCCTCTGGTGGTAGAGGATTCAGAGGCTGAGACTCAGGACGTGTAAGAGTGACCCTGAAAGGTGAGAAAGCATTCTTAACACTGACTTCAGGAGTACAATAGCCACGCACAGCCAGGTCCATCCATAAGCAGGATGTGGCTCTGCTTAGAGGGGTAAGGTCTTCTCAGGAGCCAGCAGGTGTGATTACTGACAGTCAGTCTCCCCAGCACCTGCAGTCCCATATAGAGCATTCACTGTAGCCGCTGCCATGGCTGGGATTCCTCTTAGTACGTAACTACGTGCTAAATCCATTCTCACTCAGCTGCCATGCAGTTGGCTCTTTCATCTTAGTTCAGTGTGGTGGTAACTACCACAGCTGTGTGCCCTCAAAGTCCCAGCCATAGGCTCCTCACTAGCCTTCACTAGTCCCCCTGATGTCTCATGACTCCTGGGTCCCTAGCCTGTTCCCATTGCTGAAAATGGAATTGCAACTATCTTTTTCCAGTGTCTACCCAGGTCACTGTCCTGTATTCACTCCCTGATTTGAGCAACTTCCTTTTTTATGATGGCAAATCACTCTGCTGCCTCTACCCTAATTCTCTGTAGAAGCCCTAATTGGCATACAAACCTGAAAAGGGGGGATGCTGAACTGCATAGCTAGGGAGAAGTATGCTAATTGTAAGAAATGGAGTTCATGAAGATTGAACTCAACCTCCTCCCTGATGGCATGTTATGAGTCAAGTCTGAATGTCCAATTCAATATTTGATACTTATTCACTCACTTAGTAGGACAGAGCCTACAAAATCATATGAAAGCAAATAACCTGGGTTTTGCTCTCAAAGTGCTGATCATCTCACTGAGGAGACAATCATGAACAACTACAACCATCCCCCCCCCCCCAACACACAATTAAATGGCAAGACAATGATGCAAGGGTTGTTACAGGAAATGTCAAATGAGTGATCTTGACCATAAGTGTGGTATGTTTTGGGTAGAGGTAGGGAGTCTGTGGGCTTGATGGTCAGAGCACATTCTGTAATATAAAAGATTTAAACTTATTCAAAAAAGAGGGTGAGAACTTGATGAACACATTCCAGTTTGCCATGATACCATACCATCCATATTCTCTACTTATTTAATATGTGTCTAGATTTTCTTCCAGACAGACTATAAATTTTTGAGTTCAAGAACCCTCCCATTTTCCTTCTGGATCTTGCTCCTCTCACAGTGAAAAACACTGTCTTCTTGGAGTATATGCTAAAGACATGCACTGGATTGACTCAAATTAAGTCACACTCTGAGGTATTTGCCTACATAGGAAAAAATTGAAGCCGGCTTAAGTAAAAAGGGATCTTCAGGCAGCAAAGGTCACCCAGACCATCCCAGGAAATGCAAACTTTCCTGTGGCATGGTCAGAAATTCTTTTTAGCCTATACCTTTCTAGTAAGACTAAAGGCATTTGTGCTAATAATTCTTATAATAATTATAATCTTATTATGGTTTCCTCCAAGGAAGGCTTGCCATAAAGCTTAAGATTCAGAGACTCTCACTCATATAGACCCCTTCTAAATTATTGTACCTAATAATTTTAAATTCTTTTTCTAAAAGAGGACCCTCAAAATGGTATTACCTTCATTCCTCAGGAAGTTTGGAACTTCCTCTACAGTTTATCATTTATTATCTAAGTGCTTTTTTCATGGAAGCCCAACAACAGTCTCATGAAGTAAATTCTATATAATTTAGACTTTATCAAGAGTCTCAGAGAGGTTAACTGACTTGCTCAAGGTCACACAGCAAGTTAGTAAAGATTCAACTTCTATAAATAAGTTTCAGAGCAGAGATGAGATATTCTTATAAATTATCCAAGATTGAAGATTGAAGTCTTTTCATTTCCTCTCCCAGACAGTGAAAATGAGAACACAGCTCTGAGTAACACTATGTTCTTTCAAAGCTACCCTCTGCCTGTAAGGTGAGAAGCCTGGGGTTGCGGTCCCAGGCTACCAAGGCTCATGGGAGCAGATACCAAATGGAATTCTGTGGTTGTTTATTGGTGCTTAAAGTCTACCACATTCTCCACTTCAAACTACAGCAGCAATGGGATAGAAAACAGGGTTAGAAAAACTGACTTAATTTAAAGACATGTCTGGGGCATCGAAACTGTTTATAGTTTCTGAGTTTCATTTTGTTTTGTCCTTTTTTTTTTTTTCTGTGGGGAAGTCAATTGTGTCTTACAGTATAGTTCTTTTGAACAGGGAAGAAGTGTGCCAACCTCCAGTCATTTGTGAAAAGTTACTCACCAGGCGTTAGTGAGCATCTACTGTGAGCTCTGCACGATGCAAGAGGCTGGCTGCGACCTAGTCATGAGCATGGCAGAGTCGTGGCTATGTAGGAAACAGTATCTCTGCAAACCTTTAGGCCTCAGATCCCATCAGAAAACCGGAAACAGGGGTGGAAGTCCTGCATGCGGGGGCCATATGTCCAAGGCCCTCAAATGTACATTTCTGGTCTTTTCTTAAAGTGAGGTTTTAGAGATATCATGATATGATTGAAAAGGGACATTGATAATAGATCTTGAAACGTGTATTCTGTTTCCAGATGGAGAGGGAGAAGAAGACTCCCCACTGACAGGGAGCCCAACATGATGCTCAAAGCGGGGCTCAGTCCCAGAACCCTGAGATCATGACCTGAGCTTAAGGCAGACACTTAACTGACTGAGCCACGCAAGCACCCTTGTGCCACTAAAGTTTAAAGCAATCTGTGATTTCTTCTCTGTGGGGAGACAGAAAAGATCAAAATAGTTCTACCAGCATTCAGATTCATGGAATTATACACTCTATATATAGCAAGCATGTTAATGAATTTCTCTAAAAAAACCCAGCTCTGTCTCTAATGGGTTTCTGACACCTAGGATCATCTCCATCTATTTCATGATTAGCTAATGGCTTGAGGGTAAGCTCCTTGTGAGCAGGTACTATGACTACCTTGTTCAATGCTAAACCCCTGGTGTGTGAGTGATATAAAGCATTAGCACCCACTAAAATATTTGTTGAATGAATGAATGAATAAAATGAACCCCTGAAAGCGAACAACATGGAACGTGAATGACAATTTGCCTGGTAATTATGTTAAATGCTTTATACCTATTACCTTAATTCTTAACAATTCTATGATTTGAATAGATAGCTGTTGTTATCCCCATTTAATAGATGAGACAATTGAGGCTTAGTGATTTTTTTTTTCAGTATCACCCTCTTTGTGTATGCTGAAACCAGCATTCAAACCCATGACTGTCTGAATCCACAGCATGAGCTTTAACCACTTTGTTCTTTTTGCTTCATTACCTTTTGACATAACAATAGCAGCAATAGTAAAGATAATAATAATGATGGCTATGCTTATTGAATACTATCTTCTTCTTACTGCCCTTACCATTTATAAAAACTATTTTGTTAATTGCTATCAAAAACTTTTGAAATAGGAATTACTGTTATCTTAATTTTATAGGTGGGGAAACTGAGTCTTAGAATCGTCAGACCACTCATAAGTTGTATAGATAACTTTGATTATAAATCAACAGTCACACAAATCCATGTAATTTGATTTTTTTGCAACTTTCAATGATAAAGCACACAGACCTTTCGAATAATATTCAGAGAGGCAATTTCACACCAGAAGCTTTCTCAGAGGCTGATGTCTCAAAAATGAGAGCCCCTCTGTTTCTGGGAGCTTTTGTGTTACTTCCAACAATTATTTTTCATTTCCCACTGCTGAGCAAGCCAATAATTGGTGCCTTCGCATCTAGTTGCTCTCCGGATGACAAATCACATTACTCTGAATTCCCCATTGCTTTTGAACTCTCTCCAAGGCCAGTGGTCAAAAAAAAAAAAAAAAAGAAAGAAAGAAAGAAACTTTGATCACCTGTATTCATAACAGAGAGACTGGGCTTCCAAAGGCCCCTAGTTTCTGATGGTCCATGGCTTCTGGAGGCCCCAAAGGGGGACTCAGATCAGGCAGAGACAAACCTTGAAGGTTTGGAAATATATTCATTTTTTTTGTATTTTCCATAACAAAGTACCACAAACGTAGGGGCCTTAAAACAATAGAAATATGTCCTTTCTCAGAAGTCTACAATCAAGTTTCTGAAGAGTTATGCTCCCTGGGGGCTTTACTGAGGGAACATGCCCTTGCCTCTTTTTGCTTCTGGTGACTCCAGGTGTTCCTTGGCTGTGGCTGCATAACTCAGATCTCTGCCTCTGTCTTCACATGGATTCTCTTCTATCTTTTCTAAAGATGCTTGGTATTGAATTTAGAGCCCACTCAGTTAATCCAGGATGATCTCATTTCAAGACTCTTAATTATTTCTGGAAAGACCCTCTTTTTAAATATAATAGTTCCCCCCTTATCTGTGGAGGAAATGTTCCAAGACCCCCAGTAGATCCCTGAAATTACAGATAGTAATAAACCTTATATATACTATGCTTTTTCCTATGCACACATACATATGAAAAATATTAATTTACAAATTAGGCACATAGAATTTAACAACATAACTAATAATAAAATAGAGCAATTATCACAATAAACTATAATAAAATTTATGTGTATGTGGTTTCTCTCTCAAAAATATCTTATTGTACTAACCCTTCTTATGATGATATGAGATGACAAAATGCCCAAATGTTGAGATGAAATGAGGTGAAGAGACACCGTGATGTAGTGTTAGACATACGTCAGAAGGAGGATTAACTGCTTCTGGACTGCAGTTGACCGTGGGTAAGGATAACAAACTTCGAATAAAGGGGATTATACTATAAGATCACATTCACAGGTACTGGGGTAAGAACTAGGTTGCATCTCCTTTGGGGACCACCATTCAACCCACTTCAGGGTCCATGCAGTTATATCTGCAAGCTCCAATTTTTAGCATGGGGATGGCAAGAGGCTGAGGGATGCCCAGAAGCCCAGATTTTAAATATCTTGATGGTTACTTCCCTAGCTTTTATTTTATAAATAATTCTTAAACATCTACTATGCAAGACATTAGGAACTCAGAGCTAACCTGAACTGTAAGCATTCTCTGCTTCTCAGAATCAAATCAGACAGACTGACAAGGGCACAGACACTCATGGTTCAGTGTGGGATGTTCTCTAAAAGAGATATCAAAAAGATCATGTAATGTGCTCAGGGAACATGTTGAGAAGGGAGGGCAGGCAATCTAGATTCATCCGTATTGTTGAGGAGCTTGAGGACCAGTGAGACTGAGTCGTCTAAGATCCCACAAGATGGAATCAAGGCTTGAACACAGAGCTGACAGTTGCTTTGAGTCCACATGCTTCTAGCAGATGGAAACGAAGAATTTATCGTCATAGGAGGTAGATCATCACATTCTTAGTGATTTTGCTTTGGATTCTAGAAAATTTTATTAGATCTGGCGAGCCATTGTAGAGGAAGGTCATTTAGACTAGTGTCTATCTAATGGTCTCACTTTGTGTCACATTAAGCTTTCTTTTCTTTCTTTCTTTTTTAAGTCAAGATATAGTGGATATGGAAACCAAACTATCTTTTGATAAAAGGTTTTCAAACAACAGTGAGAGAGTCCCTGATTTGTGAACCCTTTACCAATTCAGATAGTATGGGTTAATTTTGGTATCTGAAAGAATTTTGATGTCTAAAACAACCACCCACACCTCCTTTAATAGAAGATTGTTACAAACATAAAGGAATATAATAAACTATTAGCAATAGTTTTTATGCTGCCAATTAAATGTTCTCTTGTCCATGCTTACTGCTGGATTTTCTTTGTCCTGAGACAAACGTCAAAGCAATTCTGTCAAGGAATTTCTCTGGGTCATAGTTGCTTCTTTTTGAGGGCATAATCTGGTCAAAGGGCTGTTGGTGAGATTGCTTTGAAAAATGCACAAGTTTGTTTAGCAGTTCCAAAAGGAGTTATTACTAAGATCAGTTTATGTAGATTCTAAGCTACAGCTTTTTTCTGTCAAAAGTTATTGTGGCTCTTTTTCAGATCCCATAGATAATGTCATGGAGAGAGGAGCATTGTGCTTTGTTGTTCCAACACAAAAGAGAGCATTAAAAATGGGAGAAAATATACTACAAAAAGGAAAAGAGATAGGTGCAGCATGGAAGTTGTCCTGGTTGAGTAGAAAACATCAGAAGCCCACTGAGGATATGATAAGAGTTCAGGCAGCATAAGCCCACGTACAGTTGTAGAACCTTTGGATAAATATAGACTTGTTCCTTATATCCTGGATTTGTACTATATGAACCTCATTTCTGGTGTAGTCCAGATAGTTTCCTGAACACAGTATGCCATTCTGTTTAGTGGAGAGAAGATCAAGTGTTGACATTCTACAGCCCACCAGGGAAGGGGCAGTGTGTTGATCTTGGCATTAATGGTTGTCCTGAAGCCCTCAAGCATGTCAGATCCTCTCACCCTTATCTATCTCTTATCCCAGCATCATTGCAGGGACCAGTTCTCTGTGGACTCCCACCAGTTTTGCACAAGTGTGAATTGGGAGCAAAGTGCTCAGGCTTGTTTCTTACCCTAGGTCTGCTACCTTGTGGGTCACCACAAGAATCCATTCATTTGACTTCCCATGTGCTACCTAGAAGTGAGGGGAGTTAACACCCCAAGTAAGGGGGTGGTTAACAACCCAACCTTTGATAAAAGGGAATAAGAGCTGATGAATGAACAGTTTCCCCTTTCTGCTCTAAGGAGGCACTTCTAAGACACATTTCCAGTGGTTTCCCAGAGAGTCCTCTGGGATGAAGCAGTCTGAATGTGATGGCCATGCAATAACACAAACCTGAATCCAAATCCCTCCTTCCCTGCTTTCATCTCCATCTTTCCTTCCTACTCCCTGGATTTATATACCAATAATTTAGTATATGCAATGTGAGTAGTTTCACTAGGGAATTATTTTAATACCTGTTATCTGGTCATGAGGCCAACCTAAGTCTATTCTTAATATTGTCATAGCCATTTGCTTGCTTGTGCCTGGAGATTTGGCTGCACTCTCTTTCTCAATGGTGTGTTTTTAATGTTTGCTCCTCACCTGGGTTTGAATCAAACACCTCCATGAGAATTTCTAAGAAGTGATTTGGGAATAAGTTTTGTTGGGAGACTAGAGGATCTTCTCAGTTTGGTCTAGGATGGCGATGGGGATCTTTTCCTATGTGTGTGTATGTGTTTTATCAGGCTTGCCCTTGAAAAGATGTGAAATATAAGTGAAGCTTTCTGTTCATGCATATATTATTCATTTGTTTCTTCCTTCATCCATTCTACAAATATCTATTAGATGTGCCAAGTACTGTTTTAAGTCCTGAAACTACTATACTAAATCACACATGGATCTTGGCTTTAGGAAAAATTTAGTCTAGAATACTGTTTCCTAAGGTGTGTTCTTCACAACCTAGTTAACCTAGTTTCACAGGGGTTTCTTTATCTCTCTCTCTCTCACTTTATCTCTCTTTCTCTCTCTTTCAGTAGGCTTCATGCCCAACTTAGGGCTTGAACTCACAACCATGATATCAACAGTCATATGCCAAACTGACTGAGCTGGCCAGGTACCCCTAGTCTCATAGGGGTTTCTTAATAACAAGTGGGAAGTGAAGTGCCACATACTAATTTTCCTTCTTAAAAATTCTCGTTGTACTTTAGCCGTAAAGATTCCAAAAGGTCTGGCCTATAGAAATGTTTATCTTTGTTTAACTCTTTTTTTAAAAGCTGGTATTAAAATTCTTCAGAGTGAAGTTCTGGGAAGCATTAAGTATGCTGGTATAGTGATTCTCCTTTGATGCCTCTCCTGATGGGGCTCCAAGGATTTTTATTCTTTGGGTACTTCCCCCATACCTCCAACACTACCACTGATCCCAGACTGGTGATGTATGATGGTGGATACATGTCATCATACATTTGCCCAAACCCACAGAAAAACACAAAGAATGAGCCCCACTACAAATTATGGACTCTTGCTATCTGGTCACACTGACCTTTAGAGCCTCACGAGAGCATGTTCATTTCCTACTCAGGGTTTGGCACTTATTGGACTGCCTCCAGATATCACCTGGCCAATTCCTTGTTGTTGGCTCAAGTCTTTGCTTTATGCCATCTCTTCAGAGAGGCTGTGACCATCCATAGAATATCTCCTTATTCCTGCTCTGCCCCTGCTATTGTTTCACCCTGTTTTGTTGTCTTCTTAGTACTCATTACTATTCAGAAGTATCTGGTTTATTCATGTTTGCTTCATCTTTGCCACAAATCCTGGCATATCATAGATCCTCAATATGCATTTTTTTAACATGTGACATAGGAAGTAGAATGAATTTTAGATATAAGATTTACCCTGGGGAATCATTCAGAAAATTGCACAAGTACCTACTTTATTTATGTCCCTCTCCTTGTCACATCAAATGGCTGTGACCCACAGCATCACTGTGAGGGCAGAAACCAAATTGGTGTCATTGGTTCACAATATATCCCAGTGTCCAGCATTATGCTTGGTGCACAGTAAGTGCTCAGTAATTATCTGATGAAAAAATAATTGATTGAATTAAAATGAATAAATGAATGAAAGACATACAAAACGATAATATCTACTCTTGCCTATAATCTCATCAAAGTCAGTGTTTTATGTCATATTTCAAATGAAATGGTGACAACTCAGTTGTATTCTTCAATGTTTGACTCAACAGAGGCACACTAAGAAATCTTGTAGTTAATAGCATAGACTCTTTCCTCTCCAGCACTCCCTCGGTCCAACTGGTCATCATATCTCGAAGATTCTATGTCCTTAATACTTCTGTATTGGCTTTAACCTCTATGTACCTCTTCTTGGCTTCCACAAGCTCTACCTTGGCTCAAGACTTCGGGCTTCTTGCCTGGGTGATCGGTCTCCCTGCTGCTGGTCTTGCCACAATCCAAACCCTCCCTGCACAGCTGCACAGCTGCACAGCTGCACAGCTGCATAGTGACCTTTCCAAATTGTGAATTGCATCATGTCATTCTCCTGATTAAAAAGCTTCGGTGACTCCCCTTAGTTCCTAGGATGAGGCTCAAACTTCTACATCTCCCTTTAGTCCCATCTTCGGCCACACCAGCAGTCACAAGACTGTAGCTCCCCATATAGCACATGAGTCCATACCTCCATGGGACACTCCTACAGGTTCCTCAGAGGAGAATCCTCTTTTCCTGCTCATTCACCAAACCCCACAGTTCAAGCCTTCTCCCCAGAAGTGCTCCCTGGTGCTCTCCAATCCCTGCCCTACTTATTATACAAACCACCCTCCACATAGCAATTTACTAGCTAAGTGACCTTGGGCAATTTACTTAATCCCTATCCCAGTTTCTTTATAAAGTGAGGATAATAGAAGGATCATTATAAATGACATGTAAAGCTTTTTTTTTTTATTTTTTGAGTGCCTGAATATATATATATATATATATATATATATACATACACACACACACATATATATATATGTATGTATATATACATATATATACATATACATATATACATATATACGTATACATGTACATACATGTACATACATACATATATGTATGTATATATACATATATATATGCAGGAGTTTTCATATTGTATTTAATCATAAATTAGTATTTGTTTCTCTCCTATAGAGTATCACCTTTCTATCTTCTGCCTACCAAAACAGCTAAGCTTCAAGTTTCTGTATCATGGGGATTATTGTCCTTTCTTAGCCCAGAGAGAATAAATAGAGGTTTCCTTTGCAAAGTTTTAACTAATAGGAGACATAAACCTGGGGTTTTTTTTAGAAGAGATAGACAGTCTTCCTAAGACAGGGCATATTTCTATAAATGAATGTGGTGCTATGTATCATTCTCACCTTGAGCCCAGAGCTGCCTGGATTAGGAATGGTGCTGGGCTGGCTGCCCTGGATACCAGGGTGTGGTTGGGAGCCATAGTAGAAGGGTCCTTGTCCTACTATTGGAGCTACGTGAATGGAGCTGCTACCTTGTTTTGGTGATGTGACCGAAGACCGGGGGTCCTCCTGTATTTCCACAGCAACATATCTATTCTTTCCTAGATTCTTATAGAATCCTAGGGAAGTGAAGGGGCTTCCTAAAACATGACTGTAATTAAAATATCACAATTCTATTAATAGAGGCTCAGAGCTGTATCTAGCTTTATTTAGAGCATAGAAAGCTTGTTTAAAGTTATTTTTTCTACCCAAATTATGTAGAACAAATAATACCCCTTCTACTTATATGTTTGTGTAACTCTGTGTGTGTGAATGAGTGTATTAGCCTATATGCGATGATATATGTAATATGAGATGGAGGGTCGATATTAAGAGTTGCCAGATTAATAAAATAAAAATGCCAGTTGCCTATTTAAATGTAAATTCTAGAAATGCATGATAAGGATTTAGAATAAGAATATCCCATGAAATATTTGGGATGTATTTATATAAAAATATTCATTGTTTATCTTAATTCAAATTTAGTTGGGCTCCTATATTTTGTTTGGTGATCCTAGCAGGTATGTATGTCTATGTGTGCATGTGTTATTATGTATGCGTGCACGTGCACATGTATGGGAGCTGAGGGCTCTGCTTACATTACCAGATAAGTACTGTAATTGACTTTTTTCTCTTGTTTAATGTGGCTAAAGATTCAGGGAGTCCTGGAATGGGGATAAGGAGATAAAAGCCTGGGTGGGAGAAGTTTCCCAAAATTCAGAGAGACTTTAGCTCAATAGTTGGAAGAACAAAGCTGAGAGAACTCTTAACTTCAATGAAAAGGGCCAGCTTTCAGCTATGCTTCCAGGGCCAAAGAAAGACCTAGAAGGCTTGGAGGGATATGGAGTCTATCAATGTGTTTTGGTAAGGTGTGGTGGAAACTGCATGAACCAGAGTCAAACTGTGTGTTTGCTGTGTAAGCCCACACAAGTTGTTTAACCTCTCTGAGCTTAATTTCATTGTCTGCAAAATGAAACATAAGACTCTATAGAAATGTACATGAGGAACAGTGCCTGCCTGGCATATTACAATAATTGTGAATGTTTTCAGATTTCCTAAGATATCTTAAAACACACTGGATCAAGTCAAGTATATACAAGCTTATTTAGCCAACTTCTGTATCCCATCCCCTTCCCACCTTTTCCTCCTTCTCAACAGGGTCAGCTTTTGATACACAATTTTAGGAGGAAAGCAACACTTAACAATGGCATCTCTTGTTTTGTATAATCAGCATACTATCTAGAAATAATGATGTTCATGCCAAGCAATAGGTGTAAGCAAAAACTGCTTCATGTAAACCAGATATTCTAGGCTCACTAGGACTTCAGTTTTGAGAGTTTCTTTGGGTCCGCTTACATTCCTGACCTTTCTAGGTTGGGTCTCCTTGTATACAAAAGACATTTCCATAAACAAAGGCAGCCCAATTCCCTGGATAACTGTGATATTCAAGCCAGTTTATATAGACAAGTCCATTCTTAAAATCTGGGTTTAATGGGCAGGTAGACTTGCACATATATTAATTCCTCTTTCTCTTTCTGAGCAGTCTGGCCGAATTCTGGGGATGGGTACATTGTGTGCCCTACCTGTTCCAGGTTAAATAGCTCAGTTCCTACTGCTGGCTATACTGGGTGCTTCTGCAGTAGGACAAGGCTTGGGCCTGGGCATTTTGCAAGATTTCCTCCACTAACTTGGGTTCATAACTGCTTCATTGAAGTATCTCATCTATGCATCATTTTCTGTCTTGACTTCCATGTCACCAAAAAAGTATTAAATGTCCATAGATTTAATTAATTCTGCCCTCGTAAGCCAATCATTGCATGCTTTGAAGTGATATTTGCAAACACTAGACCTCTCTTTGACTTGAATCTCTGTGCCAGAGCCTCTTGTGGCCGTAATCCCTCTAGGCTCATGCCAGTTGCTGCTTCAAAGGGCCAATCATCTTGGATGGTTCCACAGTAAAGACTTAAAGTTTGTCTACAAGGCCAGAATGAAAGAGCTCTTTTCCAGCTGACTTGGTTTTATCAGCCACAATAACAGCCAGTCAATGTGCTATCTATGGACTCATGCATGGTTGATCCAATTCAGTTGTTAAGGTGCCTGAAATAACATCAATCCCATTGATTGCTTCACCATTAATGACAATCAGCCCTTATGATGACCAAAAAAACCTTTATTTGATTGGAAAATTATCAATAGAGTCATAAGCATGACATGTAGATATGGCCCAAGTGGGTCCCAGGGGATGTTTTTTCCCCCCTTAATTCCAAAAGGTAAATCTTCCTCATTGTGATTGTAATTAGAAAATGGTACTGCATATAAAGGGGAAGAAAGTGGGGAGGAAGGGTACCAGCCACTTTCAGACAAACAATTCTTTTCTCAGTGAGCATGTATAAGGTTTTTCCTTTGATTAGTGATGTGATCATAACCAAAAAGGCCCTATTTTTTAATCTTCATAATTACTGTGAATTTATGGTAGTCACTTTGTTTCTCAGAGAGACCCTCTTGTCTTCTTAAATCCAGAAAAGCTGGCAGTGGCGTCTGGGATGGTCCATGATTTTTTTTTTTTTTGAGTGAAAACTAGAATGGTCCATAATTTTAGCACATATCTTGAATTGGCAACAAATGAGTTGAGCCAATGCAAAATGTTTGCCTGTGGTCTTTTTTCTTTCTATTCTTCTTCAAATGGAAGGAAACATATATGCATATGGAAACATGTATTATATATATATATATGTATATATTTATTTACCTGTGTATATATATATATATTTATCTCTCTGTGTATATATATATGTGTATTTATATATATATATATATATATATATATATATATATATATATATATACACATATTTATCTATCTATTCCTTGGGTCTTTCTGGTTTGTATTCATTTGTTTCTTGTTTGAATAGAAATGAGCAAATCTGGTTCACTACCCATTCAGAGGGAAATAAAGTGTTTTACACCAAAGGTTCCAAAATATACTTCATATTAATTTTAGAAGTAGGTAGGGGCTGAATTACACATTTTTTTTAAGAATTAAAAAATTTTCAAAACCTGAAATTACATTGAAACATTAAACATATAAAAATATAAGAGAAAGTATCCAAAATCATTTTGTATGAGAAAGGACAATTTCTATAGAATAAGAGTGCTGAATTAAGTACAGAAATGTGAGAATGGAAACATGAGAAGTAAAAATATTTAAAAGCATTGATATGCAAATTCATAAACTATTTCTCCTCTTGGAAAAAAGAAATGAATGTGCTATATCAGTAGTGTATATATCTTCAGACAAAAATATGCTTTTCTAGTTTGGGTTTTTGGTTGTAGAGAAGTATGATTAGATTATGCAGGATGGAGAAATAGAATCTAAGGAGCCAAACTAAATTTGTATTTAATCTTTCCCATGAAAGGACATGTCACTGATAAATCCAGATTCAGAGCTCACCTTCCCCATTTCTGGTGTACTCTGCATTTCTCTTTGACTCTTAGCAAGGAAAATCCTCTTCTATATTAAGTTTTTACTTCTACTTAACTGGTAGAGATGCAAGACTTTTCCCAATGATGGCCATTCAAGTCTGCTTCACCTTTTGGCTAGGATTGAAAACTTAAAAAAAAAAATGACCCTGTTCTATTTTCTAGGACTAGATTCTATAGCATAGTGCCAATTAGACTCAATGTAACAGAATAGCAACTATGATGTTATGCACATGATCTGATAGAACTTTGTGATTCAAATTATGTGACCAAATTACCTTTCACTTCTTAATGAAACTGCTGAATTAAATAAACTTGACCACAGAAATCAACTTCCTATACTTGAAGAAATGCTTACCTTTTGTTTCACTGTAGGGATGACAAATGCTGGTGTTATCATCAGATACTGATTTTATGGGAAGGAATGCTATTTTATTTGACCAAATAACCAAATTTTCTTTTGAAAATTCAAATTATATTTAAGTGGCAGCTAATATTTATGGTCTCCAGAATGTTTACCTTTTAACAAAAAGATGAGTTTCATCGTGTTCCATAATTGGGAAGAACAGCAGGTTCTGGGACACTATGCTATTTAAAGATCATTTGGGGTTGCAGGGTGAATGGTCCTCACATAGAACAAGCTAGGAGAGGCTAGATTTAAGGGGGTCTTGTCCTTATTCCAGAAGCCATGTTTTTGCTCCAGCTAAAGCCACATTCCAACTCCTCTATTATTTTCTTTCCATTCAGCCCTAATTTTCTTACTCACTGGCTGTATGATTCTGGAATTGGAGAGATCTGTTTTCTCTAGAACTTAGTTTTCCCATCTGCAAAATGAGGATTCCAGGCTTGCTCAGTGTTTCACAAACATTTATTCTGATGTTACACCCTTGTGGGCTGCTATTCATGTGAGCACTTTCCTTGGTATACCCAGGTTTAGCAAAGCTCAGAGTATTATAACAATTTGTCGGTTACTCTATGATGGTGAATCATGGCAGTCATGCATTGTTGGTTGTAGAGAAGAGAAGGTGCTGGCTGAAACACTTACTTTTCCCCCATTCAATAAGTCTTTCGCTGTGCAAATTACTGAGAATTAAGTCCCTTCAGGTATAACTTGGAGTGATCTCTAATTTAAATATAATTTTTAAAATACTTTGGTACTGTATTTCACTTAACAAATTACCTCTTACATTCCTCTCAATTGTTTGGAAGACATAAGCGTTTTGTGAGGCTGTAGTAAGAAAATTCAGAATCTCAGAAATGAGATGAACAGAATGCTGTTGTGTCAAGTAATAAATCTCATCAGCAGTAAGGAGAAGAAGCCAGAAACAAAAGAATAAATATGGCCTGATTCCATTTATACAAAGTTAAAAACAGGTGAAATTAACAGATTGGGAAAGAAACTTGACTAGTAGTTACATTCGTTAGGAGGAATCAGACTGGAGGGGTGGGAGATGGACTTCCAGGGTTTTGATAAAGTTCTGCTTCTTTACCTGGCTAGGGGTATTCAATTGTGAAAATTCATCATACTTGATGCTTAATATTTAAACACTTTCTGTATGGATGTGTTTACTTATAAATAAAAGATATGCTGGGCTAGTTGCCCTCAAAGGGAAAGATAGCACAGAATAACATCAATGTTATTTGTTGAGTGTTAACCATGTGCCAGGCACTGGTAAAGTGTATGGATACGTTATTTCACTTAATTCTCCCAGCACTATTAAAATACTGTTATTATCCCCAGTTTGCTGATGAAAAAATCACATTTGTCCAAGGTCCATGCGAGTAGTAAGCCATAGAGACAGGTCATAGAAGGTAGACTTTTGCTTACAGAGTGCACACTCTGAACCACCGCACTTCAGTAAATGATGCACTCTGTCAAGGACCCAGGTGTGTCTGGGGGCAAGTCCTTTACCATCCTGTAGCCTCCAGTTCTTCCACTGCCTCTTTTATAGCTCTCACACTCTAGTTTCATTTCAATTTGCTAACAGATTCAAGTGTCTCTCCACTTCCCCTTTTGTTCTTGCCTGGCTCCCCTCAAAAGAACTCTCCTGTTACTGCCCAAAAAGATATTAGCATTGAAATAGAACTTTAACCTGAAGTACAACTGCAGACTCCCTTTATTGCCTTTGTGGGTGAGTGGATGCAGCCTATGCAAGGATCCCCTGAATTTGTTGCAGGGAAATTTGTTGTGGTTGTTGTTAGCACAATTCTGCTAACCTTAAATCATCCTTGCTGCATCCTTGCTATTACCCAAACAGGGTCTGCTTTCCCTAAACAGGGTCCTGCTATGCTGCCTGGAGTATTCATTAGAATGGGATTTTACCTGGATAATGCCTTTTGAGGAATGCATCCCAGCATTTGAGGCAGCTCCCAGCAGAACAACCTGCCATTTGTGATGCCTCCGTCAGGTTAAACATTTTAGATTAATCAATAAGTAAATGGCAAATAAATGGCATGAGCCCCATGTCCAATATAAATGAGATCAACGAAAGAAGCAGAAAAGGGCAGTTTGGGCATTGTCCAATATGCCTTGAGCATGCTGCCTTCAGCTCTGTCTACTTGAGGTGAAATATCCAGATGAAAAGTGAACAGTGAAGTGCATCATCCAGATGTTTTAGAACATCAGGGTGTCTGGCATTCTTTACCTTAACACACTGACTTCATTTTGAGGTGCCAGAGGTGCTGTTGTTCTGAATCTCTGTCACCCAGAAGAAAGGTCAGGACTCTGGTGAGTTCTTCCTACGGTGTAAATGGAACCAGCCAGCCCTGGAATACAGTGGGATGAAAATGCCGAGGCCGGCACACAGGCATCATGGGCTTTGAGAATTTGCCAAACACTGCCCCAGATATGCGTTTCATAAAGAATTCCATTCATTTCTCCCAATTCTTTCTGCTAATTTACTTCAGTTACACTTTTCAGATGTGTAATATCTCATTCTTGAGGAAAAATATGTTGCAGCCAAAAGAGCTGACCTTCATGCGTTTTCAGACTCTCTGCTGTGTACCTGACAAATGAGGCACCAAGGCCTTTCCATATTCTGTTTGGGGGTCTATTGGCTGAGGAATCCTTGGTCATCCCACCTGCCTGGCGTCTAGGATCATGATGAATTGTCTCCAACTCTGGCCTCAGATTGTTTTTTAACATTTAATTTAGTTTCTTCCTGTGCTTGGATGAACATGGCCATGTTATGGATTTCTGCTCTAATGTACACCAGCAGGCTGGAAGAACAAGCCTCAGCAAGCTGTGGAAATTAGAGAGGCTGGATCAATAGGCAAGGTCACGACCCCCCGGCTCCGATTCTGTACACTGTCCTGAAATTCTCTCCCTTGAAAATCCTCCCGCTGCTTCTAATGTGAATCCGTGTTTATTCCCAGAGAGGAATTCATGTAAACAAGCCTACCCCAATGTCTCACATCTCTGGGAGGGACACCCATAATCACAAACACTGAAAAATTTGTGTAAACAGCAGCTCAGGAATATAAACATCTAGGCATTTTCTTTATGTACAGTTTGTTAACTTCATTGTCTGAAGACCCTATCACAGGGAGGACAAATAGATGAGGACAAAGAGAAAGCAGATCTGCCAATTCTGGAGCAAACCTTTAAGAAATTATCCTGTATCACACATACACCTTAAACAAAAGGACACAATCTTCTGCACCCTGAGATTTTTATGGACGACAGAATTATAAAAATCAACTTGATTTAAACTCTAAGAAATATCTCTGGGCTCAATGAAATAGACTGAGGAGAAAATAGTTTAAAAGATAGCAGGTGCTAATAACACTATAAATGTAGATCTCATCAATGTAAAAGACCTACATTCCCAATACAAAGCAATATTTGTAACAAACTAGTTCTCTATCTGGAGATTTAGAAGTTGATGTTGTTCAGAGTTATAATTTTCCTGGGTGGAAATAACTAATGCATCAAAACTTCAAACCTGCAAAAGCAACCCCACTACTGGTAATTTATCATATTCACTAATCACTGGTTCCAAAATGACCTGACATCAAAATGATCAATTCCGGAAAAAAAAATCTTAAAGATCTGTCTTTTTGAGGAGAAGGTTAAGGATGTGCCAAAAATGGGAGAAGGGAGGTTCAGGTCAAGAGGAGGGGAGCAGGCCCCAGAGCTGCTTATGCTTTGGAATGTGGGTGCTACTTTCACTTCGTAAATCTGAAGCCACATAGCCCAGAGAAGTGCAATCTCTCTTATTTGGAGAGTAAATTCAGTATGTGATAAGGCACATCCTTATCCAAACCTCTTATTCATGGACAACAGCAGGAGCACTTTCTATACAGCGATTCTGCAGTATTTGGCAGTATTTTGATTCAGAAGTTAGGTAACTGGGTTGTATTCAGAAAAGGTAACCTTGGTTTAATTTGGACAAACCTCTTAGCAAATCTCCTGTACTTCTAGTCTATCTGAGATTTTTAGGTAAAATAACATCACACTTAACATCTGCAGATGGAAAATTCATTTTTTGAGATTATTACTTTTGCAAAGGATATTATTTACAAGAACTAAAAAAAAAAATGACGGTATTTTCTTCATAGCATAGGGACTAATGGCAGAGGAGAAGAGTTAATCTTGCTCTTTGCTGCTCCTTTACTTCGAAAGGAAAATCTACACATATACCCTATTTTCTTTGTATGTGCTGAAAAAAAAATGCATTTGCTCTTATCCTTCTAAAATAGCCTCAGTTAAAAGATGCACATGTGAAGTAGGTATGGATCAGGATTGGTGAGGGAATATTTTAGAAGTTACAAAAAAGGCAAGTGATGAGTTGTTTTTTTTTTTTTTTAATACTACTACTGGTACTATTTTTCTATCTCATTTCTCATTGAGACTTTCAGTTTGGAAATAAATCCTGAATTTGATCACAATGGCAGGTCACAATGAGTATTTGGATGAATGAATGGCAATTTAGAATCAAAAGTCTGGAGCACGATCTAACCTAACCTTAAGATTATCTTTTCTTAGGTGGAAAAAGTTATCATGTCAGTTTTTCAGACGAGGCGCTTAAGACCTGGAGATATTTAGACATCTTCCCCAAGGTCTCCTAGCGAAGAGTATAGAGTAGACTGGGACTCTGTGTTTCTTCTTCCTGATATTAGTGCTTAATCTTTATTACAAGGTTGTATCCCATTTCGGGCCTCTACTCTAATTTAGCATTCTACCTCCTAGTGCAAGACTGTGCCATCCAACAGGGATCTATCTTTGTTCTGGCAATTTAATGCTACATAACAAGTTGCCTTTAAAGTTAGGCTCAAAACAAAAACAAAATTTATTTGTTGTTCATGAATCTGCAATTTGCACAAAGCTGGATGTCTATAGCTCATCTCTGTCTCACATGGCATCTGCTGGGGGTGTCTTGAATAATCTGGAGGCTCCTTTACCAGAACAAGATGTTGACTGGGGCTTCACTTCTTCTTCATGGGGGCCTCTCTGCATGTTCTCTTCACCCAGGCTTGTTTGGACTTTGTCACAGCATGATGGCAGGCTTTCTCAGAGAAGAGCCAGTGTCCTCCAAAGATTTAATGTTGGAAGTGACATAGCATCCCTTATGCCTTGCTCTTTTGGTTGAAGTAATCATAAGGCCCTGCAGGGAGGGAGAGAATATAGACCTCACCTCTCATTGAGAAGAGCCTCAATATTACATTGTAAACAAATGGAATGGGAGACATAGTTGCATGTAGGAAAATACAATCTGCCATAATCTGCCTTCTAGCCATAATAATTCAAATACACACACATGTTAAATATACTCATGCTTTCCCTCCAATTTCCCAAGTTTCTTCCCATTTAGGCCTTAGCTTGAAGTCTAGGATCTCATCATCTAAATCAGATCTCAGTAAGGAGAATTCTTCTCCAGGGCATGTCCTTGGTTTCAGCTCCTGGAGAACTGGTCCTCTTGATAGGAAGTTCTGTGGACCAAAGAGACATAGCCACATGTGAATGGGTAGTGTATCTCTGCTTCACTTGGCAACAGACAGCATGGCTGTTTTCTGGCTGGAGACTGGAATCACCTGAAGTGTCATTCACTCACATGTCCAATTGGTGATGCTGGGTTGACTGAGGGCCTCAGTGTCTCTCCAGGTAGGATTTTATGGTTGCTTTGTTTAGTGAATTTGGACTTCCTCATAACCCGATGGTTGGCTTTCCCAGAACAAACATCCTACAGAATAAGCTAGCTGAAAGCTATTGTCTTTTTGTGAGCTAGTCTCAGAAGTCACAGAATATCACCCTGCTGCACCCTTTTGGAGCAATCCGAAGATCTCCTGGATGCAAGTGGAGGAGCCTTAGGCTTCACTCCCAGTGGGGAAGCTTCAAAAGCACACTGTAAGAAGAGTAGGTGAGATGAGCAGTAGTTTGATGGTCATTTGGGAAAATGCAGTCTGCTGGACTAGGCTGCCTTGTACTGAGCCCCTTCATAGTGAGGCTGAATGACTAGCAGTCAGCAGTGCTATAGCAGAGGGGATTCTCCTATGGGTAGAAGATTTGACTAAATGACCTTTGCTATTTCTTCCAACTCTCAGATCCTATGACACTACAAGAAGGTCAGTTGAACCCAGGTAATCTGAAGACACCAGGGAGCCCAACTATATATAGCTTTGTGGCATATAAGAAAAGGGACAGGATGTATAGATAAGTTATAGGTGCCAAGAATGTAGTCCTAGGATAGGCTGTGTCCAAATGCTATGCCTCTGTCTTCTAACAAGAGCAATGAACTGTGACCTCAGCCAGAGTCCAGAAGTATATTGTTCAGGCTGGTGAGGAAGGTGGAGGTTCATACAGAAGTTTATGTTAAAGACGAACACCAGTATGAATCCAAAATGTCATATTGAAAAGGGGTCATACTCTCTGCTGGCCCAGAATGTAGGCACATGCACAAAGCTATGGACCTTTGGATAATAGAGTTAAGTGCAATTGTGTATGTGAAAGGGCTCTATAAAGTATAAAATCATGTGGTGTTGGGATTTCCATTCATATAGCTGGGACTTTTGTAAACAAAACTGAATCCTCCTTCGCTCTCTGTCCCACACATGGATTGCTTACCTTTGGTCAGATCATCTTTCCATGAAGTGCTTTGTCTGTGTGCCTTTCGTTAAGGACCTTTCTTAATATTTTTGGCCAGTTAATCAGTTTGGTTAAAATACTGTCTCCTAACCAATGGCAGGGGCTGTGTCAGTGGACGCAGCCTCAAAGTGTATTGCTCTGGGTCTGCTTGTCGTCTCATTTTGTCCTCTTATCAGTTTTTCAAAACCAGGCACTTTTCTGCTGCCCTTGGCTGGGCTGGCTTCCAACAGTACCTTGCTCTGAGGCAGAATTGTACTGGCGAATGCATAATTCAGTGGTTTGTACTTTGCATCTATTAACCATGGCACCAAATGCAGGAATGACACAATGGTGAGGCTTTTGCTTAGATAGTGTTTTTTCTGAGTGAAGCTTAGCATTCAAACCAATTTATAGTTCCTTTGCATAGTAGATAAGTATCATAATAGTTTTTTAATAGATGACTTGATGGAAATACATACATTAAAAGGTCAATGTCACTGCAAATTATTACAACAGACCCAATTCAAGGGGCCTAACTCTCCACGTCTAACTTTTACTACTAGATTATGCAAAGTACATAGTAGGTATTTGAAAATATCCATCGAACTTTATTATATTATCAATAGGCAATTAAATAAAATGCAACTTCAAGGCTTTTCTTTTTCTTTTTAAATCCAAGACTGACTTAAAACAGACTCATTCAACTGATTTGAAAATCTCTGGCAGAATAATAACCGTTATGTTTCCAATGGATAAATGATGGCAGCCCAGTAAGGTCTCAACTAACTAAATATCATATTTTAAACACATTTTACATGCTCTTATGCTAGTTTTGGAAGTAGCAATAGAGCTATTGTTGTAAATATTTATTTCTTTTCCATACCTTACACTTTAAAGTATATTTTACAAAGTATAAATATTCGTTAGTCTATACATTCATAGAACAAGCCCAGGGATCTGTTGGCATAGATATCACTCCCATGTAAAAGATAGGAGTCAAAAGGCTAGAAGAAATTAATTACATTTTGATCTTAGGCTCCTTCTCTGATTCATTTCTCTTTTTTTTATTTTTTGTTAGCCAACAAAATAATAACAATGGCAATATAAATAATAATAACTATGTTTTGGGCATTTATTGTGTTCCAGGCTCTGTGCTAAGCACTTCATTCGCATATCTCATGTAGTTTTCACAAAAATTCCTGATGCAAACACTGTTACTAGTGTCATTTTACGGATGAATAAACTCAGATTCATAGAGTTTGGGTAACTTGTGACAAAGTTCTAAAGCTAGTAAGTGAAAGAGGTGGATTTTGAAACTATGCCAAAGTATCTAACCACAGTGCTGTAGAGTTTCTCGTGCCAGATACCACGAAGAAAACTGGAGATGATTGGGATGGAGTGTGGGTGAAAGACATGGGCCTGTATAGACTTTTTTTCTTTTTTCCTAAATAGCATTTAAAATTATACAGTAAGATTCAGCCATTATGTGAGTGAAACTCTTTTTCCTGGAAACTTAAAGCTTCCCTCTCACCCCCCATTACATTGTTACAGACCAGTTGATGTTTCAAGCAGGAAGGAATGTGCTCTGGAGTAGATTTATATTTTATAAGATGGAATAGGCCATTTTCATGGCCCATTCACTCAGGCCTGTTCTCTATCTGTATTCTGATAACACCTAAGTGTCTGTCCATTCAAGGATATCATCCAACTTGGACAGGCCAGCCTGTGTAAACCACACTTTCCAGTTGTCTGGTTATCATTACTAATGTATCAGAATGCTTGCTGAGGACTTCTGTGCATCTTTCAAACCAGTGAACCACAATTTTCTTATTCAACATCTTGTCTCTTGAAATTAGGCTTCTTGTTTAATGTGATCTTTCTCCTCTCCCTATGCTAGTTCATCAGGGCTTCCTCTGCAGCCTGCACATTAGCCACTGCCATTGACGCTAAAGGGAATGATGGAGAATTTTGATTAAGAAAGTTTCTCTAAGAGTCTTTTGTCCCCATCTTCCTCAGTAAGCCAAAATTTTGGGAAATAGCAGATGAGTCTAGGAACTTAACTCAGTATGACCCTGAGATGTCAAGTTATATATAAGATATCTTGATCTTAGTGTCAAGTTAAACAGAGCAAGACCAGTTTCTTGAGTTTCACTATTATGATACTCTGCCCAACTAAACTTCCCATCACAGTGCTGAGGATCACATGATGACTGATTTTCTAAGTAAGGGACTCAACAGTATGTAGGAATCAATATTGCTGCAGAATGACACACACAAACACACATACACACACAGAAACAACAACAACAAACAAAAAACACCCAACCTATGGCCCAAATAGCTTTCCACTTTTCCTTTCTGAACCTTAAGCTGTGACCTGGATCCAGAAATTTTCATTTCTTTTCTTTTCTATTATTAAAATACATCTCCTCTTCAAGAATTCTGACAAATGGGAATGTAAGTTGAAAATTCTAAGTTGTTTTTTTACCCAAACAGAAAGTTCCCATGGTTTCCAACTATTGCTATTCCATGTTGTGTGTAATCATATTATATAAATAACTCTATAAGTGTGGAGTATGGTAAACTGGGGCTGCCAGAATCTGAATGTTTGTGTCCTCCAAAATTCATATGTTGAAATCCTAATCCCCAAAGATGATGGAATAAGGAGGTGACGGCTTTGGGAAGTGAGGTCATGAGGGTGAAGCCTTCATGAATGGGACTGGTGTTCTTACAAAAGAGACTTTACAGAGATCCCTCACCCTTTTCACCATGTAATAACACTGCAACAAGTCTATGATGCAGAAGAGGGCTCTTATCTGACCATATTGGCACCATAATCTTGGACTTCTATCCTCCAAAATGTGAGAAATAAATTTGTGTTGTTTATAAACTACTCATTTGGTGGCATTTCATTATAGCAACCTGAAATAAGACAGGGTTTGTCCATAAATACCATTATCTTGTAGGAATCTAAAGATTCTATACCTATTATTCTCAATTATCTGTCATAGTAATTTTTTTCAAGATTATAATGATTTCTTTCCAACTAAATCCAAGGAATATCATTTGACCTTTGACTCTACATCTGCTCTTTGCAATTCTTTTTATTTATTTATTTATTTATTTATTTATTTATTTATTTATTTATTTTTTGCTCTTTGCAATTCTTAATGATTCACCATTCATTTGAATCTTGTGACAAAATTTTTTCTAACAAACCATGCCTCCATGTTTCTCTGTCCTGGTTTTTCCATCATCTCTGATTTTTTTCTCCTCATGTAGGGACCCCAGTTTTGGGTTTCTTTTGTTATTTGTTTGTTTGTCTTAATAATGACTCAAACGCAGAGCCTCCAGGGCATAATGTCAAATCATAGAGGGCCTTGATACCTAATGAAATTTGACATGCTAGATTTTTTAAGTTTGCCTGGGACCAATGATCCCTGGATTCCTTTTAATTTTTCCCTTTTGGAATGATAACATCTACCTTATACCTGTTCCCTTTGGAAGCAATTTTTTTTTTTTTTCCTAAAAGGCTTGTTATCTAGATGGATAGAGATTTTTTTTTTTTTTTTTTTTTTTTTTTTTTTTTGCTCCAGAATGATCCATACACTGAATATCACCTGCCTTAATTTAGATGATAAGACTTGGGGTTTTGGGGGTTTTTGAGCTTATGGTACTTAGATATGGTTTATGAGAATAAACTTAATGCTTTAAAAGCTGGAGATTTGGGGAGATTTTTGTATTGTGTGAATGTGCTTTGCATGTGGGATGGATTTTACTTTGGGATGGCCAGTGAGGGGATTTTATTGGGTTTAATGGTGGCTCCTTAAAAATATGCTCCCCTGGAACCTGTGAAGATAGCCTTATTTGGAAAATGAGTTTTTGCAGATGTGGGTAGGCCTAAATCCAATGATGAATGTCCTCATAAGCAAAAATCATGAGGATCTTTGAGACAGAGTGAGTAGGAGGCTTTGTAAAGAAGGAGGCAGCTTGAAGTTAATGTATTGCCTGGAGCCAAGTATTGCCACAAACCAAGTATTGCCTGGAGCCACTAAAAATCTGGATAAGGCAAGACAGGATTCTTCACTAGAGCCTTTGGAAAGAATATGGGCCCTGCCAATAACTTAATTTCAGATTTCTGACCTCCAGAACTTTGAAAGAATCAATCTCTGCTAGGTTTTTTTTTTTTTTTTGTACTTTTTAATTTTTATTACTGTAGTTGATATACAATGTTACATTAATTTCAGGTGTACACCATAGTGATTCAACAATTATTTGTTGAGCAATGTTCACCACAATGAGCGTAGATATCATTTGGGGGACCTCAGTTCTTGATTATCATAGCTTTAATTTCTTCAAAATCTCACCCTCAGAGTATTTACAGTCTTAGAGTTTGGTACCATTGCTGTGTAGATGACTTTGAAACCTGCCTCTCCAACTTAGTTTGTAGCCTTCATCCTGGTGTTTTCTTAAGATCAGCACATGCCAAATGTAACCCATTATTTATCTCCCCCAATTTTTGTTTTTGTTTTGATTTGTCCATTTCTGAGAAAAAAATAAGATGTAAATTTTAGGTGGATGTGGACTGATGTGGTAGCAGACAAAATTAGAAGAAAGGAATGTACTTGCAAGGATTTTCCAAGGAATAAACATAGGATTTAATGACTGGTAAGATGGAAGGAATGATTCAAAGATAAACTATTAGTACCCTAAGTATCTCTTCAGTGTCCTGGAAATAGGCTGTAGGTCACTTTCGATTCCACATTTTATTCATGCCTTACGTCCTTTCCCCAACTAGCCAAAGTACTTTTAAAAGCAACTGTTTTTTTTTTTAATTTTTCTCTATAAAGCCCATCAGAGCTGTAGAATTTTGTTTAAAGAATGAGGAAATGCAATGAATTGATCTCACTTTCACCCTTTCCTGAGATTGATGTGAACTTCCAGTGGCTACTAACAGCTTTGAAAACTCATTCTTTCAATTCAGGTCTTTGCTGACAGCTTTTGGAGGCCATTGTTTCTAATTTATGGTGAGGATATAAAATCCATGTGATTCTTTCAGCAACTCCCTGATCTATGTCAGAACTCTCTTGGAAGCACAAACTTTCCAGGTCTTGGTTAATTCCTGCTGAGAAGTGTGAGCCTCTTCTACCATTTCCAATTCTATTCATCCTTTCACCAGGGCATTCTGTGGCCCCTGTGGTGGGCATAAAAACAATCCCCCATAGATGTTCACAGACTCATCCCAGTAATCTGTGACTATGATAGGCTACATGGCAAAAAGATTTTGCAGATATGATAACATTTTGTGATAGAGAATATTCTGGATTAACCAGGGGACTTAATGTAAGCACAAGTGTCTTAATAAGGGAAGAGGAAAGCGCAGGAGTTAAAGGAGATATGATATTGGAAGCAGAGATTGGAGTGATATTGGTGGAAGGGAACCACAAACCAAAGAATGAGGGCAAGCCTCTAGAATCTGTAAAAGGTAAGGAATAGATTTCCCCCTGGAGCTTATAGAAGACATGCAGCCCTGTATAAGACCTGTTTTTGGATTTCAGAACTGTAAGATAATAAATCTGTTGTTTTAAGCCTCTAGGTTTGTGGTAATTTGTTATAGCAGGTGTAAGAATCTACTAATCCCCTAAATCAGCATTCTTCACCACTCTATTATCTTGGTCATTGCTTAAGACTCACCCTTCTTATTATGCATTTTCCTTCAGACTCTCATCACCAGATTTCTCTGTGCTTCTTCTGCTGATCTAACTCCCACTGATCTCTTTTTTTCCAAATCTTTTCAAATCCACTGTTCTCTAGGTTTCCTGTTACGTTCATTGCACATAAATTCCCCTGTGTTCTCAGGCTCTCCACCAAATGTGTTCCCTAACTATTGGCTTTAACTGTGAAATGCTCTTTCCTGAGGACACTAGCATTCCTGAAATTCTTACAAGAAGATGCCTTTAGTTTTCTTACATTCCCAAGTATCTCACTCCCAGAAATATACAGCTTCTCAAACATTACACTTCTACTCTTGTGTAAAAATCCCTGGTCCTTATAGACTACTCATGATATTTGGCCACATCCCTCTTGACTTCTTGTCATTCTTATCTTCTACCCTCATGGTTACTTCCTCCTTGTTTATTGAAGATTTTAAACCTGGATCACTGAATTGTATCTCTGCCCCAGCTCTGCCGTCATCTTGGGGATTTGAGAATTCTTAAGAACAATCTATCCTCGCCAATCCATTTCTTGATCTCTTATACTTCAGTAACCTTCACCTCCACACCAGCTGTTAATTCCCAAATGCATACTCTGGGGCTTTCCATCATTTAGAATTTCTCAACCTCTGAGATCCTGTATTCAAATATACTATAAACGAGTCAAAAAACTAAATATAAAAATAATCAGAATGTATTATCTAATATCACCACACCCCACCCCAAAGAAATATCTGTTCTTCTTCTCATGATGCCTGGTTTAGTAAATGGTAGCACCATCCACACACATGTCTAAGACAGACACTTGGGTCTTGTCTTTATTTCTATGTCTGTTTCCCAATTTCCACATCGAATAAGCCACTATAAACTCCTGTCAAGGTTAACTCTACCTCTGAAGCCTATCCTTTTCTCTCCAGCCCTAACATCATTACACTAAATAACCTTTCCTCTGAGTTACTGCTGCTTTCTAATTGTTCTCTCTCCAACTGATTCTCTAATAACCCCCAAACTCAATTCTTTTCAGATTCTAGTTGATCTTTTTGAAATATGGTACAATCATGTTACTTTTATGCTTAGAAACCTTTCATGACTTTCCCATTGCCTTTGCAATAAAGTTCATCTTAATATATCTTTAATGGCTAACTGCTGCTTACCCAGGTGGCTTCACCTGGTACACCTGCCACATGCCACCTTTTCTCCCTTGCCACCCTAAATACACTCATCCCAAAGTGGTGCTGAACTACTTTCAGTTTTCCAAACTAATTTTGCTGTCGATATCATTTCCAAGCTTTTCTACCTGCTATTCTCTCTAGCAGTAACTCTGTTTCACACCTTTACTTATCTGATGACATCATATGTCCTTTGGATCTTAGCTAGCCTATTACTTTTTCTGAAAATCCTTGCTTTATTTCACATTCTGCCCCTCATCTCATCATTGAAAAAGGCTCCATTTTCATCAAGCAACCTGTACTTAGATCTGTTCTAGCATTTGTCATACTCTACAACAACTGTCTCTTTAGTTTTCTCTCAAACCAATTCATAAACTTGAGGAAGGATCATGTATTTTTTACTCTTGAACCCTCAATGCATGACACGGACAGTCTATTGGTAATTTTTACTGAAGCAACAAATTAAGTACAGATCTGTGTTCCTATAGATAGTATATCTACATATAACATATCTTTTTGGGTTCCTATAGATGGTATATTTCTCTTTTATTTTCTTTATAATTTGAGGCTTCTTATATTTATCCTAATTGGAGCTAAACTTAACATCTTGATTAAATGATGTCTTGATACATGTTCATTAGGTGGTTCATTTTGTCTGTTCATACTAGCAAATATGCTTTTCATGACCTGTATCTGGCCCATACTGGCTTATGGACATGGTGTTCTAATCTATCCATTCATTGTGGGTCCTGTTTTAAACCATCCCCAACTGCCCAAAGATTTCCTATGCATCCTGTTCTGGCTCAAGCAGCCCAAATGACACAGGTATCTGCATGGTTCCTGAAATATCCCAATTCCACTGTCACCAACAGCAATCACTGTTTACCTTCAGAGAAGCCAGAAACCAACTCACAAATTGTTCCTCGGTCAGATTGAAACCAATCTGCCTGCAGAATGGCTGAAAGTCACCTTTCTAGACCAAAATACTCTCAACTGTTCAAAAACAAAAACAAAAACAAACAAAACAACAACAACAAAACCCCCACTGATTCAGACTTATCCAACCATAATGAAAATGGAGGTTACAAAGAAACTCTGAGGGAAATATTCTGATTACACATTAATGAGACTAGTTCAGTACCCTTATAACATAGAATGAGGGGGGGCTTAAAACTTTCCAAGTAACAGAACTCCCTTTTTCCTGCAAAAATATCCCAAGACTCTCACATGATAGGTATTGTGCTGTTGCTTAATAGATGATAAAGAAGCTCTTATAAATTCATTAGTTCTTTAAAATAAATTTATTCATTATTAATCACAGAATCAATTTACATGTTTTTGAAAAATTAGAGTATATATATGTGTAAGATGTGTGAACACATAAACTTGAAATAACTGTGATATTTTCTAGACTTGAGAATTGCCCATATTTTGAGAATCCTTTGGTTTAAAAATCACTAAGATCCATTCTACAATTAACATTCTCTAGTTTTATTAGTTTAGATAATTTCCATCCACTGGTTAGACAAGAGCCTCTGACTCTCCTTAATTCAGCATTTCCTAAATTTTGTACCATGGAAATCTAATGGTTGATTGAAAGAAATATTTCAGAATAAACAATTTTGGGAAATGCACACAATACTGTCCTCTTAGAGATGCTTCATGTGTATAACTGTATTAAAGGCTCTGAAAAATAGTAAAGAAATTTATTTGTATTATTTAATCCAGCATTTCCCAAACCTGTGTGTCAACGGAGCAGTTCCCCCCACCCAGTGGAACGCTTATCAACGTATCCTATCATATAGCACTGATTTGAGAAGATATGGTTTGTAAACACTTTGCTACCGGGTGGGGCACTGTCATCTAAGAGAACAAGAGATCAGAGGCCCCATATCCCACTGGTTATTGCAGGCATTATATATTTATCCTCAGGTGGGTGCCAAGGCTGAGTAGATATGTATGACGGTATGAAAGATTTTGATCTGCAGATGTGGCCACCCAGGCAAATCACATACTCACTGAACCAAATTTGGGGCATTGTCGAGATACTGAAAAATCCATTTGGCCTCCCAGATTACACTATAGTTGCGAGTCTTTCTGTCCTAAAAACATAATCATAGTTTGCAATTTCTTAGATGCTGACCCTTAAGAAGTACAATTCACACAAGGAGGCTGATTCTACATCAGCAAAGAGAAGCACTACTATAAGGATCAGTGTTTCAATATGTTGTGATGAGTTTTTGACACAAGCACCTCTATCTTTTTTAGCATTCCAGCATGTAGTAATTTAGCATGTTTGCCAGGATAAATGCAAAGGGTCTCAGTCACATCCCTGGTTCAGCACAGACATGCTTAGTATCCAAGGCAGCCTAGAGAGTAGATGAGGTAACTCTGCTGGGCGTAGCTGTAAGGTCAACAAATTGGAAAAAGCCACAACTCACCCTTGGGAAGGATTAAATACGCTGACATCCTCCAAATTGATTTACCTAGATCAGACCACATGTTAATGAGGCAGGCAAGTTACTCTAATTCATTGTTACTATTCTAAATGCAGAGACCTTTTCACATTAAAGGGGCGGGACCATGGATTCAAATGAGCATTGTGGCTTGTCACTTATCATGCCTGGGCCAGTGTCCTCAGAAACATTCACAATCATTGTCATTAAACTGCACCCAAAAGAACTGGACATTCAAAGAGCACAGCTTCTAAGAAATGAAGTGAGTTTTCTTCCTCTATTATCTGCACCTCTGAATAGAGGTACATGAATGCTCTAAGCACTTAGATTTCCTCTGGGTGCAGACATTTCTACGAGCTGTAAGAATTTCTATTATTTGAAGGATCCCCTTGAAAATGTCTCAGTCACTTTTCAACACTGACTCCTCAGTAGCATGGGAACAGTATTTATACCACAGATGTAATATCTATGGATCTCAACTTTGTCCAAATCGTGAGTTGGGAAGACAGGATTTCTTCACAGCTTCAAACCCATCACTGAGCTTTATCTACATGAAAAGGTAAAATTCCTGCCTATAAGAAAGCAACATTTATTGGTATGTTTTTATTATAAGTCATACACATACAGTGGTTTGGAATAATCATCTAGTTAAGTTTGCCTAATAGATAAATAAATACATAAATTGAAGGGCCAGATAGTAAATACTTTAGACTCTGTAGGCCATATGGTCTATTGCAACTTTCCAACTCTGCTGTTATAGTATGAAAGCAACCATAAACAATGTGTAAATGAATATGCATAACTGTTTTCCAAGAAATTTTTCTTTATGGGCAACACAGAAATTTGAACTTCATATGTTTTTTGCCTCACAAAATATGACTCTTAATAAATGTTTTTTCAACAACTTAACAATGTAAAAACCATTCTTTGTTGATAGGATCATACCAAAACAGGTGGCAGGCTGCATTTGGCCTATAGCTCATAGTTTATTAACCCCTGCCTTAACCCATAGCTTTGAAAATAAGATATAAAACTTCTTTGCTTATGTTTCATTTTAATGTTTGAACTCATTTCCTTGACTGGAGAGACAATCCATGGAATTATGAAAACACTTATAGGATAATTATTGCAGCATAGAAAGATTAGGAATTTCACATTTTACTTTTATAGTTAGAAAAACATCCAGAAGACAAAAAAATCAAGAAATGTCAAAACAATTTTCATTACTATATATACTTTGAGAAAGATTGCTATAATTTTTATTTACTTTTATTACTCTTTGGGTTAAATTTTTCCTAGAAAAATGTACTCCTACATTCATGATGGATTGTGAATTTTGCTTTCATTTGTTAGAAAGTTATCCATTATTTTTTAAAAGATTTTATTTATTTATTTATTTATTTATTTAAGATACACAGAGAGAGGCAGAGACATAGGCAGAGGGAGAAGCAGGTCCTCAAGGGGAACCTAATGTGGGACTCAATCCTGGGGCCCCAGGTTCACACCCTGAGCCAAAGGCAGATGCTCAGCCACGGAGCCACCCAGGCATCCCATGACTATCCATTATTCATAGTCCTAGAAAACCCCCAATAAAAATTACTTTTTCTGAGACACCTAGGTGGCTCTGTCTGCTTTCAGCTCAGGTCAGGATCTCAGAGTCCTGGGATCGAGTCCTACAACGGGCTTCCTGCTGAGTGGGGAGTCTGCTTCTCTTGAGCCTCCCCCTCCCTCTGCTCATGCTCTGTCTCTTTCTCAAAGAAATAAATAAAATCTTGAAAAGGATTACATTTTCTGATTACAAAAGCTCTATTTGCTTATTTTAAATTACATGGAAAATGCACAAGACCACAGATTACTTCTAGTTCAAGAAAGATTGTGTTTAAAATCAAGAGATTTAAAAAAAAAATCTTTCTTGTGTCTATAGCCATTATATAAAAGTTTTTCTGTTGGCAAATCAAATGTCAAATAAAACACTTGCCTAGAATGCTTATCATTTAACCCTGCTCGTAGAGTCAGGGTGAAGCAAAGTTCTCTAATTCTAAATATTTGTTGGTAAATGTTGCTCCACTGGCTACTTGGAAATCAGTTTCCATCAGATTAGGTAAAGCCTGCTAACCAAACACAGCAGCAGTTAGAACTTCAGTGGGAAAACAGCCTGCTTTTCTCCTGTACCTATGTGCATCTTTGTCGGTGGCCTCAATCCTTTCACCCTCTGCCTTTTCCGGTATAAAATGTCTTTGGCTTGCAAAGTAATGTCAGTGAGTTTATTAGTACATTTTGTGGCAGGCCCACTATGAACTGTGAACTGCAGAGGTGTTCATTCATTCTGTGTGACTGGGGCTTCTTCGAGTAGACTTGCTTGTTGGCATAGCTCAAAGCAGCACCCCCGTAGCTTCCTTTTAATGGGAATATGAACACTGAGAGTGAAGCCGTGGGCTTGCAGGACTTTCTTCAGGCAAATTCAGCTCTTTAAAGAAAAATAACAACAATTCTTTGCCTTCAAACCCCTTTTCCCTGCCCCCAATGCACACCCCCAAATCAGACAGGCCAGATGTTTATGAAAACTGCAGTTTCCGCAATCAAAAGTACAACATTTACCATAGCTTTTATCAAAGATTTCAATTCCCCTCATCTTAAGGAAAATGACCCTTTTATTTTGTTGTGGACATAAAATTATGGCCCTGGGAAAATTGGAAGCATTTCTGTTGAGGGAAATCAATTTTCTCACTGCCATATATGATCAACATGTCATAGCCATCACCAGATAATAATAGTAAAGTACAAGTAAAATGGCTGGTAATACTGGCTTTAAGGGTAGCAAAAGATAGAAGCAGGATAACACCCCCCCCCCCCTTAAAGCATGTTTGCAAAAAGGAAAGAAGAAGAAAAAGAAGATAAACCTCTAAGGGTTATTTTTGTTCACTAATTTTCTTCCTTCCCACTCCACTTTCTTCCTTTTGCTAGTGCTTTCTAGAGTGTAAGTATTTTATTTTGTGTACTAATCGGCCAAAGCATTAATGAAACTGTAGAGATATGTGTTCTTCCTGGAAAAGAGTAAGCACTTTATGTGTAAACCACTCTGGCTCCTTTTCAATCATCCTGTTAATGGGTGGCTAATTGTCAAAAGATGTGACCAGAGCGAGATGACCCAAGAGTGTGTTTAGAGGGGAGGCAATAGGGAAAGTACAGAAGCGGCTTCTTAATTTGGATCCTGCAAACAAAAGGAAACATCAAATCTGACCTCGCTGCTGGAGTGTTAATGGCTTTCTCCCATCGCACCCCCTGCCACTTAGCATCTTTTGTGCCCCACCCTGGGAAGCTTCCCGGCAGAAGTGTGCATTAGCAGAACTCTACAGTTACAAAATGCTGCTTACTAACAGACGAGGGGGAAAACCTTCAGAGTGATTAAATGTTCTTTGGACAAACACATCCACGGCCATAAAAGTGCCATCTTTATTTCAGGCAGGTCTCTCAGTGATGTCCCTGCTGTGGTCACCAGCACAAAGGAGCATTGTACCCAGAATGTCACTGAAACCCTTCAAAGGAGATCCAAACTCTCTCTCTTTGTAGAAAAGTTGGACCCATACATGAATATGGGAAGATAAAACTGCATTAATTCAGGCCAACACTATAACTGAGAAAACAGCAGACAAGATTTTGGCAAAATTTCAAATATTTAAAATAATTCAACTGTTTAAAAACAAACAAACAAAAGTAATCATAAATAAATAAACAATAGCAATGACAAAAACTCAACTGCTTATTTTGGAATGAAAATGAGAGCGGAAAGTAAGAATGAGAGGAAAAATAGCGAAATCTAGGCTAGGAGAAACTCATGGATGTAGTAAATGTTTCTGCACAAAGATGTTCTTAGAAGGATTATTTAAGGGGCTCCTGGGTGACTCAGTCAGTAAGTGTCTGCCTTCAACTCAGGTCATGATCCCAGGATCCTGGGATTGAGCCTTGGGTTCCCTGCTGGGCAAGGAGTTTGCTTCTTCCTCTCCTTGGGCCCTCCGTCCCCACTCCTCCTCATGCTCTCTCTCTTAAATAAATAAATAAAATCTTTTTTAAGAAGAAGAAATATTATTTAGAACTGAAAATAACCTACATAGCTAGCACTAAAGGATTTAGAAAGACAAAGTATGGCGCGTATGTTGGATAACATATTTTGCAGCTGTTAAAAATATTGGTTTTGGAAAAAATAATGCTTCAAGAAATATGAGAAAACGTATACTATAGGTCTGACTAAAAAATAAATGATAAGTTGTAGCCATAGAAAAAAATGCATACTCAGGAAAACGTACTAAAACATATCCGTGACAGTATTATGGGTGAACTATGCTTCCCTTCTATTCCAATTGCTAGTGATTTGGATATTGTATTGATTAAAAACAAAACAAAAACACAGAAAAAAAAGAAAAAGAAAAAATGGCCCAAGAAACTCTTTTTGGTGGGCAAGAACATCATTCAAAAAAGAGAACTTTAAAAAAAAAAATAAAAAATAAAAAATAAAAAATAAAAAAAAAGAGAACTTTTATCTCCAGATTTTATTAGAATTTTCCATTGTTTATGTGGAATAAAAAGATGCTACAGGCTCTTTCTAACCTCAAAGAGGCCATGTCATTCTGTTCCTAACAGCAAAGCCCCCAGTGCCCTCCCAACTCAGACTTCAAAACATCATATGTCTCTTGGCTGCTGATTTCCAGAGATATCATGAAATTTGCAGATCTACACAATGCCTACATAATGACAGTTAAGTAGATAACATCTGTAGTAAAAATCAGCTTTTTCACCTCATTCATTTTATAACCTTTCCTCCGTCTGCTTTTCCTTATACAATGAATGTGTGAATAGTTCATCTGTAAGTTTATTTCTAGCTAAATATCTTCTTTTTAAAGACTGAGAGTGTCTAGGTATCCATGTCCTGACCCATTTCCTGTTCTCACTTCCCCAAATGGGTGGGTTATCTTCAGGTCATGATGCAAGTTTTACATCAGGAAGCTACCCATCCTAGTGGAGGAGATTGGGTGCCTGTTGGCCCACTTAGCACTGTGGCTGGTCAGGCTCTCAATCTCAACTCTCCAGACAGTGGGTGGACCATGTGTTGGAAAAGATCAAAATCAGTGGCTTATTGGAGTGGAATGGTTGTGAGAGAGGTGTTCAAAGAACACTTCCTGTCAGTTAGTAAAAGCACATCAATAAAAATAAATCAATGCCCACTTGTTTTCTAGGAATCTGCTTCATATTCAGCAAAGGCTCCCATTATGCTGCATTTCTAATTGAGTAGCCTAGAAAAGATGTGGTTTAAGCTAGAGTAAAATATCCTGAAGAAAACCATTACTCTGAGGTGCTGAATCTTCCTCTGTGCACCAAAATATAAAACAAAGATAGATTCAGCTATAAAGAAATGAAAATACTCTGTGATGTAATTGGGAAGTGGATTGTGAAGGATAACTTAAGTTTGATTCTTGACTTCTTAAGTGTGTGGCTTTGATTACATCTTTCCCTTTTAGAACCTTAGTTTTATTACTTGTAAAACAAAAGGATTGACCTGGATCAGGGGACTCTACATGGCACATATACTACCACTCACCCATGTGACACTTGTGACAGACATTGGTAATCAGTTGTGGCTCTTTCTTACTGAGCCACACACTGAGGCCTCAGAATCCATTTGATGGTGCTCCTGGAAGCCATCATTAATCAATAAGTTTAGATATAATGGATACAACTTCTCCATTAAGGCCAAAATGAGTTCCTAAGTCTCTGACCCTCCATGACCCTATATATTTTTTTTCTCAGTTCTTAACAGAACAGAATTAAGACCTCTTCATCTAGATATCTAGACCACAAGTCCTTTGATACTCTGTAGGCTCCAAATCAACTTTGCTCCAAAGTTACATATAAGTGGTACTATGTTTCAAGAACTACTGTGCTAAAAGCACCAGCTTATCCAAATTCTGTTTCCCTTTTTAGAAGCCAGTTTGTACCAATGGCAGATAGCTAGTGTTTCTTTGTCTGGCTTCAGTTACTTGGCAATTTCTACCATTACTATCTTATGTACTGTAGTAGGAAGGCAGGCATTATTAATTCTTATAAGTGCAGGATTATATTCATTAATTCATAATTTTAATAGCTGACATTCAGAGTTAGACATAATTTTATTTTCTTTCCAAATCCATAGAAAACAGCAATATTGAGCCCTTCTATAGATTAGCTGTTATGTTATCCAGAATCCAGCTGAACTGCTGCATTATACGCTCATGCTATGTAAATAGGATTATGTCCCTTTTTCAAAACCTGTTGTTGCCCCACTGACTCATTGGGTGCAGACTCATTGCTTTGTGATTTACAGACTCTTATTAGTTGGATTTATCACTGTGCCCTCATGTCTCATTATTTATCTTCCACCGTCACTCTGTGCTTGCTGTCTCTGTCACTGGCCCGGGATTAGGGGAAGGCAAGTGAGGAGGCAAGGGTGCAAAATCTATAAAGGCAAGATCTCAGAGTTGTACTCAGCTTTCTTAAATTTTGTATTCTAGACAGTTCACTTGTCTTATCGTAGTTCTGGCTTTGCCTTGTGTGATCACCTAAAAATACCAATTTTTATTTCTTTACCGGTTTTTAGCTCTTTGAAGCTAATTCACATGCATAGTCTAATTTTATTCTTTCAGCCCCTAGAAAGGCTGATGAAATTATTTTCCCCATTCCATGAGGCTACACATATTTTAGTTTCACAAAAGTTAAAAGTTAAGGAATCTCAGAACTTGATATCAAGTGTTCTGAATCTGAGTAGAATATTCTTCCCAGCAGAATGAAACTTAACCCCATTTTCTGTGCTCAGTAACAAAGCATGCCTTTTTCTTCCTTCAAAATATACATTTTAACTAACTTTTCAGTTATAATTATTTCATTTATTCCAAGATATTTCCCATTCCCATGTATCATTCCTCATTTGCTTTTGCAAATGTCTATTATGTGTTATTATCTCTTAACTTTTGGGGGGACATCCTGTTTCCTTAATAGGTTGACCATTTTTTGAGGTCTGAGCAATATGTAATCTATAAAATTTTAAAATCTTAAAATCTATAGAGCCTGAACTTGTCAATGGATTCTGTGAAGGATAGATTTATATTTATAGGCAAGCTTTATAGATGAAGAAACTGAGTGATAAGGAATGATGATGACAGCTAGCAATTATTAAGGACATCAGTGTTGCAAGGACTGTGCTAAACAATGAACATGCAACATTTTCATGGATTTCACAACCCAATGAGTTAGTTGTTCTTATTCACATTTTAAAAATGAAAAACAAAGTTTTAGGAAAAATAACACACTGCCTATAGTCATAGCACTTATAAATTCAGGGCCAGAATTCAAACCCAGGTCTGACTCCATAATCCATGCATTTGAATGATCACTTAACCAGTGAAGGTTAAGTTGGAATTTGAGTCTAAGATGTAGTTCCTTTTTTGTTGTCCTAGTCTGCTTCTGATTTTCTGAAAAAAGTATAGGTATTTTATTTTTTATACTTTTTATTTAAGTGAACTGACATTATATTAATTTTAGCTTATCTTTACTAATTTGAATGTCCCCTTGCTCAAAATAAAAGCCTAAATAGAAACATTACCAGCTTCTGTATCTGCTACTTGTTTATGGAATGGATGTAGTGTCTTTTGAACATGCAAATATAAAGATTGCTCATTAGGATGTAGCTTCCATGTCTGTGCCTTACAGGTTAAGAAGCATAAGAAGGCCTGTGGATCCCTAAGTGAAAAAAGGAAGTGGGTTCTGAGAACCATATAGCACAGGGATGGCAAATAAGCAGCATGACTAATCTATCCCAGCCTTCTTTCCAGTGGGACTTGTAGTGCCTCACAACCCACTTCAGTACAGAACTCCAGGCAGCCACTACCACTGACTAGGGCTGGCTCTAGAGAGAAAACCTACTTGACATCGTTGATGATGGAGTGGAAGAGACTTAGTTTCCGGCCCTGGAAGTGGTACTTATTGGCTGAGTGGCCCTGGGCAAGTTATTTAACCTTGAAGATCCTCAATCATATCATTATTAAATAGAGGTAATGATAATGCCTTCTTTCCAGATTTGCTGTGAGGGTTAAAATGAAATACAACATAAGACCTGAATAACATTAAGTATCTTGAAAACAAAGCAGGAAAAATGCATTTTTAAATTTCTCTTTCTAATTGCAAAGTCATCCAGAAATCAAAAATAATGATTGAGGAGACTCCAATATCCCATCTTTTTTGTTTTCTGATTTCTGAGCTTAATCAGAATATTTTGGGGTTTTCACAAATTTTTTTGTTCCTTTTTAAAAATGCAATGCCATCAGTTTATGGAATTTGAAGTCAGCCAGACCTAGGTTTGAGTTACAATTCTGTCATTTACTTGGAGTCTAGAGATAATGCTGAACTTCCAAGCATCTATCTCCTTATTTATAAAACAGGAATAGCATTACCTATATCACAAAGCTACTGTGAGATTAAATAAGACAAAAGTACATAAGCCATAAATCACTTAGTAAATATTCCTTGTAATCAAGACCTGCAAGGCAGGTCTCTAAGGGGCACCTATGCGCATTCCAGTGAAAGGAGCCATCTGGCCATGACACTGCACTTTGAGCCTGTCCTGTTTAGTGGGACCATTGTGCTAGCTGCTGTTTACCCAACTCTGATGAAGTTACTCAGTTCTCGTCCTTGGGTGCTTCCTGGCCCTTGTGCAATATCTCCTGGTTTGAGGTTGGATCCTGGAAGATCATGTGACCTAGTCACAACAGAGATGGTTATGCTTTAACTCCCTTTTGTACTCAGTGTTATGAACTATCAAGTGGAAAGAGACTGAAGGTACAGAGTTGGGGAATATTAGGGATCCTGCTCTACCTGATTTTTTATTCTGTTTCAATAATTACTGATTGCCTACCATGCACCTGTCTCCAAGTGTATAAACAGGACATGCCCCTGCCTTGGGGGAGTTCTGAGCCTGGTGATATGTGGAGAGAATAAAATTTCCCTTATATGAACAGTTACACAAAAAGTAAGTTGGATATAATAAGATTCTTTCAAGAAATATGTTTGAGTACATATGCCAACTTCAACGAGAGTACAAGTTTCTCAAAAGATCCTTTGAGATTGGAAGAAGGAAAATGTAGCAGCATGACTAATTTATCCCAGCCTTCTTTCCAGTGGGACTCTGTAGTGCTTCACAGCCCACTTCAGTACAGAACTCTAGGCAACCACTACCACTGACCAGGGCTGGCTCTAGAGAGAAAACCTGGAAATAAAAGCTACCAAGACATATGCAGACTTTAACGCGTATGGAAAATTTCTGTTGAATATATATAAAAATTGTAAATGAAAATTTTTTTCAAGTATATACACACACACATATCGTAAGTCTAAAGCTCGGTGAACTTTCACAAAGTGGACACACTGATGTAAACAATATGCTGATTGAGAAACAGAACCCTACCAACCCTCTCAAGCCCCCCCGCCCCCCATCATGTCCTTTCTAGTCACTGCCCTCAGGATAACCGGTATCTTATATCCTAATAGCATGAAATATATTTTTGTATCTGCGTACCTCATGTAAGTAGAAAAGTTGAGAGCATTTTCCCATTGAACATCAATTTATTATTTGATGCTTTCTTCATTAAACAAAACCAGGAAAGTTTGACTCATTGTATAGGCATGGAATAAAATATTCTCAGGCTTACATAAGAATCACCAACTCTTTCTGTCCAGGATGATGTCTTTGTATCTGAATGTTCTGATCCTGGAGGTTACATTTCAGAATGTGAACTCATTCATTAGAAAAAGCTTTATTTGATGGAGAGCCAGGTACTCGCTTCCCAGCAACACAGCTTAAGTAAATGCTCAACTCAGACAGTCAACATTACTGTCTCAAAAATCTTTCATTCTGACATATTATCACACATTTGTCATTAGGGAACTGCATACTCACATATGTCCATAAATATTTGGTCTTAGTAGACCCAAGTTGACCTGCTTGAGAATCAGAAGGGGGAAAAATCTTATCTCTGTCCTTGGAAAACGTACAATTAAATGAAGGGAAAGTTTGAATGTGGTCTCTGAGAGACTCTGTTTCCTTGAAAACAAAATCATTTTGCTCTAGTCAATCAATAACTACATGGTAAATGTGAATCTTAGGCTCAGAAAGAGGTTATCAGCCACAACATTTCTTAACACTTTCATAATGTTATCAGGAATTAAAAGGTAACATTTATCAAATATTTACAAGTTGCGTGGGACACAGTGGTGTGTAAACATATGAATCTGATAATATCCAAGCTGCAGTTTTAAAACAGATCCAAAAAAATCTCAAAAATGTTTACTCTTCAATGATACATTCTCCATCATGTAAAATTTTAACTATTGAGATGCTCTAATGACATGTGGAATGGGTCACACCAGGAGGAATGTATCTCAGGTGAAAGGTCAATATCAACACAGATAAAAGAGATTGCATTAGGTACGTTATGCCAACCAGGAAGGACACACATTTTATACATGTAAAGAAAAAAAAACTTATGAGTGGGAAATCAGTTGATTTTAACTGTTATAAATGGAAAATCAACATCAGTTGATTACATATGAAAGGTGTGTATTGAAGAACACAAAAAAGAAATATCCCCATCTTCCTATGGTTAACTCTATTCTCCCTTTTATTATCTGTAGTGGCATTTGTCCAGATTTTTGGGGGACAGAAACTTCATTTATCATTCTCTTTCTCCAGTCTCCTGGGCACTTTGCCTCTGATTAGAGCTTGTTCAGTGGCCTCTAGAGCCACTTCTATTGTGGTGGACCTTTATTCTATTAATTAGAGAGATGGTCTAGAAAATAAGAGGAAGGGGAGGGGGAGGAGGGAAACAGAGGCATAAGCTGGGAGACAATAATCATAAAGAAAAAAGATCACTAGTTGGAAGAGTCACACAGCCCCAACACCTCAATCTCTACACACAAGACACCCTCCTCTTGGTGAACTTGAATGGTTCATGACCCTGCTGTTCAGTTTGTACCTTGCACATTGCTGTGTCTTTACCATCTTTCACCTGTGGGCCATGTATGAGGGCCAGAGCTCAGACAGTACTAGTGTGGGCTAGACTGGAGAGTAAGGTATATAGCTGTGATGCTCTGAAAGATTTAGAACAATAAAATAACACTTTCCAGAAAAGAAAATTTCCTAAAGTAGATTTTATTGGTAGAACGTTTGTTTCTTTGCTTTCAGAGTTGAAAGTGCTTACATTGTGAATTTCTTAGTCCTTAAATCTGAGAACTGTATTAGCTCTACAGTGATGGCAAATGGCAGCTGGAAATTCAAGGTTGCATTGCAAGGGTAATTGGAAATAAGGCTCATATGGCCTTATAGAAATAAAACAACAACATCAACAAAATGTTTCTTCCTAAAACACAGTAGGTGAAGATTTTTATCAAACATGGGAAGGGAACTGAGGATCAAGAGAACCAGGACTTGAATATCATGAGACATTGGGCTTCTACAGAGCAGGCATATGCATATTTTTTATTTCAGCATTTTGCTGAGAATGAAATGCTACAAGATGTAAAAGGTAATTATTCATTTTATTTTCATGCATAACAAATTAATGAAATAAAAAACATCCTAAGCTTTTTAAGTTAGGCTGTAGAATATAAATCAGATACCAGTTCATTAAATAGATATTCACCCTGTATAAATATGGGTGGGGAAAAAGGAGAGCTTTATAACTAATTGACTTCCTGCCCCAGGCACCCAAACGTCTTTCTGCAACTCTGGATTTGTCCCTCCAGGATACTACTGCCAAAATGATCAACACAGAGTCCCAAAATAACAATTTATTCTGCCCAAAGGACATTGTGCCCTCAGTCTCCTGGCCAGATGAATTGGCACAATTACATCCTTCTCTCTTGCTTTCCCCCTTAGGATATCCTAGGTGTCAGGGCTTTACATGTTGCGATGATTCAGAGCAAAAAATCTGCTAAGAGGAAAGACAGTGCTACAAGCGTCTTCTTAGATTCTTAGGTCCAAACTGATGGAGCGAAACACAAATCCTCCAATGGTTTGTTTCCTTCAAAACTTCACTGCCCCTCAGGCACATCCACAGATCAAGTGGAAAGCTAAATCCTTTCCTGACTCCTGACACAAATATATTGGCGTTAACCAACAATGGTCCCAAATTAACCAATTTCAAGTCTTTTCCACTGCCTCCCTCCCCTCACCAAGAATTAGTGACTTAAAGACCATTGTGCAAATGCCAGTTTAATCTGCTGAGCTACAGTTCTCTCTCTGAAGCAGCCTGATAGAAAAGAAAATATATATTCTTTTCCACTTTAGGAAATAGAACTCTGTTCATTGTGGTTTCTTGATGATTCCTTCTAATTTGCTTTGCGTCTTTTGCCTTAAAACTATCTTCTATCATTCTATCAGTATGTTCCTTTGGAGAGGTTTTTTTTTTTTTTTTTTTTTTACTAAAGTTCCTTTACTCATTTTTCTTTCTGAGTCAGACTCACTGAGCTCTGCATGAACAAACCCTTTCATCAGGAAACCCCACAGCTCACCCTCAGGATGTTTAGGAACAGGCATGTATCTGCTGCTGCAAAAAAAACTTTTCTCGATATAAATAAGTTCAAGGTAGGATTCTTAGCAAAGAGCTTGGCAGTTGAAAGAAGAAGGTGGTCATTTCCTCGGACAGAGGCTCAACATCCAACCCACTGAGGCCTGCAGTGGGGACTGCCAGGTATTAGAATTTGTGATTCTAAAGCCAAATGCAGGTAGGTACTTAAGCAGTGTTTCTGACCCTCAAGTGCTACCTGCTGGAGAATTACTCACCACGAGTACTTCACTGCGATTTAAAAAAGATAATGCTATTACTTCCTGGGGAGAGAGATGGGAGAGGAAAAGTACCAGGAAAATTCCCAATGAAAATGAAAAAAGAGGATGCATTTATATAAGAATTCCTTAGTAGTCCTTCAAGACTAAAATCTTATATATAAAATTTTGCAACAAAACACAAATAGGCCATGTCTACTCACTGCTCATCTCTGGGACTCTTACCAAGAGGGACGTAGCTTTCTATTGAACTATCAGTTTAACGAAGATGAGTTAGTCTGAAGGATCACCTTCATTTTCCATTTGTTCATACAATCAGTCAATATTAATTACTCAGTGCCAACTTATGCCAGGTGTGGTGGTAGGCACTGGAGATATAATTGTACACCAAACCAGGTATTTCTACCTCTCCATATAGGTGAAGAACAAGACATTAATTAATTAATCACACAAATAAACATAAAATTACTAAGCCCTCCAAGGAGAGGAACATGGGACTATGCAAACCCATAATAGTATTGTTTGTCCTAGTCAAGAAGGCAGGGAATGCTTACCTGAGGAAGTGTTGATTGAGGGGCTGAGGAGATGGCTGGATTGGGAAGAATGAGAATGGACTGAGGTAAGATAGCAGAAACAGACCTTTAGGCACATGATCATGCAGGCTCTCATTAAGGCCATGTCAAGGCTTGGGCTTTATCCTAAGAGCAATGGAAAGCATTGAAGGGTTTTACACAGGAGAAATGACAGGATATGATATGAGATGACACGACGTGACATAATACTATTAGGTTGGATTTCTCTGCCTGCAGCAGGTTGGTGGTGGCAAGAACAGAAGGGCAGGCAAGCTATCAATAGACAGAAAGGGACCAGAAAGGTGACTGGTAGAGGTTATTTCATTTAGAAATCTTTACACATTGATTAAATCAATCTGATACTGTCTCGTCAACAATGGTGTTGGGAAAACCGGACAGCAACATGTGGAAGAATGAAACTGGACCATTTCCTTACACATACACAAAAATAAATTCAAAATGGATGAAAAACCTAAATGTAAGACAGGAAACCATCAAAATCCAAGAAGAGAACACAGGCAGCAACCTCTTTTACCATGGCTGTAGCAACTTCTTACTAGACACGTTGCTGGAAGCAAGAGAAACAAAAGCAAAAATGAACTATTGGGACTTCATCCGGATGAAAACCTTCTGCATGACAAAGGAAACAATCAACAAAACTAAAAAGCAGCTTACAAAATTGGAGAAGATATTTGCAAATGACATATTTGTTGAAGAGTTAGTATCCAAAATCTGTAAAGGACTTATCAAATTCAATACCCCCAAAACAAATAATCCAGTTAAGAAATGAGCAGAAGACACAAATAGACATTTTTCCAAAGAAGATAGCCAGATGGCTAATAGACACATGAAAAGATGCTCCACATCACTTATCAAGCAAATACAAATCAAAACCATGATGAAATATCACCTCACACCTGTCAGAATGGCTAAAATTAACAACTCAGGAAACAAAAGATGTTGACAAAGATACAGAAAAGGGGAACCTTCTAACACTGTTGATGGGAAATGCACACTGGTGCAGCCACTTTGGAAAACAGTATGGAGGCTCCTCAAAAAGTTAAAAATAGAACTATCCTATGATTCAGCAGATGCACTACTAGGTATTTACCCAAAGGATACAAATATATATGGATTTGAAAGGGTACATACATGCACCCCAATGTTTATGGCAGCAATATCAACAGAACCAAACTATGAAAAGAGCCCAAGTGTCCATGGACTGATGAATGGATAAAGGAGACGTAGCATTTATACACAATGGAATATTACTCAGGATTCAAAAATAATGAAATTTTGCCATTTACAATAATGTGGATGGAGCTAGAATGTATTATGCTAAGCAAAATAAGTCAATGGGAGAAAGACAAATACCATATGACTTCACACATATGTGGAATTTAGGAAACAAAACAGGTGAACATATAGGAAGGGGGGGAAGAGAGAGGAAAGGAAACTAGAAGAGACTCTTAATGATAGAGAACAAACAGAGTTGATTGGAGGGAGGGTGGGGGGGATAGGTTAAATGAGTGATGGATATTAAGGATGGCCCTTCTATGATGAGCATTGGGTGTTATATGTAAGTGATGAATCACTAAATTATACTCCTGGAAAAAAAAAAAAGAAGAAGAAGAAGGAGGCCTGGAAAATGGCATGACTGGTTATCTTTAGAACAGTGGTTCTCAGTGGGAGTGATTCTGCTGCTAAGAGATGTATGTATGGCAATGACTAGTAACTTTTTTAGGAGGAGTATAACTGACATAGAACATTATATTAGTTTATAATTATATTAATATACATGAGACAATATTTGTATATATATCAAAATGATCACAATAAGCCTAAGTTAACATCTATCACCATACATAACTACAAAATGTATTTTTCTTATGGTGAGAAATTTTAAGATCTATTCTGCTAGCAACTTGCAAGAGTGTAATACGTATTGTTAATTGTAGTCACTATGGTGTACATCTCATGGTTATTTATTTTAAACTTGGAAGTTTGTACATTTTTATCCCCCTTCACTTATTTTTCCCACCCATACCCCCTGCCTCTGGCAATCACCAATCTGTCATCTGTATCTATTTTTCATGGAAAAATACTTTTTTTAATTTTTTAAAAAAGATTTTATTTATTTATCGATGAGAGACACAGAGAGTGAGAGAGAACGCAGCAGAGACACAGGCAAAGGGAGAAGCAGGCTCCATGCAGAGAGCCCGATGTGGGACTCGATCCTGGGTCTCCAAGATCAAGCCCTGGGCTGAAGGCAGCACTAAACCGCTGAGCCACCCGGGCTGCCCTGGAAAAATACTTTTTAAGTGAGTGTTGTTCTCATGAAGTATCTTTGTCTAGTTCTAAAGATAAAAGTGAGGTTATCAAAATTTATTAGCCAAAAAAAATCAATCTGATACTTACAAGGTAAATCAAATCCTGTTTTTTGTCTGACACCCCATATAATTCTTCTGTGGGGCCTATTTTCGTTTCCCTACTCCCCTTTTAACATCTTTCCCTCCATTAATTCAACAGAGGATTTGCTTCTGCCATTTATAAGACAAAATCACTTAGCCAACCTGTCTAAGAATCTTTCTTGGTAAAAGGACTAATTATAGTCTCTAGTCTTTCCTCATGGGGTTGGTTATTATGAGTATAATCTGCAGTAATAGGTGTGAAAGTGCCCTGTACACTAGAATATGTGAGATCAATGTAGGTTGGCATTATTGTAATGCTTCTAATTATGTGTGACGTCTACCTTCTCTGGGAGTTAATAGAATGTCAATTTGAATATTTGGACAGGAAAAATAAGTTTAGATACTTTAATTAGGATACTCACCAAACTCCTGGCAAGGCAATAATTAGTTCAAAAGTAAAAGGGTAAAACAGAGGCAGACCTAGAGAGGGTATTGGGATGACTCTGTAGCCACAGCCTCAGGTCTCTGCACATTATGAGGCTGTATTCCAATCCATTTGCTATGGTGAAAAGGCATGTGTAACGGCAGTAGGTAGCAATTGTGCCCTCAGAATGCATCCATTCACAAATGGGAGGAGCTAAAAAGGCTCTAAGAACTGAGAGATGATGTCATTGCTGTCCTTGTGGGGCATTGGCAGGGAAGAGCCTCTGGTCTCCCTAGAAGAACAAACAGCTATGCTTAACCTCCAACTTCTGTTTGTGTAAGCAGGTTCAGGATTTGATCAAACAAACCTACTTTTGACAGGGCAAAGTGGGGGGTGGTGTATCTCAGGGATGGGACTAGGGAGCAAAAGAATTAGGCAAGAGTTGAAGATAAACATATATCAAACTTATATAGGACTTTCCATCCAAATTCCATGGAGGCCAAGCTGCTGCAGGAATCATAGCCTTTTAGATATGTCTGATCTCTGTCCTCTTGCCCTTCCTCATTAGATTTCGATATAATCTCCGATGACTTTGGGAATAAAAGGGCCCTATTCATTTTCCAGGGAAGCAGTAGGAAGTCATGAACTTGTTTGTGCAGGGGAGTGCAGAATAAGGAAGGAAGGTGTTGGGAGCATCCTCGTCATCTGTGGGCATGGTCTCCGATGTACTGAGGATCAGTTCTAACCGTATAACACTCTGGGTCTCTCCTAAGGTCATTTCAAAATGTATTGGAAAAGTCCTCTCCAAATTGAAGAGGTGAATTCTAATGTGTAGTAGTAACCCTCTCTAGATATTTCTACTTTCTCTTGGTAAGGTAGTACTCCTTGGGGACAGTTATGAAGGGATGCTCAGGATATTCAAACCAGGCTCGTAAGATGCTTCCATTTGAAAGCAAAGATAGCTCTTAGGGTCTTAGGAGGTAAGATGCTGAGAATCCCACTCCCTGTCTTGCAAGGAGCCTTTGGGATGGCATGTTTGTGACTATGTGTGTCTGTGTGTATGCAGCAGAGAGTGGAGGGGTTGCACATTCACCTTTGTAAGAGATTGAGTATATAAAGGGGAGCTGATGAATCCTCCGGAAGTTTGGATGGTCTATCAAATCTAATAAACATTTACTGACATGGAGTGCAAGATGCTCTTGAAGATGAGTGGGACTTAGAAGGCTGAGGCAGACATTGCAAGTAGAAGGAATAGCTGGAGCAAGGAAAATGAAATATGAAAATGTTGGACTTAGACAAAAAAATATCCAGTCAGCATGGCTGTAAATTTCTGAGCTGGTTATAGAGGCAAAATAAGACTGGAAAGATTAAGTCTGGTCAAATTATAGAGAGTTTGGAAAGCCAGTCAGAAAGGTGGGAGGACCATTTATTCAATCATTCCAGAAATCTTTACTGAGTATGACTATGGGCCAAACACAATTCCAAGTGCTTGAGATACATCGGGGGGAAAATCATGAACATTGCTGCCATTACAGGATTTACATTCTAGGGAAGAAAATCTGCTATTATATGCCTTTGGTCTGAATGCTCATGAACTAAATTAATCTCTACAACAACCCCATGAGGTTGCTACTATTATTAACCTGCTTTTAAGATGGGAAATTGAGGCACAGGGAAGTTAAACATAATTGCCCAAGGTCACACAGCTAGTAAATGTCTAAACTTGCTTTTAACAACTTCATTATACTAGTTGCAAGAGCTGAAGGAGGAGAATTTCAATGGTATGTTTGGCAAGAGGGGCTGGTGAGGAGTCAGTAATTGCAAGATTATACCATAACGAAATACCACAGATGAATGAGGTGGTTTAAACAACAGACATTTATTTCTCACAGTTCTGCAGGCTGGAAGCCTGAGATCAGGGTGCTAATATGGTCAGATTCTGGTGAGAGGTCTCTTCTTGGCTTACAGATAACCACCTTCTTGCTGTGTCTTCACATGCCCTTTCCTTTGTGCTTATACATGGAGAGAGCAATTTCTCTCTTCTTCTTTCTTTTTTTAACCACTCTGTTTTGGTGTGATTGACTACAAAGAGCTCTGCATATACACAATAAATGTGTACAACTTGATCGGTTTAGAAAGAAGTGTGCATCCATTGAATTACTACCACAATCTGTACCATCAATATATTCGTCACGTTCAAAAATTTCCTTCTGTTCCATTTATGACTAGTGTTATTATTATTATGTGTGTTTAATAAGAACACTTAACTAAAACAGTCAAATGTAGAAGCAAAGAGTAGAATGGTAGTTGTCAGAATCTAGGAGGAGGGGGAAATAAGGAGATGTTAGTCAAAAGGGACTAAGTTTCAGTTATGCAAGATCAGTAAATCCTAGAGATCTACTGTCAGTGTAGTGCCTGTAGTTAACAATACCATATTGTATGCTTAAAAGTTGCTAAGAGAACAGACCTTGTGTTAAATGTTTCTTTCCTCTTCTTATATGGCTCCCAATTCCTATAGGAGTAGGATTCTACCTTTATGGGGTCTTATTTAGCCTCAGTTACTCCTAAAAGTAAATATCCAAATATAATCACATTGGTGGTTAGAGCTTTCTCATTTGAATTGAGGGAAGGACATAATTCTGTCCATAGTACCAGGTAGCATTAAGCTTTTAAAAATCATCTAGTATTTGTCCAGGTTTACTACTTACATGTGTTTTCTCATTTAGTCCTATTCATAGTTCTAGGAAGTGGGCAATATTCTACCCATTTTACAGATTGTGGAAAATGCAGTTGCAAGAATTTAAAGTTTTTAAACCACACCTACATCTGTTGGTGGCTCCTGACCTAAAACCCCTGGTCCACTTTCTCTGTACCACACTATGGACTGCTTCCACACCTCAGACTCAGTGTCTAATGAGTTCCTAAAGGCTCTATGACTTCTGGAAAGGAAGCTCTGACTCTGCACAAGAGGCTTCTCCTGTGCCCGGAGGTCCCAGGGTGGCCCCATGGTGGTTATCCCCCTGGCAGAGCTTCCTGATACTGGGAAACAACTCTCTGCCCCAGAGAGAGGAGATGCAGAGAAAGAGAGTTTGGATGGTAAATTTATCTGAATCAACTCAAGAAAAATGATTTTTTAAAGTTTTTGTTTGTTGGTTTTGTTTTGTTTTTAAAGAATTTTCAGAGGGAAAAATGGTAGAGCATTTCCCAGGGTAGAATTACTTAGTGATTTGGGGAAATGAAAATGTGTTTTCTACACAGGGAAATTTGAACCTCCTTTCTTTATAGCCATCTTTCATGGACTTGCTTTTTTAAATGCCTTCAATTTTTATTCATTTCTATGTGGTCTGCTATTAGCATGACTCTATATAAGTGTTGAGGAAAATATGTTTGAAATGGCTGTAACAAACTTCTGTAAAGTGTCATGAAAAAGGGGTCTATGGCTAAAATTACAAGAATGTATTGGTGAATGATTTATTAATCTTTCCATGCCATCTATCTGATCTTCAAGATAGAGCCATGCAAGGTTGGGATACCTAGAAACTGATTTGCCCCTCAGGTGACAAGAAGTGAACATTAACGGCATTTTATCACTTGGATCTTGCGTACCAACAGGTCCAGAGGAAAGGTAAATCAAAGTGAGAGCTAAATTCAACAGCTTATATTTGAACAAGTTAATGTGTTTTCTCTTAAACTCATAATAAGTAACATAGATACATGGGTTTGATACCAGATGTCTATTATTAGTGAGCTAATATTTGTCTCCTGAAACTCTAATAGCTCATCTTTGCTTTCAGACACTCTCAGATCCTTCATTTAATTGAATAGTTTCTCTACACTTGGAGAATTCACATATGTTAAATAATTTAATCTTCACAATGACCTACTAAGATGTGGTTATTTCCATGTTACAAGAGAGGAAACTGAATGATGTGTGCTAGTTTTACCCTCCATAAGTTCACTGAAGGCTATACCTACCTATGTTCATCATACATCGAGGACTCACTCAAATATCTGCCACGTAGTAGATGCTCAGTGTTTGTGAAATTCCTAAAGAGTCGTAGCCAATCTCAAAGATTTTTTTGCTGTTTCAGCAGTAAGAATGACTTATGTATGACATCAGAATGGCTTGGCATGTGGTAATCATCATACAGAATTATTTTACTTTATTGGGCACTAATATTGCAGCATTATAAACACACTCTGCAATATCTATTTAAATTTGCTTTTTGCAGGGGGCACCTGGGTGGCTCAGTCAGTTAAGCGTCTGCCTGCAGCTTAGGTCATGAGCTCAGATCATGATCCCAGGACCCTGGGATTGAGCCCTGCACGTGGTTCCTCATTCAGCAGGAGGCCTACTTCTCCCTTTCCCTCTGCCTGCTGCTCCCCATGCTTATGCATGCTTTCTCTCTCTGTCAAATAAATAAATAAAATCTTAAAAATAAATAAATAAATTTGCTTTCTTTTAATAATGTAAAGAATGCATGTTTACTGTATAAGAATTAGGGAGTACAAATGATCAATAGGAACAACAAATACATTTAAAAAGGCAGGGCGGGGGGAGGGGGCACCTGGGCAGCTCAGTTGATTGAGCATCTGCCTTTGGCTCAGGTCATGATCCCAAGGTCCTGGAGTTGAGCCCCACATTAGGCTCTCTGCTCAGTGAGGAGCCTGCTGCTCTCTCTTTCTTTCCTACCCTCCTCCACCCCTGCACATGCTCTCTCTCTCTCTTGCTCTTACTCTATCTCAGATAAATAAATAAATTTTTTTAAAGGAACAACAAATACATGTAAATCACTTGATACCAGCTCACTTAGAACATCTGCCTCTGTTCTTGCAGCATCCTGTGCTATAATAAAATCTGTATCTGGCTTTTTTTTTCAATTTTTTATTATTACTTAAGTATAGTTGGCATGTTAGTTTCAGGTCTACAACACAGTAATTTAAAAAATCTATGCATTACTCATTGCTTACCATGTTAAGTATAATTACCATCTATCACCTTACAGTATTACAATATTGTTGACTACATTCTCTACGCTATACTTTTCATTTCTGTGACATATTATTTTATAACTGGAAGTTTGTATTTGTTAATCCCCTTCACCTATTTCACCAATCCCCTATCCCCCCTACTCTGGCAACCACCAGTTCTCTGTATTTATGAGTCTGTTCCTATTTTTTCTGTTTATTTGTTTTGTTTTTTAGATTCCACATGTAAGTGAAATCATATGGTATTTGTTTTTCTCTGACTTATTTCACTTAACATAATATTTTCTGGGTCTGTCCATGTTGTCACAAATGGCAAGATTTCACTCTTTTTTTCATGGCTGAGTAAAATTCCATTGCACATACATGCCATATCTTCTTTATCTGTATCTTCATTCTGAACAAAAGGAGGGTTTTACCATCCATTTTTCTTAGTTCTTCTTGGAGTCAAAGACAAAACAGTTTCTCTCTTTATGATCACCCGATGGGATCTAATAAGGACCATTCCTTAGGATTATGGACCAGAAATGGGGATGGCAAAGCTCCCATTTCAAATATTTTTATACAATCGCTGTTAGTTAAAAACAAGCACTGGGGGCAGCCTATAAAGGGCAATGACTTTGTCATCAATCTCATCTTGTTCAGTGGAAGGAACAAATTTAGATGATTTGCTATTAAATCTCCAGATGAAATCCAGATCTGTAACAGCCATTCTATCTCCCAGTTCCTGGCTGATGAGCTACCTTCCATAACAAGCCTTTTGGTTTTCCAAATTCTCTTTTCTCCTGCAATCTAGGACTTAGACACATTGCATTATATTTATTTGACTAAAATGCATTCTTGTTTCTCTGACTTCATTTCACATAAGTGGTAACTAAAAGGCTGATTTGATTAGTAAGAGTGAGGAAGAAGCTGGCCATTCCAGTAAAATTTATTTAGCACTATGAAATAGTGCTTTGTGTTTCCCTCAACTCTTATCTCACCTTGGTTCCCTAAAGTCATTGTGCTCAGCCTGACTGTGCCAGGTTCCTCTTTTCCAACAGCAATGGATGAATGGTTCTTGGGAGAGAAGGGGGAGTTCTTTGCTAAAGGTGTTTCCATCACTCTTACTCCACAAGAGCTTTCATTCTTATTCTTTTATTATTATTTTTAAGATCCAAGTCTTGATTTTTGTAAGAGATCAGGGAAGACTGGCAAATGTAGAGGAAAGAGTAACATGATATTTTCTATAGAAAAATGCATTTTGGGTGTCAGGAGCTGACAGGGGAAAAACACACAGACACTCATGGCAAAATTGTTGATGGAAGCTTAGGGGACTAATCCTGATGCTTACTTTATTTTCTTTTTAATGGGATGTCAGTTCTGAAGAATAAACAGTCTTTCCTGAATCCAGAGTTATAAGCACTTATTTGTCTAGATAAAGTACAGAAAAGAAATATTGTGTGCTGTGGCCCATAAGTCATCTTCATGGCCTTTCAGGTAAACTACCAAGGATTTTTACTGTTCAACTCAGTGGAACACAAATTGGTAAACTGAGAGCTAACTGATCACAATCATTGAGGCAGTTCAGAGCTGACACCCCAAATTTCATCTTAATCTGAAATGGCAACATCAACTACATAAAAAGTACTAAAATAGGGGGATGCCCACATCCCCTGCTATGGACAAAAGGAAAAAGGGAATCATGTATCAGATGCTTCAAGGAAGGGTCTATATTATTCTGAGACCTGTTCTAAGTGTTCCCTACTAGAGGAGCAGAGTGTGGTTTTCCACACCCCACTCCACAGGGTAGCACATCTACAGTTATGTGGATCACAAAATACAAAGATGTAAAATGGGATTGTAGCATTGGACAAACACAGAAATAAGGTTACTGAAGTTGGTATTTTAAAGAGCCTCTCCCTCTGTTCTAGTATCATGAATTGTGGAGGTAGAAACGCCAGCAGTCAGAGTGTGAATAGCTAAAAATCAATTTAAAATTTGAACCAGGCACAATTGCTGAAGGAAGGCTGTGAATTCTCTGCAATTGCTCTGAAAAGCCAATAACAAGAGGAAGCTGTAAGTGAAGTGCAGAATGGCATGAAGCAAAATCAAAGAGCACAGAACAAGCAGACAATGTAAAACATTAATGACAAAAGAAAATATGCAATGGTCTTACAAAGTTCTTACTGAAGAAAGTTAGAAAGTTAATATGAGAGCCATACTATCCATTATAACATTATCAAGTGTTTAGTTCCAATGGAATTTCCTTCCTGGCAAATGGCTTATATGTTCTTTAAATTCAAACAATGGTGGTATAATGAAAAAGACACTTGGGAGTCCAGTCAGGGAAGCCTCAAGCCCTACCTGTGCCTATTGCTAACTGCTCATTTAATCATTCATATGTTCATTCAATCATTCGAACAAAACTTTTTGAAAACCTATTTATTATAGACCCTGTGTGAGCTTTAACAACTGTCAAATACCTTTGGAACTAAGATTACACATATCTAGACTGGGATGGTAATTCATATACCAAAAATCTTACGAAGTCTACAGAGAATCATATGAGATAGTGTAGAAAGGAAAGGAACTATGGCTGTAACTTTTCTTTTTCTCTAGACAATTAACATAAGCTCATTTGATTTAAACCTGGTCTAACTGATGTGGTAATTCCGTTGTCACTACAACAGCAGAAACCATCTTCTGGTCTTCTGGGCTACTACTAAAACTCTAGGCAGCACTCAGGCATCATTCTGAATGCTTTTAGCACTCAAGATGTGGTTCAGTTTGCTTGAAAACTGTCAAATATCAATCAAGATTAGTCTGAGTCCATTGATCTCTTTACCCAGTTAGATAGAAAATATCAAATTCAGAAACTCACATTAAAAAAAGAAAAAAAACTTATTATTCATAAACAGATTGAGAAGTTAGTAGAGAAGGTTTCAATGAGCTGCTCCTTGGTACAAATACTCCCCCATGTCTTCTAGAAAACTCTGCACTGTCAATTTGTGTCCAGGTGGAGCATGTGGCACTAGTGCTAATATTCAACACACTTAAGAAGATGCCTCTCCATTCCTTCCTCTTCCCACAAAGAGGCCTGTTTTTAAAATGACCCTTCTGGGTGGTTGTAAACTCAGTTGATAGAGTAGCCAGATTATTAGGATATGCATCTCTCTAGCTCAAGAATAGAAGATTGGTTTCTCTTACTTTACTTTTAGGTGGTTGCTCAACAAATAAATGAAAGTTTAGACATTTAACTACTTTTTTCTGGTTTAGTTTCTTACCAATGATCAAGCTTCTTCTTGCGTGTGAATGGGCCATTTAAAAGGCAAAAAAAAAGTCCCAAGATTATGTGGAATAATCTTGACCCCATTACCAGGTTTTTAGTGTATATGTAAACTTAGAGGAAAACAAATATCTCTCAGGATGTGGACTAGGTATGGTCAGCAATATCATCAAATAAAAAGAGAGCTTCTCCCATGACCACATCCATAAACATACCGTTGTAGCTGTCCTTGCTCTGGGGACAGTCCCCTTTCATGGAACATGTTTGTCTGCACTGAGCTTTAGAGTCCACAGAGCATTGTCCCTGGCACTCTCTTGTTATAATTTTTCTTTTCATAGAATGCATAGTATCACTCTGGTGTGGGATGTTCATGATAGGGGAGGCTATGCATGGGTGGGAGCAGAGGATATGTGGAAAATCTTTGTACCTTCCTCTCAATTGTGCCATGAACTTAAAACTTTTATAAAACATAGTCTATAATAATAAAAAAAAGTAACAGTTTGTGCAAAAAAGACCTTGAACCTGCCACATTTCTGAGCATGTGATTGTACTGCTCATTCATGACCTCTTCTGGTCCTTTTATCAGCAAGAAAAAAAATGGCACAGTCAAATTTCATAACTGAATTGAGTGTAGTACAGAGATTTTCAAAGCTAGGATGGGGCTCAGGAAAATAAATTGTACAGAGCCCAGAGTGTAATAGTAGTGGGCACAGTTATCACCCTGAAAAAAGCAACAGGAAAGAACAGTTTCAAAAACCCATTGAGGCTACTGTGTGGAATAAATCTCTGCTAGAGAGACCAACCCATCCCACCATGACCTCCCTCATTCTTATTTTCACATACCCTGTCCCCTACTAGTGCCTCTTATTGGCAGAACTAACTGGAAGCCCAGTCAAGGGCACCCGTCAGTGCTGGCTACATGGATCAGCCTTATAGGGCACAGAATAGGATACACAGGAGCTCAGCATGGACATGGAGAGGTCAGCAGAAAATGTTCAGCACTGTCCTCTCTCATAGTACACACCTAGGTAGCCATTTCTTATCTGCTGTCTTTGTAGCCTGGAATGTACCTGTTAGCAAAGCCCATTTAGTTGACTAAGATTTAAATATGGCTTAAAATAAGATGAAAAGTAGGCATTGTTTTAAAAGAAATGTTCTATCTTCTGATTATGAGAACTAGGTAATTTAACAATATATATTTCAGTGTCAGACAAATAATTGGGTTCCCTTAAGAAAGGATTTTATAGTAGGAGATTTATAAAAAATCTCACACTTCCAAAAATGCTTTATTGGAATTCAAATGACTCTTTCTCTCAAGGTAGCCATGGCTTCTTGTCTCTTTCTTCCAAAGCCATCTGGTACTGTCTTTGATGTGAAATCTGTGATATACCTTCTTATTTCATTCTAAATATCCATATTCAATAAAACATCATCATGTTTAGATAAGTGAAATATTCAATTTTGTTAGCTAGGTTAAATGTAAGGAAGGTCATTTAAACATTACTATTTGTTGTAGGACCTGCAACAGCTTGCCAATAGAAGATACACACTCTTCTTGTGGCATATAAAATACTATGATGTTGGGGAAATCAATAAGGTTATGACTGGAGAAAGGGGGATGGGCTAAATGGCCATCCCAGATTCCACGCACACATTTTCCTCTCTTCACCCATAAGGAATTATCAAAAAGCTAGTGAGTCTGGTATTTAAACATAAATTCATCTGTAATTTGGTGCTTTTCAATGGAGGTTTTCAGAGCTCAATTTCAGTTTCATCTCAAAGTGGAATTTCAGAGTTACTTGACAATAACAGGTTTGCTCTTGAAAAATGAAAGTGAAAAGTGAAGTCTGGATACCCCCCACTCCCACTTACCATGCCAGAGACTTTCAGCTTCTTCCAGAGTGAAGAGCATGCTCAATGGTGGAAATATAGTGAGCTACCTTGTGGGAACTACTTCAGCGCAGCCAATTGTTTACTGTAGCAGAAATGTATGAAATCTTGTGGAGAAATTCATAGCATTAAAAGCAAAAGCTTTGCATAGCCTAGTAGGTTCAAATATATAATCTCCTGTAAAATTTAACAGGAATTTGGACTCAAATAAAATATATGCAAAAGGTCCTGATGGAGTCCCATATTTTGATCCTAAATTTCTCTAGTTTTGCATATAGGAAGGTTTTCTTTGTCATGAATCCAACTGGAGGAGCTGATAAAATAATCAAGAAGAGCAAAGGTGTGTTGTGCTGCCCCACCAAATAGATCCAGATGGTGTCCTGAAAAGAAATTGTCCCCAAAGAATTACCATAGGTCCTCTGCTTTGGAGACCAGGTTGGAAGAAGATGGTTTATTTGTAGTACTCTTTGGAGCTGTTTAGATTCTGCTGAGGATGCAAGAGGTATTAGAAGTGTCTCAGATATAAAAACTATTGCTAATAAAAGCTAAATATAAAATCTTCTGTTTAATACTTTGGAGTTCATTTCTGTTTAGTTTTTTTTTTAGATTTTATTTATTTACTTGAGAGAGAAAGCAAGAGAGAGAGAGAGAGAGAGAGAGAGTGAGAGACCACATCAGCAACGGGAGGGACTGAGGGAGAGGGAAAAGCAGACTCCCTGCTGATCAGGGAGCCAGAGGAAGGGCTTGACCCTGGGGCTCCAGGATCATGACCTGAGCTGAAGGCAGATGCTTAACCAACTGAGCCTCCCAGGCACCCTCATTTCTGTTTAAATTTGGTAGAAAAGAAAACTATATTAAAAAAAAAAACTATTAGGGCAGCCCAGGTGGCCCAGCGGTTTAGTGCCACCTTCAGCCCAGGGCGTGATCTTGGAGATCCAGGATCGAGTCCCATGTCGGGCTCCCTGCATGGAGCCTGCTTCTCCCTCTGCCTCTGTCTCTGCCTCTCTCTCTCTCTCTCTGTGTCTCATGAATAAATAAATAAAATCTTAAATAAAAAACTACTAGTACAATTTCTAAAAATTTTGGAGTAAAACCTGGAAAGAAAAAAGAGTAATTAATTGCCAGGAATTAGATAAAAGGGTGGTAGAAAATTTGATATCTTGTGGTCTGAGTCTAAATAAGCAAGTTCTTAGATAGCACTGCTCAATTATACCAGATACATTTCAAGGATATAACAGGACTCAGTTTAGGTCATTAATATATGACTCTCTTATAATTTACTTTTTGATAAATATTGTCCAAGTGAAATTTTTTTCAGACTCAACATGTTGCTTTCCTAGAAAATACTCAAAGCAGATGCTTTTTTCTAAGTAAAGCTGAAACTTGTACAAATTAATCAAAAGGATATTTTGTTCAGATAATTGGGGGTTGGGCAGAGGGAGAATCTAGAATATACTGCATGTTATCCCAACCCTTGTACAAATATATCTTGGGAGACAGCCAGGTTTGTCCTTTTGCAATAGAGTCAGTTTGGAAAGCAACATAAAATCTTCACTATATCATGTGCATTTAGTACACTTTACAGTGTTTTGGTAATAAAAATATGGGAACAATTTGTCAGAGTGTGAAAATGACAAATGATTACATATAAATTTTTTCTTATGTTTCAAGTGGGAATAGAGGCAAAGAATGGTATTCAATGGTCATACTTTTGCTAAAATGTTTGTACCATTTAACAAATAAGATCAGAAAGTGCCCTATTTTCTGCTTTTTCCCAAAGTTGTCCCTCATTGGAAGAAGAAAAAAAGCAATAATATAGTTAGCAATTAGCAAGGAACAGGAAGTAATTGCTGTGTTTAGGCCAATGGTAGAATAAAGCATTTTCTTTCAAAATCCTGCAGAAGTACACAGAGAAAGAGAGTAGGCAATTGCTGAGCATTCTTTGTTCCCAAGGTCATATTTTCTTACATGGGTGACCTTGGACAAAGTACTACAACTTCATTATGTGTCAAGACACTCACTGCTTTACCATTCCTCAGCAGTTCCCCATCAGTTGAGGACAACATTGTCATCACTCTGAATGGCATACAAGATTCTTCACAACCTAACCCTTGCCCACCTCTTCAGTCTCATATCCTAACACCCACACATCCGCCCATCACCACAGATGTGGGACAATTAATTATTGTAGACCCTAAGTGGACTATGTCTGCAACCCCCCATGCCTTTCTTTACTTATTCAATAAATATCTGGGAGGTATATATTGTGTGCCAGACATTGTGCCAAGGGCTAAGAATAAATGGCAAACAAGACATCATGATCCAAGGCCTCATGTAATTTATGGTGTAGTGGGGATAACAAAGAAACATAACATGCCTTTGCCAGAAATAAGTAAATAAACATAAATAAAATTGTGTAGGAAGGGGGAAAAAAACACAGAATGTTGACATAGAGACAAAAGAGGTTGAGGGGGATGAGGTGCTGACATTCAGCATGTGCCAGGTGAAGACCTGGACCAAGACTAGCAGACAGAGAAAGCAACATACACAAGTTCTAAGTATGTAAAACTTTCTCAGGTTCAAGAATTGAATAAAGGCTCAGGTACCTGGGTGGATCAGTTGGTTACGTGTCTGTTTTGGCTCAGGTCCTGATCTCATGGGTTGTGAGGTCTAGCCCTGCATCGGGCCCACCATGGAGCTCAGTGGGAGTCTGCTGGGATATTCTCTCCCTCTGCCCCTTTGTCTACTCTTTCTTTCAAATATATAAATAAATCTTTTAAAAAAATGAACAAAGGCCAATGTGGCTGAGGTATGACATGGGGAACATAACATAAGGTGAAGATGAAGAGGTTGCTGGATGTCAGATCAAGCAGGGTCTTACAGCTCATAGCAAGGAGTTTTATTCCAAGTACAATTAGAAGCTATTGGTTCGATTTACACAAATTTGTAACATGGCTCAATTTATGTTTTTAAAAGACTGCTCTGACTTTGTGATGAACGAATCAAAGAAAAACAATAGAGAATGTGGGTAGAACAGTTACTGAGACTATTCTGGAAGACCAAAAAAGAGATGATAGATGCATTCAAGAGATATGTGGAGGAAGAGTTAGCAATGCAATTGAATTTTCTTCTTTTCTAATTTCTATTGCCTTAAAGTCCCAAAGCTTGCATCCTCTACAAAGCTAAGCTCCCTTGAAAGCTCCTCAATCCTACAGGGTTAGAGACTCCCTCTTGTTCTCTAAGCAGCCTGTCACATGGTTCCACAATGTGACATACCATAATGTTGACTTCCTTGCCTACTCTTTATAAGAATGTGAACTGTTGGGTGCCCCAAGTAGCTCAGCAGTTTAGCACCGCCTTCGGCCCAGGGCCTGATCCTGGAGACCCGGGATGGAGTCCCATGTCGGGCTCCCTGCATGGAGCCTGCTTCTCCCTCTGCCTATGTCTCTGCCCCGACCCCCCATTAATAAATAAATAAAATCTTTTTTTTTTTTTTTTTAAAGAATGTGAACTGTTTCTTTTTTTTAGGACAATGGCTAGGTCTTGTTCATTTCCATAACTTTGGCCTGAGAACAGGACCCAGTGCATAAGAGGTGCTCAGTAGATGTCAAATGTGTATGTGATTCATGCCCTCTAGATTGTTGGAGAGCTCTTCACGTGACATGCAACACTGAGTGGGAGCCAGATCTAGGGGCCTGGGATTGATTCTGTTATTGAAAGGATTGTGGAAGAGCTTCTGCATACCAAGGACACCTACATATGTTAGAAGCAACCAAGATATCTCAGACAGGAAGCCAAATTGATTTTCCAAGGCCATTTCAGGGGAAAGAGTTCTTGACTAAGGTGGACTTTCTCAAAAGTACTTCGAGTTCCATTTCTAAACCCTGCTGCAACAATTACAGGTCAGAAATGCTTGCATGACATAGCTTACCAGACACTGTCATTTTTGACAAGGGGTTTACATTTATCAGTTGTGTGTCTGGGAACTGTTGGGGAGAAATCATAACCAAGCTGTCACCATGGCCTCCTATTACCTTAAAGCAGATTCATTTTAATTCACTTCCATAAAGATTTTAAGTGCCTAATTAAGGTGTTGTGCCTGGCTGTTAAGATAGAAATGGATGCCAGAATATTTGTAAGAGATTTCTATTCATAAGGAACTCATGGTCTTATGGGGCAAACAACTCAACAGGCACTGCAGTTGGGGATGCTAAGAAGTTATAATATTCTGCCTAAAACATTATGTGTTTGCACATGGTAAAAGAAGACATAATAAAATAATTTATGTTTTCTTCTGGAGGGAGGACTAGAATGGATATTTGGTCCAAAAGGAGCTTAACTTGAACTGGATCAGTAGTTTATCTGCCTCTCTCTCTCTCAGCTTCCCAAATGCAGGGAAGCCTAAGGCTTAAAGGCATTGGCTCCAGAGCTAGATTGCCTGGGACCAAACCGATTACTTTATGACTATGTAACCTCTGCCAAATTACTTAACAATTCTTCACCTCAGTTTTACTCAACTGTTAAATGGGATGATAATAGTATATATCCTATAATGTTGCTGTCCTCACAGCGATTATTCACTTCCTGAATTTGTGCATAAGAACATAAAAATGTTATTCCATGCAGAAAAAATAGTATCAACAAAGACAATGAGTGTCCATGAAATGTCAAGGAAAAGGAAACCTCTGTGAAAAGAGTACTGGGGTGTTTGAAGAGGAAGATTGGAGAGGAGATGGAGACACAGTCTGTGGCCCAAAGGGTTTGTGCACCATGCTAAGAAATTTGGATTCTATCAGGTCATGAGGAGCTACTGATGGTTTCAAACAAGGAATTGGTATGACCAGATCTTTCTTAGAAAGATTCTTCTGTTCAGAGTAGAAGATTTGGACTAGAAGGCAAAAGAATGTGAGGCAAAGAGACCAAGCAAGTGATTATGGGAGTAATCCATGAGAGATGATTCAAAATCTGGAATAGGGTGTGAACTGTAGGGAATGCTACCCTGCTCAATTTAAAGTTTTTCAGATATTTTGACTATAGGGCTCTTCTTGCTTTATATAATATTTCAAGAATTCCTCAGGACTCAGTTTGGGATGCAGGCTCAATACCTATTCATTAAAAAAAATTAATTTGCTCACTTTACATTTTTCTGCATCTCAACCTAACAGGGAAATCATGATCACAGACAGAAACTACTTGTAAATTATCTGATATGGACAATTTAGCAGATCAGTGAATGAGCAAGTGTTCCATGGAAACTGAATTTATGCTGAGTTCTCTGGATTTTTCATATTACTTAGTCCTCTGCCATAATATTCTCTCTGTTCATTGCCAGAGAAGCTTTGTGAGAAGAGCAGTGTGATAAAAGTTGTATTTGGGCAGTATTAATCTGTTTCTGGCATATATTTTAGATTGAGGGGAGTATAATGCTCTGGAGGCTTAAAATTTCCTTTCTAATGCATTTGATGCAATTCTCTCTGAAGATAAAAATAGCAGATCCTTAGAATGTGTCATGTATTATTCTAACTGCTGCATACTCAGATAAACACAGCACACACACACACACACACACTCTTTAGTATTCATAATAATACTATAAGGCAGAGCTGTTATTAACTCTATTTTACGGATGTGCTGAGTCATAGAGAAAGCCAAACTCACATAGCTAGTAAAGAGTAAAATTAGGAGTGTAAGTGGCAACAGCTGGTATGTAATAAATTTTGAAAGAATGTGTGAGTGAATAAGTGATGGGGTGAACAGAATGAATGAGTAAGAGTTGGTATGAAGCATTAGAAAAGTAAGAAGAAATTATGCATCCAGTTTAAGGACAACATTAGGAGTCAAAACAGCAAAAAGAGGTCCCCTGTTAACCTGGGCAGTATTCCAAAGAAATTACTCTCCAAATGAGAGAGTTTGAAGTAGAGGTAGTAAAGGAAAAAAAGAGTGAAATTTACTCAAGATTACAGTAAATAGGACGCATTGAGAAAGTTAACACATTTCTCTGCTGTCAAGATCAAGCTCTTGTATTATTATTGGCTCCTGTAAGTGGCATTTGAAACAGATACCATTTCAACTGCAAGGAGTTTACTGAGTAAGACCCAAGAAATGTTTTCAATTTACTGGATTCTGTGACCTCAAGAATAGAAATGGCATCTGTGTATCTAAAAAGAGGTGCAGAATGTGTCCTGCAGAAGGCTTTCTGACACAGTTCCAAACAAGACATCAGTCTCTACCTGAACTTGTCCATAGGCATTTACTTAGCTTCTGGGTACCTAGCCCTGTGTTAGGTGTTATTAGAGGACAAAAAAATATAAATATCATCAGTCAATACACATTCCCAAAGCATATATAGCATATACTAATGCTAAGTGGACAAGATATAATCCCTAATCTCAACCTCCCAATCAACTAGGAGGAAATGGCATGAACACAACTGCATTCAGATGACAGGTTTATAAAAACTTCTGTTCCACTAAGGCATACTATGAAAATATAGTACAGAATTATATAATAGAGCAAAAGTACAAAATAAATTTGGATAAGAATGGCTCAATAAGTTTTCAGGACTAGAGAAAGAATTTTAGGTGGGTCTAGATTATTAAACAACGTGATGAGGAGGAGGAAAAAAACATTTCAAGAAGGAAAGGGAGCAGTGGTACTTAATGCTGGTAACAGATCAGGGACAGTAAAATGGTTAAATAATAATAATAATAATAATAATAATAATAATAAACTTATAGGCTTCCCCATTGGAGAAAGATTCCACTGACCTTGAATCATGGAATTAATTACCCAGAGAGTATAATGCTAACTACAAACTGATTTCCTCTGAAAGCAGGGTCCATTCTTGGATCTTCATGATTTCACTTTCCCAATATTTTTACTTTGAGTTTTTTGGTCTTTAGGGTCCTATAAACCTTCTCTTAAGCTTTCAATTCTTGCATTTCCGAAGTGTGCATCAATAGGCGTTCTGAGTCATTTGTTCATACAACATAGAAACTCTACCTTCCTACTAGTTTAGAATTCTGTCCTTCTCTGACCCTTCCTTGACCCCAGATGAGGCACAGCTGAGCACCTGTCCAATTAGACTCATCCTTATGCTAAAGAGGTAAGCCCAGGCCAGCATCATCTTCGAGCTGTACTTTTATAAGAGCACACAGCTCATGTGTCATGGCAGGCAACCTAGTGCTGACATACAGCAAACCCTGATTGCCATCAATCTGCTCCAAGAACCATCTACCCAACCATCACAAGATATCACTTTTGGGGCTGACATCTTTGGGGCCTACTCCCAGCCAGGAGATGTGAGTCACCCGGAGATGACAGTCTGATCAAAATGCATGATGGATAGGGCCTAACCATCACCCCATCACTCATGAGCAAGGAGGCAAAAATTGTCAAGGTAGGGGTGTCAGGTGTGGGGAAGGTAATTTCTGACAGGTGATTAATGCCAAGGAGCTAGCAATCATCCAAGTACTGCCAAGAGAAATGGGCAGTTATATATATTTGTTTCTTTGACAGTGCCTCCCTTCCCCCATTCTTGACCTCTGGTTTTACAACGCTGCAGATGATTTTTTTCTTTCTTAAATTCCAAATATTTATGCCCCTCAAAAATCTAGATTTTATACACTCTACATGCACACATACAACAGTGTAATTCTACTAAAGACCTCATAGCCCCATTGTCTTTTGAAAACCAACTGAAATGTTCCTTAGTTAATATTACTCTGATGGTTATTAAGGATACAATAGGGCAGTCTTCCTGGGGCCAAATCTTGGTTTTGTCCACTTCCCTGAGCAAATGATTATACCTCTCTATGTCTCTGCTTCCTCATCTTAAAAATAAGACTGCTTTGAGGATTAAAGGAGGATCTCTCACCTTCATGGTTCTTATGATAAAAGATTAATAAATGCTAGTTAATATCACTATTGTCTCTCTGCTCTGCTTGTTAAATATGAGAGAAAATTTTCAAATACTACAAAGATTTTGTAGAACATAGGAAAGGAAACAGATAAAATGGGCAAAGACAGAGGGTACTTTGGACACTTGAATTAAAACAAAATGGGTATGGGTCCTTTGAGATAGGAAATGGAGCAAAATAGCAACAGGCAGAGAAGAAAAGCCATGCTTGAAACTGCTGAAGTCTGGTCCTCTTTGCTGAGACCCAGAGAGTGATACCATGAGCCTATAAAATACATGGAGAATTTTGTGCAGGTAGTGCAGAACCTGAGGAATTAATTACCCCAGGACTCATTTGTGTAGCCAGGAGTGAGGAGAAATCCCATCTAAGGCCACAGCAGAATCAGGTGTAGATATGCTGAGGGTTGGACACACTGCAGCTTCACTCAGGCTCCAGGCAAGAGGCAAAAGCCACACAAGCTATTTTAACAGGGAGAATTTAATATAAAGATTTGTTAATTAGGTTTTGAAGAACTGGAAAGGCGATAGAACTCTGGGGTATTACAAAGGTAGCAACTGCAAAAAGCAGCTTCAAGCCCTTTGGGCCAGGGAACCAAGGAAGAGGCTACAATGATTCCAGCTAAGAAGCTTGGAGCCCTGTGTTGCTGAGAGTCAGACCTCAGAGGAGGGGGTGCTGCTCAGCTGAAGCTGGGGAGTTTGAAAGATGTCATGTGTTGGCTTTTCAAGTGTAGGAAAAATGACTGCTAACAGGATTCAGCTGCTGCTACTCTAACACAGACACTTACTGGGGTGAAGAAATGAGGCTGAGGTGCCACAGCCAAGAGGAGGAAACCCACAGGACGGAAGGACCAGTGCCTTCTCCCCCCAACAGCCTTGCAATCTCCCCCTGGCACTGGCTACCGACGCACCTAACAAGGAACCACTGGTGAAGCAGAAATACATACTACACACCTTCCACCCCATAGGGACACAAAGGTGGGTAGAGGAGGTTGGGTGATGAGAGACAGTAGCTTACTAACTGGCAGCCTGCCTACTCCCCACATCCCCCTGCATGATGAACACAACCTACTCTGTGCCAAGGACCAGGACTATGATGCACTATGTTGTCCTCCAGGGACTCAGGCAAAGAGAAGGAGAAAAAAAGAAACAGAATATGAGTTGGAAATCTGACTAAGATATGTAACCAACATGGGGGAGAGAGGAAGGATGGGAAAGAAACTGCCCAGGGCTACAGTTTCTTAAAAATGAGTAGGGATCGGCTGGTGAAGAAAAAGAAGTCAGGTTGACACTGATATATGGGAGAGCAAATCAGGAAGGGTCATATGCAACATATGGAATTGAGATTTTTTTCTTCTGAAGGCAATGCGAAAGTACCAATAGTTTTCATCTGATATCAAATTTATGTTTTGATAAGTAAAAAAAAAAGGGGTTTTTTTTTTTTTGAAAGTGGTTAGGATGGAAGCAGACTGGCCAGATTTTAAAACTTTCAATAGTCTAGAAATAAATTTTTAATTTAAGTCTTTTGAATAATTAATACATTTACAAACTAAAAATGATATGAAAGGGGGATATTAAGAAATCTCCCCTATAGGTCACCTTTTTTGTTGTTGTTCAACTTTTTGGTATTACTCTATCTAAGCACAAGTGCTTATGAACATTTATTTCACTTTTTCACCCTGTCTTGCCCAATCTTTTCTTACTTCAAACAGTACTGAAATGAGAGTCTCCAGAGTAAAATTTCTGGGTCAATGGCTGAATGCTTTTGTAATTTTGGCAGTTGTTTCCAAATTTGGTGAAGATTTTCCTTTTGTAGATGTTGTATCATTTTGTCCTCCTGCTAGCATTACAGGAGAGCACCTCTTTTCTCACTCTGACCCACAGCGTGTGCTGTAAAAACTTTAGGAATTTTTGCCAGATAATAGCTAAGAGATAGAATGTCAAGGTAGTCTCTCTGAGTGAAATTGTGCTTTTGTTTCATGCTTAAGGACTATTTTTATTTCTTTTTTTATGTGGTCTCTATTCATATCTTGTAGCCATTTCTCTGTTGGGATGTTATTCATCAACCCCCCCCCCCCCCCCAAATTTCTAGGATTTGCAAATGTTTTTCCTGGTTGCTCATTTCTTTTTGAATTTGGCATTTGGCTTTGTTTTGATTGCCATGCAAGACATAACTTCCTACTCTCAGTTTATGAATGAACTCATGCAGGCTTTCTATAAATACATTCATTGTTTAATTTTTAAAAAAAGAGATTTATCCATTTATTTGAGAGAAAGAGAGCAGGTGCCTATGAGTAGGGGGGAGGGGCAGAGGGAGAGGGAGGTGACATACAGACTCCCTGCTGAGCACTGAGCCCCTGCAGAACCAGACCTGGGGTCAATCTTAGGACATCACACCTGAGTGGAAACCAAGCATTAGCTGCCTAACCGACTGAGCCACCCAGGTGCCCCTATTGTTTTATTTTTACCTTTAAAATACTTTGTCTATTCTGGTATGCAATATGAGGCATGGATAGAACATTAGCTTTTCTAAATGTCTACCCGGTGGATGACATTTATTAAAACGTCCATCTTTATCTCACTGACTTATCATTATTATCATATTTTAAATTTCTCTGTATACCCGGGTTTCCTTGTGGAAATTTGTTCTATTCCATAAATCCACTTATTTATTCCTGAGTCAATACTGCACTGTTTTAATTATTGATGCTTTAAAATATATTTTTTTAGCTTGGTAAATGTCAAAATGTCTCTTTTAGCTATTTTTTAAAGCACTTTAATTTTTTAGAGCAGTTTTAGTTTTACAAGGAAATTGAAAGAAAGGTCCAAAGATTTCCCATATGTCCCCTGCCCTACACATGCAAAGCCTCCCTCATTATCTGCATCCCCCACCACAGTGGTACATTTGTTACAACTAATGAACCTACATCTATGAATTATAATTAGTCAAAGTCCACAGTTTACCTTATGGTTCACTCTTACACTTGGACAAATGTGTAATAACATATATCCATTGCTACAATATCATACACAGTATTTTTATTGCTCCCTAAAATCTTCTATTTCATTACCACCCCACTTCCCCACCTTTCCCCTGGCAACCAATTATTTTTTTCTATTATGTCCATAGTTTTGCTTTTATCAGAATGTCATAGAGTTGGAATCACATAGTATGTCACCTTCTCAGATAGGATTCATTCTGTATTTATTTAAAGTAATCTGTAAAATAAATAAATAAATAAAGTAATATGTATTTAAAGTTCCTCACCATGTTTTTCCTGGTTTGTTAGTTCATTTTTTTCTAGCACTAAATAATATTACATTGCCAGATATACAACAGTTTATCCATTCACCTACTGAAGGACTTTGTGATTGCTTCTAAGTTTTGGCAAACATCCTTGTGCAGCTATAAACTGCTATCAACATCTGTGTGCAGGTTTTTGTGTGGACCTTCAACTTCTTTGGATAATACCAAGAAATGTAACTCCTGGATAGTATGGTAAGAATTTGTTTAGTTTTATAAGAAACTGCCAGACTGTCTACCAAAGTGGCCATTCCATTTTGCATTCCCCCAGGAATTGAGTGATGAGAGGTCCTGGTGCTCTACAGTTTCACCAGCATGTGGTGTTAACAGGGTTTCAGATTTTGACCATTCTAATAGGTGTATGTAGTGATATCTTATTATTGTTTTCATTTGCATTGCCAAGATTAACTATGATGTGGACTATCTCTTCATAAGCTTATTTTTCATCTGCATATCTGCACGTTGGTAAGGTGTCTGTTAAGGCCTTTGGCCTATTTGTTAATAGCATTGTTTGTTTCTTATTGTTGAATATTAAGAGGTTTTTTGCATATTTTGGATAACTCTCCTTTATCAAATACGTCTTTTGCAAAAAAAAAAAAAGACAGTATGACTTATCTTCTCATTCTCTTGATACTGTCTTTCACAGAGTAGACATTTTTAAGTTTAAAAATTATTTCTTTCATGGATCTTGTTTTTGCTATTGTATTTATACTGGCATCATCATAACCAAGGTCATGTAGATTTTCTCTTATATTCTCTTCTAAGAGTTTTATAGGTTTGCATTTTACACATGATCCATTTTGAGTTAGTTTTAGTGAATGATGTAAAATCTGTGTCTAGATTCACTTTTTTATGTGTGAATGTCCAGTTGTTCCAGCACAATTTGTTGGAGAAGCTATATTTGCTCCATTGTATTGCCTTTGCTTTTTTGTCAAACATCAGTTGTCTATATTTGTGTGGGTCTGTTTTTTGGCTCTTTTTCCTCTCTAGATTCACAGTGTCTTCATAATACTTAAAATATTTATTTTATTATACCCTGAAGTATATTCTTTTAAACAGAGAGGCAGAGACAAGGAAGAGGGAAAAACAGGCTCCCTGCAGGTAGCCTGATGCAGGACTTGATTCCAGGGCCCTGGGATCATGCCCTGAACCAAAGGCAGACACTCAATCACTGAGCCAACCAGGTGCCCCTATACCTTGCAATTTAATAAGTTATTTGTGCCTATCTTCCTATGCCCTGCTCTATGCCTCCACCAACATTGTACCCTATCCCACTCGGGTACTTTCATTTTAAATACTGGGATGTGCATCAGCTCACAGCAGAGGCTCAATATTTGTGGCATTTGTTACCTTTTTATGATATGTGAATTTGAAAACTATAAGTAATTATGCTGAGTCTAACAACTCTTCCAAAAGCATAATGAGTTGGTGAAAAGTCTCTAGGCTGGAAATTTCAAGGGGTACTTTAGTCCTACTGTCCCAGATGGCTGGGATGATCCTTCCTCTTCCATGTGTATTCTAACTGCACTTAAGAATCCCCTCTACATTTAGTCAATTTCCATATACTGTATACTAGGACACTGGGCCCTAGCTAGAGATCCTTCTAATATAGATCACTTCTCCTGTATGTAACACTCCCTACCCTTGCCAGATTCCTTTTCTCTTCCACGACCTTCTTCACTGAGGCTATATACAACACAATCCACTGATCCCATCCCCTCCCTGTGCATTCAGTCCTCTCCAGGTTAGACTCCACTGCACTCCCTTTGGCTCCTGGCTGCCTCCCCTGGGCTTCCTGCCCTCCCAAACCAGACATTTGGCGACCAGTTGTCTTGTAGTCTCTCTACCTACCATCTGCCCCATAGGAGACATTGCATTGTTACATCCTCTTCTTTCTCACTCTCTATATCATAAAAGAGTTATTTACTTGAATAGAAGGCCCATTCCCCCAGGAGACAAGACCAGAAATTCTTTCTAGGGTTCTTCAGGTTTTCTCATTTTCCCTTTACTAAAGAGGCAGGATCCTGAGGCTAGGTTTTAAACATGTCACTCTCCATATGAGTTTCCCTGGGCCCTGTTTTGACTGCCTTTTTTTTTTCTTTTTTTTTTTTCCCCTGTTCTTCCTTCATGGACAAAGTAGTAAGAATCACTAATATTGTTGTACTCTCCAATAACAGTACTCTGATATCTATGCTTAATTGCTTCATAATAATGGACTTCAGTTTTTGATCACCAGTAGTACCAAGATTTTTTCTGGATTTTATGTTCTATTCTAACCTGCTAAGATTTACATCTGTTCTGAACTTCACTTTAGAGATGTAGTTTTCTTTTTATTCTCTTTTTTATGCTTTTTATTCTTAACCAACCTAACAGCAGTTCAATTAGTTTAGCTGACAAAACACTTTTGACAGATAGATACATGGATGAAAGCATAGATAACAGAGAGGTAGATAGATAGATGATAGATAGATAGATATAGTAGATAGACACTTTTCTCAAAATCAGGGTTTCTTAATCTTGAGACTATAGACATTTGGGCTAGCTAATTCTTTACTGTGGAAGGCTATCCTGTTTAATGCAGGATGTTTAATAGCATCCCTGGCCTTTACCTCTTAGATGGTAGTCTTCCCTACCTCCCCAAGTTTTACAACTGAAAATATCTTTAGATATCACCAAATGTTTTTGGGGGGGAGACAAAATTATCCCCAGTTGAAAATTACTACTTTAAATTCATTATATTCCCAATTATTTGTAAATAATAATAATATTTTATAGTATTTTTAAGGATAATATACATTGTATGAACACTGTAGGCTAGGCCCTTTGCAAAACACTTTCACATATAAACTTCTCTTGTGATTAAAGTATCTCTACAAATTAAGTATAAAGAAGCAGAATTTAAAGAAAGTCAAATAGCTAATAAATGCTGAAGTGGTTTTTTAAGCAACTAACCAATTTCAAAGCCCATGCTTTTTTACAAGTATGTCATACATTTACATCTTGTCTTCTATGACTTAGCTGTGTCTATCTATGGGAGCCTTTTCTTGGAGAATAAGATGTTTTGTTTTCATTTTTTCATTTTTTATTTATTTTATTTTATTTGTTTAGCTCACTTAGCTCATGACTAACTATGGTGCTTAGCTCATAGTAGATATCAAGGAAAACTAGTTGAACTGAACATCTTTTAGCTTGATCTGAGAATAAAATATTGCCATCCTTGGTAGGTTCTTAATAAATATTTGCTGAATTAATTTTACTACATAGTCTAGGGAAAATAGGTGGTTTACCCTCTATTGGTTTTCTACATCCCTCTGAACTGTTATAGTGAGGGGTAGGGGAGAGATGGGGATCATTTCAATATAGTATTTGTACTTCTTTTTGCCTGTGACTTTAATATAAACTTTATAAATCTTTCCACTCATTTCTTTCAAATCTGGTCTTGGTCAACAATCATAACCAGAATAATGTTTCATTATCTTTACACGGCTCCATTTTCTGAAGAAGCAGAGCTGTATTGCACACACTCTTCAATTTAAGTCTTTAGTGAGGAGAATAGAGGATACCATGTATTTCTTTTTAGTAGACAGGATTATTTGGAGGCATCAAATAAATAACTGACACACTCAAAGATTATTGATGCAAATTCCTGACTCCTAATCGGTAGCATTACCATTATTAAAGTTAACTTCTCTGTTAGGAAATAATAGAAACTTCACTCTCTAACCCACTTAATTTAATCAACAAACATGGACAGTTTCCTACAGATACACATTGTGGAAATGAAGACAAAAACATTTATTGTGTGCTTACACTATCCTGACTACTCTGATAGTCACTTTAAATTCGTAAACTGATTTTTGGAGTAGGTATTAACATCTGCATTTTTAAAAATGAAGCTGAGAGAAATTAGGAAACTTTCCCCAAATCTTCAGCTGGAAAGTAACAGAACCTGACATCTAAAATGGCTCAGCTTTCAAAGGTATTTCTACTATTGTCATATTTTAATTAGTTTTCACAAACTCTGTTGTAAATAAGAAGCAGTTAAAATAAATCAACACTAGGGTATCTGGGTGGTTCAGTTGCCTAAGTGTCTGCCTTTAGCTCAGGTCATGATCCTGGGATTAAGCCCCACAGGGGGCTCTCTGCTCAGTGGGGAGTCTGCTTCTCTCTTCACCTGCCACCAACCCTACTTGTGCTCTCTTTCTCCCTCTCTTTCAAATAAATAATAAGATCTTTTTAAAAAAAACCCAGCACTCAAATAAGGTTTCTTCAAGTCTTCATGGTTGTTCAAGAGTCAGCCTTCCTACTGAAGCAGAAAAAGTAGAAATGGAAGAGGTTATCTTTGGGATCCACAGATTGTGCACATGAGACAAGAACATAAAGCACATTGGTCTGGAGGGGCAAGAATAGTAAGACTTATGTACTGTTGCTTTTTCCCTAAGAATGCCAAGACTGTGGAACATATGTGTATGGAACAGTTGCTGCTTTGTAGTCTAGAGATTGCTGTATTTCTCTAGTGGATGAAGTGATTCCAGGATACTCCACATGGCACTTTGGGATTCTTACAGATGAAAGGTGCCATATACATGTCAGGTATTACTATACAGCACTTATAAAAAGTGTTTCCACTTATTGGTGTGAACTCATTGTTGAAAAGCTTAGAGATGATAGTTATTGCTGGTAATAGCAGTCAGAATAGCAGTGTAAATGGCCTCTTTTTTTGCCATAATTTTCTCCATATCTTACTGTTATTTTGCTCCATAATCCATGGTAGCCTAGAACAAAAGAGGAAGAGATTTGCTGACAAGGCTCAAAAAAATAGAAAGATGACCATTTTTCTTATTGTGGTCAAGGTCAACAGCAAGGAAGAAATTTACATGAGTGCATCATAAATGAAATCAGATCACAAAAGGTTTTTTTTTAATGCTGTATGTAACATTTTCATTTTTAAAACTCACAACCTAAATGTTATTGTCAATGGACAGTGTATCCATTATAATTGGAAATTGTGTGCATCTTATTGGTAGAAAATATAATGTAATGCAATGTCTTTATGATTAGAAACTAATTTTATTTTATTTTACTTATTTAAAGATTTTATTTATTTATTCACAAGAGATACAGAGAGAGAGAGAGAGAGAGAGAGGCAGAGGGAGAAGCAGGCTCCATGCAGGAAGCCTGACATGGGACTCAATCCCAGGTCTCCAGGATCACACCCTGCCCTGAAGGTGGCGCTAAACGCTGAGCCACGCGGGGTTGCCCAGGAAACCAATTTTAAAATCTCCTTTTTGGGCAGTCATCTGGGCTCAGAATCATTTGGCTTGGCTAATTTTGCTACCCACCTGTGTCTATTGACTTCCTATCTATTCTTTAAACATCTCTAAGAAACCACCAGAGAGATAAGCCCATCACCTTACCCTGGTGTCACTGAACTCTTCACAATGAGCTATCACTCAGCCAAGCAAATAATGCTATCTTGGGAAGCAAAACATCCCTATTTTTTTTCTTTAAATTCCTGCTTGGCCTCAACTTAGATTCCTACTCTAGTGTTAGGAAAACTTCAACATGGCAGAAAAATGAGATTTTCCTTTTTCTTTCTCTCTGAGACTTGATAAAACTACTCTTCATATTTTTATGCAGTGGCTACAAATCTTGGACTACAAACCATTGTCATATACATTTGCAACTATTCAATTTTGCCTGTGTAGAGAGAAAGAAGCCATGGAAAAAAAGTAAATAGCTGTGTTCCAATAAAAATTTATTTACAAATCAGGTGGCAGCTGGAGTTATATAGTTTGCCAACATCTCCTTTATAGTATGTCTCCCTTGTAATTCTACTCCATTTGGGATTTATTTATAGAGTCTCTTCTGGTTAAGCTTTCACAAAGTTTTTTTTATAACAATTAGAAAACAAAAGAGAAATAACTGTACTGTCTCCTAACCTAAGCTACAAGGCAGATAAAATTTACTAGTTTAATAGTCTAGTAGAAATAGCACTGGATTTAGAGTCAAAAACTTGGATTAAAAAAAATGGGTTCCATATAACCTTAACAGGTGTGACCTTGAGGAAATCATTAACTTCTCTGAGACCCAAGCTAATACGGGTATGATTTGAACAGTCATTTCACTAGGTGGCCAGAATGATCAAACATGGTATGTGTGGTAGTGACTAAACCAATTGTAAGCCCTCACAGAAGACTTGTGAAATCTCTGTTTTAACATAACTGGAACTTTCTTTCTTATAATTTTGGGGTTTGGGTAAAGAAATAAGAGCATGTTAGCAGTTAGGTCATTTCATGTGTATTTTTCAAGCTATTAGTTCATATTATGCAAATAGAGTTTGGAGCTAATAAATGGCAGCTTTTTATAGAATACTGGAATTATAAATATTACTATATTTTCACTACAGTTGGTATTTTTTTTAAGACAACAGAAATTTATTCTCTTATAGATCTAGAGGCTGGAAGTCTGAAACCAAGGTGCCAGCATGGCCACATTCCCTTCTAAGGCTCTGAGGAGAATCTGTGCCATACTGCTCTCCTGGCTCCTGGGGGTGGCCAGCTCTTCTTGGCATTCCCTAGTTTGCGGGAAATCCCCTGGAATCACCAGTCTCAGCCTGTGTCACCCCATGGTTGCCTCTCCTCTGTGTGTTTCCTACAGTTGGTATTTCTGCTATTGATTTTAATTAGAGGTGTGGTAGCCTTTGTGGTTGTTCCCCTCAAATTCATTCCACTTTCAAATAATCTAGGAGAATTCTGTTAACCCAATTATTTTGATGGTGACTACTTTAGGAGCATGCACGTCCCCCAGTCCCAGTCACTGAGACAGGAGGGGAATTATGCTATTTAGAGGCTTCTGGAAACCGTTTTCTCCCTCCTACAAAGAACACATGAAAAGAGACAGTGTCTTTCACTCTTTGCACATCTTTTTTTTTTTTTTTTTTAAGATTTTATTCATTTATTTAAAAGAGAGAGGGAGAAAGAGATAGCACTGGTGCGGGGTGGGGGTGGGGGCCGGGGGGAGAGATGGGGAAAGGAGAGGCAGAGGGAGAGGGAGAAGCAGCCTCCCTGATGAGCAAGGAGCCCAACTTGGGGCTTGGATCCCAGTACCCTGAGATCATGACCTGAGCCAAAAGCAGACATTTAACTGACTGAGCTACCCAGGCAACCTCATCCTTTGCTTATCTTTCTTCCTGGAGATTTTGTATGGAAATGACCACAGCTAACTTGAGACCATGAGGGACCACCTGAGAGCAAAGCTGACACATAGAAGATGGCAGAGAAGAAGAATGGAAAGAACTGGGACTTTTGATGACCCTGTGGAGACTCTGAAGCAACCAATGTAGGAATCTTATAATGTTAGGTAACAAGATCATCTAAGGTATTGTTTAAGCCCATTTGATTGGACTATTCGATTGCTTAAAGTCCTGATACTATAACTTGGCATCATATATTGCTCTTTTAAGATTTTAATGGGACTTTATTTGAAGGCTAAGTATGAAAATAAGAAATGTTGGGTAGCTATCTTGATTCTGCCACTCTGGTTAACTGAATGATTTCCAGAGAATAATTTTACTTCTATGAGTTTTAGTTTTTCCATTCATGTAATGAAAGCATTAAATCAAAGGATTAAACTTCAAATAAATTTGCCTGCTCTAATAATCTCAAAGTCTGTGATAATGCACAAAAACGTCTCCTTAATTCTTCTTTTTAAGGATTTTATTTATTTATTTTTTTTGAGAAAGAGAACACTGTAAAATATCTCATTGGGGGGATGCCTGGGTGGCTCAGCAGTTGGGCATTTGCCTTTGGCCCAGGGCATGATCCTGGCATCCCGGGATTGAATCCCACATCGGGCTCCCTGCATGGACCCTGCTTCTCCCTCTGCCTATGTCTCTGCCTCTCTCTCTCTGTCTCTCATGAATAAATAAATAAAATCTTTTTTTTTAAAGATTGATTGATTGATTGATTGATTGATGATAGAGAGAGAGAGAGAGAGGCAGAGACACAGGAGGAAGGAGAAGCAGGCTCCATGCCAGGAGCCTGACGTAGGACTCAATCCCGAGACTCCAGGATTGCACCCTGGGCCAAAGGCAGGCACCAAACCGCTGAGCTACCCAGGGATCCCCTAAATAAATAAAACCTTAAAAAAATCACATTGGGACATATAGATGGCTCAATGGTTGAGAGCTTGCCTTTGGCTCAGGTCATGATCCTGGGGTAAGGAGTCTGCTTCTCCCTCTGCTTATGTCGCTGCTTCTCTCTCTGTGTCTCTCATGAATAAATAAATTAAATATTTTTTTAAAATCTCATTAATTAACTTTATATTGCTTAGATGTTGCGGTGATATTCTGGATACATAAAGTTAAATAAAATTTATTATTAAAATTAACTTCACTTCTTTCTTTTTTTAGCACTGAAATATATATATATATATATATATATTTTTTTTTTTTTAACTGAAATCTGTAGGAAAGGGCAACAGGCTGGTAACTCAGGTAAGGTTCCTATATTGCAGTCTTGGGAAGAATTCCTTCTATTTCAGGAAATAGTCTTTGCTTTTAAGGTCAGTCTTCAGCAGATTAGACTGTGCTCGCCGATTTTATGGAGGGTAATCAGATTTACTCAAGGTCTACTGATTTAAATACTAATCACACCTAAAAAATACCTTCACAGCAACACTGGATTTTGACCAAATAATTGATCACCATTGCCCAGCCAAGATGACATATAAAATTAACCATCACAATTCCCATACTCTTTTTTTCTGCTTTAGAATTCATTTGCCTTCCATAAATGAGAAAAAGAAATCAGTATGTTATACTTATCAAAAATTTGAGTTGTAGTTTCTTATAGTTTTTATAGTTGTAGTTTCTCTAGTTTCTTATGCATTTTGCTCCCCCCATCTTCTTATTGTCAGTATCATTTACTGTCTTAGGAAAGATATATAACAAAACACACAAGCAAAGAAAACACCTTTGAGCTTCAATAAAGCTTTTGCATCTAGGATACAATGTTTATATCACAAAAAACAAATCTGAGAAAATAGACAAGTCAGGCTATCTATTTCAAAGGGGTAAGATTATACTGATAGAACAAAGAAAAGACAAATAACTCAGATGTAGGTAGATTCCTAGACCATGTCTCATCCACAGTCTGTTTCCTAGTTGGAGGTGGGGTGCAGAATAGAAACTTGAGATAAAATTCTGAATTCAAGAACTGCAGAAAGCTCTATCTGGATTTTTAGGTAGAGCTCAGGAGGATTGCAAGCTTCACAGAAGTTTCTTGCATGTGGCAGGACACAGGCATGGATGAGTAGAAATGCCTGAAACAGTCATGTTCCATGTCAGTGAAGGGTAAGAGATTCAAATCATTTTTGTCCACCTCAGTGGGGCTTGGAGGGCCTGAAAGTGAGCAACGCAGAGATGCCCATTGCTAGAAAAGAGGGTGGAAACAGCTGAGATATGTATGAACAGATGACAAAAGACTGACTAGGAATGAGGTAGAACATTTTTTCCCTCTGGATATTGTTGTATCTGGATATAATATTGTCAGTCCATCTAGTATAGATAGATGATGACTGAATACTTCACAGACTTCCCCACCCCTCAACTACTACATCAACCTTACCTAAGTCAAAGACTATATATATATATATATATATACTGATATGGATATATAGATATATGGATATATATGATATCCATTTTCATGGGATATTCCTGATGTATACTAGTTGCCTCATGCAAAACTCTTAAAACTCTTTAAACTCTCATTACAGGAAGTATCCTACTTTGCACTAAAATTTATGTAGTCACCCAAGTAAGTTTCTCAAAATTTAGATGTAATGTATGAGAAAAAGTGGAAAGCCTGAGCCAGTTGAGATTATGTTTCTTCTACTTGGAGAAATAAAGAGGGAAAAATGAAATAGAAATTAAATTCATTTACGGAGAAAATAAACTTGAGTCTTCAGCAGAACTGTGAGTAAGTGCTGAAATTCATGTCTTTTCTAATGTAAAAGATACCTAAAGGAGCTTACATTTTCAAGTCCATTACATGATGCACAAACCATTACTTCGATAGGATAGGATATATAATCCATTTTATGTATTTAATTTCTGGCTGAAGTTCACATAATGCCTTTATTATCCTAGCAGCATATGTAATCCTCACTAATTATTATTATAAAATGGTAGAAGCAAGGGATACTTTACAAAGGACTTCACCAGCCCAGCTAAGGGGGTTTGGACTGTATTCAAAGGAGTGAAATAATGAGATTTTTATTTTAGAACATTTGCCTGGGCAACAATGCAGATGATGAACTGAAGGCAGAAGGACCAAGCAGGAGGCTCTTGTGGCAAGTTGAATGAGAAATGAGCCTGGACTGACAGTGAAGATGCCAGAGGACAGATTGGGGAGCAATTCAGAAAATCAAAGAAAGAATATCTGGAGGTCAATTTTACACTGGGAGTGAGAAACAAAGAGAACATTTGTAGAGGTAGACAATGAGTTCACTATTAGACATGCTGGCTTGAGGTTCCTGTGGGATGCTCAGGAGGCCATAATAGTTTTTCAGGTGAATTTTTGGGTTTAGAGTATAACATGAAGATGCATATGAGGAACATGTGATTTGAAGGTACCAGCTTTTAAGAGTTAGGGAGAATAGTAAGCATTGAAAAAAAGAAGAAAAGAAATAGTGATTACTTTTTCTTAGTCTCTCAGTAGATATAAATATAACCGAAGTAAATTTTATGTTGAAGACAGGCTGGCAGGTATTTTTCTGAAATAAAAATAAAACTCAGTAAAACACTTTATGAACTTTTTGTTGGGCATTGACATAAGAAGAATTTTATCTTAGACCAATGTTGCTCTACTAGGGGCATTTTATCCACCTAGGGAACATTTAATAATGTCTGGATATATTTGGGTTGTTATACCTGTAGGAGGTCATGGGGGAACTGTTACTGGCATCTGGTGGTAGAAGCCAGGGATGCTACTAAATATCCCACAATTCACAGGACAGCTCTCACCAAACAAAGAATTAGCTGGTTCAAAATGTCGATAATGCTGAGGCTGAGAAAGCTGTCTTAGACAATTGAGCTATGAATTTTGTTGAAAGAGCTAAAATCATCCTTAAATTGTTTTTCTGATCAAGGAACACCACAGAAAGACTTTGATGTAATGCATGAAAGTACCTTGATATCTTGGCTGCAAAGTCCATTCTAGTTAGCTTTTCTTACTCAAAAGGCCACTTATCTGGTCAAAAGCTCTTCTGTGCACAGGAGCACTCTGGATGCATATCATATTGAGGGCTCCAAGAAAGAAAGTACAGCTCTTTCACTCACTAAACCCTACAACACAGATTAGCAGCTGATGCAAAGTTGAGTTTCTACATGGGAATGGATAGTAAAGCACATACCACCAAAGACATCTAAAAAAAATGGAAGGTTGAAAATGACCATTAAATTTGGCTATGGTCCTCACATATGAGGACCAAAGGTGGTAAAGGTGGTCAGCAACATAAGATAGTGGTTAAGGCATGGGTTGATGAATCCAACTCTCTGAGCTTTTAAGACTGTTTCTTGGTCCTATGATTCACGGGTTGTGTGATCCTAAGCAAATTACTTATCCTCTCATGTATTGTACTCTTTTTCATCTGTAAAATGGGGATTAGATTAATACCTGCCTCAAAGAGTTGTGTTTGAGAGTTAAATCAAGTATCACTCTCAGAGCTTAGTGGAGTGATGGACTCTCTCTACATGGCTTTGGGAGACTAGCTGGTAGAAAGTGTTATCAATGGAGCAAAACAAGACCTAGACCCATCCCACTACTTCAAAAGTGATCCTTCTCTAAGGGCTTCCAGGTAACTGACACCAAGATATTTGTAATATTAATACTGGGATTATGACAGTATTTCTTATTTATTTTAATAAAATTAATAACTTGCTGCTCAATATTTTTAAGTGGTGACATCCTTGCTCTTGCCTCTGCTAGTTTCTATGATAATGAATGAGTATAGATAAAATAGATTCATGCTTTTCAAATTGTAGTTCCCATAAGCCTTAATGAAAAACTGGGAACCACAGATAAGACAGGCATTTAAAAAAAAGACTCTAGATGATTCCAGAGTCTGAATGCAGCAACTGCATGCATACAAACTACTCTGTAGTATTTAAATTCTTTTGTCACTGCTTACTAGCTGTGTGGTCTTTGGGAAATTACTTTCTGTGTTTCTGTTTCCCACTTTATACAATGAGCATTGAAACTATCTCATGAAGTAGCTATACAAATTAAGTGAGAAACTATATATAAACTATTAGGTATAGCATACATAGAAAATGTTCAGTTAATGTTAGCTATTAAAATTTTATGAATTTGGCAAACACAGATGTATATGTGTGCAAAATTTAAATGACTCTTTAAGCGTAAACTTTAAGATGCAGAGAAATTTCACATTTGCAGTGAGGTATTTTGAGGTTACTTTGTTTATTTTGCTTTTCTTCTGAGAACCCTGTGGTAAATTTCTGCGAAGCACAGATGTCGGTGACCTAGACCACTGGATGACTATGCAGCATAGAACATTTTGAACAATATTCATACGTGCTATCCAAAAAACACCTCCTTATGAATAGCTACATACTCAATATTATTTTCACCTGTTTAAAGTTTTGCTATCTTACACTCATTAATCACACATTATGCTCATTAATCACATTACAAAGGAGGATCATTAACAGCTATGGCCAGATGTGCAGGAAAATCCCCTGCCTGGAAGCCATGGCTGCTGGATCATTCTGCAGGCTAAGTCACAGCCAAATGTCTTCAGAAATGCATGGAATGGGTGACATTACTGAGGTTCAGAAGAACTATATGACTCAGGTAATTTCTTGAGCTATGATCCTAAACAACCAGAGAGATGCAAAGATAGGACCACATATACGGCAAGCAGAAGTAAGACACTGATAAAATTCCAGATAACTCTTCTTGTTAATTCATTATACCAACATTTTGAATTTGTAAAGTGGGAATTTACCTGCTATTTCAGATTAAAGTTTTCAATTTTAGTGATTCATTAGCTACTTATCCTCTCTTTCTCATTAGAGTAGTAATTACTTTGTAATAATCATTATTGGTATTATTCACAGTTGGACAATGCAATACACTATGACTGCATTTCTTCTCTCTTTCTCTACATTTGCTTAGTTTTCTGTCATACACAATCCCTGTCACTAATTCATTACCGAGCCCATCGATAGAACCCTAAAATCGATAGAACTCTCAGTATAGTCAGGCTTACCCCAGCTGTTCTGGAGCTCTCCTTACTGAAATCCTCACTTTCTGCTGCAACTGGCCAGGTTACTTTGTAGGTCTGTGTGCAGCAGTAGACATGCTATCCATCTTCAGTGTCCCCTGGGGAATTTCCTTCTTTCTTAAGTTCCATATGCTGCTCTTTCTTGGTTTACGCCATTTTTGTAGGTGGGTTATATCCTCCAGTATTTTTATGAGAAAGGGTATATAGATAGAGTGCCTAAATAACAAATTCCATGATGGAAATGATTTTCATCAGGATACTAAGTAACTGCCCCATTTTCTTCTAGCATCTGGAATTGCAATGGATAGATCTAATGCCCTTCTGATTTCCTATCATTCTTACATTGAGCAAAAGCTCTTTTCCTTTTTCTAAAGTTTTTGAGATCATTGCTTTGTCTCCAGTGTTCTGAACATTCACTAGAATATTCATGTAAGTCGTTTTCATCAATTTTGCTGAACCCACTATGGGTTCTTTCAATCTGGAATGTGTTTCATCATTTCTGGAAAGTTAGCTTGACTTTATTTTCCATAATTTTCTTCTGATTTCTCTGTTTACTCTTTCTGGATCTCTCATGAATATTTTTTATATTGGACCTCTAATTGAATTGACCTTTAAATTTTCTTACTGTCTCTCTTATTTTCCTTATGGGAGATCTCCCCAATTATATCTACCATACATTTTTTTTTTTTAAAATTGCTAGCTTTTGAATGCATATATATATATATATATATATATATATATATATATATGTTTTATTTAAGTGTTGTATTCACAATGCCTAGAACAGTGCCTGGCACAGAGTAGAAATCGAAAAAAAAAAAGGTGTATTGAATTGAATAAGTGAATGCTACTACATATTTGTAAATTCCTGAATGCTCTTTTTTTTTTTTTTTGATAGCCTACTATCTTTATTTCTTGAAGGTAATTTCCTCTCTTATCCCTCTGATCACATTAATTATAGATGTTTTGGGATTTTCTTATAATGTTCTTTATTTCTTGTTTTTGCTGTCTCTTTCTACATGTTTGTTTTGGTGTCTCTCTTTTGTATTAAAAGCTTTCTTCAGATATCTGGGGATCTTTGGCTTTCCAACTAGTGAAGCACAAAAATATTTTGTGTTTGGATATAGGTTAGAGTGTTGGGGTTTCACTATGAGGTTTTCTGGCTATGATGTGTCATTGGAAGAGTTTGAGAAGTCAGACTCTAAAGATCTTCTTTTCACATGTTTTTTTTTTTTTATTTTAAAAATTGTGGTAAAATACATATAACATAAAATTTGCCATTTTAACTATTTTTAAGTGTATACTTAAGTAGTGTTAAGTATATTCACATTGTTGTGCAACCAATCTCCAGAACTCTTTCATCTTATAAAACTAAAACTCTATCCATTAAACAACAATTCCTCAGCCCTTCCTTCCCTCTTCCTCTCCCTCTCCTAGTAACCACCATTTTACTTTCTGTCTTTATGACTTTAATTACTCTAGGTTCCTCAATATGTGGAATTATACAATATTTATCATTTTGTGACTGGCTTCTTTCACTTAGCATAGTGTCTTCAAGGTTAATCCATGTTGTAGCATGTGTCTAGAATTTCCTTCCTTTTTGAAGTTGAATAATATTCCATTGTATACAGAATATACATTTTTTTTATCAATCATTGGTTGATGAACACTTGGGTTGCTTCAATCTCTTGGCTGTGTGAATAATGCTTCTATGAATATGGGTGTGCAAATATAATTTTGAGATCCTACTTTTAGATAGTCTTTTGGATATATATCCTCTAGAAGAATTGCTGCATCATATGGTAATTCTATTTTTAGTGTTTTCCATAGCAGCTGCATCATTTTACAGTCTCATAAACATAGCACAAGATTTCTAATTTCTCAACCTCCTCATCAGTACTTGTCATTTTCTGTTTTTGTTCTGTTTTGTTTTTTGATAGTAGCCATTCTAATGGGTGTGAGGTGGTAAATCATTGTGGGTTTGATTTACATTTCCCTAATGATTAGTGATGTTGAGCATCTTTTCATGTGCTTGTTGGCCTCAGGCTTGTTATTTTATCATAAAAGACTCATCAGTCTCCTGTCCAGTGTTAAGAATAGTTCAGCATCTTTAGAGCAAAACAGAAGGGAGCTGGGCTGGGGGTGTGGCCATCAGTGTACAGATTTTTACCCATTCCTTGTTTCAGGATGATATCCCTGCTCTCAGCTGGGCCTAGCGTCCTGAATCCAGAATCCTTTCTATTTAACCTGTCCAGGAAGAGAACCTCCAGGTGTCAGCTGGGGTGAGAATGGGGGCAGCAATCAAGATTAGTTTTTTTTCAAATAGTTTTCCTGTTTCGGTTTTTCTGTACCCCCACTTTCAAAAGTCACAGCTGATTCCAATTTCTGAGGCTTTAAAGAGCCTTGCAATAATACCAAGCATCTCACTTCTTGGCATCATCCTCTATAGCATTTATTTACTCTCTGATTTTTAAAATTTTGCTGTTGTTATTCCTTTCCCCATTCTCTATTTTTCTTTTTGGTTTTTGTCTTTTATCCCATTATCTCCAATGGAGATTTAGGAGAGGGTGGAGATAAATGTGTCTGTAATTTGCCATTTTAGTTGAAATAGTCATTTTATTTTTATTCCTAACCAATACTCTTTTTTCCCCACTTAGAGAGGAGGAAAGAAAGGAACAAAAGTAACAAAATGTAATAAGACATTTCACCAAACTTTAATAAAGTAAAAATAAGGATGAATATTCTTCTCCAGGTCCATTCTGTTGGCATTTGGTGCTCCTGATGGTTTTCTGATTATTTATTTATTTATTTATTTATTTATTTATTTTAATTTTTAAATTAATTTATTAATTTTCAGGTTTTTACCCAATAGCAAACATTTCTAATATATACCAACCTTAGTGGGAAGGTAGAATTTGATATACAGTGTTTCATCTTATACCTCATCTTTCAGGAGTTCATTGACTTTCTAAGTTGTCGTATACTTCTTTATAAGTACTTATATGTTTTGGTTTGGTCTATTCATCACACTCATGTAAAGCTATAGAAACATGCTTGCTAGTGTCATCTGATAATATGAAGACTGATAGAAGTAAAGAGAAAAGCTACCTGTCATTTTATACAACCTTAGATGGACCATGGCCTGTCCTTCTCTGACATAAAACATTCTCAGAGGATTATCTTTCAGGACCCTGAAGAAAAACTGTGTGCTATTTACTATTTATTATTACCCACTGGGCTGGGGAAAGCTTTGACCTTTAAATAAATTGTTGAAAACTGAAACTAGCCCTTGATCCTGGGAGTATTCAGTTAACATGAAACATTTTAAAAGAAGAAACTTCTATAAAACAATCTATTTAGCTTGTGTAGGCCAGACTGCTCTCCCAATCTGAGTAAAAAGCTTGGTCGAGGTTGGAGTGCCATTATGATCGACTATAATTAAGATTATTATAAAAATAGGCATTTTTGGGGCATGGGTAGTGCTTTCAATTATTTGTAATATTATATTCAAAAATAACAAGGCACCGTATAAGGCATATGGTGCTTGAGAAATTGAAATTATTAATCCCAATATAGAGATGAGAAAATTGAGCTTTGGAGTATTGCATAAATTACTTTTCTAATGTCCTACAGCTGGTGAGAAAGTGAAAGAGCTGTGACATAATGTTAATACTTCAGACTTTATGTTCAATGCCTGCTACAGTGAAAAATACTTGCAATGAATTACATAGATATTTGGAGAAAGTGATCATGGACAAAAGAAGTGGTATAAGTGAGATTGAAGGGTATTAGATACAGAATCCTCTCTTTACCTTCCCAAACCATTCAATAACTTCCTCATAGCCTAGCAATTTAATTGTTTATGTGCTTTATCTGTGCCTGGAATTATATATATGTGACTGATATTTTGGATATGTTAACTGACACTGTCAAAAGAATACTCTAAAGGTTCTTTCACAAAAGGTACCTATATCTGCTATAACATGTACTAATTTTAGCAAAATGCCAGAAATAGAAGAAATTCTCACTGCTAATCAGTTTCCAATAAGGAGGACACACTAACATGAAGGTAAACATCCTGGTTTCATTTCTGCCTAGATCCAGGAGCCACACTACCTTTCTCAAGGCAGTGATCCACACCTATGCAATGACTCCACACTCTGTGCATTAGCCCATACATCCTCTGTATGTCCTCTGGCCTCACAAATCAGCTGCTCTGGACCTCTCTCTGCTGGAATGTAGCCTTCATTTGATTTGCACACAGAACTAACTTGAATGCATCCTCCTCTCTTTAGAACAATCAGAGGAAATGGCTTCATTTGGAAGACGAAAGGACAATCTCTCTTCATTTACTAAATACCCTGGCTTCTTAGAAGTTCACAAAGAATGAAAGGACAGACTTGTGCTATTTCCCAGAAATGCTTAGGTGGTAGTGGAACAAAGAAGTTTTTTTTATTCCTTTTTCCTCAAAGAAAAGGTTTAGCTTGAGAGAAGGTAAAGAATTAAGATCCTAGTAAATAAAGAAACAAAAGCCTAATACTACCAACATGTATGAGAGCAGAATGTGACTTCTGTATTAAGGAAAATGATGAATGTTTTCACATTATGGGAACCACTTTAGCACAACCTTAAAATAGTGCTTTCGAGATATGTGAGGACATAGAGAAATTTGTCTCTATACTTTAAACCTTTTCTCTTCCACAAGGATTTTTAGTAAGAATATGCTTTGGACTTGAGCTAAGAGAATGTGAAAGAAAATTTCTAGCCTTGAGTGTTGCTGCCACCTACATGGCAGGAAGACTACAAACAAAACCCAATGCTTTTCCAGACAGGAATCAACTACAGTATACTTTCTATGGAAACATACTTTAGAAATCCCCAGATTTGTTTCTTTTACTTGACTATCCCAAAGACCGTTGAAATGATAGTATTTTATATTTTTGCCTCATTCCCTATCTCTAATTCTTACAGAAATTGACCAAATGATTTTGCTTAGATTGGTGAAATACACTGATTATTTGAAATAGAGACTCATCCAAGGAAATTTTCCTTATCATAAAAACAGTTCTAAGTTCTACCTGATTCCTGTGGCTGGCTGTGACTGTTTTAGGGATGGGATGAAGGCTCTTAATCTCACTGTTAGAGGGTTCTTTCTTTTTCTTTTTTTCTTTTTCTTTCTTTCTTTCTTTCTTTCTTTCTTTCTTTCTTTCTTTCTTTCTTTCTTTCTCTTTTTTTTCTAGCACTCTTTAAAACACAAAAGGGAAAAATTTAATACTGTTTCTCTGTTGATTATGATTATAAATTGATACAAATGGAGGTAACATAAATGGGAGAATTCTTTTGATATAGATAAGAGATTATTTCTGATAAGAAATGTAGTTCCCACTGCACAATTAAGAGAAAATCTCTTTAAAAGTCTAAAGGGAACTTGTGATGTGTCAAGAACACATCATAGACTGTCCTTTTATCTTAGATGGCATCATCTGAGGACATGATGTTCAGTTACTTAGGCTGTGTGAAAACACCTTCTCCCTGGAAAATCCACATGCAAGCTCAAAAGCCAATTATGACTTTATAGATAATTGCAATTAAAATAATTGCTAAGTGAAGAAATGATAGGTTTGCAAGCACGTACCAACCAATTACTGCTATTGTGTAATGTTATGAATACTGGTCTTTTGCTGGCATTTGGCACTTTGCAGATCTAGGCAGTGTTAAACTAAACATATACAAATTACCTTAGGTGTTTAAAACCTTGGATCCTTGAATGAAAAATCACTGCTACCTTTCCAATTAGTAGTGTGTTGAAGACAAAAAGGATCCCTAAAATTGATGATGGGAAAACATGCTTGTGCAGTGAAAAAAAAAAAAGGCATTTGAAGAAACAATGTCAAAAGGAAGAACCGTAGGTGCCCAATATTTCCTCTGGTATACCACTAGAAGTAAACCATTTCAAACATTCTCAATGGTCTATGGTTTTAGTTTTCACAGGATATTAAAATAACTATTTCTTACCATTTGTTTCATTATAATCATGCTCATAATGATGCGATTGTCACAGTCTATTTACCTGCAGTATACTTTCTGGGATAAAGGTGAATCTATCCAGATTTAATGAACAGGGCCTAAGACGAGGGGGTGGCAAAAACCTCAGTAATCAGGATAAATGCATTTTAACACAATATTGTAATAAGATTAATATCCCCAAATCCATATCATCAAAATTTAAAACAAAATGGGATCTGAGGGCAGGATGGGTGGCTCAGCGATTTAGCGCCGCCTTCAGCCCAGGGAGTGATCCTGGAGACCGGGGATCGAGTCCCGCATCTGCTTCCTGCATGGAGCCTGCTTCTCCCTCTGCCTGTGTCTCTGCCTCTCTCTCTCTCTCTCTCTCTCTCTCTCTGTGTGTGTGTGTGTGTGTGTCTCATGAATAAATAAAATCTTAAAAAAAAAAGGGATCTGAGAAGGTTGGGATGAGGGTGACAGGAGTGAGGGAGTCGTGCCAGGGAAGTCCCTGTCCTGCCAATGAGATGAGATGAAGTGACATGCAATGTCTTCCAGGGTCGAAGGTTGGATAGAAAACCCTCAGTGGCACGCTCATACTGGGAGACTTGTTCATTTCTTGTTTATATTCTCATACATGCCATCTGTAGGTCCTTGCTGATGAAATCACAGCATAGATTGGCCTGGGGACCCGTGTACACAAAGCCACATAACTTTATCAGAAAGAAATCCACTCAAGAAAGCTTTAACTTTGCAAATTTTTTGGTCATGCTATTTTGAAATTATTTTACAGTGCTCACTATGTACATTTTTACAAAGTAATGACTTTCATATTTAATTTGACACAACTTTGGGTACTTGACATGTACAACAAGATTTTGTGGAGAATCAAAAGGTATATAGTACCGTTTTTAAAAAACTGTGTAATCAAAATGTGTGCAATATAAAATTTTAAAAATTACACGAATAAGCCCATTCTGTGAAAATAAAATTTCAAAATCAATTGGAATTAATGTATTCCAAGCCTTTATTTTAAACACATGGCATTAAACTTCATTCTTAAAAATTCAATTATTATAATGTGCCCTCTGAAGATTGAAGAGAAACACTATCTTTTCTAAAATGTTCACTCGAATAATTATATATATATATATTTTAAATATAGAACATTGGAGGAAAATGTGAAAGGAGAAAAATAAAAATCACCCCAACTATTATCATCTTGAGGTAGAATGTTAATATTCAGCAAAATATTTTCCTATCATTTTTCTCATAGTGGCATATTCAAAGTAGCCTTCACTTAGTTTCTAAACTAACAACAGAATGCTTCAGGTCTGAGGCTGCCTCTCTAATTGTAAGTTTATAATATTATAAATTTTACCTTCTATTTGAAGTGCTTTGCTGTGTTCAGATTGCTTTCCATAAGCCATCTTGTGGAGCATCTTTGCCTGAACCCTGGGAGGGAGCTCTGGACGCAGTATCTGAACACACGGTGGCTAGGTCTTGGCCCTTAAACTTACATTCTTCCTGTAGTCTTTCCTCAGCAACACAGCCAGTAACTAACTCTGAAGAGTAACAGAATCCCCACTTGCAAGTTTGAAAATATGATATTCCTTGGGAGGAAATAGATAATCATAAATATCACCAAGATTAATGCCAAAAGAGGAACACAGGATGATTCTTTTTTTTTTTTTTTTTTTTTAGGATGATTCTTTAAATGAATTATTTATTACAACGACAAGGAAGATTCTGGACACACACAAATTCGTTGCTTGCTAATACAATTGCTCTGCTTGTTACCTAAGGCTAAGTCAAGAAAGGATAAACACCTGTTCAAGAAGCTGCTGGTTTTGGGTTTTTAGCCGTGGTACCGAGAGGTTAGGGTCACCATGTGGTCAATCCAGTTAGTTGTGCGGCAACTTTCTATTTTAAGTTCTCCTTACAAGAGACATTGCTGAAACTTGCTGAACATTAGTTAATATAAAGAAATCATTTTAAAGATATTTTATTTATTTATTTGGGAGAGACAGAACTAGGGAGAGAGAGCATGGGCAGTGCAGAGAGGGAGAAGCAGACTCCCCTCTGAGCCCAACACAGGGCTAGATCCCAGGACTCTGGGATCATGACCTGTGCCAAAGGCAGATGCTCAACTGACTGATCCACCCAGATGCCCCAAGGAATCATTTTTAAACAGACTAGTGGATTTGTCTACATTTGCACATGGATATTAGAGAACATTTAAATGTCTCTCTCTCTAAAACTCTCATTTTCAGGAATTAAAAATTTAATAGTTAATGGTGTTGGCCTCCAGAATTCATATTGATAAAATATTATAATTAGTCATTTAATATTAATTATTAAATTTTAGCAATTGCAAAATGTGATGCCAAACAATTCTTAAAAATCTCATTTAGTAATGTTATGGTTATGCCAGTTCTAATTTCCTGTATCTGGTGACATTATAACATATTTTTCAAGGATTCAATATTGGTTTCTTTAGACCTGGAAAATACTAAATATGGCAACTGTTTAAACTTATTTTTAATCTTCATTGAAAAGGAAATAATAAAGCATAGCTCTAAAAACAAAGATTATTTTTAATAAATATCCCAGAACTTGAACATTGAAGTAAGTTTTAACTATTAAAATTGTCCTCTTGAGAGAATATATACATATTTGATATTGCCATCATCAAAAATGTTTTTGGTATTCCTTCTTGTAATGGCCTTCAGAGCCTACACATAGCATGTAAGAAAATGTTTTTCATTGCTTTGGTTTCTACCTTCATTTTGAAACTTGTTCCAAGTAGCTTTGGACTATTTCCAATGTGTGTGGTGGAGAAGGGGAGAGTATATACAATGATTTTCAAAGATGACAATTTTCCATGATTATTCATATTGACAATATTTTACTCTTTGAAGTACAACTTAAAAGTAATTTCAAGAAATGACATCATATTTTAGGGGGGAAAAAAGAACACAGATTTATGTCTGCTTTACATCCAGGTCAGTTATTAATAAAAAGTTCCTTAAAGGTAGAGACCATGCTATTCCAATGTACAGTTCTCTTCTCTTATCACCCCATTGTGTCCCAGCATAGGACCTGATGCTGCTGCCCTCAAATATGTTTGTTAAATTGAAGTGAATAGAATTTCCCGATTAGATAGATAGATATATAGATCATATATTTAACATTTTATTTCCATTTTTTATGGATTAGGTGATATTTGTATTCATATGCACACTAATAATCTTTTTTTATGATTTTCTATAAATCCAGGAATTATACAAGTCACAACAAATAAATCAGATCACTAACGGTTTTAATAGATGAGCACTTTGTTCCTGTTTATATTGCTTTGCATATTTTAGTTCAAGAATTCCTGCTAGTCAAACTTCTTTCTGGGAAAAGAATTACCAGAGTTTATACTTAAAAAGGATCAATTGCAATGTGCTCTAAGTAGATATATATAGTTCACATCTATAAGGCCAACAAGATCAACGTTTGGCTAAAGACATTGGCTTCTATGTCATTAGAAGTCCAAATGAACCTGATCACACAAGATTGGTCCCTGTTATACTATCACTTATTTGGGCTAATTGATGACTAAATGGAACTGGCTATTTGTTGACAACATTTCATGCTTTGACGAGATTTACTGCATGACTGATCCATATTAAAGCATATACTAAAACAAAATGTTCTAAGCTAACAAATCAAATAAATTTGGTAAAGTTTTAGATTAGATACATTGAGGCAGAATTAAATTTAGAAGCATTGTATTTTACAATATTTAAAAGAAATGTGGTTTTAATATTGTATACATAATCCAGCAACTGAAAAAATGGAAGAAAATCTAAAACAGTGTTAAATTTGTGTCTGCAGACTGGCATTCCTTGTTGGAAATTCTAAAGGAAAGTAAGAAGCAGGAATGTAGAATGATTTTGACAATGATTTTCTAAAATTAGATCAATTCAGATAGTTTCAATCAGCAATTATATTTTTATACACTCTTTCCAAACTATTAGCAAATCTACTTAAAATCTAATAACTTGACCAATAACAGTATAGTTTTTATACAACAGTAAACAAATAGCATGTTTAGGTGTCATAGTTTGTCCAAATCTGATTCCTGTAGATAAGATTCCATTTAGCACAGCTTGCAGGAGCACACCTTCATTATCCATGAATGATGCCTTTGCTTACCTAGAAAGGAAACAGATGATCAGGTTATATGATTAGGTAAAGAAAGAAGAAAGAAAGGAAAGGAGGAAGAAAGCAAGAGAGGAATGAAAAAAGGGAAGGATGAAAGGAAGGAAGGGATGAGAAAAAAAATGAAGGACAGAATTACCTATAGTTCCTATATTTTTTCTATCCTAAAATTTCAATGTTAATATAATAAAAAATATTCTTTCTTATAAACTAGGATTCAGGTAAATATATTTTCATTGCATACATTATTAATATAGGTTGTTTTTTCTTTTAATTGCCAAGAAAGATGAAAGTTTTCAAAAAGATGACTTGGGCTTAAAATTAATAAATTTAAAGTATCTCAGTTGCTCTCAGAGAAACCCACAACTGCAATTTTAGGATCAAATGTTATAAATGTTAGTTGAAAACTGGTTTGAATTATAGAATCAAAAAAGCATTTAAATTTCAGACTACTTGGATGATTATTATTGTAGGCTAAAAAAATATCACTTGATTTAAATTATTTTGTCTAGCAAACATATTGGAGCACTGTATCTTAGTTAAGCACTTCTAAATACATTTAAATACATTTATATTAATGACATGACCAGGCATAGTAACCCCCACTCCTACTGGCAAAGACTCAAAAAGCTGGTTATTTGGTTTAGTTAAATGTGTGTGTGTGTGTGTGTGTGTGTGTTTAAGCCTAGAACTTTACATGTTTTTAAAAATTATTAGGTTGATGCTTAAATTTTTCCATTTGGGCAGCTTTTTAAAAATGTCGATATTGTTAAACACAACTGAAGAAAAGGGTTTATGTGTTTTTACTACTGAAATTGTTCTTACTCCTTCTAGAACAATTTTTTTAGCACTAACCCTAAGAAGTGTGTTCTTGATAGCTATGATTGATGGGCTGCTCACACATTACACATTTTTTCTGCTTCATGCATCATCATCAGCCATCTCCAGCACTCCAGTCCTGAATCTGTCCTACTTTCTGTTACCTGATTTTTGCTGTTGATTCATGAGCTAGAATAGTAAAAGAAAAAAAAAAAAGCCCTCCACCTTGGCTTTTCACAATGTAGTACATCCCCTGGAAACTGTGAGAAATCTAGTTTTGTTCATCAGATTCATGCAAATGCAATATTGATTGACAATGATGTATATAGATCTATACACATAACGTGCTATATAAAAACGACTAAAATGTTCTCTTAATGCCAGAATGCATACTGATTATAAACTACTTCGGAATGACGTGAAAACACTGATCTGAATGCCTTTTTTTTTTTTGGACTTTCAAGCTCTCTCTTGCCACTATTTTCAGCTGAAGCTGTTTGAATGTACTGTCTCTAGTGCACTAGCAAGTAAAATTCTTAATTTTCCAAGCCAATAAGGTGATAAAAGCTCAAGGTCTCTCATTAGCACTTGGATAAAAATCACGAATGTCACACTAAATTTTTTATCATCATGAGTGCAAAGATAAGGCACAAGGAACACTTTTTATTATATTCTGGAGAATAGGAATTGAGCTTTCATCACTGTGCATGAAGCAGTTAACAAGAAGTTAACCAGCAAAAGACTGCACTATTTTTGTGATAGCATCTTTCAGATTCAGAAGTGATGAGGCTTTAAAGAGCCAAAGAAAGAAAGCCTAATGGCCCTAAAATCTGAAAAAAGGGGAGCTGTAAGTTCACAATGTTGCCTCAGTGCTTCTATTACTAGACATCAAAGATATTCCCACAGGTTTTGGGAATGTATAAATGCCAGTGAAGAAGCAAGTAGACTTCACAGAATCTAAGCCAGAAACTTCAATCTGGGATTCACCTGTGAGTCAAAACTCTTTGCTAATGAATTATTCCAAAGAAAAGACACTGCTGAGGGAGACCTTAACCTATCAAACAAGACCTCCAGGTTCACTAGCAGGGTCAGAGTAACAAGAATGCTCTAGTCTAAAGTTGCTTTGCCAACCTTAATGGACTGCAGGCACTCACCTGGGTATACAGCTTGAACCAATAAAGAGATCATGATGGCATGATGAATAGGTAGAGTGCTCTAGAGATCAGGTGAACAACCACTCCACCAGCCCTCTAAATTGTGACCTAGTTGCACACTCTGGCCCATTTACAAATGGGTCTTCCTAGTCAACTCAGTGCTGGAGAAGCAGTGATATCAATGGAAAAATACACAGTCTGCAGATTGAGTTCAAGACCCATTGCATTCAAAGATAATCAATGCATAAAGTCAGTCTTATTTTTTACATAAACTTAAAAAGTTTGGTTTCATTAATGACATTTTAAAATGTTGTATCAATGTTTAGAAAACTTTAACTTCACCTTTAAAGAAAGTAAAACTATTATGGTTTTTCTGTGCTTCACTATCCTTTTGCTCTCTGCCTACGTAAATGAATTGGTATCTGCCATACGAAGTTCTAAGAGCAAAGGAAAAGGATGTTCAGGGGATTTGCAAAGAAAAGATTTTATTTGGAAAGGACAATATGTGAAGCGATATTCTTGAACTATGCTTGGATGGGAAAATTTTTTGTTTTTATTTTCTATATGCTATTTGAGCAACTGGTTTGTTCATTAAAAATGATGTAATAAATATATTAGTCATTTAGAGTTGCATAGATAAAACCATGTAAGGTCAATATCCATTAAAGCTAGAAGACTGACCACATTCAACTTTGTAACAGGGAGGATTTTGCATGTACATGAAAATATTAAAAGGACTTTTGAGTGAACCACCATACGCCAGGTGAAAATGGTAAGAACAATGCGTTCAGATTTGAATGCACTCCTCTCCATATAAGGAATAACGGATATACCAATGTAATTACAAACGTAGCTACTGAAGTCCCTCTGTTGGTTTGATGACACCTTCCCAAAGCTTATCCCTTAAAGCTCCCAAATTTTGCTCTCTCTTCTAACAGAGCATGGTTAAATGTACTTTCCGGAGGAATCCCACTTACACATGGTAAATAGAGGTAACTAAACCACTAAAGTAACGTTTATAGTTTTGGAGCCCCTCCATTTGAATGACTTGGTATTTTTTCATTAATTTTTGGATGCTGGGAAGTGGACAGTCATATTTTCACAGTGCAAGAAAGTCCCTGCATGCCACCAATTTCACATATCTTCCTTCGTGTTCAGTTTTAAGAATTTTCCCTCTCAAATGCTCATACTTCAAGGAAATGCACTCTCTCATCAAAATCTTTCTTACTAAACAAGCACCTCTGTCAGAAGTGTCTTAATTTCTTATCACAGAATTTTATCCACACGAGGAGCAATAAATAATTCATGTCATTGCCTCTTTGTTGTGTGTCCCTGAACTGCACAGAGCTGGAAGGCTGACAGCTGTGTCAGGACAAGCACCAAAGATCTGACATGACAAGTGACTAACAAGTTTCTTTCAGTTCATAGTGAAAGAAGACAATGGCCCAAAGTGCAGAAAGAAATCCTGAAACAAAATAAAACTGCTTCTTTCTTTTTACCTAAGTGTTTGCTATGAGCTTATTTCCAACTCACAAGCCCTGGTCATTTTATAGGACTGCCCAGCCCCCTTTATTCCTCACACTCGCTTGGCCATTTACGCCTGGCCACGGATCAATATGAGCAATTCTTGGAGAAATACGATGTCTCCATGACAACCAAGCCACAAATTCTCAGTGGAAGGCAGTGAGACCAGTAGTGAACTCTCCAGAGGTTTCTAGGCCTATAAGGCAAGATGTCTTAAAATGCAGGAATGGACAGAGGAAAAAGCCAGAGTAATTCATTCTTTATTACCAGTTTAATGATGTCCGATGTATAGAACAGTACTCACTTTTTAAGTTAAGATTCTTTATCAGTACCTATCTTTTCTAATTAATCTTTGTTTTGATAGACCCTTTTGTTTCTATCAATCAGGTAAACCCTGTAATATTTGAATTTTACTACAATTCCCTTCATATTGAGGGATGACTGAAATTTATTCTACTTTTGAAAAAACATAAAGCCAATCTGTCCTTGCCGAAAACAATGAACATTTAGGTAAAGGCTCAACTCACAGGTTTAACTGCCTAGGATGGATAGAAAACTGTTTACTAAGACAGTTTAAAAATCTAGTCAAAATTAGGTCATTTTTGTCAAAACTAGAAGCAGTTTTAAAATAATTTAATAGAAATGTGATGCTATCACCGCCATCTCCCTTTTAGAGTGGGACTAACCTACATTTGTTTTTCAGATATTATGGCAGGAGGTGGGCTTAATATTTTGATTAAAAATTTCTGTCAGTGAAAAAGATGCCATTTCTCAGTTCCATGGGATGCTAAAGCAGAAGTGTGGTTGAGAACAGACACACGGCAGCAGTTCATCTTTTGAGGAATCTTGGTGTAGTGGAGGGAACTGAAATACAATGCCATCGCCACTGGGCCTATTGGGGTTCTGAGATGACTTAGGGGACCTGACATAGATTGCAGGCTGCACCTTTCACTGAAAATTAAATCTCAGTAGCTCTCCTCGGGGAAGGATCAGGGGACTGTTTGCAGCTGCCCCCTGTCAGCGAAGGCTACAAGATTTGGAAATCTCTTAACTAAGCTGACAGGCCACAGAGAGGATGAATCAAAAATCTGATACAAGGATCAGCACACAAAGATGCAAGAGGGTCGAGGGTACACAGGCAGCCAGAGAAAACAGGAAAGGAAAACGTTTGGTGGGGGAAGATGGTTAACTCTTTCACTCATGGTAATAAGGTCCCTTCTAGCACCTTATGACTTTGTAGTGATCCGGGAATGTCATTCAACTTTCACAGGATTTTTTTCTTCCCCTTTTGCTTAATTAGTTGTTAAAGACTAGACATGTTTCGAAACAAGACAAGAACAGAAAGAAAAATCCCTGCTTAAGGGTTTCTGGCCTCTATCCTTCTGCTACATCTCTGTCTATTCTTTCTACAAAGAAAATACAAACCTAAGTAACTTGGGACATGGGTAAATTTTATGGCACGAGGAAGGGTTATTACTTCCTTTTGTTTTGTTTGTTCTCGACAGTTGACGTGTCCCTGAGTCCATGACTGTTCTGCTAAAATCCTTGCGTCCCCGTTAGAATGCTGTCTCTGTTTAGAAAGGCAAATAGCTTGCAATGATGGTAATCTGTGTCTCTTTAACTCTCCACTTCCGCTTGGTCCCATTACGTGAATATTTAAAATGCTACCATTTCTCCAGTTTTCAATCTTGGCCTCTCTTAACCAGTTTAGCCTAAAAATTGATGATAATGAACTAATAGTGTCAGCTTCCCTTCTCGGTCATAAAGCCTTTGTACTTCCTCCAACTGAATTCTTGATGAGAGAGGAAAAGGTAACAGCCCCACACTGTGACCCCTGGAGGTGACCATTCATTTGACAGTGCAGCTGCTAAGAGCAAACGGCATCACAATGTCCTCCCTGCCACCCCCTTCCAAAGACCCCAAAGCTGTGTCAAATTTATCATTTTATACTTGACTATTTTTAAATGGCTTTCACCTGGACTCTCAGACTCTTCCAAGACACATCTGTCAGGCATGTCCTCAGTGTCTTGGAAGTTTGCCGAGTTTGAGTTGCTGTCATGCTTGACCGGACTGACTGCAGCTATTAAAAAAAGAGAGAGAGAGAAAGAGAGAGAAGAAAGAGAGCGATGAAAAAATAGTAATAAACACTATTAAAACATTTCCTTTCAGTTGCCCAGATATTTCCAGGGACACACTATGTAAACACAAATAATAAATTGAAATAAAATGTATCCTCTAAGTATGTATTGGCAGACATGTAATTAGTTGAAAAATCTATAGATGAGACTTTATCTTACAAGAAAAATAAGTTCATGGCATCAGCTTAAAAGCTACAAAGTAACAAAGTGATCCTCCAAAGTAGAAATCGTATTTTTAATGCATAAATCTAAAACAATATACTCAATTAACAGCCATAGGACACAGACAGAAGAATATCAGGCTGGTCAGTTAGAAAGAGCCACTCTGCATGGGTGCAGTGGTTCATTTTGTCACATAAATCACAGCTGATGAACACTTTCTATGCATTTTGTTACTTCTTCATCAAATGAGAAACCAAACACCAGAACAAACAACAAATAAATAAAAGTCCTATGAAAATAAAATTAAAAATACAGAATAAATACTTGGCAAATGATTAATAAGGAGGGCCAATGTTTTGAATGATGACTTTAGACAACTTGTCATTATCTTCTGAATAGAAATATGAATAGGAACAGGAACGAGTACAGAAATCTAAAATTTCCTATAAACACATTACACCACCAGCTCCATTAGAGAAATAGACTCAAGTTTCCACATTTTTTTGCACAAGTTATAATACTTGGTCTAAATTATCTCCCTAAGTAACATATTTCCATGTTCTATTTGTTCAAGGAGTCACTTGTCAGGAAAAGTGGACATTGTCTTCATGAAAAAAACTCAGTGAATAACAAAACAAAGCAAGCCAACAATAATATAAATTATGTCATACTTACTTGTCTGAGGCCAAACAACATAAATATGTATATTATTGACTACTGCTAATTTTATCTATTGCAAATTGCTGCAGTAAACACTACTACTGTCTTTTCAGGTCTTGATAACACACACACATATTATTTATAGGCCATAAATGCAAGAAAGGAAATATATAAGCCTTACATGAAATGATATGTTTGTTGGCACAGGGGAGTAGGTCTGGCCACTGTTCCTAAGCCTCCATTAGGAAATGACAGAGCAAAGGCTGGAGGCTGTGTCACTTCACATCCATACTCAATAAGTGATACAAAGGAGCACACCCAAGGTCCAAAGCAGTGTTAGCAGAGCTCACACCTCTAACATTCCTCATCTTATTTCCATGGAATGTATACAGCATTGGTGACCATAACTTGAAGCCCAACATACACACTTTAAAGGAGACTAGTAACATAATTCTGGTCCAAATAATTCTCTTGAGTTTCACCAGTCCTCTCAGAACACAGATAGTTCTCCTCTGTTCTCTGAAAGTGTGAGCATAGAGTTTGAAATCACTGCTTCTCTGAAGCCTTTTATTTGAAAACAAAACATGGGAAAAATGTATGATATTCTGGCATTTAAATCCCCCCCCCCCAAAAAAAAATTTAAGTAGGTACCATGTCTGTTTTATGCACCTTTATCTGCCCTGGGCTATAGGAGGTATTCTTAAAGGATTTGTGGAATGAATGAGTGAACAAATGAATGAAGCAGAGGTATCGCGCTAGATGTCCTCCTGATCCAAGAGGATATGTGCTTTGAATTATCTTCAATTAGATCCATTCAGGTTTTAGTTTAGGCCCACTTGAGATAAAGGATGCATATTTGTAAAATGATGGTGCGGGTTAGTTTGTAATTTGGAGGAGAGACACATATGGCCTAAGTAGTTATTGGTGTAGCTGCCTTTAATTTTTCTCAGTTTAGATCATACAAATTATTTTTGAATCCATCGATTTTTGTAACATGTTGAAGTGGATAATTAAATGCATCAAAGTCACGGAAAACTATATTACACTGAGCAAGATTTACTGGACTGTTTTTTTTTTTTAAAGATTTTATTTATTCATGAGAGACACAGAGAGAGAGGCAGAGACATAGGCAGAGAGAGAAGCAGGCTCCCTGTGGGGAGCCCAATGGTGGGACTTGATCCCAGGACCCCTGGATCATGACCTGAGCCAAAGGCAGATGCTCAACCACTGAAGCACACAGGTGCCTCAGGACTGTTTTAATAATCTTTATTTCTATATATCTTGTTAATTTCCTGAACTATTTGCATTGATATTTATAATAGGGAATGAATCCTACAGCTAAATCTGTTATTAACAACCAGTGAGTTAGCATCTGTGTTTATTGGGGAAAATGCATTTCTCTCGTCATCCCATACATTGTTCTTTCATAATTTAAAATTTTCATCCACTCATTGATTTGCTTATTCTTCCAGCAAGACTCTGTTCTAGACATAGGACCCTCAAGAAGGAAGAGAACATGGTATTAGAACAACAAAGTAAATGCTTGTAACAGTTTCCAGTGGCAAAAAAGTGGTCCCAGGAGGAACTGAATCCCAAACCTCTCAAGAAAGTCAGAAAGTTAGATGTAGTTGTAGCTGCATGATCTTCATTATACTCATACTAGTAGGTACCATGTAATTCTTTTTGTCTCTGATTTTGGAGGGTGTCATTTGTGGGGGTGGGGGTGGTAGGAGAATAGAAAGGATTATTCTTAAGGTATTTTGCTTAATTACATTTTGGCTTCCAAATTTGAGATGGTACAAGATTTGTCATTTTTACTGGCTAATGTATAGAATATCTGGTTCAATTTACTATAGAAGAAATACCTACATTCTGTCAATTGGGAGCAGTGGACACTGGAGAGGTTAATTATTGCCATTCCACTTTTTTTTTTCTTTCTTTCCTTTTTTTCTTTTGATAAGCCAATCTTTGCAATTGTTCTTTTGGGTGTTTTCTGTGATGTTTCATCATTAAACTCTGACATGATGTGTGACTGAGGCTTCCTTAATGAATCATTTCAAAAACAATGAAATCAACAAATATTGATCTAGTGCTTATTATGGGTAGAGCTCTGTGCTAGACTATGTGAAGGGTAAAAAAAATAAAGGCACTTTTAATGTGCCCTCATACAACTTGTGATCTAGTTGAGGTATACTGAAAAGTAACCAATAGGAGTGTTGGAGACAATATTCCAAGAGTGACATAGTTTTTAGGAATGCAGAAGTAATTCTGCAATGGGGGGATTGGGAAGTGAATTTTGAATTAGATATCCTTGAAAAGGAATATGGGTAGCCCAAAGGGAGCTTATTCAAGGCAAAAGAAAGAAGGTATGAACCCAGGCATGGTAAAAAAAAAAAAAAAAAAGTACATTAGCCCCAGTGCCACAAATGTATTTAACAGAATGTTGCTGCCTACTTTATGCATTTTTAATGAATTCTCCTAACGTTGTCTCTTTGAGCTTTTCCTAAATTGCTGTTGTGGCTAATTCTTCTCACCTGTAGAAGTTAGCTATAGACAGGTTTTTCCTTGCCCTAAATAGTCAATAATTTGATCTTTACTGATGGTGGGCCCATTTATCACAGTAAGTTGTCCTTTCACTATACATATTGACTTTTATTTATCAATACCAAAGTCCATTTGTAGCTCATCACTAAAGTTCTTGGATATTTTCAGTAGTTTTTGAAGATGCATTTTAAAGCTTGGCAGAGAGATACTTTTGACATCGATATAGTGCAAATGATTGTTAGGTTCATTCTTAACTTAAAATCAACTGTTTATTTCCTCTGTAATGGATTCTGAAATAGTCCACATTTGGGAGATGAGGGGCAAAAAAGACAAACTCTTCTTGACAGTTCTACCACTGAGAGATGTAAAGCTATTCCATTTACTCATCACATACCTCAAAATATTGACAACTGAAAGGCCAGTGTGCTAAATATCTTTGTAATATCTTTAATAGCTAAATAGAAACGTCCATGTACTTTGTATGGATGTATTTGACTATCATGTGTTTAACTATGAGTATGATTCTAACAGCCTAAAGAAATGAATGGTTCAGCAGCAGAAGAAAGCCAGAGGACTGTATGACAAAGACACTATAGAAAGATTTATTGTAAGACAATGTAGTGACAGGGTCATTAGTGCTTATGCTTCTTCACCCCCCTCTATTCTCTAATTTGGTTTCAGTTAACCTCTAAAAATTCCCACTTTCCTTTGTCATCATTTGCAGAAAGATGATATTAGTTCTTTAAAGTGGCGAGGCCTAGACTGCAAACAATTCCAAGAACTATTCCCTCCGACCCCAACAAGGGAATGATCACTGAAAAAATGTTCATTCACCTCCACATACAGCAGCTGATTCTTCCAACCAAGGCCAGTACTATAGACTAAATACAGCCCTTGTTAAAAATCCATATCATTTACAGTGTGAATAAAATCTGCACTGCAAATAATGTTTTCAATACAATACTTATGAATGATTTAAAAATAGATCCCATCCATCATACGTATGGACTTTTTGGAAGTATTGGGGATATTTATAGAAACCCATTAATAAAAAGATATAACAGTTTGAAATGCTAGTCTGAATAGAATAAACCACTTTAGTCGCAGATAAAATTCAGAAAAAAATCTTAATCACATCTTATTCAAGGGTATAAAGTAATGTACAAGTTGCAGTACTCAGGAAAGACTAAAAGACCTCTCAGATCTGTGGAATGAGCGGCTGAGAAGCCAAGCACCTGAGTTCAAACCTAGAAGCTCAATATCATGGCCAAGAGTTGATTACTTTCTTGGTTGATCATTTAGGTCTCTTTTCAACCTTTTTTTAAAAGAGATTTTATTTATTGATTCATGAGACACACACACACACACACACACACAGAGAGAGAGAGAGAGAGAGAGAGAGAGAGAGAAGCAGAGACACAGGCAGAGGGAGAAGCAGGCTCCATGCAGGGAGCCGATGTAGGACTCCATCCTGGGACTCCAGGATCACGCCCTGAGCCTAAGACAGACACTCAACTGCTGAGCCACCCAGGCATCCCTCTCTTTTCAATCTTAAGGCATCATTAATGAATCAACTGAAAAACAAACAAACAAACAAATAAACCAAAAAAACAAAAACTTTCTACAGGCTTAGAAGAAAGAAAAGCTACATTAAAATCAAGAAGTAAATACTAATGCAATACTCACAGATCACCAAAGACTACAATATATTTTAAATTAGAGGGAGACAAAATCAATGAAAAGACAAAGTGGTAACACCATATTTATAAACAAAAAGGATGTCGTTTGAATAGACCCCAAATTCACTTCACAAAGTGGTTCTCTCAGGACAGATGTCTTATAAGATAAACATATCTACCTAAAGAACTATGTACTTATTACCCTTACTTTAAGAGTATCTACTGAGATAATCAAGTGATAGGACCTCTTGATTATATTTGAATAGCAAAAGCTGCATCCTGCATCAGGTTTCAGGCTGATTTTGTATCAGTGTGGACTGGAACCTGGGGAAAATATCATATAAAGATGTCCAGAATTAAATAAAGTATCTGATACTTCTTTGTAACTAAGGAATTACTGTCTTATGGACAAGTTCAACAAGATGAGTTAACATTAGACTTATGTGTTTTTGCTATCTTTCTGCAATTGTAATCAGACATAGGATATTATTTTCTGGATGACATTTTCTAGTATGAATTGCTTTAAAGATGACATTTTCAACTGGTAAAGAAATGAATTTTCCGAAATGTTGTGAAGAGTAACTATTATTTTGCTATCCTTACCAGATGTATAGAATTAAAGTTGCTATTTTATTTAAATAGTTTGGGGATATATGTGTATTATACACACACACAGAGACACACACACAGGATCAAATCATTGACTATTTAGTCTAAGGGGGAAAAAAATCTATCTATAGCTAACTTCTACAGGTGAAACGCATGGCTGGATCAGCCAACTATTTGGAGGAAGGAAAATATAAATGATGAAAAAGATACCTAATTAACGAATCTTTATTTTTTATAAAGATTTATTTATTTATTTGTTTTAAAAGATTTATTTATTCTAGAGAGAGAGTGTGTGCAGAAGGGAGGGGTCAAGGGAAAGAGAAAGAGAGAATCTTAAGCAGACTCCATGCCCAATACATAGCCTGACTCAGGGCTCCATTCCATTACTCTGAGATCATGACCTGAGCCAAAAACCAAGAGTTGAGCATTTAAACAACTGAGCTACTCAGGTGCCACATAATGAATCTTTTAAAACAATGCTTTACTCTTCCCAAATATATAAATTCCCCCATCATCCAGGGTGTTTGAGCAATGGGATGCTTTGGTAAGGCTGATAAACACATGAGCACATCTCTAGACCAATTGCAAGGCACAGGGCATGTACTCCGAGTACTTATGAAATGACTGATTGAAACTGCTAAGGAACATTCCTAAAAATTAAAATCCAATGATTAATTTCACTTGTAGTTTAAGAAGAAAATCTTAAGGTTAGGCCTAGAGTTTACAGCTCAAACAAACCAAATAACCCCATCATCTATTATTAATGTCACAGGCAGTCTGCCTAAAGAAGGAGGCCCTCTCTGCCTTATTTCTGAATGAAAAATAAAATTTTTTCACTGTTTAGCACCCACATATATGTATTCATTGGAGCAAAAATGAGTATCAATAATTTCAGTATAGACATGAACTTTTGAGTTCCTGGGGACAAATATGTTGTACTGGACAAAAGTTCAGTTAATAGGACCAAAATATCTGTTGTTTTTTAAATTCCACCTTTGGTCCTAATAGTGTAACCTCATGACCTTGAGCAAGTCATTTCACTCTCTTGTACTCAGGTCCTTTTATCAATAAAATGAGAGAGTTGGACTGGACAATTTTCTTGACATCTTCTGGCTCTGAGACTCAAATATTCCTCTAGTTAAAAATCCAAGTCCAACCTATCACTCAGTATATCATTGAACAGTATACCAGGATGATAAGTGGCTACTACACTAGCCTTGGCGATAGTAAGGACTTCTGAAGCTCTTTCTGAATGAAGTAAGATTGATACTTTTCTACAAGTGGCAATGTCCAGTCTGACTGAGGGACAGAGGACATCAAGGCAGTTTCAGAGGGATACTTGGGTAGCTGCACTGCTAGTGAGGCAGCCCTACAGAAAGAGGGCCAAGAAAGGACCGAGGCTACAGTATGGCCACTTCTGAAAACAAACTGACTTGTTGGGATAGAAAAATATCTGTCATATGTTTATCAATGGTACAAAACACATTGTTAAAACCAAATCTTTTTAAAAATACATTATATCTTATCCTTTTTAGAATCATATTTATGTAATTAATTTCTTTAAATAATCCTTCTCTTCATTAATCAGCTTGGAAAATATGAACTTCAATACAAGATAAATCATCCTAAATGAAATTAAGTGGGTCCATGTAATAATTGCAAGAAGCACCGATGCAGTGGATGAGACCTGGCGTGGACGTTACATGGTCTGAATTAGGTTAGGCTTCGGGTGCACTAGACTCCTCTGAGGATGGGCTCCATCTTGGCTTTGTGGCCAGAGACATGAAGAGGTTCTCAATTATTATTTAGTAAATTAATGTAGAGGCTGGTGTTCCTGTGGAATTGTATTTTCCTCAAGTCAAATCTCTTAAAGGGCAACTCTTTCTATTCCTTTTGTATGTAAGGATGGGGCCCATGAAGTCATTTGTCTTAGTCAAGCCTGACATGAAAACCAACTCTAATCAATTTATCTAAACTCTCAGACTGAAACAGACTATAAGGACAGATTGCAGGTAGCATGGAGAGGGTCCGGCAGAGAAAATGTGTAAGGTAAGTTGGGAATAGGAAAGGAGAATAACAGGCAATGATGCAACTCTTTCTTCTCTTTCTGCTGCATTTCCTCAGTCCCCATAAGGGTAAATCTTGAGTTATCAGTGAGAGTCTTGCCTGGATTTCTTTACGTACTCCTTTAGAGTAACCATTTTGTTGGCAAGCAGTGTTCCCAAGAGAGGTGGTAAGCAGGTGAGCAGGAACTTTTTTTTAAAACATCAAATCAAAATAATTTCCTCAACTTTGGTCCTTGAACATTATTTAATAAATTTAGAGTGGAAATAACTCCAGGAAAAATTACTTATTATTATTTCTTATAGTTATGTATCATTTGGTAAGGAAGATAATTTCTGGATGCAAGAAATGAGCTGGTCAAATCAGCAAGCTCAATCCCAGCTTTCTTTGCTAAACCAGAGAGATAATTATTCAAGACAAAGAGATTCAGGGACATCTTATCTGAAAGGACTCTGTCATCACTAAAAGGAAGTATAGGTGATGGATGAGTTCTAAGAATGTATAGAAATTAACTCTCACACTCTTCATGCATCCAGGTTCTGCAAAAGTCATTTGACTTTTCTCATAAGGACCAAATCCTATGGTAAATACACAAATGCATTAATTTTACTGTTCAGAAGTTCAAGAAGTTGAAGGCAGGAATGGATTTCAAAGACAAAAACAAATATATCCCTACATATTGGTAAATTGAAGAATAGTCAATTATGGGAGAATTCTAAGAGGAAATTTATAGTAAACTTCCAAGCCTGCATTTGAAAATTTAGAAGGTCAGGAAAACAAAAGAGTCACTTCAATCAAAAGAGCATCAAGCTAGCATTTGAGACTAGAGATAAACGTGATTTATATATGAACTTAAGATAAGGATTACCAGCAGAGGGCAATTTAAACCACAGCAAAGTCCACAGTTCTCCATAAGGAAAATACCAAAAACATTTTTCTCTTGAATCACTAGGAGGAGGAACTGTCAAATGGCCCCACCATTGGAATTCATAAGAGCAGCAACCCTTCCATAGGCCGAACCTAAGATGACACCATCAGCTTGGGGAGAATGGTTGGCAGGCAGTCTCAAATTCCCAGCTGATAGTCGTCTCTATCTCAGGGGAAAACATTTGTCTCAGATGGTTAATCAAGTGTCAGAGCTCTTTCATCTCCTAGATAGGAAATGGAAAATAAGGAAATCAAATTATCTAGACTACGCCTTAGTTTTCTAGTTCTTTGTCAACATTAAGAAGGATGCAAGGAACAAAAGGTCTAAGTTACCACATTTTGTATCATTAGACTTGGTTACTCTGAAAGTGATTTATTTTTATTTGAACCACATCAAATGGTATGTTAGCGTACTCAAGACCTTACTGAAATTGAATGGAAGATATGCTTGGATGCTAATAATGTGCTTAACCACTGTATTATAATATAATCGGTAGCAAGCATCACTCTCTCACACAGGCACTCACACAAGACAGAGATAACATAGGTGGTCTGTTGGGATTGATTGCTTCTTATGGTCATGCATGTAAAATGTAGCCACTCATTTCAAAAATATTAACTTTGCTGGGGGATAAATCATTAAAAGATGCCTTCTCAAATCCTCAAGCTGAGTCACTGCATAACATTCAGTATTTGTACTAATATCTTTAAGAGATGGTTGCCCAAAATATAGAAATGCCCTTGATAAGAAGAGACTCTCATTTTGATACTAAGCAAGCCAGTGGCACCTATAAATAAAAGAAAAGAGAAACAAACCTAAAGAAAGCAATGTTTAAAGAGCAAACATGCATGTAGATAAAAGGAAACCAGTTGCTCAGATATGATGAGACTTTCAGAAAGCTACGTTCAATACAAAAAAGGTGTTATCATAATTACAGAGCTAAGTAATAGGTAACAAAAGGTAAGGGACAGATATGTCTAGATAAGACAGTGTAAAACAGTGTCACAGATCAGTGTAAAATATTCCTTACTAAATTTTTACAAATTGTTTGAAAAAATACACAGGAAAATATCCGGGACTACAGACAACACTAAGAGTTCCTGAGTTGTGAAATATGAGACTGATTAGATTAACTATAGAAAACAATTGCAAGGCTGAATCACTGGGAATACATGCTGTGTACACATGTCAGTGTAGTAAATTCTGGGAACCATTTAAAGGAAACATGATCCAAGTTTTACAAGTATATGTAACAAGAACATGGCTCTGAGCTATCATTGACTGTGACTCAAAGACATTAGGCCAATGTAAAAATGTAGGCAAATGGTTAACAGAAGGCGGGCACTTTAGGAAAGGGATAGTCAACACAATAAACCAACCATAAGAAAACCAACAAACGAGCCCAGCAGGCCTCTGGATCAGGGCCCCTGTATGTGTCTCCAGAGATTGTAGCCAATACAGGACACAGTGATATTTAAGAGGCCAACCAAAGGTCTGGGAGGAATTAGCAGGAAGGACAATCTACATCATATCAGAGTATTTCAAGAAGAAATTAGGAAGACCAAGACTCCAGCATGGAAGTCAATCTGAAGAGGAATGTGACTGATATTTGTAAACTCATCAAGAAGTTATATACACCTATGACTGCCATTTTTTCACCTCTAGTTCATCTAACCCCTCAAGGTAATTCTACTCTTACCCTACTTTCCAGTGCCAGAGTCACTCCTCTATTTTAATAGCCTGATAAGACATGTGTCTCCCTCTAGTAACTCTTTAAACTGAGGTGACTCATATCCCTAAAACCAGGATCTGATCATGTAGCTTCTGCATAGAAAAATCTGCAAGCGCCTCTGCTCAGTTGGCAATGGGGAATTCGGGAGTCATGGATTTGAATACCTTTATAATGTAGTCTCAGTGCACATTTATTTATTTATTTTTAAGATTTTATTTTTATTCATGAGACAGAGAGAGAGAGAGAGAGAGGCAGAGACACAGGCAGAGGGAGAAGCAGGCTTCATGCAGGGAGCCCGACGTGGGACTCGATCTCGGGTCTCTAGGATCACGCCCTGGGCTGAAAGTGGCACTAAACCGCTGAGCCACCTGGGCTGCCCTCTCAGTGCACATTTAGAAGTTTCTCACTGGATGCTGGCCTTCTCCACTCCTTCCTATCTTAGATTCTGATATATACTACATAGCTAGATGAGAGTACACATTGTCCCCTGGATTTGCCATTTATTTTCTACATCAGTGCCTATGTAAAGATTCCCAGCTTGAGATAACCTCTTTCTCCCCGTCTGTGAAACTCTAGTTGTCAAAATTCTCTCCCTTATTTAAGACTCAATTCAAATACCACCTTTTCCATGAAGTCTTTATCAACCCATTAGGTAACATTAATTTTTCTCCCTTCTGTGTTTCTCAAGCACTTTATTTACCTTAATTTGGCCGATGTTATTCTTACTCCATTCACTGCATCTTATATATGACTACTTCGCTGGATTATGTTAGTAGGGAAGAAAGATACTGAGACACATCTTAAAATTTTGAGGCTGATGTCATGAGGACAATTTTGCTTCTCTATATTGAGCTCTAGTGCTGCAATCAAAAGACCAGGCTAGAAGAATCACAGGCCTGACTCAGTGTGCCTTTTTCCATCTTCCTTAGCTTGTGTCAGATAATTGGAAATCCATGGATAGTATTCTTGTTCCATAAATGTGATGAGTCTAATGCACCTATGGGCAGCAATGACTGGGGAAGTTGACTTTCTCTACAGGAATAAGGTTATGTGGACATTGGGTGGACCACGTTGAGGGAGATGCCTAGGCAAAAGCATCATTTATACAATGCTCACTTCCTTTCCCTTCAGAGAGCTTTAGAAAGCAAGTCATACATTGCAAAATATTGTATCTAGTCCTTATAACAGAAGGGAAATTCACCGATTTCCACTCTCTTTTCCTCACTCTCATAAATCATAAAGTTAAATTTACACTAGGGATTTCATTGCTCTGAACTCAATGTACAGGCATAAAACAAATTTTGTTCTCACAGGACATCCCATTTTTGTTTCATTAGTTCAAGGAAAGGGTCACTCAATTTTTAAAGCATTTGGTTTGATCTTTGCTATGATTCATGCTATCTAACATCCACAGACACACTATATACTGAAATGTATCTTATATATGGAATGTGTCTCTATGGACTCCATAATGGTGGTACCTTCACATAAAGTACTCAAAAGCTACCTTATAGATACATGAGTCTAGGAAAGGTGACCAGAAAAATAAAATTCACTTACTTGTTGAATATTTAAACATTTATTGTTTTGCCCAAGTTCTTATTCCTAAATAATTTCTCTCTCTCCCTTTCAATCTCTCTCTCTCTCTCTCTCTCTCTCTCTCTCTCTCTGAAAGGCAAAATGCCTCCCTGGAGATGGAGGAGAGAAATCTTTAAAAAATATTCCCCAAATATGAAGCCTAAATGTATTCTCATTCTATTTTATACATTTACATTCTATGATTAACCATCTCACTGATTCTAAAGGCGATAAAATTTTTTATTAATATAATAAAGGAAAAAAGAAATAAAGATGATTTGTCATAATATAACTAGATAAAATGAATTCTTGTGATCTTAATGTAAGAACAAACTATGATCTCTAAAGGAATACTGAATTATGGAAACATGATTTTTACATAATAGAACCATTTATACTTACCATTTGATCATATTAAATAATAATTCTTAGACTCTATTGGGTTCGTGCTTTTTGTCTCTAAATTCTTTCCATGGAACAGTTAAGTTATTTAAAAAGGTTTTCTCATTTTATTGCTATTAAGAGGTTTTCCCCCCTCCTCTAATGGCCAAAATTTGATTTTCCATGCTGGTTATCTACAGGGAATCATGATCATCAGGCTTTGCATAGAACCTCCCTTTCTTCATGAATTAAAGATCACATAGATTTATTCCTCAAAGAGCAAATAGGGAGAGGAGATTTGGATTAAACTCATTTTGCCAAATTATGGTTATTACTTTGTTTTAAAACCTAAAGATCTCAGATAGGAGGTTTGACCAAGCCCAGCACAGTTGGAGTCTGCAAAATGGCAGCTCAAACAAGAAAGAAGCAGTTCTCTCCAGGGCATTTCTCTCATTTTTCTCATAAAGAAGTTCAACTTAGAGGCATTCAGTATAGTCAGAGCAGAGAGGTAAACAAAAATGCCTCAGAAGTCCATTTCATTGACAAATCTAAAACACAGATCAAATTGGCCTTCTTCCAAGAAAAAACAGCCCCGCATCCCCCGCATCCTGAGAAACAATCTCAGATATTCCAACCCACATATGGCAGAAGACCCTGGCCTCCAGTCAGCCAGCTAGTTATCCATGGAAGTGGCTCAAGGCTGACACTCAGATTGACTGGTTCACACTAATTTACTTCACACAGATTCCATTTATCTCCTAGAAGATCCCCTGGCAGCAGCTTATAATGGCATATCCTAGGATGCCTGCCTACATGCGTTTTTAAAGCAGCAGCGCTTGATGAATCTGAGTCCAGAAAACAGTTCACAGATTGAGGAGTAGGTGCAATCAGAAAACATTAAGAGGCACAGCTGGGACTTGGTAGCTTGCTTGACTGGTCTGAGCAGCTGAGCATTAACTGTGTCTGCTTTTCTGCTGGCTGTTCACTGCCACTGGGACAAATCAGAAAGCCACTCCCTTTTTCCTTTACTACTCACACTCCAAAGGAAAAGAGAAAAGAAAGTGCATGATCATGCAAGTAGCATGTGCAGCTGTAGGGAAAGCTAATTTGACCATTCAACCTTTACTCTTTACATACTATGATAATGCTGATCTAGGTAAAACTACAGTGATAGTTCTAAGGTGCTAGATATTTGGACTAGGCAAAATGTTGCTAGAAGAAAAAAAGGAAAAGAGAACTCCAAATTATTTTATTTACTTTCAACACTGTGGAGCCAGTTGGTTACCATCTTAAAGCTTGCTCTAGTGTGTCTCTGGTAGAGCTTGGGGAAAAGACACAAAAGGGTTTGATATTTATCAAATGAATAAATGGGTAGGTGAATGAATGTATGAACAAACAAGTCAGTATTCTCTATTTGACATTTTAGAAGTGTAGTGAGCCACTGACTATCTTTAAATTAAGGCATACAATACAGAGAATCCTAATGGAAACATGGTCAGTATCCAAAGGCAGAGGGAATTGAGATCTTTTTAATGGCGGTGAAGCTAACAGCATTAAACAATAACAATTCAGTGGCAAATCTGAAGCAGTGACAGAGCACATTTAGTACTTAGAAGGTTAAACACTGGGCTGCAGTAGCTGGTGGATGGAAAAAAAAAGTAGGATTAAGGCTTTTGCATGAGCCTTGACATGATCGTGTTGTCTGCCTGCTGCCTTAAGCTTTGAAAAACAGCTGGGATCATCTTCTTATAAGCTCCAACCCAAAGATGTTTAAGCAGTCCCCAATCCAATTAAACAGAGGTAAATAGAAGAAAGAATTTAACTGAGCACCATCATCACGTTTTTTTTCTTAATGAAAAACAGCATAATTGTAGGTTACACAGATCCTTAATCTCACATTAAATCTAATAGATTGCTGATTTCCACAGAGCATGGCAGTCCCCGCTTTCTATATTGGTGTGCTTAATTTTAGGTCATTATCCTTTATTATGTGACTTGTAATCCTTAAAGCCCATGATTGTGTCTGGATATTTGGCAAGGATTGTACTTGGCAATACAGGGATTCTACTTCTAAGAGTGATGATTTAATTGAAAGATACAGTATGATTAGATGTTGAAAGAATTACATATATTGCTTTTCTTTTGTAATTGGCTGGCTTTTTATAAGTGTTTCCTTTAAGGGACACTGTTTAACATCACCCTTCCGTTTTAGGACCACTTAAAAAGACCGCTTTCACAACCGAAAGACAAGTAGCTTATTGTTATGGAAATTTATCCATATGCTAAGATAGCCAATTGAAATACAATCCTGACTCATCCAAACTGGGTAACTAGTCAGGTTGCTTAATCTTTCTGCATCTCAGTTTCCTCATCTACAAAATAGTAATAATGGTAATATGATTAGCAGCATGATTAGGTAATACGATTTTATCAGATGTGTAAAATTGTTGTAACAATTAAATGAGTTAAAACATGCAAATGCTTAGACTAGTGGCTAGAAAGGAGGTAACCTGAATAAACTATTTCTAAATATGTAGTTGCCTAGAAATTATGCTGTATAAGATGTCCAGCCTTCAGATCAAGGCTCTTTACTGTCCTACCAAAATAGTAATATTTAAAATTTCTCTGATTTAATAGTAAAAGAAATATTTTAGATAGATATATAATCTTGAACTTCATTGTAGACATCAAGAAGATAATGTTAGTGGCCCACTTTTAAAAAACAGTCTAAAGGGCATGCGGATTTGTATCCATTTGATGACACGTATAACCGAATAAAATCTTGCAACAAAGTCATCTATGATTCTCCTTCATCCTATCAAGAGTGATGACTATGAAAAGAAGCAAAACTGGAAGAAGAAACCAGTTTCTGATAATGCTAGCATTCTAAGCAGTCTTCCACCATCATTTAAGTATGATCCCAGATTGCCCATCTTTTTACTAAGTTTCCATTCACATATGTTTTAAGAATGTGCTAGGATTGAAATTGAAAGTCTATTCCAGCTCAGCCCTATCAACGACAAAAGCATTACTGGAGGGTGGTCATTGGATGGAGCACAAAACACAAAACACAGAAATAGTGGCTTCCTTGTTACTGACATTCCCATTCTCACTTATTTCTAGGGTAGGTAGCATCATATCAAGTAAGGATGATAAAACAACTCTTCTCCTTGAACATCAGGTTAAACCATGGGGGAAAAAAGCATGCTTACATCTATCTGTCTTAATCACAAATTTGAAAAACAGATATGTTTAATTCACTTCATTATTATGTTTCATAAATATAAATCATACAGTTTTATTTTTAAAGGTAAAGATAGGATAAGTTAAGATTAATTTAGGTCCAGTTCTGGCCATGGCTAAAAACACATCCTTTTTTGATCCAGATATTTTTAGTGCTGTTCCCCTGTCTCCATACCTGTGGTTGGTCACAGAATTGGTCAGATCACTACAGGATTGATTCTTGCTTGTAAAAGCAGCCGAAATAACTGGATGAGAGGCTTGGCAATCGGCAAGATTTTAGCAAATACATTTAGATATTAAGTATTGCATTGCTTTTGGTTTTTTATGATATATCACATGAAGTCCTATCAAAATGAATTTATCAACAATAGCAGTATTACAGATTTAAACAAAGTTCAAAATAGAAATAGAATAAGAGGTGGTCAAATTACTCATACGGGAAAGAAAATCAGATTATTATAAGATTGTGATGATAATACTTTGCCCCAGAAAATGAAGTAACATTTTTTTAAAAGTTCAAGGAAGGAAAAATTTGAGCTAAGATTTGCTCTCCAGCAAATAACTATAGTTATATATATATATATATATATATATAACTATAAAAGCTGTAAGCTGATATAAGAATGCAATAGTTTAAGGAATGTTATTCAAATAAACCTTTGCTAAGGAATCTACTAGGGAATGAGTTTTAGACAACCAGCATAATTGAGCAGACAGGGTAAGAGCGGGAAGTAATCACCAAATATACATATGTCTTAAAACTAAGGCTAAGTGATTGTTTTAGAAATATGACTATATGTTCTGGCAATGCAGACACAGATCAACTATGAAAATGGAAAGAATTAGAAGGATATGGAGAGTGTGTAAAAAGTGAGATAAGCTCACTGATTACATTATCGGTATTATCTGAGAGTAAAAGAATATCATTTCTTTTTTTATTAAAGTATATTTGACATATTAGTTTCAAGTGTACAATGTAGTGATTTGACAATTAAATACATTACTAAATGCTCACTACAATAAGTGTGGTTACCATCTGTCACCATACAAAGTTATTACAATATTATTGACTATATTCCCTATGCTGTACTTTTCATCCCATGACTTATTTATTTTATAACTGGAAGTCTGTACCTCTTACCTTCACCTTTCATCCATCCCTCCACATGCCTCCATTTCTGGCAACCACTAGTTTGTTCTCTGTATGTATGAGTCTGTTTCTGTTTTTTGTTTGTTTGTTTAGCTTAAAAGAATATTATTTCAAAATAGATGCTGGGAAAGAGGTAACTGAAATGTCACTAGCAAAGTTATTTCAATATTGCTCATAGTTGAGAACAAACTGACAATAACAAAATTTAAAAAGGATTATATAAAGGTATTAGCATAAACACAAGCATTAGAACAAAAAAACAAACTTTCCTAAATACTCCCTCCTATCTGCACCCTTTCTCTCTACAAACAAAAAACAAAAAACAGAGAAAGGAGAGAAATTTTGAAGAAAATCAAATAAAACAGACCACATAGAGAAAGAATATGTACAATTTCATATATTTGTGGGTATGTACAACTTGACCAGCATCATCAGTAAATATTATTGGACTTAATTAACCTATCAGAAAAAAAGATGATCAGACTCGTTGGCAGAATAAAATCTAAGATTGTGTTGTATAAGAGAGACATACTAAAAACAGACAGTAGGAAAGATTAAAAATAAAGGATGGACAGGATATAAATGAATGAAAAGAAAGCAGTGGCCACAATATTATTGAACCCGGTGGACTGTAAGCTCATTAACTAAGGGCTCAAAGAAAGGTATTTTATGGTACTAAAAGCTACAATTCACAGTGAAGTTGTTTCAGTTACTAATATATGGGCATGTAATAATCCAGCCACTTTAATAAAACAGAGACTACAGGAAGTAAAAAATGAAATAGGAACTAGTGATAGAGAACTTTAACACATCCCTTTCAGTCTAAAACAGACATGGGAGACAAAATATCGACAAGTATATAGAAAACTTACACAACAAAATCAATAAGGTAGCTCTAATAATCAAACTCTGAATGCTAATGATAGACAGCCCACCTGTTTTTAAGTGCACATAAAACATGCATGAAAATTAGTCACATCTTAAACTCCAAAGTAACCAACCTCCTGATATCCCAAGGAATAGAATTAGTATAAACAATATTCTCTGATCATGATATATTGAAACTAGAAATTAATAAGTATCAAAAAGAACCAAAAACCAGGGTGCCTGGGTGGCTGGGTGGCTCAGTAGGTTAAGTGTCCAACTCTTGATTTCAGCTCAGGTCCTGATCTGTTGTTGTGAGATCAAGCCCTAGTGTGTTCTGCACCGGGTGTGGAGCCTGTTTTGAGAGTCACTCTCCCTCTCCTTCTGCCCCTCCCCTGCTTGCTCATGTGCTTGCATGTGTACTCTCTCTCTTTCTCTCTCCAAGATAAATAAAAAACAAACAAAAAATCAAAAAAGAAAAAAAATTTCCATCTGGACATTTAAAAATAAAAATATATTACTAAGTAATTTGGGGCTCAAAATAGAAGTTCAATACAAAATTGAAGAACTTTTTCAAAATTACAGTAATGAAGCATGACACAAAACTTAACAAAATCTATGAAATTAATGCACAATTAATCCCATTATGAAAAGACATTTCTTAGTCTCAAAAAACTCAATTAATAAAAGTGAAAATGAATTAAATATCCAACTCAAGAAGTTAAAGAAAAATAACGTAAGCAAAACAAAACAAAACAAAACAAAACAAAACAAACAAACAAACAAAACAACCAAGAGGAAAGGATTAGTAAAAATGAGTTAGAGAATAAAACAGATAAACCAAGAAATAAATCGGAGTTGTTTAAAAAAAAAAAATCATAAAACATGCCACTAGCAAATCTAGTGAGGAAATAAAGGGAAAAGTCATGATCACACAACATAAATAAGGAAAAAGGGGACATAGCTATCAATAGACTGGGAATTTTTTAAAGTCCTAAGAGATGAGATGGTGCTCAACTCTATATAAATTAATTTGAAAATCTAGATTAAGTCATTTTATGGAAAAATTATTAGTGATCAAAAGGCAAAGAAATAATTACCAGAGCAGAAATGGATAAAGATAACTCATTTGATAAAATTTAATATTCATCTATGTGAAAAGACCTTAATAAAATAGGGCTTTTGGCTATTTTTTTGCTATGATAAAATATATATGCCTCCACCCCAAAATCATCATCCTACTTAGTATAGAAACACCAATGACTTTCCCACCAAAGTAAGAAAAACAACAGAATGCTCAATATTTCCAACTACTATATAATACTGTGTTGGAAGTATTCCAATGCAATTAGTTAAACAATAACAATTAGAGACACAGTAATTAGAAAGGAAGAAGTAAAGCCATTTTTTAATTGGAAGATACAATTTCATATCTGGAAATCCCAAAGAATTATAGAAAAAACTGTTTTCAAGCAAAAAGAGAATTTAGTAAAGTAGTATGGTATATAAATTAAGAGTTTTCAAAAATACAAACAAAACCAGTTAGAAAACATAATGAAAAAGAAATAAAGTAAATAAATAAATAAATAAATAAATAAATAAAATAATATTTTTAAAGATTTTATTTATTTATTTATTTGACAGAGAGAGTGAGCATAAGCAGAGGGAGTGGCAGGCTCCCTGCTGAGAGGGAGAGGGAGAAGCTGGCTCCCTGCTGAATAGAGAGCCCAATGTGGGGCTTGGACCCAGGACTCTTGGATCATGACCTGAGCTGAAGAGAGACGCTTAATTGACTAAGCCATCCAGGCACCCCTCTATTTACAATGATTAAAAAATAATAAGATATATCTAAAATTTATTTGAGGAAAATTTTAAAGCACTCTTAAAAGACACAAAAGTAGATTTGATATGCCTTATTCTTGTAAGAGAAAACTTTGAGCCAGTAATTGAATTATTTAATTATGTGAATCTAGTATTATGGCATAATATCATTAAAAAAAATGTTCAGACATAGTAAGTCACAGAGATGCTGTTTTAGAAGAAGAGCATGGTGTTAGATCTGAATTCATAATTTGATATTCAATAGACTACATTCAGTCTCCTACGAATTATAATTAAAATATGAGAAGATACAGAAAAACAATTTTAATATAAAGTTGTTTGTTAAACAAAATTTAAACAAATAGAGTGGGTATTTTTATTGCGATTTCCAGAAATTGTTTCTATTAGAAATGAACAGCATGGGTATTTCATGCTCTAATATTGCAGAATCACTGAAGCACTATTATTATCACATCATTAATCCTATGAACAATGAGTGCTGACTGGGTGCCAGGAACTGTGTAAGGTGTTGGAGTACCCAGTGGTGATCAATCTTTATTTTTAGGTGGTGATCCTTATATTTCAATTTTCAGTGATTTCTAAGCACTAAGCATCAACCATTTACTATATTCAACATAGGGTAAAACGGCAGCCAAGAAACCAGGCTCAGAGTAGACAGGAACAGGGAATGCCCCAAATTTCTTCATGGCAAGAACTATATTAGTCTCTACTGGATGCCAGGCATAGAATGAATGGGTTTCATCCACTTTGCCCTTGCCTCATCTGGCTTAAAGTTCTGAGTCTCAGATTAAATGGTTGATTGAGCTATAGGCACCTGTACACTACTTGCCCACACTGAGGTAATGGTAGAAGAATCAGTCTGGTAGTAGGTACTTTAGGCAGGCTTATGCCTTCTGAATTAGGGGTTACAAATAACTATGTCTCTGTAGCAACACACAAAGAAAATGGGGGTGCTCTCATGGCAGCAATTAATGCAGTAATTAATGTTGGGCAGCAAAAAACACAAATGTGACTGATTTCCAAAGGTTGATATGATAAGCTAATTGACCACTTGGATTTGCCTGCTGTATTAAGTCTATGATGAATGTGAGATCTTACCCAATGAAAAATGACAAGTATAAAATTAATCATAGGGCATCTATCCACTGTGCTTACTCCCGATAATAGTTTTTTTTTTTCCGATAATAGTTTAGAGTTACTAATCATCTCCTAGTTAAATCTTCCTTTATTTAAGTGGTCTGTGTTCGCATTGGATCATATTCCTGACTTTCCTTCTTCTAAATGTACCCATTGTGCATGTCTTTCAGAGCCAGACTTCACAAATTGGAGAATGGACAGCACTGTTCTCCTCCTGTAGGGTAAGCAGAGCAGACCTGATGCCTAATGTGAGGGCTTGAATGCTAAGATGCTGCATGGTTAGTCAGTCTGTCACACACTGGGCTCGAAATTCCTGTTGTGTTTCTGCACCATGTGCAGAATTTCGGCTGACTTCAAAGAAAGTGATTTTGAGGGAAGAGAGTCACCAAAAAGGGAAAGGTAGGCATTAATCTTTAATAAGCTCCATTTACTAATTTATAGAGGCAACGGGAATTGGGATGAGGTGAAAAAGTAAGGATGGAATGAATGCTAATGGTTTTCTGACCATGCCATGACCTGTGCTTTTTTGAGGGAAAATGTATAGCTCGATCACATATTACATATAACTTTGCATTTCAAAAATTAATCATGAGATTTTAAAAACTAGCTCTGGCCATTCAAAAATGGAAGAGGCATTTGCCAGAAGCTTATAGGTCATAAGTAGTTAAGACATTTTTAGAACACAGAGGCAGCAGAGACAGATTAGTATAGACAGTGATGCAACGGTGCTCTCATTTTTGTGGTCATCTTAATGCCAATATACAACAGGTTGTGAATGACAGGCAAGAAGTTATAGAAGGAACTTGGGGAAACTGAAAGAAGAAAGAGATCTAAGGTCTATCCTCTGAGTATAAAGAACACAAACATCTAAGTAAGAAGAGTTTGTGTCAGTTAAGTATGGACAGCACTGTTTATTCTTACAGATTTTTTTTAAAGATCTTATTTATTTATTCATGAGAGACACAGAGAGACAGAGAGAGGCAGAGACACAGGCAGAGGGAGAAGCAGGCTCCATGCAGGGAGCCCAATGCAGGACTCGATCCCGGGATTCCAGGATCATGCCCTGGGCTGAAGGCAGGTGCTAAACTGCTGAGCCACCCAGGGATCCCCTATTCTTACGGATTTATATTTCATTCAATAGCATTTTCTTTATTCAATATTTTACTAATTCAACAACAGACATATTGTGGGAACCCTAGTAAATCAGATCCTATCCAAGGTGTCAGGGAAGTAACAACAATAAAAGAGGCATAGTTGATAACCTCGTAGACAATAACAGGGAAGAGACATTGAACAAGGAATTACAATCACATGTGATGAATTTCATGCAAAGTGACAACGGAGGGTTGTTGGAACATGAAGCAAGGGGCCATTAGACTATTTTGTTTCTTGAGAGAACTAGAAGGTAGCAAACTCTTTAAAAATCAAGTCAATCTTCAGAGGGTTTCATTGTTAACACATCCATACATATATGTGTATATGTGTTTATTTACAAACATTCTGTCCTTTAATCCTTAACGCAATCTGGCCAAGTAGGTTCATATTTCCCCATTATATCAATGAAGTAATGTAAAGTCAAGGTAGTTAAAGTAACATGTCCTGCTCACATACATTTGGCTTCAAAAATAAGCCTATTTGAAGAACTTTTTGTTGTTGATGTTAAAGATATGAGAACGGTCATTTTTGACAAGAGCACATTAATGGTTAATTAGTCCCTTATAAAGGTGAAGTGTTACTTCTAAATTCACATAGACTTTTGTTTTATTATCTAGCAATGTCCACTTCAAATGTGATGCCTTTCCTACCAAAGGAAATTATCTCGTTGGTATTCATGTCAGCCTATTGCTCCTAGTGATGAGAGTCCCACAAGTAGGTCCCACCACCTGTGGTGAACATATGCCCCTACTCTAACTATGGCCCAAATGGAAATCAGAAGACCTCAGAACAAGTATGCACTTCAGGTGGTTAGTGGGAAAAGAAGAGATGGGGAGGAGGCTCATCCAAACCTTCATTGCTTTCACAGACTTCCACCTTGGTCCTCAAAGTGTAATCTCTGGACCAGCAGCATCATCATCAGTGGGGGAACTTGTTAGACATGCAAATCCCAAACCTGATTCCCCCATCTACTGACTCAAAAAATCTGGCTATGAGCACAGGAATATACTTGAACACACCTTTTGGGTGATTTTGACACAAGCTTGAATCTGAGAACCCCTGAGCCACTCCGCACTCTTTATTTGAACCACTGTTAAGTGCTCATCTAGCTTTGTACCTATAAGTGTAAAGAGATGTGAAGGTAGAGATCATATAAAGACTGGTTTATGTTTTATTTCCACACAGAACATTTGAAGGATCAGGTTACCTGCATTTCTCTCTCACCATGAAGGATGCTGAGTTAGGAAGAATAGCAACTTGGACCCAAGAGAATTAAATTAGAGGTTAAGAGAGATTCTGTGATGATTACTTTTATAATGTAATAACTGAATGACAGAGCTCTGATTACTCTAAGAAGGCCACTTGAATTCTGATCTGAGGTCCAGACATACCCTTTATCTCCCTAGTTTTTCTCTTTCCTCCACAGTAAATGTTGGGGTTTTCAGAGAAGCAGTGGCAAGAACCATGTACACCAGAGACAGCAAACCTGGTTGTACATTAGAATCACCTACAATAATTCATGAACATACCTACATCTAGCCCAATTCACAGCAATTAAATCAGAATCTTGAGCTGGGGAAGGGGAGCGAAGTCCAAGTGGTTCCAATTAGCAGCCAGCAATTTCATGGTGATTCAAGTAGATAAAATATTTAGAGCACCTACCTCAGTACCAGGCATATGCCACAGGTATTTAATAAATATTCCCTCCTATATCTCTTTCCCTTACTCTACAAAAAAGTTGTGGGAAGTAAAGATACCAATTGACACCATTTTCCAAGCAGTTAGAGTCCATCTGCCTCTCTTTTCATGACTTTTTCATGGTACTTTGCCCTTGCTAAGAGTTTCTAAAACTCATTATATTTCATATTTTATTGTCTAAATATTCCCTCCTTGTATGTCTTTTATTTTTTTCAACCCAGATGTAAATTCCTTGAATGCAGGGAATCTCCTGTTGTAAGTTTCAAAATCCCTTTCCATTCAGGACCTAATGTTTGTGATCATTCTGTTTTTTTTATCCCCACTTCTCAACATCTACAGCAGGCCCCCACAGAGCTGCTGATCCAGAAGCCAGTCTGTTTCTACTGAGCCTGCTTTAGTCTTGAACCATGATCTGTTGCCCAGACTTTTGCCTTATTCTTGGGCCCAACTCTGTAATACATTCCAAAATTCATGTATTTAAACACTGGGCCCCAGATTTAGGTTGTAGGATTTCCCACAGTTATCTGTGCTGTCCTTATTTGCTTTCTTTTTCATTCAAGCAGATTCTTTTCATTCATGGGGATACATAGTTATCTTCCTGGGTGAACTGCTGATGTCTTCCTTGTAATATAAGTCCCACAAATCAGAAGTTCAGTTAAACCAGAAAAATCTCAGTTTAATTAAATGCAATCATTGTTTATGTACTAGTCTTTCATGGCAAGTACTGTGATAAGCATTGAGGAAACAGACATGAGACAATCTATGTTCTATAGCTGCTTCCCCTACTCATGGGTCTTGTCCAAGGATCAGCAAACTTTTTCTAAAAGGGCCAGATAGTAACTGTTTTAGACTTGTGGGCTGTGCAGTCCCTATGCTAAGTGTTTGACTCTGTAGTTTTAGCACAAAAGCAGTCACAGAAAATACAGGGGTTAATGGGTGTGGTTGTGCTCCAATAAAATTTTACTTACAAAAACAGACAGCAGGCTAGACTTGGTCCAGAGGCTGTAGTTTGCAGACTCCTGGTCTTGTACATTTCTGGTTGGCTCATCAGGCCACCAGTTCAGTTTCCACAGCATAATGATGGCATTAATGTTAATTGAGAGCTCATCAAAGTCTCTAAGCCTAGGACTATAACATTAAGTTCTCTTCATTCTTATACTTATTAAGCATTAAATTCAACATAAAACTTCCCTTGTCTACCCCTTCAAAGCCCCATCCAACCACCAATCATGGTCCAACAGAGAAAAAGATGTGCTTTGGCTTCTTCCATAGGAAATGGTTAGGGAAATGGTCAGAGACTTCCTGTAAATATATTGTCTCTTACATAAATAGGACTCTGTTTTAGATGTGCTATAAATCAAGAAGAGAGAAAGAAAGCACTATTAATTCAAGGAATATTTACTGGGTACCTGCTATGTGACAGGTCCTGGAATAAAGGTGTTGGGGATGGAGTGGCATGTGAAACACACATGATCTCCACCATTTTTGACACTTAGAATCTTGCTAGGAGACAGACAATAAATATGTAAACATAAAACAATATACATAGCCACTAATTACACACGAAAGTAAGTGATTTGAAAGGAAATCGCAGGGTGCTGTGAGAATGAATAATGAAGTGAAAATAATAGGGCCTGGTGGTCAGGGAAGGCAGTGACCTATGCAGTGAGACTTGAAGGATGGGTAGAAATTACATGAAAAGTAGGTGATGGAAACGACTGCTGGTTGAATGAGCAACTTATAGAAGTTTGTGAAAGTCCCAAGGCAGGAAGAAGGTTGGTCCAGTCTGGGGATTTGAATGTCCTCTCACTGGAGCACAGAAAATGCAGAAGAGCTGCAGGTACTAAAGCTGGAGATGCAGAAGATCAAACCATAAACCTAATAGAACTCGTTAAGAATTTTGTACTGTATCCTAAATGCAATGAGAAGACACTAGAATAACTTACGCAGGGAGTGGCATGATTAGACTTCGATTTTTAAAAGAGCATTCTGACTGCTGTGTAAAAAAATGGCTTGGAAGGGAAATTTGATCAAACCCATTCTCCACCTTCCTCCTTCCAGCACCTTCTCCGGAGAAAGTGCCTTTGTGCATCTTAAGTACAGAGTAAGGGGATGGGTAAAGAGAGAAAGTCATCTCTCCCTTCCCCAGGGTATAAACTGGACACACTTATTACCATAAATTTGCTTCCCTGTGTAAACGTACAATTATAATGCTATATACAAATCAAATAAGAAAATCAGAATCCCATTTATGAGTCATAAAGTCACCATATAAAACAATTACTTTAGGATTCAAACATTATGATCTAGACAAAAAGCAGAGAACCAGAGGTGAAAACTCTCTCAAAGAGGATTCTGCTAATCAAAGGCATCAGAAAAGTAGATAGTGAAAACAGATGTAGAGGGATGACTCAGGTATAGAAGACTCAATACACACACACACACACACACAGATGTGCACACACATACAGGCATGCATGCACAATCTGCTGAGCAGAGAGCTTCTGACCCTGTCTGGCAGTTGGTCTCCATTTAGCATCATAGTCCTGTAAGATCAGGGTCAGTGAGGGAGGAAGTGAAGTGACCACTTGGCCATCTGCTGCTGAGCCTATTCAGATAAAAAACAGAATGTGGTTGTTTGGAATGCCCCGTGTCACCTGACATTTTTAGATTGTCCCCAAATGGATTATTCTACATCTATCTCTGTGTGTGAATGTATGTGTGTGTGTGTGTGTGTGTGTGTGTACTACTATGTATAAATACACAAAGACAGATTCAGTGTCAGGTAGTTTCATATTGGGAATAAAATTGTATATTCATGATTAGAGTTGTGACGTTTGCTATATGGTTCATTAATGTCTCACTGGGCATGTGGATGCCACATATTCTCCACTATTTGTTTACTATAGCTTGTCAGAGTTATTCATCATATGCAGTGTCACAAAGCACATGGTCACATCTCATATATCTGCTTCAAGGGCAGGACCGATGTGACCTCTGACTTTTTGTTTTACAAAAGATAAAATCATTCCTTAGGAACACTGTCTATTTGCACAGCTACAAAATCTGCTATTGAAGGAGTCCCAATCTTCTGCGATATTGCTTGTTAAATGTTTATAGCTAATTTTATAGTATGAGGCTGGATGTCTGAATATTTTCAAACCTATTCTCTACTGGAATGGGTCTTTAACTGCTTCTCTTTCCTTATGTTTTATGATAGGAGACATAGAAAATAATGAAGTGGTTTAGAAAAGGCTTTTTCTTGGCTGATAAAAAATCTGTTTAATACACAAGAATGCTTCCAGACATCCTCTGAGTTGGAGGGCATTTACATATTTGTAACTTATTTCTCTTCCTGAAGCAAGTATTAATCAGTAAAAATCTAATGCCATTTGAGTCCATCCTCTCTTGCTGTGGAAACCTATGACTGACTACCCAGACTCAGAGTCAGCGTGGTAAGTTTCTGTGAAGTTCAGAAGCCATGCAGGAAGCGGGAGAATTCAAAATGTAGGATGAAAGTGTTAAATTACAGCCAAGAAAATGATTCCGACCATTGTCAACAGTCAGTATCATTTAAATCTCTAGAAATCTTAGGAAAATATTAAAAAGAGAAATAAAAACGAATGGCTTTCTTTTGAGGATCTTTCCACAGCCAATGCTTCAGAATATTACATTTTTAGATAGGGAGGAGAAAATCTAAAGCTCATAGAGAGAAGTAATTTTATTATCTGGCAAGGTAGTGGCTTCATCATTAAAAAAATTCACCCAACTAGAATACAACGTCCTTTGACCTGGTAGATAAAAGGTCAGAAAGCAATTTTGAATAATAAATGAGACCTGTTGACCTCATGACCCAAATCTGGCAGGGTCAGTGTTTCCCCCTTCACCAGATGCTGATGGCAGACACACACACAGACAGCTCAGCTAATGAGCTGCCTCAACTCACTCAGGCTATAGGTGCTGTGGTATCGTCATGTCATGCAGCACAAGAGATAAAAGATTTTTAAAGCTGTTTTCCTAAGTAAAGAGGTATTCATACAAATACTTCTTTTCTTTTATGAAGACCCCATTCCTTGCTTCTTAAATGCTTCTATTTAGTTGTTGAATTTGGTAGAAACCTCAGTGTTGGCCAAGGTCTCTCTTCTAATGCTGATTCCCTTTATTGTTTTAGCTCTAGCAAAAAGTAAAAAGTCCCTTTGCTATATTTATTTCATTTATATTATGATGTTTATAAGAATTTTCCACATATGGAAATGAACCTACTTATCTCTAAGATGTGACTTCTGCTCTTCATTTTATAGTATTTAGATAAGGGATTTAGATGTACATAGTATTAAGCTGTACGGATATTTCTGATATAGTAATTAGTTAAAATGTCTAACCTTATTTGAGTGACACAGTGATCTAATCTAGAGTTTTTAAATTTTTCAATAAAAATACAGAAATATGGCTTGAAACTCAACTATCTGTCCTTTTAATTTCAATCTTTAAATTTTCATTATTGCTTTTGGGGAAAATTAGCTGTTATAAAGCCAGCTTGGTAAATATTTACATTATTTTAATAAATATCCTTTAATATGTCTCATTTTGACATCTTTGATTAAGAATAGTACATTTAATTTGTGTTTACTTGGTATTCTTTTAAGTAAAAAAAATGGCAGGAGTCTGGCTAAATTCCAGTTTAGCTAATTACATTTATCTTGTTAGATCTCCTTTCAGCTTTCAACTGAAAATGATATTCCGCTTCACTCTTCATTTTAAACGCTTGCCAATTTGCAAATTGCAGAAGGGTCACTTAGAAAAGTAACATTATCTCCCCTTGCAATAGTATAATACAGGTGAGTAGGGAATGTTTTGGACCAACTTTTTGTAGTTTACCACAAATTGGAAAACAACAGCAACAACAACTAATGGTGGAGGATTTGGAAAAACTTCACCACACATTCATCACAATTTCCCAAATCAGCCAAAATTAGAAAGGCAAAATGACAAAGCTAATTTTTCCACTGGTTTCAAGCTTATTCAACTTGATCCAACTAAATAAATATATATAGAAATCTTGGTGTACAGGGTCTTGGTAAGCATCATTGTATTATATGCGCATATTGAACTTCTCTACAAAGACACACATTTTCAAAATAAATGCACTTGACTTAGATTTATGTTGAGGTCACATTCTAATTAATAATATGAAATTCTCCTGCTATATAGATATACACTAGCTAAACTGTGAAAGCAGGAGAAGAAAGGAAGTGAGTTTACAGGCTTAAGGAGAATAAAATAATACCCGGTAGGTATTGTGGAGCATTTCTTAGTCCCTTTTAAGCATTTCACCTTTTTCATTTTAACCTCACTACAATCTCACTTGTGTGCTAGGGAATGTTTAATAATCTGCTCTTTAAAAACAAAACCAAAAATCCTAACTTGAACCATTTGCTGATTTCTTGGTGTGAATGCTTCCATCATAACCAACTTCAAGCTACCAAGTGATAATACCTGGACATGGAGCTGAGTGGAAAGGTAAACAACTGGCTCTCATGAATTACTACGAGCTGGCCCCATCATATCCCTGGACATAAGGCAGATATTAGTATCTTCATTTTGGAGTTGGGAAAACTGATATGGAGAGATTAGGGAATTGACTTGAGATAAAGAAGTAAGGAATAGCAGGGTTGATACTAGACAGATACTACCAGGTTCTGAGTTCTCTCTTTTCTATACCATAAAGTCAGAAAGAGCATCAGAGAAGGAACAAGCAGGTCTTACAAGAACAAAACCTACTGCCTGAGACACCATTTGTTTCAAACCCCTTTGACTAGATTTGCTTTGTTTCCCTAAAGATTGCTTTGCCCCTATCTAATTAGGTGCTCATAAGATTGTATATACTGAGGATGCACAGGTCTCTTTCTGCATTTAGGTACTTTTACATCCCTGGCCATCCATTGGCATATGATGGCCAGTAATAGGTGGATCCTTAAGCAAACTCTGTTCTTTTCTGGAATTCTTTCTAATTAATGTTTATCTGAGGTTAGACACCAAATGTGCCATTTTGGGGGTGGAGTATAGCAGAGGGGGCAAATGGTCCAGTCCATTTACTCAAAAACAAAGCAAAATAAAATGGGTTTAACAAGACAATAATTAAATTTGTTTTCATCTGATAGAACTGCAAGAACAAATCTGGTCCCAATGGCTTTGTTTGGTAGATTTTGAACTGCTAAACAGCTTTGTTTAGATTTTGAAGACCAGTGAAACAGAATCCATATTAATGTCTAGAGCAGTGGTGAGGAAACTCTGGATTTTGACTTCATTTCATCTAGGCAATAAGGCAGATCAAAGGCAAGACCTTGATTCTTTCTTCTTATAAATAGTAAAAGGTAACACATAGTTGAGGTTTTTCAGCTATAATCTATTAAAACATCACAAGTTGGAACTATCATTCTATAACATTTTAATTTTCTCTTTTTTTGGGTGTATATTAGTTTTTCCCTTTTGGTTCATTTGCTTCTTTCCCACTTTTATCCTTTTTTTTTTCACTTTTATCCTTTCTTTTCCATATGCTGTAAAAATATATTTAATTATTTGTGGTATTCTTAGCAGTTTTCTAATCCCTATTAATATAACAATAAACCATCTACTATGTCATATTTCTCTCATCTGTTCCTTCCCTATAACCCAAAAATGCAAACTAAATTAAAATGAGTTTTTAAACTAATTTTTAAATTAAGTTTATTAAATTTAATTAATTATTTTTTATTAAATTAAATTAATTAATTAAAAAAATTTTAGTGGATAGAGAGAGTGGGATGTGCAGCAGAGAAACAGGGAAAGAGAGAATCTGAGGCACAGCTACACACCCAGCATATGGGACTCAATCCCATGACTCTGAGATCATGATCTGAGCCCACGTGTCAGACGCTTAAACTGAATAAGCCACCCAGGTGCCCCTGGTTTATTCGTTTTAAATACAGATCACTTACTGGATTATTTTGCTGGATCTATGGCTTGGTATGGAAAAAAAAAACATTTCCCCAGCCCTGCATAATAGTATGAGTTTGCTAAGAAGACAGTGGGTCTTATAGCCACTCCCTAAAAAGTTTTATAGTATTCCATCAGAAAGGGGGGCTATTATACTCATTTTACAAAATAAGGATAGACAAAGGAAATGAGGTAATTTTTTAAACAAATAGAAAAATAAACAGATTTGAATCTTTTTCTACATTATTATTCTATAATATTTTCTAGTATGCTACAGTGTTCTAAAATCAAAATATACACTAAATTTTTAAACATTTTTTTCTTTGAAGATAAATGTTTGGGTAAGAATATATTCCAACATTTCCCTGTGGAGTAAACATAATAATGGTCTCCTTTACTTGCCATTGTAAATGTTTAATGGGGGCATAATGAAAAGGTAAGTGTATAAATGGAACTCATACAACAATATCCATCCTGTGGAGGTAATAAGTTACCAGCAGGTAAATAATGAGATTGAATAAATTAACATTAGTATGAAGATATGGGTTATGATGATGAAAACCATTTAAGATTTTCAGCATAAGTAAAAACTATAAGGTATTGTATTAAAACTAAGGATTCATGTTCCTTTCATTTTAGTTTTCATTATGTTGCAGAGAAGTCACTTTTTTTTCTAATCTGTTACCTCACAGAATTCGCATAAGTGTTTCTAGAAGCTCTGCCTCTCGTAGGGTCTGGAAATCAGCAGGGTGACATCCAGCAGTGTTCCTGTACATGGATGGATGGAACTGACTTATCAACTGTCACCTATATCACCCAATCATCCATGTGAAGAAGGCTGACTTGGCATGGAGCTGGCAATTATCTGGTGAACCCAGTCCTGTGAACTGCCTAGACTGATAAAAGTTCAAAGAATAAATATAATTGCACTGGGAAATCATCAAGAATCCTTTCTGATGGAGAATCCTTTCTGATGATTCAAAATGCAATATCTTGACTAGATGCAATTTACAATAGCAGCCCAACCAAGCCATCAAAAATAAGACAAAAAATATAGACTGCTATCACAGGTACTTTATAAGCTAGTTCAAAACATAGCATAAATCTGGTCATTACAAAAATATTAATTATAAGGCATGCCTAGTGCATGTAGAAGTGACTCACTCACTAATGTCATACAGTACACATTACACATAACAACGCAACACATACACATACATTACATACACACATACGATGACCTGAATGCAGAAGAGCACCAATGAAAAGCTGTTTCACCCTGAATAGTAAAAAAGAAAAGAGGAATAAAAGATTTATTGACAGTAGGAATCTGTCTTCAACAATTAAACAATGGATACTGCCAAGGTTGCTTTGGCTGGAATAAGAAACTGCACTTTAAAAGTAATTTACTTTATTAGCTTTTAGCATATCAGGCTATCCAGATAGCATAGATGCCAAGAGGCAGTGCCATAGCAGACAGAGCAAAGTGAACAGTTACACTGTCATTACACTTAGTGTTCTAAGTTGAGGACATCCTTTCCTGTTTTCTAAGTGGAGGGAACCATTTGTGTTCAGCATTTATTCAATTTTCCTGAACTGTCAGATAATCTTGGAAAAACAAGTTGACTAATGCCTTTAATAAAGTAATAAGAATACCTAAAGTAAGGAGCACTATATGTAAAACTTTTGTGTGAACTTCAGGGTCCCTTAGACATTAAGTTGGCTAAGAGTTTCTTCTTACATGCCACATCCAAAGCAATTATAGTAACTGCTTGCAAGAATATGTTCAGAAGATCTCTAATGCTCTATATGGACCCAACAAGAAATTGTGCCTTGATCGATGCACAATGTCTGCCATCAGGTAGGAACGAAGAGGAAATTCTCATGGCACCTTTGTGACCTTGTGTAATGAGATCTGGGCTGAGGTCAAGAGATACCCAGCCCAATGAACTTGGGAAACTGGCTGTCAACCATCCAGAGGCTCAATTTCTTTACCTTTAAATATGAGGGGCTGTTACTACATAATTTCCAAGGTTCCTATTAGCCCTGAGATAATTTACTAGCATCTAATATTTGTACAGTGAAATTACAATTCAAAAAATGCTTTACATATATTAATTTCTTGTATCATTACTATTAATTTATAGATAAGAAACTAAAGCCTAAGGAGGCCAACCAAAGTGATACATATAGTGATGTTAGGATACAAACATTCATTTCCATCCAACTAACACACTGCCTCACACATATATAAGTGTATATTTCTACAGACATGCCAATTATATTTCCTACTTTAAATTGTCAAGTGCCAATCCCCTGTCTCCTCCCTCCTGGGGTTCCCGTCCCTTACCCCTGGTAGAGATTACTAACCCATCACTGCAGCCTTTCTCAGTGAGCCCTGACATAGTATGAGACTCCTCAACACATCGCTGCTGGAGCCACAACCGGTTGATGCATCTCCCACTTAGGAGCAACCAGCCTTCTGTACTTCTTCTACAATGAAAAACATTTCCAGTCAGAGCCAACCTTTGAGGCCCAGAAGACAGTAAAACAACAGATACTTTCCTCCAGATCTTGCTGTCTGCTTTGTGAATCATGAAAACAAATGAAATAGGCCATAATATTGTCCATGAAAAGCATTAGAGACAGCAATTATTACCTTTGTTGAAATGGACTTGAGAAAAATAAAAAACCCTGGTATATAAACCTGAAGAAAAAAAAATGCTTCTAGTATCTTCACTGCTATATCTGGATTATATTGAAAAGTGAATAGAAATGGCTTTTCTTGTTGATGTTGAAATAGTAGCAGTGGTATAACCATGGAGAAGTGGGGTAGAGCTCAGGACAAAAGCCCAATCTGAGGTCTTTCCACTGACACTGATTGACACAGCTCCATTTCTACCGTAAATGTGTTTTGGAATCCATTGCTCATTTTGTAATAGGAATTTATAGTGTCCATTGTTAATTTTAATGCCTTATTCAATCTTAACAGCAAACAATTATCTTGTAATAGTATACCCTTAACTGCCACATTTTAAACATTATCCATGGCATATTTGATTCCAGAATACATCTTCCTATCATCCAACAGTTTTTTTGGGGGATTGCTCCAGTAGATCACCTGTTCAAGATAAACTAAATTACAGGTGCAGCATTAGGTAATCCAATATTTTTGTTAAAAATCAGGAAAAAAAACCTCTATAAATTCCATGTATCAAATCTTATTAGACAACTGAAACTTCATTAAATATTAGTCTGTAGATACCATCCTCTATCTTTGCTCTTTAGGGAAATGGCTTTAGGGGTGGGGTGAAGGAGGAACAAGGATTATTTGATTAGTTCTCAAAATGATGATTTAGCAACTCAGCATTCCATTAAAGTATATTTAATGCAATGTTGAATTGATTTCCTAATTTATAAATTCAGAAAGCTTAAAAGTCCACCCACTAGGTTGCTGTGTAGAGAGGACCCTATAAAGTATTCCCAAACTTTATTTAGATGATTTCTTGATTTTATGTGCAACTTCTTTCCCAATGAGCCAATGAATGAGGCTGGCTTATTCTAATTCACAGCAGTAAATGGCACCTGCCTTTTGGTTTCATTTGTTTGATAGAAGATTTTATCGTGATTCAAGAAAATGGTTTCAGAATAAAAGTCTCTTAATGAAATTTTTTCTTTTTGATTTTTCAAACAACAGGACATTGTAGTTCTTAACTTACTTATATCCTTAAAATGTGTATTTTACAAATTAAATCACCTCTTTTGGAGAGATGGACTCTCAGGCATGCAGAAAAGCAGTTATCTCTCAGTTAATCAATGTATGAAGCAACACAAGCATTTAGTCAACAACAACAAAAAATCAAAAAGGAATAGCAACCTTAAATGGGTTATTTACTAATAATTTGCTATGGTATTTTTCTGCTTGATTATTAGCATTTTTTCCCCTTAGGATTGAAAGGCATGGACTCGGTTATAGCCATTGTATTTCCATTTTCTCTTAGCCAGGGCTAGAAAGAAATACTCTTCATTCTCAATATGAATGATCTTTAATGATGATAAATGTATGGATTTTTTTAAATACAATGAAAGTTTAAGAAGAAGCACGCAGATTTTCCTTTCTTCTTAAAATATATTTTTAAAGATTAAGTGAAGATCAGCCTCCCCAATAGACTCTTATTTTCCCTTACAGTATCTGTAGGAAAAGCTCATTTGCAGACAGCTGCAATATGAGCTTCCTTTCCTTGCCCTGTCATTGACCTCCAACCTGATCTGAAAGAACCACCTTCTTTCAAAGTGAGAAGTTATTCATTTACTATAATAGCTCTATTCTGGGCCTCCTTAGCAGAAACTGGCAATTGTGCCCAAATAAGAAGGTTTTGTGATCCTGACTACTGTTCTTACACAAGAGGACAAAACCACTAGGAAATTTCCGTTCTGACAGCCACAGTAGGTGGCCATAAAGTTGGTGTTTAAAACTATGGCTGATGTACAGCGATCACAAAAAGAGAAAGAAAAATCATTAGGAGTTTGCACTTGCTCTGGTTATATACTGGGGTTTGCCAATTATGTTCTCTTAACTTGACAGCTTATTCATTGAGCAAAAGCTGCTACATTAGAAGTTAGCTGACAATCTGCTGTATGCAACTTTAAAATAAAATCACTTCATGAAGAGGAGTGAGAAACATAAATGATAAGCCTATTGGATAATCATTACAAATAAATAAAAAGCCTTTGATACAAGCAATTAGTCACAAGCATTACAGGTTGAAATGCAGTCCAGTGTTAAAGAGACAGTTTAGAAGCACATGGCACATTTATCACAGCTCCACAGACAAGTTATTGAGCTGTCTGTGAAAAAACAGAGCCAAACAGGAAAGCTTTCAGCAGCAAGCAGCGGTTGAGGTCCTTGATTGATAGAGCTAGATGATGCAAAGCTGTCCGATGGCTTTCTGCAAAATAAAGTGAAGGAACTCAAGGTCTTTCATGGCGCTCTCTGACCACAGATGAACAGCTACTTTATTACGGCCCAGATTGAGGTTGCGCCTTGCTCCATATTCTGCTACTTTCTAATGCACACGGTTGACTTGACCAACCAGCCATTGTGTTTAACATAAGGGCCTGCCATCTTCACATTGTTTTTTTAAAGGTTTACTACAAAAGACAGAAGACTGCACCAGTTAAAAGCTCAGCCTCTTTACTTGTCCTTGCCACTGTTTTAACCGCCGAGAAGTGTGTGATGGCAGGTTTCCCATGCTGATCTACATCTTTCTTCCTGCTCACATTGTAACTCCAATCAGTCCAAGCAAGAATGTTCAGTAGCATGACCTTAATATGCAAGGTGGTATCCCCGCCCCTCCCCCCGTCCCGAATCAGGGGGATGTCAGGAGGCTGTATTTATTCTTATTTTAATTTTGTGCTTTAAAAATAGTGAACGAGTTTTACACACTGCAAGGACACCTTTCTGAGTGATGTTTAAGAAAAGGCCAGCAACTTTTCAGCTGCTTTTAGTAAGTTTCAAAACCTGAAATTTGTTTTGCTACGAAGTTTAACAGGAAATAGTAAAATGCATTGATCACTGTTAGCTTGATTCTTATTAACCAAATGTATTACTCTCAAAATAACCACTTTCCATTCTCTTAAATTCATTCTTATGTACCTGTCCTCCAAAGAGAGAGGGGGAATAAATAAGGAGAAAGAAGAGAAAGATTTGCTTTAGAATAATTTTTGAAGATTCTAGTCTTCCACACTATCTTTTTATACATTATTTCCAAACAGAGCTCACATTAAGATGATCTTACCAAACCCTTTGTGTGAGATTGGTAGATAAGAAATCTTCAAATTCTACTCTTTTATTGACATTTTAAGGCCAAGCATTTTATTGACATTTAGACTTTTTGAGTATCATATATTGCATCATTCAGAACACTTAGATTTCTTTCATAAATGAATAAATTGATATACTACATTAAACAAAAAGGGCTTCATCTGAAATTAGTTCTGATGAGGATATATTTATTTCTAAAATTTAAGTGTGTAACCCAAACCTAATATTAGACTTCTGCTTCCTTCCCCCCGAAAATATCAGGAATTGGTATTCTAGTTTTATATTTCCTGAGAAAGGAAACAAAGACATTAAAAGCTATTAATCTATTCAGAACCCAAACTCATATCCCAAATGTAAAAATATAAAGCAAAGTAGTTATGAAAAATAAAGTCAGGGGCATCTGGGTGGTACAGTTGGTTAAGCATCCAACTCTTGGTTTCTGCTTGGGTCGTGATCTCAGGATTGTGAGACTGAACCCTGAGTTGGGATCCTTGCTCAGCAGTCTGCTTAAGACTCTCTCTCTCTCTCTCTCTCTCTCTCTCCCTCCCTCAGCTCTATCCCCTGTGGGCACACACCCTCTGTCTAAAATAAATAAATAAGGCTTAAAAAATAGTCAAAGTATATCAGTGTTGTTTTAAGGCCTTTGGCAATAAGAATATTCCTCTACATAAAACAAGCACATGTTTTGCTTCATTCTGGCTCTATTTCCTCTCATAGATGAAAGGGGGAAGATGGTTTGCTTCTTTCTAGGAATTTACATATTTCCCAATACCTCAATTTCTTGTTAATCAAAGTAACTGTACCTACTGGATTCTTAGACTAAGACCTCACCACATGCAAGTAAGAACTCTGCATTTTAACAAATTTCCTAGGTGATTCATAGAACTAATCAGGTTTAAAAAGCCCTGCTTTGGGATCCCTGGGTGGCTCAGCGGTTTGGTGCCTGCCTTTGGCCCAGGGTGCGATCCTGGGGTCCCAGGATCGAGTCCCACGTCGGGCTCCTGGCATGGAGCCTGCTTCTCCCTCTGCCTGTGTCTCTGCCTCTCTCTCTGTATCTCTCATGAATAAATAAATAAATAAAATCTTAAAAAAAAAAAAAAAAAGCCCTGCTTTAAGACAGTAAGTAATGCACACTCTTGCCTATATTTTAGGTTCATCTGAGGACCTCTTCAAAAATTGAGATGCCAGGGGTGCCTGGGTGGCTCAGGCCATTAGGCAACTGACTCCTGGTTTCAGCTCAGGTCATGATCTCAGGGTCATGAGATGGAGCTCCCTGTTGGCTCTGTGCTCAGTGTGGAATGTGCTTGGGATTCTCTCTCTCCGTCTGCTTCCCTGCCACCCATCCCCCGCCCCCCCCCCCCCCCCGCCACTTGCACATGCTCTTTCTCTCTCAAATAAATAAATAAAATCTTTTTAAAAAATTGACATGCAAGTGCTCTATAGTACAGCCATCAGAATTTCTGACCATTGGGTCTAACCACTGTTTTTTTGTTTGTTTGTTTTGTTTTTTTTTACTCTCCCAGGTAATTCACATGCGTAACTGGAGCTAGTCACTACCATTCCTATCAGAGCTATGTAACCTGTTGTGTTTGTCTTTTTATAGCAGCTGCTAGGAAGCTCAAATAGTCATATGAATCTTTTAGGTAAATTATAATACATATATATGTATTTTTTAAATTACAGCTTTATTGAGGTATAACTGTCAGGAACAAAAGAAAGATATTTAAAAGTGTATGCTGTGGTGGTTTGATATATGTATGCATTGAGAAAGGACCCCTCAACCTAGTGGTTAATATATCCATGACCTCACATAGTTATTTTTCCTTTTTTTCTTTTTTGTGAGAACATTTCAGTTCTACTCTCTTAGCAAACTTCAAGTTTAATTTTTTTAAGACTTCACATATATGTGATATCATACAGTATTTGTCTTTCTCTCTCTGGCTGATTTCATTTAGCACAATGTCCTCAGATTCCACCTACATTGTTCCTAAGTGGAGTAAATTATAATATTAATTATAATTTTTTATTAAGAGCAACAAACTGAGTTAAAAAGTAATGTACATGTATCTCATGCTAGTCACTGCACTAAACTTTTTCTTGTATATATTTTTTTATTTAACTGTCAGAGGAATATTATTTTTCCCGTTTTATGTATAAGCAAACTGAGACAAAGAAGGATTGAATAGATTGATCAAGGTCAGATAGCTCTTTAGTAGCAAAACATCCAGGAATCAAAAGCACTTGTGTCTCACTACAAGCTTACACTCTTAAATCTTTGTGTATATGGTCCTTATAGCTTCTTTTCACCTGTGCAATAGTTTTCTCTTAATTGCCAGCTCTGTTCCTGAGACACAGACACAAACAAGACACACACACACACAGACACATACACACATTCTACTCATTCTTTAGTTCCTAGCTTTGGTTTAGGCTCTAGAATAATACGTGGACCTCAAATTTTAGCATGAATTAGAATCAACTGGGGGCTTTGTTAAAATGTATGTCACTGATTCAGTAGGTCTTAGAAGGGCCCCAAGAATTTTTATTTCTAAGGAGATCCAAGGTGATGCTGATGCTGCTGGTCTATGCTTTAAGAATCACAGTGCTGGATTAATTGTAATGGATGTTATTATATTACCTGTCTTTATTATGAGCATCCTCAAGTCATTTATGTAAATAGTGTACATATAAACATAAATAGGAAAGAAAAATGATGATACAGAAACTATGCTAATTAGAATTGATAATAAACTAAAGCTTCAAGTAAGAAGTGATTTCCTATCCCTTGTTGCAAATCCTTTGCAAGAGATAAATGGACTTCAGCATTCGTTCCTCCTCAAAGCTAAAATTAGACATGGTGTGGGATGGCAGGCAATACTAGTACTCTAGAAGTCAAAGAAACTTACATTATGACATTGTTTAGAAAATAAATGAGCAATTATGAACAATTTTAAGGTCTTCTATGCCTTGTGCTTCCTAAGTGACTTAAATCGTATCAAGATACAACTAATTATTTCATGAAACGTTTTGCTTGAAGTTATAAATTACAGTGTCTCAAACAATAAAAGCAAAGGAATATTGTTGAGTTTACCTCAGTGATTTATGCCCTTAGTGCAAAACTGACAATTTAAGATATTCACTTGGTTTTTCTGTATCACTTTTGAAAAGAAATTTCCCACAAAACAGAATAGTAGCTAGGAAGATGCCCCTAATTATTTGTGTTGGATATTGGTCAGATGAGATTCAGAAAACAGTATTTTTGTCAATCAGTCTCAGCAAAGACAAATCTTTGCAACTTTATGATTAAAAGCTAACATGACTAATTTATTAAATTGGAAATCAGGCTGGCATAGAAAATGTGAAACTATTTTAACAGCCTCTTTCTTTTCCTGGCTTGAGTAAAACTTAAGAAAAACAAATATGCGGGATCCCTGGGTGGCGCAGCGGTTTGGCGCCTGCCTTTGGCCCAGGGCGCGATCCTGGAGACCCGGGATCGAATCCCACATCAGGCTCCCGGTGCATGGAGCCTGCTTCTCCCTCTGCCTGTGTCTCTGCGCCTCTCTCTCTCTCTCTCTCTCTGTGACTATCATAAATAAATAAAAATTAAAAAAAAAAAAAAACAAATATGCATCTTTTACTTATAACTTCAGTGGCACATGTACTCTGAGCTGTAAGATAAAGAAAAGCAATATATGTGTGTTGTAACAAAGGCATTTTGAAAATATTCATTAACACCCACATCTGAGGAGAAGCTGTTTGATCTAGTAATAAGAATGTTAGCTGGAATACAATTCTTAAGATTTTTTTTTTTTAAATGTGAAATACTGCTCCTGCAGAAAGTTGGTTGGATGACATAAAGAGCACAGGCTTGCCTATCACACTGATTACTTGATGTAATAGTAAGCAAGCTTAAGTGAACTGTGTGTCTTCCATCTTTCCAATCACTTAGGGATGGGCATCAGAGCTCGCCATCCATCATCCCTGGCCTGAAACATACGGTGCATCAGCAATCTTGGGCTGACCTAAATGATAGTAAGAGCTGCTATGCTGTTCACAATAAGAAATTGTTGTCCACTGAATTACAGGTTTGTGATTAGATTGCTAACATGGCCAACTTGATGTATAAGTGAAGTGTCCAGGGAAGATATTCTTTAGGATCTTCTGAAGATTAATTTATACCCTTGAAATGTAGACCAATCACAGAGTCAAAAAATATGTCAAGGTATTTTTCTTATAACCAAGAAAGCCCAGCTGTTACAGCCATCATTAATTTATTTCTGGCACCTTTATCTGCAACAGAATTTAATAAACAAGGGGTCTAATGGCTATCACCTTACTATGGCTAGAATTGCCCAATATGATAATTGATTTCTTTGAAGTTAAATTCACGTGGAGTAATTATATACTATTAAGGTTATAAAAATATATTCTATAAATATTATTAGGGGTACATACTATTAAAGATATAAGGTTTTGCTTATAACTTAAATTTACACATTTAAAAATGTTTAATTTTTTAATTTTTTATTTTTACTTTTATTTATTTTTTATTTCTTGGAAGTTTTCATATTTATTCAAAGTCCTCTGCTGCCCTTTTGAGACCAGCAGGGCGGAGCTCCTTGGGAGAGCCTGTGGTCTGTCCCTGTGAAAAATTTTTAATTTTTTTAAAGAAGATATTATTTATTTGAGGGAGAGAGTATAAGCAGTGTGAGTGGCAGAGGGAGAAGTAGGCTCCCCACTGACCAGAGAGCCCTATGTGGGGCTTGATCCCAGGACCCTGGGATCCTGAGACCATGACCTGAGCTATAGACAGACACTTAACCAATTGAGTCACTGAGGCACCCCTAAAAATGTTTAAATCTGTCCAAATGCTTATCTAAAATTTCTAGTTGTGTGCTATGCTCTCATACCTCAAAGTATGTCTAAAGATACCATATAAATTACTTGGTAGGCATGCTATATATTATTTCCTTTGCTTCCTTTCCTAAGATCAAATAGGTAGAATTTAAAATTGAACATTAAAGAAATTATCTCCAGATCAACCACACAGTGTACATGGCCTTAGATAAGCCACTTGGCTGCTCTCACCATCAGCATCCACATTCAGTATTGTAAGAATTATTTTTACTAGTCTAGCCAAAGTCTTATTCAGGAGGTTGGCATTCATTCCTTCAACATTTACTGAACACCCCTATTTTTTAGTCACATTGCTAAGTGCATGAAATGAGGATAAGTCCTGCTGACAACCTAGTGGAAAGAGACAAGACTGGAAAACAGGCAACTACAATGGAAAGCTTACTGCAAAGAAAAACCAGCCAGGAACTTATGAAAAATGAAAATTCTGAAGGTGCACAAGCACAGATTCTGAATTAACAGATCTAGCTGGGCTCAGATATATACCTTTTTAACATGTACTCCAGATAATTCTAACAGATAATCAGTGGTCTACAAGATAATTTCCTAAGTCCAAATAATAAGTGTGGGTGCTTTGGAGTGTATAGGGAAAAAAGTAACTGATTCAATCTTAAAAGCCCAGAAAAGGTTTTGTGAAAAGGTGGCAGAGAAGCTTCACAGGCCTCATCTGGGCACAATGGAGGGAGGATGGGGGAAAGTGTTCCCAGCAATGGAATTGTCTGAGAAGGAGAGCTCCGGGGACCCAAGATAGCTGATTTAAAAAACTTGGCCAAGACAAGAGATCCATTTGCAGAAGTTGGAAGGAGCTTGTCACGAAGGACATCTGTTTCTCTTTCTTATAATTTATATTTTGAACACATGTGCATTGAATGAGATGTGTAGAAAGGATATATAATTAAAAGCTCTCCTTCCATCCTTTCTCCAGTTGCCCATTTCTCTTTCTGCAAAAAAAACCCACCATTAACACTTTCAAAAATATTAAATGCCTATACGATAATATTTGAACATATATTCCTAATGCCCTGTCCCAAGATATTAACAATAAGCTATATTATGCATAGTTCTATAACTTGCATTTTTGGCATGATATTATTTTAGTGATTGCATCACATCTTACCCTCTGTAAGCACTGCATATAGCATATGGTATATACATATACCATGATTTATTTTACCATTAATCCACTGGTATACAATTAGCTTTTATCCAATTGTTGACTCTTATAAGCAATTCCATAAAGAATAAACTTGTACCTAAGTAATTTCAAACATGTGCACTTATCTAAACTCCAAGAAATAGAATTTTGGAGTCAAGGGTATCATCCCTTAACATGTTGGTAGATTTTGCCAAACTGTTCTCTGTGAGGCTGTACTAATCTACAATCCCTGGCACTGTATGAAGAAAGGATTGTTTCCTTACTCTCCATAAAGAAGTTTGACATTTATCTTGGGAAACCCAGGGAGTAAATCAAGGGTCTTAAGAGAAGGAATGACCTGCCTAGGCTTATATTTTAGAAAGATAACCCTCACTGCAATGCAGAGAATGGATGCATTGGAGTAGGTAAGATAGGAAGAAAGAAGGGCGATTAGAAGCTCAGCAGTTAGCTAAGAAGAGATAACCTGCTATGGATTATGTGGAAAGATAAGGATCTTTATTGAGTATATGTTATAGGCCAGACTCTGTGCTGAGCATGCAAACTGCATTATCACATTTATTACTTGCAACAACACTGATGGATAGCTATTGTTATTTCTGGTTTCAGAGGGCAAAACAAACAAACAAAATAAAGCTGAGGCTCTTAAATTAATTAGTGGTTTGTTTATGCAAGTAGTACATGGCAAAACTGGGATTAAAATCCACTGAACTGTTGGTTCATAGCAAGTGCTTTGAACCACTATAATATCCTGTTTGTGATGGACAAAGGTTGATTCATTTGTAATTTACCCAAGAGGCAGAATTGACAGATTTGGGCAACCGACTGCATCCCGGACATAAAGAAAAGGAACAGATCAGCATTGTCTGCCAAGACTGGGAACCAACAAAACTTACAACTGGGAAGCAAGGGAGGGATATAAGGCACAAAACTGATGTTTAGTTTGAAGTGCTGGTAGAAGCTGCAGTCTAAAATACCCTACTGTCTGAGAAGCAGAACAGTCTGGTCTGGAGATGATGTAGTTGGGGACATACAGCCACTGTGCTAGGGAGTCACCAGCATGGATGAGCTCATCCAGGGAGCAATATTTAAGGAACAGGTTGAAGATGAGGAGAACATGAAAGAAACTAAGAATAAACCAAGAGAAAAGAAGAAAGGAAGGCAAACCAGAAGAAAATGTATCCCCAAGCCAAACTTTTGAAAACAAACTAAAACAAAAACACTTTGAATTACTTTACAAAGAAATTATTAACACTCTTTTTTTTTCACTTCTAAGATTCTCATGTATTATGAAAGTAATGTTCATAAAATGTTCATAAAATTTTCCCTCAACACAAAATAGGTTCTTAACACATCTGCACCAGTACTGTCTTGTGGAGGTGATAGTTTAGGGGAAAATCGCTTTCCCTAAGCTAGCTGAGAGTCCTGATACATTTCTTTAAAGCTCTAATAACCATGCAGAAAAGTGTCAAATTGAGGATTTAAAGGCAAGGCTGTAGTCCCGGGAGAATGTCTGGGAGTGATTCCTATGTACCTGACATAACTCAGAAGCAGGAGAGTTGCACTGAATGGCTAGGAGAATTCTCCTGCACCACCTCATATAAATCTATGGAGGGCTACCCGAAGGTTTATGTGAGCTGTGTGTCCAACACGTGTTAGAAAATCAGTCTCGTTATATTTTCCCTGTAAATCCTTCCAGGAGTCTTCGAGGTTTAAGGGGGACCTTCACATTTGGAATGGAGAAATGAGTATAGATTTTCTGAGACTGCCTGGATTGTGTAATATGCAGTTCATACAATATATTTGGGGGGAAGAATATGTAGGTGCTGTCAGTCAACTGATGGATTCAGTCTCGAAAAATTCCAACCTGCCCACTCTCCCCAATTCCCTCCTAAGGAAAAAAACAAAAAACAAACCTCTTTTCAAAGGGAATACATTCTCTTAAAGTGGTCAAACAGTCTCTGTAGCATACCTAGTATGTGGCATGGCCTGGAGACATGACAATGATTTTCTTGTTTAGCAGTTTATACAATCTGTCTTATAAATTACAAATAATATTTCACATTCCACTTCTGAATATACCAAAGTTGAGAATTTATGATTAGAATCAAATATGGAATATAAACATTTGTATGTATTTAAATGGTTGTTATGGGAACAGACACCCTGAAAATTATATAAATAAAATTGTAATATTAAAACATTTAAAAAACCAATTAAATATCTAACATATACTATTAATATTTAAGTGAAAATAGCTAAATTTTAATACATAATTTTAAATTATTGGGCCAGATTTCTATTTTATAAATAGATCTTAAAAACTGAAATAATTACTTCTAAGCTTTTTATTTTTTTAAAGATCTTATTTATTTATTCATGAGAGACACACACAGAGAGAGAGGCAGAGACACAGGCAGAGGGAGAAGCAGGCTCCATGCAGGGAGCCCCACATGGGACTCAATCCCGGGTCTCCAGGATCACACCCTGGGCTGAAGGCGGTGCCAAACCACTGAGCCACTTGGGCTTCCCTACGTCTAAGCTTTATTAGGAATCTCTTTAACTTCAATACTCCTCCATTCTATCAAGTTTTACCTTCAATATCAATTGCTCATTATCCTGAACATAACAAACTTAGTTGCCTTTATTTATTTATTTTTTTCTTGGTTGCCTTTAACAGAAAAAAAAAAACAAAAAACTATCGATTATTTAGAATGTTCCAAATCAAGCTTTGATTTTAGACACTTTTTTCTCCTAAGTTTAGTTTAAGTAAACTCTCCTTATATTTCTAAATGTTAGAAATATAATACTTAATAATAGATACCTGATTTTTAAAAATAGTGGTCTTATTTACATTAAATGTAAAAGACATTTTTAACATTTAACATTTGAATCACATATATATGAATCACACATATATATGCATTTGGAAACAGCAACTTTATTATTTTTTTGCAACTTTATTTATTTACTTATTTTTTTGGGGTGCTGACACCCTGAGACCAACAGCAGTGGCTTTAAAGGAGGTTACCTCTTAAAAAAACTTAAGCAGGTGAACTTTTGTTTTTGTAGATTCATAAGATGTTCCAAAGGAAGTCAATTTCTATAGAGTAGAAAATAGGGTTTTTTGTTTTTTGTTTTTTTGAAAATAGGGGTTTTCTAACCAACTTCATACTCAAAACAGTGACTCAGACTTCTTGATTGCCACTATTTGAACAGCAATAACAGGGAGCTCATTACACAATGAGGCAGACTGGTTCATCATTCAAACAGGTCTAAGTGTGAATATTTTTCCTAAAGTACTGTACACAAACCTCCCTAATATGTCTAGCAATGGTCCTTGCTCTGGCTTCTGGAATAATCCCAACAGTTTTTCCCCTTTTCACTAGGGTGCTCACTAATCATGTCCCTCATGCTAACATGAAATGTTAAAAGGATAAAATCTTCTGAGGCAAAATATTCCTATTTTGTCTAGTCACTGTTTCACTTCATAGCTTAGAAATTCTATGTCAATTTCTGTTCTAAGAACATTAATAATCATTTGTAGTCAGATTATAGACCATTTCACTCAAATATCACACAACTCCATATGTAGAGCTACTTCCCAGGAGTTGGTCATTTAGCTTCTGTCAAGGCAACCTATATTATAAGCATATATAACTCAAAGATACTATTGGCACATAACAAATCCCCATTGTCTTTGGGATCTCGTGCAAAGAGTAGAGGACTTTTTGATTATGATATATTTAAAGTGTAAAATAATATTTAATTACCAAATTGTCTTAGGTAATAGAAGAATTGGAAGAACTCATGAGTGTTTAACCACAGTGGGGGATTCACTGAAACACACACAAGTACAAGGTTTGCTTTCCTCTTTACAGGACATAAGGTCTGTTCCTTTCTGCACACGTGATCATTCTTCTTTCTCTCTACAGATGAGCCTCCTATGCTTTGAATTACTATAGCCATCCCATCCCTGTCTTTATGTGATCATTCTGATTTATATCAAATAGAAACTGTATTGGGCTTCTACATTCCCAGCCTCCAATTTTGGGGACAGAAAATCTCATTTTGTCCTAGGTCTCTACTCACTCCTGCTCCAATTAGAGATGAGCAGGGTCACAAGGTTACATGACCAGTAGCTCATGCATCTGCACTGTAGGTACAGGCTCTCTGAAAGGTCATGGGCAGGCTATAAAGAAAAGGAAGCATCAACAGGCATCCTGAGAGTTGTCTACTACAATAGTATTAAAGCATGTGTCTATCGGCTAAAACTCAATATTAAATATAGAGCCAAGACAGATACCATCCTAGTCATATTCTGAATCACCCATTCAAATCACAAGAATTCCATATGTCAGGAATTCCATCTGTGCATTGGCTTATAAGGCATTTATTTGCATTCATAAGACCAAATGTACAATGTAAGCACAGAGAATGAGCCACCTAGACATTTATAAGGAAATATGGTTTCTGTAGCTTTAATTAAGCCCCTCCTCACAGAGTACTCAAGTTTGCTCTCACAAGAGTAATGATCTCATTTATCATGTGCCCCCCTGCCCCAGGATGTCACTATGTGAGTGAGTGATTATAATTTGCGTTGTTTCAGATGTCTTTACTTTTTTTGTTTTGGTTTACTTGTTTATCTTTATAGTAATGATAAATTACCAAAAAAAGAACATTTAAAGTAGGTAGACTTTGTGGTCTTCAAAGTGTGTAAAGGTGATTCACACTCAACAATACAGTAGAAGTGAGTTGGTCTTCCAGCAAGGATGATATGTTTTTGTAGGTACACATACTCTCTTTTTCTCTTTCTTTGTATATCTTTCTTTCACACTGAAGGATTCTATTTTTAAAAGCTTATATTGATATTTTAAAAAAAAACAAAAACGAGACACTTCTCAGGATCTAGGGCTAGGTAGTTTTTGTTAGACTTGACTCTAAAAGCACAACTCATCAAAGATAAAATGATAAATTTGACTTCATAAAAAAAAAATCTGTGGAAGAGAGAGAGAGAACTTCTGCCAGAAACTCTTGACTTTTCTCTGGAAACTGCCCTAAGCAGAGAAAACAACTTGACTAGAGATGCCCAGAAAGTTGCATATCCCACGTGACCTGAGGCCAGTGACTGATACTGGGATAAAGAAAAGCCTGGGTCTTTTATCACTATCCATGCTGTGCTCCAGGTATTGCTCTTCTGGAAATGTTCCTGAATCTCATCAATCTCCAGTAGCAAGTAGGGCTCTCCTTGTTGGAGAACCACATCTTTTATCATTTCACTACAAATACAAAATTTCCATATTTTGTGAATAATAAGTTTCTTCTTCTTATTATTAAATGTAGTCAGTTAATGTAGAATTCCCTTCAGCCTAACAGTGGTTGTAAAATTGATATTACATTAGGAATTGATGGTATCTTGGGATAAAGGAAATACACATATATTCACATACACATTTAGGGGTGTCATTTGGACAAAATGAGGTACTTAGTAAGAGAAGAACAAAAGTAAGACATGCCTTCCAAATAGTGCCAATCAACTCTGAGAGCAAATGTGTCAGAAAACTTTATTTTTTCTTTCTGTGACATTCAAACATTAACTACCTTAACTTTGTGTCTCGCAATGGCATACTATTCATATAATACAATTTCCTTTCTTTTCCAATATCCTAATAATGTAGTTCAGAGGCTAGAATTTTTCAGATTTACTCTTGGCTGTTGTTTTTCTGTACAGTGTCATTTGATGAACTGCTTTTCGTGATTCTTGCTTGTAATTTTAACTCCTTTATCAATTTTAACATAATCAATTTCATTTGTATTTTCTAAATGTTGATGTCATAGTTTTATATTTTAAAAATATCTTTAATTAAGTGACATATCCCAGGTGTTAAGCAGATCCTCTTGAAAGCCATCTGGAAGCTTCTTAGTCCTTTAAAATGCATGAGTCAGTTATAAGGATAGTTCCAGATTAAAAATTTGGTGATGTCTTATAAAAGATTTACCTATTTCTACAGTCTTCAATCATATCTCTTCGTGTGAAAGGCAGTCTTCTGAATCCAAGGCCGTATTGTTTCAGTTTTACATCCAAGTGTAATCCTTCTGAAGATATTTTAAGTGACAATTAAAAATCCAAGCTTAATTCAAAATTTAGCTACAAGTGGAACTGCTAATGCAAATCATTCAACCAAAGTGAAAAATAAATGAGGAGATGCCTTCTACACATGGCTAAGCTCATGCAGAGGCAATGATAATCATTCTGTAGGTGACTGTCTTTGAGTTGAATTCATGTATTCATTCAACAAATACTCATGGCCTAATGTTGGCAAGCATTGACCTAGATATTAGAGAAATAAGGCAAATGACACAGATTAAATCTTGGGACAGACTGAGTTACCAAAGGAAAATTACTTATCTTGTGTAATATTACATTTAATGTTTGAGTTTCTACTTGTTTTATTAATTCACTTGAGGAATGGCAGAGAAAATTTTGCCTTGTAATTTTTGGGAGTGAGTATAGTAAAAAGGAAATATTTGAGGTTTATTTATTTGGCTATTTCTTTACTGTTGGTACCAAATTCAATAGGGAAGTACACACAACTCTTAGAAAATATTTTAATAGCATTCTTATGCAAGTTGATGATCCCTCAGGGCATTGAAACTATTTCCTAATATTTAATCTTTTAAAAAATTTCTATAAAACAAATTAACATAAAATTTCCATAGGATATATTCAGTTTATTTTTTTCTGTACTTAGATATGGAAAAGTGTATATGGAGAGGGAGAAGGAGGACATAAGGTATTCATGATGGCAGTATTAGGTAGGATGAAAACTATTCACATATCAAGCCCTCACTTCAGTGCAAGGAAGACTTCCATTGGACACTGTCCTAGAATGTATTTAAACAGGCTGCTAAAAATTAAACATCAGAAAATTAAACATAATACATATATATCAATTTATATGTGCGTATGTTTGCATGTAATTTACATATGTTATACTTTGATCATGCGTATTTTGAAAAGCAATCTAAGGAAATGAGTCATAGATTTTCTTTTTCTTTTCTTTTTTCACTGTTAAATGTTTAATATCAATGTAAAATAAGATCAGGATTTCCGAAGCAAGTTTCAGAACACAAACGCTGATTTCTAAAACAGTTTGTCTTCCTTTCAGAGGCCTAAATGTAAACATGTATAAATCTTAAGGATTTAAAAAATATCATGGTATTTTTAACATTATTACAGCTACAGTTGACAAGTATGCAAAAGAACTCATTTCCAAATTTAATGAAATATCCAAATTAAAAATGTAGCAGTTTAATGTACTTTATTGGTCATAAAACTCAGCAAGAAACTGTTCTTTCCCCCATACCTCAGAAAAACCCCACTAATTCCTTTCTAGGGCACTGATGGCATTAACAGTACTTAGCCCACCTTTGTCAGCATCCAGATATCTCTGGTTCAATCTATCTATGTAAATTAATTTTACAGTTTCAGTTGTTGAAAATGCTCACCATCTTCTTCACTGCATTGTACTTGGCAAAGCATCTACCAACAATGCACAGGATGGGAACTGAGCCATGAAAAATAATGGCTTGACTAAAGAGCTAACCATATAACCTGGGTCTGCTAACAGAGTGAGGATATTAATGGAAATGTAAAATTCCAGGAAGCATCCCTTTTCATCCTCTCCAAGTAACCAGCATGTATAGTACTGGGAAGTAAAGAGTAGAAGAAGGTGACAACAGCCATAACATGGAATTTCCCTAGAACCAAAAGGAAACTAAACAAAATGTAAACTATAGTGGACCAAAGAATGGACTTTGATTTGGGCTTTTACTGTGGTGGCAAACGATGTCCAAACTGAGAGACTGAAAAATTATGAAACAGTTTTGGGGCACCTGGATGGTTCGGTCAATTAAATGCAATTAACTCTTGATCTCAGCACAGGTCTTGATCTTAGGGTTGTGGGTTCAAGCCCCTGCAGTGGGCTCCATGCTGGGTGTGGAGCCTACTTAAAAAAAATATTAGGAAATAGTTTCAATGCCCTGAGGGATCATCAACTTGCATAAGAATGCTATTAAAATATTTTCTAAGAGTTGTGTGTACTTCCCTATTGAATTTGGTACCAACAGTAAAGAAATAACCAAATAAATTAAATAAACCTCAAATATTTCCTTTTTATTATACTCACTCCCAAAAATTACAAGGCAAAATTTTCTCTGCCATTCCTCAAGTGAATTAATAAAACAAGTAGAAACTCAAACATTAAATGTAATATTACACAAGATAAGTAATTTTCCTTTGGTAACTCAGTCTGTCCCAGAGTATTTCTGCCCAAAATGTGTAGGCGCAACAGTAGTTTAAATTGTGATCTCAGGAAACTCCTGAATGATTGATTTGGCACCATGAGGAGTAGAGAACAGACTGAGTAGGATAATAACACTGGGTTGAACTCCATGTTCTATAAGAACCTTTACAGCTTCAATTACAGTATTTCCAGTACTGAGAATTGGATACATCAGAAGGACTTTTCTCCAGTAAATGTCTGGGGGGAACTTAGCCTAATATACTTTGGCTCTTTGTGTCTCTTCACTCTGAATCAGGATCTTCCCAATGCATATGGATTGATGGCAGTCTTGTAAAACTTGTTCCATTGCCTCACCGCTTCTCATTATGCTGACACAACAATTTCCCTTCTCAAATTTCATTCCTTCATACTTGTATCCTGTTGGGGTGGTCACCATGCATTCTTTATATGGCAGCTGATTCAATCCCTCTTCCACAACAAGTCTGATCAAACGATCCACAGAAAACATGAAGTCCCCCCTACTGACTGTTCTTCCCATTCACCCCGGACGTTTCCAAACTCTTAACCTAGGTGGGCCCTCTCACCCCTAGGCCTCCGTAGGTTCCCTTAGGCGCACTCAGATTTTCTTTTATGTGAGTAGCAACCTATATGTTCCAAAGTCAACAGGAGAATCACTACTAACTATATTTGAAAACTGCCAAGTGAACATGAACCTCTAAGGGTAAATGTAAACTTAATCTTTGATGTTCACGGGAAGTGATTCATGGCCAGTTTCTACAATATGCCAAGGAGATGCTTTATTATCTGGGTACTGACACTTTATGTATTAGGCTATAATCAATAGTATTTGTTACATGCTCTGCATTGAAATAAAACTGGGCTTGTTCTGCAAATAAAATTTTAATTACTAACACAAACACCTTAGTTTTGAAATATAGTAACCCTATATGTCCCCTCACACAGCTTTATTACAAGGCATAAAAAAAATCAACTTAGAGTTTAAAAGCCTTAAATGTTGACATTTGAAAGGTATAGCCTGAGCCTGCATGCTTGCTTTGTTTATGCAAACAAGTCATTTACCTTAGAAGGGAGACTGAACGCAGTTTCCTCATCTGTAAAACGGAGATGGTGGTTCTAGTTCACACAGTTGTTATCAGAATTAAATTAGATGATGTGTGCAAAGACCAAAGAATTTTGGGCTGCTACTAAAATCGGGGAATGGTAAAAATTTGCATTTGAATATTGATGCCCATAATTGGTTTAGTTTTAACCCCTTGCATTTCAATGGGTGCTGTCAATACCCATGAGACACAAAGATTTAATTGCTAATGGTAAACCTGTGCAATCATTTAGTCCATTTAACTATCCAGAGAGTGGAACTGGCAGACAACAGCTTCAGCAGGGTGGGAAGAAGAAGTCTCTGGAGCCCACACAGACAACTAGCCTTCCTGCTTTAGCCCCTTCAATCTTTGAGCCATCGACCATACTGAGAAATACTAAAATCAGAAACCTGACAGTTTCCTACAGTGGGTCATACAAAACCATTCACGAACTGGCCCCACCCTGGCATGAAGCCTGCTCTGCTCCCCCATGAGACTGCATTCTGATTAAACCCCTCAGCTCTTGTGATCTTGTGTAATTGTTATTTTGTCAGATCCTGCACCAAGGGCTGTACCTCAAAGTCCAGCAGTTTGGCTGGGGTCAAGTCAATCAGTGCAGGACTCCCCATGTCTCCCAAGACAGACACACTTGAAAGGAATCCCCATTGTTAGCATCTTTCACGGATTCCTTGAGATATCAGCAAGACAAACATTTTACAATGAAATTTTAAGGATATTCAGAAAACAGAAGTAGGGTACAGTGCCTCCAAATCCTCTGAAACTCTGGTGGTTTCAGGGCAGCCGTGACCATTGCCCTCAGCAAAGGACACACTTGATGTACTCTGTGTCTCATTCCTTTTTGTATGTATAACAACTTGTGTGGTGCCCATGGCTCACTGGGTGAAATTTAGATGCCCATTAAATGATGATTCCTTTCTTTCCTTCCTCCCTAACCCTACAGATTCACACACACAGAATTTTTCAAGCTAAATCTACCTCTTCATAGTATTGAGCAAGTCAAAAACCCCGTTCTCGTAAGAACAGGGTGAAAACTGAATACAGCAGGTTTAGTGGGTACTGAGAGGACATAAAGGGCACACACTCACTCGGAAAAGGTTGGCTCTCCAGCCTCACATCGTCACACTAAAATGACAACTCGGTGTGGCCTTTCTTGCTATTTTTCATGAGGAGGCAGAAATCCAGACTATTTTGCAAAATCTGGTTTTTAAATGTTGGCAATTGAGTTCTTTTTCTTCTTCTTCCATGAAGTACTGTGTAAATCAAACAGAATACACATACAGGGGAGTAGTTTGAACTTGCACTCCAGATCTCTAAGTCTTAGCAGTCTCTAGAAATTACTGCTACACATCTGAGTAGTAAATATCCACTCTTCTTTCCAGAAGACTAGGATGCTACTTGTACGCTCCCGGGCTGTTTGTGGCTGGGTTCCAATGTGTTGTCTTTTCTTATGTAAGGACTTTGGTCAGTACCTGACTCACAAAATTATGGCTCTTATTTTAATCAGCAAGGAAGAATTTCTTCACTGTAAAATCTTATTAAGGGAATTTGATTGCAAATTGAATGTAGTCCAGCACCTCTCCAAACTCATTTAAGATATTTGATATTTGAGACAAAAAGCCTAAATGGGCATGTTAACTATCCACTGACCTATACTATTCCAAATTCTATCCCTGCACTCTCAGACCATCAGAATATAATGTCTTCGACTACATTATCTCAGTCAATCAACGATATGGCTTCTGAGCTATGACTCAATATCATATTCTTTGATTTTATGGATGGCTGATATAACAAATTACCATATTTAAGAGCATTTTTTCATAACTTTTGAAAAACTGATAGGAGGTATACTCTGCCATGTGATGTAATATTGCTTTATATTGGAATTCATGTGGTAAATTCCAAGAAAAATAGTTCCAGGAAAGGATGTTTATCCTCACAGTTGCCATCTGTATAAGATTTCTTTTTTTTTTTTTTTTGTATATGATTTCTTAATGAGAAATAATTTCTTTTCTTTGGTTGTCAGGACAAACTTCAAAGACTACATTAAGTGAAAACGAGAATCCTAGGTTTGTTTCTGAATTTTTGAAGCCCCTACTGACCTCTCTATTTGTCCACTAATGTTAACATTGGCTTTAGGTTTTAGAATAACCCAGTTATTTTGGAAAGAATGGGATATTTCCTACTCAGATGTGTGGTAGTAATTTCTAGAGACTGCTTTATTCGAGTGATTTGATTCTGAGTGGCCAACATTTTTAAAAAAAACACAAAAACTATCTACTTAATTTTCCACAATGTTATTGCTTTTATTTTTAATTTATAAATATATTTTTAAAAAATAAAAATAGTCCACTTCTACCATAAATTTTAGTGGGCATCTGCGTCCAAAATATCTGAATTTTTGGCTCTAGAAATATAGTATTTGTGGTTTTAAATGCATATTATAATTCTAGAATTCCTAGAATTGTCACATTGGCTTACCAAATATTTTTGAGAATCTCTTGGATGCCTTGCACTGACCTAAATATTGAAAATATAATGGTGAGTAAGATACACATATACTTTTCCCATCATGAGCAGTAGACAAGAAGCCAGGCAATGACAATTACAGGGCAGTCAGTGTGGTGGTATTTGAAATATAGGGCAGGCCACCTAACCTATTTTAGGGAAAGCGAAAGGGCATCACAGAGAAGATAATATTCCATTTGAAACATGAAGTTCTCAGGCAAAAGTAGGGGGGAAAGGTTTTCAGGCAAGGGGTGTGGATTCCATGAGCCTGTCTTTTTCATTGTATCTTCAGAGCCTTGCTTACCACTTGACTCATGAGAGGCACTCAAAAATTTTTAAATAAATAAATGAGTGGTGGAATAGCATGTGTGAAGGATGAGAGCCAAGTCGGGACAGGTCCTTTAGAGGAACTGAAAGGATTTGGTGTGCTAATTTGTAGAGTTCAAGGCTAGTGCGAGTACGCAAGATGGGACTAGAGAGGTGTACAGTGGCCAGGTAAAAATGATTCTTGTGAGTCATTTAAATAACATGCACTTTAACCTAGAGAAAAGGGAAGTCATGTGAGCTTAAAGAATTTTTTAAAATACTACAATAAAATTTTAAAAATAATTAGATAAATCTTTATTTTCTTCATAAGAACTTGACCTTTGGTTAACTCTAGCTGGATTCCCTTGGGAACTTAATAAAGGCAGAATGTTAACTACATCTCAGGGTGACATTATTGATAGTAAAAATGGCCTCTCATTGGTAAATTCTATCTGGACCACAAGGAACTCTACATGAACCATAAAAATGTTAATTATCATAGCTTGAGGCTTCCCTGTGAGTGGACCTAGCAAGCCATGCCTACAGAATTGTTGCCAGAGTTATAAGGCTGTTCTACAAGGTGACTCCCACAGCTAAGCTGCTAGACAGCTATAGGGACTCCCAGATGAGCAAGGCCCACTGCTGCCCTATAGACACCTGTGGCTCCCAGTCTTTGTCTCTCCCTCTCAGTAGACAGGGAGAGGTGTGCTGTGTGGTCCTGTTTTAAGTCTGAATGTTCTGTTGAACCTAAAGAAGAAAGAGGGTACTGTACCACTGAAGGGTTGTAGAAGAGTCATTATGAACAAATTTGTTTTCATAGGATTGCTTTAGCTGTTGAAAGCAACTGCCTCTGGCTCAGGTTGTGATCCTGGGGTCCTGGGATCGAGTCCTACATTGGGCTCCCTGCAGGAAGCCTGCTTCTACCTCTGCCTGGGTCTCTGCCTCTCTCTCTGTCTCTCATGAAGAAATAAATAACATCTTAGAAAAAAAAAAAAAAAAGAATACCTTGACCAAAATCAGTAAGTCTTGCTGGAATAGTCTTGTTATAAGAAGGGGGAAAAGAGAAAGGTACCCTCCTTGTAAGTTTCAGCTAGACTTTGAGGCTCTAAAGCCCATCAATTGAGACTTATGGGAATGCAAACTGGTTTCCATATCTTTTTGTATGTGGCTCCTCTGCCACTTACTGGAGAAACATTAAATCTGATGGGAAAACAAGAACAACCAGAAGGAAAGGGAAAATACTAAATGGCACATTTTTAAAAAAAAAATCAGCAAATATTGCAGAGTTAGGTTAGAATACTGTCTCACTCCATAACTAGCTGTATGACCTTAAGTCACTGGGCCTCTTTGACTTCAGGTTTCTGGGCAGAAAAACAAGGGATTAGATTCAGTGACTTACAAAGGCTTTTGACTTGAAGGTCCTGGGAGTCTTACTGTCTGAACTCCACCCATGTGGCAAGTACTATACAATCTCTAACCTCCCATCTTCCCCCAATAAATACAATGAAAATCAAGTAAATACCAAATGCTTATAACAGAAAGATCAAAGAGTAGGGGCCAACAGCTGCAGTCAGTCCTCTTCTCAAGATGGAACTGAAGACTTATTTTTCTACACCTCTATTTCACCCTGGATAGCATGATGATCACATCTAGAACTGAAAGACTTTATTATGTGTTTTAGATTCCTTAGGTTGTGGGGGCTATGGTAGGCTCTGACAAACCAACCGAGGCTGAGATAAGCCCAAGCTCACTGCCCTGTGTCCAGGGTACATATTGCAACATTTGTTCATCAGAAACTCTAACTGATAGAACTAATAGGGACAGTTAATAACTTAGCATGACTGTGCTCTTCAACCATCCTGAAGAAAGACATAAAAACCCAGTAAAATTTAAGCCTGACATCTAAAACAAAGTGATACAAAGTGAAAATAATTAATTTTAAAAAGCACATCTCCAAGAGATCTAAGCACTCCCATATCTTAAGGGGACACTAAATGTATTGACATATAGTTATGTGACATTAAAAATGCAAGAGAAACCTTCGTTTTTACAAAAAGTTTCAAATTAGGAATTTTAGTGAAAAGCATTGCGTGTACTTCTAGGAAATCTCATCATGATCTCAGTGTAATAGCCATTTGTAAAAGAGCCCTGAACTGAGTCCATGCCAGGGAGCATTATTGGAAAATGGCCCGCACTGACGACTTCCTGGAATTCCACTCTGTGCAAGTCAGCAGCTAGCTTAGCACCAGCTGGGCACTAAACTGAGGCACGGGCAAGTGTAAGGGTGCACTCCGAGGGGACATGGTGTGTGATTTATATAGCTTGAGTCTTGAAACAAGGCAGCTAGACAACAGTTCAGGCTATTCAAATCACAGGATCAGCTTCTTTAGTTTTAACAAAACATACAGTTAAACGTGGCCATTAAAAAAAAATAGAACAGAGATAACTGCGCAAGTATTTGTTGTAGTTGCCACGATGCAATGTACCAGGTGTATGGTGTGAAGAAATGATACAGCCTCTCCTCATGATGCTGTCCAGCAGTTTCCAACCTACATTGCATGGAATCTCAGCATTTCTCAGAGGGAATTACAGAATCATCTGATTCAAACTGTCTTTTTAAAAAGATACTCTAGATGTTGTTAAAGAACTGTGAATTTAAAAAGACAAATTTTTACACTAATTTTTAATAAACTTGGAAACTATAAACACATTGACTTATGCTGCCAAATAACTGTTGTATGCAGATCCAAGGTTAATCTTTGTACTTATACTTAAACATATAAACGTATCATTGATTAAAGAGGCTGTGTGTATGTGTTTTAATGTTAGCGGGCAGTTTTACTCATGTAAAAATACAGTAACAAGTGCTATTCTGCTTACCAGGGTGAATCATCAGTTTTTTCACTGTAGTATATCCAAAGCAATATACCAAATGAATTGGATGGCAAGACCAAAATTTTATATGACTGTCATCCATCTGTCTTAATTTCAAATCTCATAATTCACTGAAATATCGTTGAACAAAGTGTTTAACTTTGTAATACGTAAATTATTATAAATTAAACTAGTAACATATGGTTTGTCTATTTGATTGATTGCTTCATTTTTTAAAAAAGCTCTAGATGCTTAGAAAAGTCTTAAAACACAAATTCAGATTTTTTATCTAATAACAAAAAGAAACTAGTCATTGGTAAAAATCTTTACATATGTTCATGCTTACATATGAGACAGAAATTATTGGTGAAGCTTGACTTTATTTTTCTAATAATTTACAAATTTTCAATTATAAAGATGAAAAGAACCCAATTTACTTAATAGTGTAGAAACTATTTTGTAGTAACTTTCTGATATTTAAGAAACTATGTATATGGAAAGAACATGTATTTCTTTCTCTAAGAATCAAAAATGAAAAATTTTGCACTGTTTTAAAAAAGCACTTCACACTAGGAATAGCCTATGAAGGCTTACTTGACTTTTTCCATTTCTGTTTGATAAAAGGAATTAATAATTTTGGATTACCGCTACACATTAGAAGAATATATTTAAAATATTAAAATTTATAATTACAGCTTGTAAATTTGGAGAAATGAAGACAGCATGGAGAGGATGGGGAAAAATGAGACCATATGCAATACAACTAGGAAGGGAAACCTGCCAATTGTAATAAATAAGATGACTTATGATGCCTTCACCCTCTTCATATAGTTATAACTGGAGCTTCTCAGTGCTTTATACCATTAGTCACTACTTAGCAGTTTCATTTTTACATTTTTTTCAGTACCTTTTATACTTATGATTTATGCCTACAGAATAACTACAGAAACCGTACATCCCTTACATACAGATTCCAGAAGAAGACAGAACTCAGCTAAGTAAACTTGTAAATCCCATTCTGTAATGGTGTTATAAGACACGTGGTTTTCCAGTAAGACATACTCCTGTAGCTTCACTTTTCACCTATGGACTTCTTGCAGGGCGGTGCTGCTTTCTTAAGCTATATCATGGTGGAATCTTATCCTTTATAATGTTTTGGAGAAAGCTGAGGGTGGCGCCTGCACAATTTGATTTGGTGTAAAAATACACACCAAATCTGATTTCTGTTACATTAAGGCATTCTCTGACAAAATACACAGAACAAGAAATGAAGTGAATTGTGTTTTAGAAATATCTTGCAAGCTTGTTTCCCTGAATACCTGACCACTAATTTAAAAAAATGGATCAAAACCCATTTTAATTGAATATTTAATAGATGATTTAATGGTCAAGTTAAGATACATCTTAAATGCTAAATATAAAAATGATTTGTGTTTGCTTACTGGAAATATTTGTAATACAAGTGAACATATATAATAAACCAGTATTTAAAGCAAATTTACTATGGAAGAAATGAAATGACTGTCTTCAATTTATAAACATACATTCATCAACCTATATTTTTGACTACTAGTTGGCTTTTATAATATGAATATCATAACAGAAGATTACCATTAACAGTAGAAATAATTTAACTCATTTTTAAAAATGTATAATATATTTTCCTTTAAAATGAGCCATTGGAAATATAAAAATGGTAATATCCTCCTAGGGAAAGGCCTGAATTAAGCTAGAGGGAACCATATCAATTTTCATAAATAAATGAGCTTACTCTTTTGTGAATTCCATCCTCTACATGATGCCCCAAGACATAGTATGACTTATAGGAAAGAATCTAAGATTTGCTCATAGGAGCGTGTGATCTGGTGTAAGTCCATTTTCTAATGAGTCATAACATAGCATAGGTACTTAAGTTTATCGTGCCCTGGTTTTTCTCTCATTGAAATGGGCAAAGTCTCCCTTCATTAGATATCTGCAAGGAGAAATAAAAATACACAGTAAAACCTTTTGAAAACAGTAAAGTGTTATTTAAGTACTAGAAAAGTCATGCTAATCATCTGGAAAGTAATATACCTTTTTTTGTTGGTTCTGAAAATAATGTTTAAATAGATAATTTAGGGGTCTTGAAATGGCCATTTATTCATAGTAGAGTGTAAAGAGACTTTAGCTAATTTGGAGAGCTTGAAATGTGTGATCCCTAAGAAAATTCTAAAAACTCCTTTTTAGCTTTCAGCATTAAACCTAGACACATTATGGTATCTGAATACTACTATTACCTGGGGATCCCCCCTCCAATATCTTTACTACAGAAAAAAAGAACAATTAAAACCTTTTACTCCCTTCCAGTATTATGAGAATAGACAAACATTAATGGGGATGTTACTGATTCACACAGGTGAGCAACCAAGGCTGTACTGCATTACAGGTAATTTTGCCATTACCTTCTGAAACACTGTTTCATAGTGCAGGGGATGTCATATAAAAAATAAATGATAGTTCCCAATCTCAGCAGTTTGAAAGAAACATAAATCAATGGCGTAAGGAAAGCAGGTGATGTAATGACTCTAGACTTAAGTAGATGGCTTGAAGAGATGGATCATGAAGCTTAACCTTTGAAATTATTCATTGGATATTAATATAAACACATGGAAAAGCACATTTCAAAGTTACCTTGTTTTGCCAAAATTCTATTCATTAAATCAAGAGTTTTTAAATGGTAAAGAGAAATAATAATATATCCTATTCCTGGAAACTGTCTAATAGCAAACACTTAATAAGCCTGGTCTTAATGTTTCAGTTAAGGATGTTTATAGAAAAGGAGGTCAGGGGATCCCTGGGTGGCGCAGCGGTTTGGCGCCTGCCTTTGGCCCAGGGCGCGATCCTGGAGACCCGGGATCGAATCCCACGTCGGGCTCCCGGCGCATGGAGCCTGCTTCTCCCTCTGCCTGTGTCTCTGCCTCTCTCTTTCTCTCTGTATGACTATCATAAATAAATAAAATTAAAAAAAAAAAAAAAAAAAAAGAAAAGGTCAGTAATGTCTACATAAATCCACGCACAAAAAAGGGTAAAAAAAAAATGGATGGTGAAACCCAAACTTGTCAATAAATGGTAATGATACAAATGCATCCAAAGGAGATGAGAAATCAGACCAAATATTAATACATACAAGTTGGGAAAAAATTAAGAAGTGATCCAAGGAGGGTAGAGATTGAGATACTGATCATATATAAAAGAAGATAAATAAATTCAAATTAGCAACAAGAACCATAGCAACTGAGGAGGTGTTACGTGATCTGAACTGACAGATCCTGATTGACAGGATCTGTCAATCAGGTGTTGACCTGATTGGTGTTTGGTCTAAAAGTAGGGAGGCAAAATTTCTCTCTCTATGTGAACGTATTCCCCATGTGAGACATGAAGCACTAATATTCCATCTAAATAACCTAGCTTCATAAACAGGCAATAAAAAAACCAACTAAGTAAGTTCTGCTTTACCAATAAAATACTAAACAAGTACTCTGTCAAGACTTGGACACAAGGGTTTCTTTCTATCTCCTGCTTTATCCATTCTCTACTTTGTACTAGAGATGTCTCATTTCTCCTCTTAATTTTTAATAGTTACCTTTATCTTACAGGAAAAAATCACCATAGCATAACCTTTACATTCTAGATGCTGCATCTTTTGGATCCAGACTAGAGCATCTTCATTTCCTGTATCTTGCCCATACCAAATTCATCTCCATTTCCTGACCAGGTCATAAGGATCATTCCTTATCTCTTCTTATTAATCCTTTTGCCTGAAATATCCTTCTTTGCACCAAGCTCCTTCTCATTGGTGTTATTTGGATCCTTCCAGAAACAGACGTTAAGATGGAGTTAGAAGTGCAAAAGGTTTACTGGAAATTAACACTCGTGAAAGACAAAAAGCAAAAGCGTAATTGGGTAAGTACCTCCCTACTCAGTATGCAGATCTGAGAGAGTCTCTCTCAACCTAACGGAAACTCTAAAGCAAAGACTGACTGTTAGAAGAGGCTTGTATGGACTAAAAGTAGCTAGGCCCTTGTACCACCATGTTGCCCAGCCATTGTTCCAAGAAGAGTATGACCTCAGGAGGGGTCCTGGAGGTGCCAACAGCTGGAAGTTGTCAGCTAGCTACACTCCTCACCGCTGGGTAAGTAGACCTTTTTAATAGAGTGATCTAAGCAGTGCACCAGTCCATGTCTGCCACACCACTGTTTTCCAAAGCACATGTGAATGTCTAGTCCATGCAAAACCTACAAAAAGTCATCCTCAGGTGGCTCTCCATGCTTGCACAACAATGGGAACTTTAGTATCTTATACTGCATGTGGTCTCATTATGTTCACAGGGCTCTGCCTTTTGAAAAATAGAATGCACAGCACCTATCAAATGAAATATTCAAAAGAGGCAGAATAAGGGGCACCTGAGTGGTTCAACTGGTTAAGCATTTGCCTTTGGCTCAGCTAATGATCCCAGAGTCCTAGGATTGAACCCTGACAAGTGGAGAGCCTGGTCCTCCCCCCTGCTTGTGCTCTCTCTCTCAAATAAATAAATAAAATCTTTAGGAAAAAAAAAAAAAGAGGCAGAATGAATTGACGAATAGAAGGATGGACCTACCAGCTGGATGATTGATCAATACAATTGGTTATTTCCTACTCTGATGCAGAGACACCAAGGGAAATATCTTGCATAGGTCAAGAGATATTATGAACATCTCAAAATATAATTTTAATATGCTTTGAATACTAATTGTATGGATAAAATACATCAAAAATTAGCATGTTCTAAGCTAAGGTTTTGGAATTATGTCCCTAATCATTTAAATGAACGTATGTATCTCTTTTAAACCATTATTCTCATTTCCAGTTTTCTCAATTTACAGATGGGGGAAATAGTTCATTTATTTATTTATTTAATTTTTATTTTTTATTTTATTTTTATTTATTTATTTTTTATTTTTTTTTATTAACTTTTATTGGTGTTCAATTTACCAACATAGAGAAAAACATCCAGTGCTCATCCCGTCAAGTGTCCACCTCAGTGCCCGTCACCCATTCCCCTCCAACACCCGCCCTGTTCCCCTTCCACCACCCCTAGTTCATTTCCCCGAGTTAGGAGTCTTTATGTTCTGTCTCCCTTCCTGATATTTCCCAACATTTCTTCTCCCTTCCTTTATATTCCCTTTCACTATTATTCATATTCCCCAAATGAATGAGAACATACACTGTTTGTCCTTCTCCGATTGACTTATTTCACTCAGCATAATACCCTCCAGTTCCATCCACGTTGAAGCAAATGGTGGGTATTTGTCGTTTCTAATTGCTGAGTAATATTCCATTGTGTACATAAACCACATCTTCTTTATCCATTCATCTTTCGATGGACACTGAGGCTCCTTCCACAGTTTGGCTATTGTGGCCATTGCTGATAGAAACATCGGGGTGCAGGTGTCCCGACGTTTCATTGCATCTGAATCTTTGGGGTAAATCCCCAACAGTGCAATTGCTGGGTCGTAGGGCAGGTCTATTTTTTACTCTTTGAGGAACCTCCACACAGTTTTCCAGAGTGGCTGCACCAGTTCACATTCCCACCAACAGTGTAAGAGGGTTCCATTTTCTCCACATCCTCTCCAACATTTGTTGTCTCCTGCCTTGTTAATTTTCCCCATTCTCACTGGTGTGAGGTGGTATCTCATTGTGGTTTTGATTTGTATTTCCCTGATGGCAAGTGATGCAGAGCATTTTCTCATGTGCTTGTTGGCCATGTCCATGTCTTCCTCTGTGAGATTTCTCTTCATGTCTTTTGCCCATTTCATGATTGGATTGTTTGTTTCTTTGGTGTTGAGTTTAATAAGTTCTTTATAGATTTTGGAAACTAGCCCTTTATCTGATATGTCGTTTGCAAATATCTCCTCCCATTCTGTAGGTTGTCTTTTAGTTTTATTGACTGTATCCTTTGCTGTGCAAAAGCTTCTTATCTTGATAAAGTCCCAATAGTTCATTTTTGCTTTTGTTTCTTTTGCCTTTGTGGATGTATCTTGCAAGAAGTTACTGTGGCCAAGTTCAAAAAGGGTGTTGCCTGTGTTCTCCTCTAGGATTTTGATGGAATCTTGTCTCACATTTAGATCTCTCATCCATTTTGAGTTTATCTTTGTGTATGGTGAAAGAGAGTGGTCCAGTTTCATTCTTCTGCATGTGGATGTCCAATTTTCCCAGCACCATTTATTGAAGAGACTGTCTTTCTTCCAATGGATAGTCTTTCCTCCTTTATCGAATATTAGATGACCGTACATTTCAGGGTCCACTTCTGGGTTCTCTATTCTGTTCCATTGATCTCTGTGTCTGTTTTTGTGCCAGTACCACACTGTCTTGATGACCACAGCTTTGTAGTACAACCTGAAATCTGGCATTGTGATGCCCCCAGCTATGGTTTTCTTTTTTAAAATTCCCCTGGCTATTCGGGGTCTTTTCTGATTCCACACAAATCTTAAAATAATTTGTTCTAACTCTCTGAAGAAAGTCCATGGTATTTTGATAGGGATTGCATTAAACGTGTAAATTGCCCTGGGTAACATTGACATTTTCACAATATTAATTCTGCCAATCCATGAGCATGGAATATTTTTCCATCTCTTTGTGTCTTCCTCAATTTCTTTCAGAAGTGTTCTATAGTTTCTAGGGTATAGATCTTTTACCTCTTTGGTTAGGTTTATTCCTAGGTATCTTATGCTTTTGGGTGCAATTGTAAATGGGATTGACTCCTTAATTTCTCTTTCTTCAGTCTCATTGTTAGTGTATAGAAATGCCATTGATTTCTGGGCATTGATTTTGTATCCTGCCACGCTACCAAATTGCTGTATGAGTTCTAGCAATCTTGGGGTGGAGGCTTTTGGGTTTTCTATGTAGAGTATCATCTAACATCATGAATGAGAAAGGGGACATCACTACCAACACCAAGAAAATACAAACGATTTTAAAAACATATTATGAACAGCTGTACGCCAATAAATTAGGAAATCTAGAAGAAATGGATGCATTCCTGGAAAGCCACAAGCTACCAAAACTGGAGCAGGAAGAAATAGAAAACCTGAACAGGCCAATAACCAGGGAGGAAATTGAAGCAGTCATCAAAAACCTCCCAAGACACAAGAGTCCAGGGCCAGATGGCTTCCCAGGGGAATTCTATCAAACGTTTAAAGAAGAAATCATACCTATTCTACTAAAGCTGTTTGGAAAGATAGAAAGAGATGGAGTACTTCCAAATTTGTTCTATGAGGCCAGCATCACCTTAATTCCGAAACCAGACAAAGACCCCACCAAAAAGGAGAATTACAGACCAATATCCCTGATGAACATGGATGCAAAAATTCTCAACAAGATACTAGCCAATAGGATCCAACAACACATTAAGAAAATTATTCACCATGACCAAGTAGGATTTATCCCTGGGACACAAGGCTGGTTCAACACTCGTAAAACCATCAATGTGATTCATCATATCAGCAAGAGAAAAACCAAGAACCATATGATCCTCTCATTAGATGCAGAGAAAGCATTTGACAAAATACAGCATCCATTCCTGATCAAAACCCTTCAGAGTGTTGGGATAGAGGGAACTTTCCTCGACATCTTAAAAGCCATTTACGAAAAGCCCACAGCAAATATCATTCTCAATGGGGAAGCACTGGGAGCCTTTCCCCTAAGATCAGGAACAAGACAGGGATGTCCACTCTCACCACTGATGTTCAACATAGTTCTGGAAGTCCTCGCCTCAGCAATCAGACAACAAAAAGACATTAAAGGCATTCAAATTGGCAAAGAAGAAGTCAAACTCTCCCTCTTCGCTGATGATATTTATTTAATTTTTAATCTCTATATCCAACATGAGGCTCAAGCTCACAACTTCAAGATCAAGAATCACCCACTCCATCAATTGAGCCAGTTAGGTGACCCTAGTTCATTTAATTTTTAAATCCTAAGATAAACTATGTTTACTCTGTATTGTAAAATAATAATTTCAATTGAAAATTTTGGATGTTTCTTTGATGACTTCCTCGGAGAATGCTTAATAGCTCAGTAACACACATTCTTCATTTAATCAGACAACAAATTGACTCTATGCCAGGCCCAGAGCCAAGCGTGGAGGACACACCGATGAGAGTGAAATAATAGGACAAGAAGTCCGTTTTCTAATGGAGGAGTCAGAACTGTAATCAGAGGATTTACGACACAGACTGGGAAGTGCTATGACTGAAGTATAAACGACATGGGTGGAGCACAAAGGAAGGAACAAACATGAGGGATCCAAGAAAGGAACTTCTCTAATTAGTTAGGGGTTACCTATTTGATTTTATCTCCCTATGCACTTTTACAAGAGGGGAGGGACAGAAGCAAGGAGAGCCTCAGAATACCTAAGAATCCCTTTCCAGAAGGCAGTGGTTCTCAGCAGGATTGGTACTGCCCCCTAGGGGAATGCTCTAGGAACTGCTGAGCCAAGGAACATCTGGTTTCCCTGATGATTGTGGAGATGCTGGCAGGGACCAGAAATGCCAGAAGTCATGCAGAGCTTAGGACAGTCCTTCACAATGAAAAATTGTCCTGACATTTTACATGGTTTCCACATATTACATTGGACGTTCATGAAACTGAAAGCCCTGTTTATCATCTCCTGAGCTCAGACTCTTAACTTTATTTTACACATAGAAATCTTTCAAAGTTTGTAATATATCCTGAATTTTCCAGGAAGGCACCTAACCCTGTATATCAAGAATGGCTAAATCTGGCGGCCACTCTTGTCCATATCTTTTTTGTTGTTGTTGTTGTTGTCCATATCTTTGCCAAGAAAATCCATCTGCAGAGCTATGTCACTGACACCACCACCACGTGGAGTCTGCATTAACAGCTGGTGTCCTAGTGATCGGATGTGTGCTGGTCAGCATTTTTATTATAAATTTTAGTGTGGTCATTATATCTTTTACCTATTGATACATATATTATTTTATCATAAATTACTTACTCTTTTTTTCTTTAAATTTTATATAAATTATATATGTGGAGAAGTTATATTACTTACAAACTTCATTTTAAGATTATAAGGGGGGGGGGGGTGCAATCACATACTATTGGCTATGGACTCCATGCTAGGATTGAGAGAGTTGAAAACCACAATACTAAAATTGTGGTTAAAATTTAAAATTAAAATTCCAAGACCAACCTCACTCAGATGAAAATAAACCTAGGAGGCCTGAAAGGTATTCACCATTACTGTGCTCTTACATATATTCTGCTAAGGGGCACTTTTACAGTGCCCCCAGATTTGCAGGGCTGTCTGGCTGGAGGACAGTACATATGAAAAGCCCATGTCCACTTGTATTAGGTAAAAGAGAAAAAAAGAAAGGTAACAACTCTTTAAACTAACTGCTTTCATTTCTTGTAGCTTTTTCTCAGAGTTTGAAAATGAAGTACTCTGCCTTGTTGTTGGTTTGTTTTTTGCTTTTTGAATTTTTGTTTGTTTGTTTGTTTGTTTGTTTTGTTTTGGGGTGTTTTTGCCTTCAAACATCTGACTATTAATTTTTTCCCGGTGGCTTTTTAGACAGATAAATTACTCCTGAACTAAATAGATAAATTTGAAGAAATACCTCTGAATTAACACTTTAGAAAAAAAAGTCACCCCTTTAATGATCCTTTCCATTCTCTTCCTACCTACAGACTATTAACATATGATTTAGCATTTCTTCCATTCTGCCTAGACTAGTTCTTTAATATATGTCTGTCACTGTCATTCATCATTCATCTGCTCACTCAGGCAACAAACATTTAATGAGCACCCATCATGCCCCACGTGGTGCATTAGCAGCTAGGAGCACAAGATTAATAAGTTCCAACTTTTGCCCTCAAGGAGTTCAGAGAGGTGGGAAGGAAAGGCAAATAACAAACAATTAGAGTGCCAGATGATATACACCATTTTAGAAGGATATACAAGAAGTGTAAAAAGTAATGTAACTGAAAATTCCAGTACCTTCCATTGAACCTTAGACATAATAAGTGCTTAACAAGAGATTTTTTAAATTATCCAGATTGTTCCAAGAATGAAAATTGGGCAGATATATTGACGAGTTAAAATGGAAAAATAAGGCTCCTGCCAGCAAAGTGAATGACATTCTGATTGAATGGCATATTCCAATGGCATGAGGAGAGAAATGGATCATTTTTCCTTCAGCCAGCATTCTCTAGCAAGGTTGCCTTGGCATGTGCCAGGGACTGTGCTATCTGCTGAGAATACAGAGCTGACTAAATCCTTGTTTTGTTTTTATCTCAAGGAATTTAGTTGTACCAATTTTTTTTTTCCAGAACTAGGGATGCATATCCATATTGGCTAATGCGATTGGATTTGATGGAGGAACTAACAGCACACCAAGTTCCAGGCTCAGGGATGGAATCAATAGGGAGGAAGCTGACCCAGCTGAACAGGTTGTCAAAAGGACTCTCACTTAGCAGCATAAGGACTACCGGCTACAAGAGATCAAGAGTGAGCCAGAAGTCCCAAGGGAGTCAGGCAAGCCAGAACCCAGGGTGTGAATCTAAATACCAAGGAAAGAGTGTTTGAGGCAGCTCCTTAAATACTCCCATGGAGAACTGTAGCAGAATGAGGAACAAGTGGACACATTTCAAGTGAGTTTTGGGGCCCTCTAAAAACCTCAGACTGAAATCAGATCATGACAAAATGAGTAGTGGAGAGCCAAACAATTAACCATGAGGAAAGAGAAGTGTTCTGGGTGGTTACAAACTAGATTCATTCCTGTGTCTATTTTTAATTTCTTGTGAGCCTGCTGTGTATACCACTTGATCCAAGGATGGTGACGATTGGAAAACACAATTTCAGTGGGTATTCAAGCCTATGTATGGCCAGCTGCTAAAGAAACGCAATCAGCTGATTTTCCCTGTGTCCCTTTTCTCTTACTAATTAGGAGTTGGCTGAATCTTTAGTATATGGTATCCCATGGTCCATCCATTCATCCATCCACTCAATAAACACTTATTACCAGCTACTAGGTAAAGCATCATCCTAAGGGATGGGAGGAAAAAAGATAAATAGACCTGACCCCTGTCCTTGAGGGGTCACTGTTGGGAGGCCAGTCTGAGCTCAGAAGAACAATAGTACAAAACACATCGATTTCAGCGACAGAATCTAGATCACTTTTTCTTTGTCAATAAATTTAAATGGGTATGCAGACAATAATCAATAAAGTGGTGCCTGCACAACTGTTACCAAGGAAATATTTAACTCAATTCCTTGATGCTACCGTCTGTGTGCAGTCGGGCCAGGTTGGCATTCTGATTGCTCATGAGGAAAAAAGACGATGAAATACTCTAGTTCATATGCCAAGATGAAAATCATCAATCTCAATCTCTGTGAAAGATGAAACTACTTTTGGAAAAAGAACAGTGAACTCTATCAGTCTTTCTAAGGCAATGCAATCTTGTAGATGATACAGAGAGGGCAGAAGCAGTGGAGAAGTTCAGAAGAATTTATATAGGGGAAAAGGGAATGATAAAATTTCTCCTCAGTTTTACAGGAAGCTAAAAATAATACAGGACATATATTCAAATCCAAATGACAACTGTGTTTTTTGAAAGGTATGTAATGTATTCTAGGTCTAAATAACTGATTTGCTTAGCATAAATAAATTCATCTTCATCTAACATATGAATACCTTGATCTTTCTGTAAGATTATGCAATTCAAATTTATCTGTAAAAATAAAATTTTATATTTCCTCTTTTCTTCCCCTGCCAACCCAACCCAAACCCCCTTTGACATATATATATATATATACACACATATGTATATAGTAAACCTTTTTAAAAAAAAAAAAAAAAAAAAACTTTACTTTTAGGTAAAATCTACACCCAACATGGAGTTAAAACTCCCAACCCTGAGATCAAGATTCGCAGGTTCTACTGACTAGCCAGACAGGCACCCCTGGGTATGCTGAATCTTTTTTACTTCTAACATTTCTAGTTCCCAGGTGTGGAACTTTCTGTTTTTTAACCACTAGAACTTATATTTATATAAATTTAAATTCTAAATAAAAGGCTTTAGTATTAAGTACATCTTTAGTGGAATAGCTTATAGTGCCACACCCAAAGGTTAGTAGAAATTAGCTATTGGATATTTGTTTGATTTATTTCTTCATGAGAATCCTTCCCCTGTTGTTTTGCCAAGTATCTGGGTTCCCGCTGCCTTGTGACCCCCAACCTGGGTAATGCCTATCTCTGTAACTGTCATATAGGAAGCACATAAACATTGGTAAATATTTGTTAAATTTAGAGATAGTGAAGGAGAATTGTGGTTAAGCGGGAGACAATGCCCACTAGGGACAACAAACCCAAATTCTGAAGCCATACTGAATATTTTTGACTCCTGGTTTTGTTTGTTGGTAATAAGACCTTAGGCAAGATACTTAACTTTTTTATATCTATTTTCTCATCCGGGAAATGCATATACAATACTACCTATTCCCATGGAATAAAGGATCAAATAATTTGAGGTATGTGAAGTACTTAGAACATACTAAGCCTGGAGCATCTGGGTGGCTCAGTTGGTTAAGTGTCTGACTTCAGCTCAGGTCATGATCTCAGGGTTCTGAGATGGAGCCTCTGTGCTTAGTGGGAGTCTGCTTCTCCCTCTGCCCCTCCCCAGGCTTGTGCGTGCATTCTCTCTAATAAATAAATAAAATCTTTAAGGAAAGAAAACCATACTAAGCCACATTAGTGTTAACTGTTTTTTTTTTTTTTTTTAAGTTTTATTTATTTATTCATGAGAGACACAGAGAGAGAGAGAGAGGCAGAGACACAGGCAGAGGGAGAAGCAGGCTCCATCCACGCAGGGAGCCTGACATGAGACTGGATCCTAGGTCTCCAGGATCACGCCCTGGGCTAAAGGCGGCGCTAAACCGCTGAGCACCCACCCCCCGCCCCCGCCCCACCCCTCCCCCACCCGGGCTACCCTGTTAGCTGTTTTCTTGTCATTATTTTTATCCTTATTCTGGAAGGCTGAGGCTTAGGAAAGGAAGGCATTGGAGCAATGGGATTCAAAGAGGACACAGGTGTTTTCCAGAGAACAAATTAAAAGCCTATGGGTTTCTCTGTAATGTCCAGGTTCCTTATCCATTACATGTATTAATCAGATGATTCTTAGGAGAAGAAAAAGGCATAGGTGTCTTCCGTACTCTTAGCAAACAGTTATCTTCTCCCACTCCAACTTTTTCCTTGGCTAAATCATGTTCATCTTTTAGGTCTTGGATTAAGCATCTTTTTTTCTAAGAAGGCTTTATGACACACGCATAAACATATATAAACACACACACATACACACATACACACCTCCTGATGTAGCTTAAGGTAAGTTTGGCAATGCCATTTACATCTTCTTTGCTTAACCTTGCATTACCAGTCTTATCTTCAATCCATGATTTCTTGGCAAGAAATTTTTGTCCATTTTCTGATGGTTAGTTTAGTTAATACTAGAAAATAAAATCTGTAGGTCATCTAGACAGGGACAGTTGAACACAGCAGGGACAGCCTTCTGTTAAGTGGGTTTTCCACTCTTCTTTCAATATACCTAGAATACCATATGTGAGTGATACTGCACTGCTTGACGTAGGCATCAAGTCAGGGTACCAGAGTCAACCAATGTATCAAATCTTTTTTTGTTTGAAAAAATATAAGTATAGACTTTCATTATCTTATTCATCCATATCTAATCTATCAGCAAATACTGTAAGTTGAACCTTCAAAACACATTCAGAACCACCATATTTTTTATAAGCTGCCATCATCTGGGTTAGCATAATGGCCTCCCCAGTAGTCTCCTTGCTTTTATCCTTGGCCCTTGAACTGCAGGCAACATGATCTCATTCAAATATGTGCCCTTTGTTTGTTTAAATCGTCTTCTATCTTGCTCAGAGAGAAAGCCTAAGACCTTACTATGACACTCAAGGCTTTCAATGATATGTCCCCCATTACTTTTCTGCTTCCACAAAGAAGAATTCATTGGCCTTCTTGTTTAGCCTGGAGAGCTCACAGAGGATGGAAGATGCATTTACTATAAAGACAGTCAAGAAAGTTTCCCTGTGAGATAGTTTCAAAGCCTTTCCACAACTAGGCAGATATCCTTCTAAGAAACTCAACAGGCAGAGGAAGCCTGTCCTGATCCAGTCCTTCTGCTGATGGGTACCAGGACCAGAAAACTGTTCTGTTGAGTAGATGTTTATTTCCTTTACTTACCACAAATGCATGGTTTTATTTAAACAAAGAGCACATTTTCATTATTTAATTTTGTAGAGAAGTCTTTGAAGACGATGCATGTAATAAAGATTATTTGCAGTACCCATATTTGATGCATCATCTTCATGACTACACAGTTTAACGTGAATTTAAATTCAGCCAATAATTTCAAAGTGACAGTTTTATCTACAAAGCCTCCATTTCTATTTCAACCAATTTATTTAATGGAACAATTTAGAGCACTTGTTTAAACTGATCCAAATCACACTCAAAAAGAAATAAAGGGAAATAACTTTCAAATGCATTTTAATAACAGAAACCACTGCTGTTTTTAAAACAATGAATCTGAGCTTCAAATGTGAATGTTAATTATACAATTTCTTATTAAATAGATGAAGAAAGAGAGCAATGTAACTGTTATAAAAATGTAAACTCAGATAAATTCCAGCACACATAAATTCCATGAAATACTGATACACAAATATTAAGACCTCAAATAAAATACACGTTGTGAAATGTAACAAGTGAAAACACCAAAAATAAATAAGATACAAAATTGTAAAGTTCAAATACAAATTATACTTCAAATCTTACTTCACTTGATTTGCATTGCTTTCTAGATGCATCTCATGTTCAAATAGTCCAAGAAACCTGGTGATTTTCTTTATTATAAGGGTGGAGACGGCAATGATTGAACACTCTGCATTTTCTTTGATAATAGAAAGTATGATTTATGAGAGGAGAATAAGAATTTAAGAAAAACCACTCAATAAATTATTCAATTCTCAGATCATGCTGATTTAAAGTAAATTTCCTTCATGCTGCCAGTATGGAAAATGCAGTTTACTGGATTAGAACACAGAGTTTAAGAGAATATATGGGTTTGCATCCCTGTTTTTTTTCTTTTTAATTTTGTGACTCTAGACAAGGCACATCAACTCTTTTAAGCCCCACTTTATCCTTTTTTGAAAAATGGGATAATAATAGAAACAATGTCTCAAAGTACAAGATATACACTACTAGTGGCATTGAAGATAGCAGACATAGGGATAGACTTTTTAAAAATACTATTTATTTTAATGTGTCTGAGAAAGATACATAATTAGTATGTTAAAAAATGTACAGAGGCAATTTCTCAGGATAAGCCTGGGTAGCATATGGGAATCTCTTTTTCAGAGAGTAGTTCTTTTCAGTGCTCCTCTGAAGCTTCATTTCCATGAACATGGACATTTAAAAAACTGCAAAATTGTTTACACAAATGACTGAAATGTTGGGCAGAAAGTCAGGGTTCATATGAATTATGTGAGAATTAAAGGGAAAAGTAAGATAACATTCGTAAAGTACTTAGCATAGTTTTTGGAGTATATTAAGAGCACAGTAATTGCCATCCTTATTATAATCTATTATAATCCTTATAATCTATTATAATCCTTATAATCTATTATTGCCATATTACTATAATGCAAATCAACCAAATGTACTCCACTCTAGCATAAAAGAAGCTTCTGAGTATCCACACATAATAAAGCCATCTATTACTTTCCAAACAATTTACTAATAAGATGCATTAAGAAACTAAGAAACCAAGGGGTGCTTGGGTTGGTTAAGCTTCCAACTCTTGATTTAGGGTCAGGTCATGAGATCCAGCCCGGCAGTGGGCTCCCCATTCAGCAGGGAGTCTACTTAAGATTCTCTCTCTCCCTCTGCCTCTCCCCTCCACCTCTCAGCCCTTGCAGTGTGCATCCATGCATACGATCTCTCTCAAATGAATAAACAAAATCTTCCAGAGAGAGAGAGAGAGAGAGAGAGAGGAAAGAAGCTAAGAAATCAAGAAAGAATAAAAGAAATTATGTTGGGGAAGGATGGGGGCAGGAGCTCACAGAGGACAAATGAGCAAGGATCTGAAAATAAAACAACATAAACCATTTGTCATAAGGATATTTGGTAATAGGTTGTAGTGACACTGGATCTAAGTAAATTTGCCTATAAACTTTGAGGAATAATCACACCTGGGTGAAAAGTACCAACACCATCCCCTTAATCTTTGTGGGTTTTTTTATATATTTTTTAAGATTTTGTTTATTTATTCATGGGAGATATAGAGAGAAAGAGAGGCAGAGACACAGGCAGAGGGAGAAGCAGGCTCCATGCAGGGAGCTCGATGTGGGACTTGATCCCGGGTCTCCAGGATCATGCCCTGGGCTGAAGGTGGCCCTCAACCACTGAGCCACCGGGCTGCCCTCCCCTTAACCTTTGAATCAGGACATTTGAAATAAATAAAATCGCTTTTTTACTTATTTATTTATTTATTTTAAATCTAACCAGTAATGCAGTACATACAGCTTAATAAAGGTACAAAACTTTCCTGTAATTTTACTAAATTTCTTTGGCTAGTTTAAAAAACAATTTTTGTTTGTTTGTTTGTTTGTTTGTTTCCAAATAAAGAGAAAGAAAGGCAATGTTAATATCCATTATAATAGTGCTTGGAAATTTTCCTTTTTAGTGCATGTTATGTGTTTCCACTTAATTGCAATTGCAGTTTGTATTTTCCAACAGGCAGTATTTCCCACAAAAATATGTGCTCAGCATTTGTGAATGTTTCATTTCTTTCAAATAAAATATTCTAAACTTCATCCACCAATATATAAAGCAACTTTAATATCTTTGTATTCTAATGTTATCACCAATTAACGTTAATTTTCTTTTAATTATTGGCAAAGGTTCATTCAGTAATGATCCAAAGATAGTTAATATCTAACTTAAAATCCAGATGTCTTTAGTCATGACAACACCAAATTCCATAGTATATTTCTTATACCTGAAAATTAGTTGGGAACAGAAGACAGCCCAATCTGGTGAAACTTCAAATAGTGGGTAAGCCACATGATAGTGAAACTTATCAAAAGCTTCACCTTGATAACCCACCATGAATTTCTCACCCAGAAAAGATGGTTATGGGCCAAAGGATAAGGTATAAACTCAAGCTTAGGGATAAGGCATATAAATGCCACCTAATGACAGTTTACATATGATGAATGATATGAGCTGTCTTTGGGGAGCTGGAAGAAACATAATGATACTACAGATGCCTGACCAAATGAATCAAGAACCCCAAAGCACTTACTGAAAATTAATTTAAAAAAGGACATTTCTCTTCTTGCTTGAAAGGTGTAATACAACTACAATTATGTGATATGATCAAATGAGCTCCTTAAGTGGGTGGATTTACCAGATAATTAAAGCTAATTTCTGGACAAGAGACAAACAAATGACTTGAAATTGCCATTGAGCTTTATCAAATTGCTTATTGAATTTACCATCTTCAGTGACTTTCTTAGCATTAGGAAATATTCTATCTATTTTGATCTTTGGCTTTCGCTGAAGAAGGCTTTCCCTGTTACATATCCTTTGTCACTATTTAATGTAATAGATCTTTAAGAATATCCTTTTTCACTATTTAATGCTGTCCCAATCAGTAATTTTATAAAAATAATAAGAAAAAGCTGTAATAGATCTTTAAGAATGACACCTGTTCTATGACTCAACATTTTAAATATAGCAACATTTTTCTGAGTCCCAAATAAATAAAAAGAAAATCCCTTTCTGAGGGCTAAAGAAATATTTAATAATTTTTAACAACCTGGAACATGTAAATTTGTAACATGTTTCCCTGAAAAAAATATATATTTAATTATAAGTTAACTTGTTCATCAAAAGCTTACTGGTGAAGTTGAAAACTAAATTTGGGGGCAGCCTGGGTGGTTCACCGGTTTAGTGCAGCCTTCAGTCCAGGGCGTGATCTTGGAGACGTGGGATTGAGTCCCACATTGGGCTCCCTGCATGAAGCCTACTTCTCCCTCTGCCTGTCTCTCTCTCTCTCTCTCTCTCTCTCTCTCTCTCTCTCATGAATAAATAAATAAAATCTTAAAAAAAAGAAAAATTTGTCTTATTTCTTTTTAACTATTTTTTTTAAGTCACAGCTAATGGGCTCAAAAACCAATTAATGTTTTACAGCAGAAATTGAGATTCACTTGCTAGCCATGAACCATAAACATTATCATTATGAAGTTACAATGACAAAATTTGTTACAAAATTAAGTGGTCCACCTATAAATCAGTTTAATTTTAGTTTCTACTACATTTCTTATTTTTAGAAAAGAAAAAAAAAAGCTGGCACACGGCTACTTTCAAGGTAATCAAGTGGAAAAATTTAGGACCCATTATTATGAAGGTATTCTTAACATATGTCATTAAGCTATTAGTGTTAATCCTGTTTTCATTTTAATTATTTAATTTGAAAATATTTCTATAAACAAATTCAATTTGTGTTCTAGAAAATATTTATTGATTATAATAGAATTTAGAAAATTTTTTTAGAAACTTAAAATTATCAGAAGAAACTGATAGGAGAATAGGTCAGAAACAGGACACTTGGCTCAGTTTTTGCAGAAATGATATATTGTGAACTCATATTCTGAACGCACTCTAAGTAGTTGAAAAAGTTCTGATGAAAGTGCATGCCAATAAATTTTGCACTTACTTTGCAGAGGCCAGGTGTCTGTAGCACACTGTAACTCTATCTCCTCCCCCTGGGTCCATTCTGTCTTCTGGAGGATCTGCCTCATCTCACAGTGAATGTCCTCTGTCATGGACACTGGTTGACTGCTGACTGGTGTCTTACTCAAGGTCTTCATATGCTGTTGAACTTCCGCCAAGAGAACAGCTTGTATTACTTCCGTTACCTATAAAGTTTTTTTTTTTTAATAATTTTTTGTTAGTATTATTACAAATGCTTGGAGTCTTACATCAAAGTAAGAGCCTGGCATTTTCACTTAAATAGTTTTCATAGAAAGTGGACCACTCCCTTCCACTAGAATTAGCATCTGAAACAATTGAAATGCAGATACTGAGCACTGGAACCCAAACCATTTCACACTGTTCTATTAACACTAGAGATTCTAAAAGGAAAGTTGAAAGGAGTCCTCAGTTTTCTTTAGGATTCTTTCTTCCCACCAGAAGATAAAGAAAATTAATTTGAAGATATTATATTGCTCATAAAGACAAATTTATCTCCTCGAAGTATGTCTGGCTCTAAAGCACTATTTAGCTAAAAACACTTGATTTAAACTTAGGTTTAATACAGAAAACTAAAGACAAGGTTTTAATAATAAATCTCACTAAATTGTGTGTAGGTGTACATGGTTTTACAGAGTTCAAAGCCTCCCTTCCAATTATTGTATATATCCAGTCAAGGATCGGTGATTGGGTTGAGGGGAAGGGGAATGCTTGTCACAGGCATCTAATCCAATATCTTCTTTTTTTTTTAAATGAAGAACCTGGGATATTATATCCCATAGATATGGCGGACAGGCCTTCTGACCCCTGATTTCTACATTATTTGTATTATATGTCCTCCCAAGTTTCTTTACCTTCATTCCTTAGTAAAACATCAGTGACAATGCAACTTAGTCTCTTCCTGTCAAAATATGAGGCAAGGTCCAGCAGTTATAGAGAATTCAAATAAAGCCAAGAGCCGAATCAGTGAGACAATAGGAAGGACACCACTGATCTCAGTGAACTTGGGGCACTTTTCTATTATCCTTCTTTGGGTGACAGTTAAATCTTTCCTATGACCACACCCCAATGCCTACTCTTTTTTTCCCTCAGAAGACTGCCCTGTGTCAAGATGACTCATGTTCCACCATTGCCACCATCCCCTCTGCATTATCCCCTGTCTACCCGTAGGATACCTTCAGGTAGGGCTTTGAGTGGAACAACACCAGCTGATCTAGAGATGCTGACATCAAAAGCAGAAAAGGTATTCAGCTAAATATTAATTTAGTCTTGTATGTGCCATGGTAGCACATGCAATCTTCAGGTTCCAGGGACACTCAGAGAGCTTAGCTTACGTTGATGGCAAATGCTCTCTTGAACTGCCTGCCAGGGCAGAAGGAGCAGGGTGCTTGACTTTTAAATATAGGAAGCTACATAAAAGTATCAGAGCAGCTTCCTGATCTCTGATCATCCCCTGTTCTTGTGTACTCCAATGTTCATACTCAAATACTTAGGTAGGTCATGAAAAAAGGCTAATAGAGGATGTGTTTTTAATATTGCTACCAAGTCTACCAACACTGCAGGACTTCCTGTCACAATACAGGTAGGCACAGGATCCTTATCATGCATATCCTATGATGAGATACTGAACATTGTAATAACTATTGCAAACCATGGTTCTAACATACAGTTCTACATATTATGATACTGGTGAATCATGCCTATTAATATCTACCATGTGATGATATATATATATATATATATTTGTATTAGATATATTTACAAACATATACTTTCCTCTATTAAAATAAATGAACCGTGCTTATTATGTATATCATATAATGGGACAAACTATATTAATTATTCATGAACAATTTTGCATCATTGAATTTATTTTGCTTTAATTTTGTCACACATCTTATTTGATAACACTGCTTCCAAGATGAGGATGGTATGGTAGAAAGAACTCTGAATAAAAAATGAGAAAGCCCGAGTTTCTGATCCAACTATTACAGTTATCACAAAGGCAACTTTTGCCAAGTCATATACTACTCTGAGACTTCATGTCCTTCCTCATAAAACAAAGTCCATGATGCTGAGTAAGGCTAGGATGAAAACTTTCAATCACAGAAACCTGTATGGAACTTGCTTTGTCCCTATCTATAAATCAGGAGGATATTGATATCTTCAGACCTATAAAACATCCAGACTGTGGCTTATCCTTCAGAATGTGCAGATTGGCCATATGCTCCCATGGGATCATGTCTGCCTTCTCACACTGGAATTATTACCATCTCTGAGGAGCAACTACAATGCGATTTAGAATCTCTGATACCACTGGATAACAGCTTGGGTCAATATTCTTTCCTAAAAATATGTAAGGATGTATGCAATTTCATTGAATATTTCTAATTATTGAATTGATATATCATGACCACATTTTTAACTTTGTATTTTGGGGCTTGTTGACATATTTGCCATTATCAATGCATATTATAAGAATAAATAATAATAAATAAACAATGAGTACAACTGAAAGCAAGAGGAAGCTGAAATAGTTGAATAAAACATATTAACCATAATGAATAGGTTACTTAGTCACAAAACTTAAAAGCGAATATTGAATGGCATACAACCAATTAGCAACAAACTCAAACCCACACTTTGTACTCAGTGTGAAATCAATACTCAGCATGGTTCCAATCCACAGACAGATGGTACATCTTATAAGCATGCAATAATGTTATCACAGTATCTGGTATACAGTGGGTACTAAATAGATGCTAATGCAATTGAAATAGATTCTGTACTCAAAATATAAAATGTAGAAAGTAGAATTTATTGATAATTTCTGACTATCAATACTTAAATCTCTCTAGTACATAAATATAGTAGATACATTTTGAAGATAGTTAGTAGGGATAGAATTTTCCCCAACAAAATATAAAATTTTTAGACAATATATTATATAATTTTTTGAATTTAATAGTGAGCTAGAACTGAAAGCACTATGGCTATAAAGCTGTCTTCCAAATGCATAGAAATAATTTTCTTTGAAAAGACAGATGTGTAAAGCATTACACTCTTATGAGGGAATGTGTACAGATTTAAGTGAAGATTTACAAATCCATTGGCTGGAAAGAGACAGCCACAAATCTGGGTCATATACTTATTACTAGAGTATTACTATGCCATAGGAAAGCTAAAAATTTTAATGGTTTTCTGCTAAAACCTTGACATAGCAAAGTTCTGTAAAATAGCACAGAGCATTATGAAGACTCATGAGATCTCCTGTGGCCTGCTTGTGGTTCCAATGTCCCGATTTTCTAGGAGAAAAGCATTTTCTCAACACTCAGTTTCACATCAACTTTTCATGTCTTTGCATCATCTCCTGTAAAAGCAATATTTGTTCCTAGAGACATGGATATCATGATTTCACCCACTGGTGTTAGATTATAAAATCCAGAGAACTTTAGTGAAGCTTCAGAAACACACAAATTAGCAATCCCAAAACCTTACTGTTGCTTTTCCAGCTTTTATTTCTCTGTTGGGTATGGGTAAATTTCATGCATTAGAAGCAAAAGAGACAATCTCTAGACAAACTCATTCATCTGCAAAATTAACAGATTCTTCCCCCTTCCATAAAGTACCACCTCTTCAATTTCTGAGATAGGATTTTACTCTTTTACAGAAGCATTCCATTACCACCTAAAATAGGTTAAAAAGTAGATTCAGCTTAACATGATTTGACTAACTGCTTAAATGAACAGCTTTATAAGGTATTGGAGGATTGGTTAATGAAGCATTTAAATGAGGCTATAAGAGCCTCTGTTGTTCCCAAAGGACCCAGGAATTATCATTCCCATTTTACACGTGAGGAAAATAATCAACAAGTTACATTTATCTTCCAGAATTATTCATCAGGTTAGTGGCAGAGATGAGAGAAGAACTTTGAAGCTTAGACTACCTATAAAGTGAGTAATAAGTGCTCTGGTAATGTTTGTCACACTGCCAGACTTTTACACAAGGTCATAGAATCATAGAACCTTAAAGGTCCATTAGTCCAAACATGTCCAAACCACATTAAAATTTATATGAAGGTCAAATGAACAATTACAAAAGATCTTTAGTTAGAGCAATTCAGGATAAATTTCCTGTTGAATTCTTTTCCTTCATGATTTCTTCCCCCCCCCCCCCCCCCCCCCATTGAGGAATTCTTAGGCTACTGGGGGGAAAAGAAATCTTACCTTTAATAGAGACTCTTAACTGATCGCTAGCATGCTGATAAAGTCAACATGTACTAATGTTTATTTGATTGTCACAGAGGCTTTTTGCATAGCTATTTATTCATTCATTAAATATTTATTGACAGGCTGCTGTGACTACTGCTTTTCTGGGCAGTGGTGATAGAAGGGTGAATGAGAGGGACCAACTCCCTGTTCTTAGCAAACTTCTAGGACAGCAAGAAGACAGAAGATAAGCAAGCAAAAAAGCAAATGGCATGACTTCCATTAAAAGCAATTGCAACAGGGATGCCTGGGTGGCTACAGTGGTTGAACGTATGCCTTTGGCTCAGGTTGTGATCCTGGGGTCCTGGGATCAAGTGCTGCATCAGGCTCTCCAGAGGGTGCCTGCTTTTACTTCTACCTATGTCTCTGCCTGTCTCTCTGTGTCTCTCATGAATAAATAAATAAAATCTAAAAAAAGAAAAAAGAAAAGCAATTGCAACAAAGAAAATAAAACCAGGGTGTTGCCCTGGTAACTAGAGGCATGGGGTGGGGGAGGGTGTGGTGAGAACATGAGTCAGAGAATCAGGGAAGACTTCTTTGAAGAGTTGTTTTTTTGAGCAAAGACCCAAATGATGAATGGAAAAATGAGAATTCCAGCCCAAGAGCAGCGTAATGGCCTGAGGTAGAAATGAGCTTTGTGTATTGTAAATAAAAACATCAGTGTGGCTACAGCTTCAGGGGAGAATGATGAATGAAGAGGTTAGGCTGGTGGCAAATCATGTAGAAACTTGTAGGCCATAGTAACAAGTTTCCCATTCCAACTGTGTTTATTTGGTTTTGTAGTGTCAACCCCACACTGTGTCCTGAGTTAACACTCTTTGTTTTCCTATAACTAAGAATAAACATTTGTAATTGGAATTATTGCTATGCCTGTCTTGCAAATTTGACATTTATTAAGTTCATGAAGGAGAATAAAGTTCTGATAATCATTCATTTAATCAATGCACATATATTTACTGTACAATGTACAAAGCTACCTGGTATGCTTTTAGGATCCACAAAACCTTCAAAGAGATAAAGGACTTAAACTGGGCCTTGAAGAAACCCGTTCTCTCAAGCAGCTTACAGATGAGGTAACTCTCAAGGTAGAAAAATGATTCCTAGTACCCATACCAAATTCCCAAGCCTAGGAAATTTTATGTCATAGCACATGTTGAAATCAAATAACAGACAATTTGGCCACAAATTGAAATTTCTTTCCTTTTTTTTTTTTTTTTAAGATTTTATTTATTTATTCCTGAGAGACACAGAGAGAGAGACAGAGACATAGGCAGAGGGAGAATCAGGCTCCCCACAGGGAGCTTGATGAGGGACTTGATCCCAGGACCCCGGGATCATGACTGAACTGAAGGCACAACCCTAAGCCACCCAGGTACCCTAACAAACTGAAATTTCAATAGGCAATAAGTTACCTGTAACAACAGTAACCTTCCCTCCTGAGGCCCTCTATTCATCCCACCTCATCTGGTGTGTCCTTGCACATGTCATTTTTTCACTTTTTCCCTCATTATCAGTCTCTGCATTAGTCCTGTTACATGAAATGCCCTGGGAAGAAATATTCTGTAAGGACAACAGTAGCCACTTACAGGTACTCTCAGGTTACGGGGAGTATGAATGAACCTCTCACAGAATGGAAAGGAAAGCAAGGAGCTCTTCTAATAACTTCAAGAACATGCACTGTATCATACCTGCACAGACTGGTCTCTCCAACAGGAAATTAGCTTCAAAAGTGAAATATCAGCTTCAGGTGTATGGGATTCATTCTTACCTAGAAATACAGAAAACATATTTGTATCTCAAGAGTATTTTTTTTTTAATTTTTATTTATGTATTATAGTCACAGAGAGAGAGAGATAGAGGCAGAGACACAGGCAGAGGGAGAAGCAGGCTCCATGCACCGGGAGCCCGATGTAGGATTCGATCCCGGGTCTCCAGGATTGCGCCCTGGGCCAAAGGCAGGCGCCAAACCGCTGCGCCACCCAGGGATCCCTGTATCTCAAGAGTATTAAAAAATGGATACAACCCAATGATCCTTAACCCTGGCTGCCTGTTAGAATCACCTGGGGAGCATTTTTTCCATAAACACCAATGTCCAGGTTCAATCTTTCAAAAATTCTGATTTAATCAGCCATGGGGAGAGGAGAAGGCAGGCATTAAGTACTTTGTAAAAGTAACTCAGGTGATTTTCATGTGTAACCAGAGTCAAGAACCATTTACTAATTTATATGTATTTCTAACAGTTATGCTAATACATATTTACATCAAATCAAATTCATCCTTATGCCCTAAACCCATCTTTGTAACTTTTGGCAATGGAGTACAATGAATAATGATCCCACCCAAAGAAGATTGCCAAATTTTACAATTCCTCCCTCATACAAATAGATCCTGAAATACTACCTTCCCATGAATCAGCACCTATCACACGGAAATCATATAAAAGATTTCCTTTGATTTGTCCTTACCCAGCTATACTACTTTGATCAATAGATATAGCACTTATGTTTTAATTTGACTCATTTTGTTATGTATTGTTTCTCTTAAGTTTGCCCTTTTGAATGTCCTTTCTATCTATTTGCCTTAATGTTCAGTGTGAAGTTTTAAGAGTGAGCTAGGGCTTGGTTTTTTTAAATTGATCCAGAGAGTGTCCAGCAGCCCCCTACACAAAAAAGCACTTAATAAGTGCCTTTTCATTAATTGAAAATGTACATATTATCATCCAAATGAAAAATTGATCAATTAAGGCTTTCTGATGGCTAAAGTATATTATCTAGGTGCCAGATCCTGGGAGTGAGATAAGGAAAAATGATGATGGCTTGCATTGGAGGGAAAATTACTCTAATTGTCTATTTAAATTAATGTATTAATATGTGTTTGAAATTCTGGCATCAACTCTTTAAGTTAGTATTAGTCCAGTGTGCTTTTCATTGAATCACCATTTTATACATTAATAGATATGTACATGTGTGTACATATGTACAAATATATATTTTCTAAATGTTTTATATTTTATACATGTATTTTTACATATCACATTAGTGGTCAAGGGAAGTGTGATAGAAAGTATTGAACATAATGTGAACTGAGAATGTTATAGAGATATATAAGAAACTTCTGACTTGTTATTGATATCGTTATTTTTCCCTGATGGAACATATGATATGAATTTGAAATGACCAAGACCAGTGCATAAAACATGTAAGTACGATGGAGCATTATGATTTTGAAGTCATATTTTCTATTGCTTCATGAGCACAGCAGGTAAGAGAAAATTTTCTTTTGATCTCTCTCCTTCCCCCCCTTCTCTCATTCTGTTGACCTTGTGACTCTACCATCAAAGCTAAGTATTGGTCTCAACTGTAACTACTTACTGGCATCATGGGGTACTTCACAGTGCACTTTAATGTGATGTTAAAATTTTAATATGAGGTAGAAATGAGAGCCAACTTCTCTTGGCAATGTCAGTGAGCTAAAGAATTAATTGCAACATCAGGGGGAAAGATAAAAAGAAAACACCCCAGGCTTACCAATATTACTGAGTCACCATTTTTGCTGACAGAAGTGGGTTTTGGTTCCTGTCAACTCTTTAGAATGAGCACCTCAGAGCATTATTTTATTCTTTAGGCTTGACTCTACCAAATTAATAGCATAAAGTGAACCCCTCCTTTCCCTTCACCTCCCATCTTCCAATTATTAAAACACAAAACCATGTTTCCTTAGGACCTGAGTGAATCTGAAATGCTATAAATGCCACCTCTCAACAGGCGGGACACTATTCAATAATAACACTAGTTGCTCCTACTGCTCTGGTTGGGGCCCCCCTTGGCTCTGCTTAGCAATTCTCTTGGTCTTTGCAGAAACCACTTATATAACGCCTTAAATTCTAATCCTTTTATTAATGTTATAGAAAATGAAAACAAGGATAAATGCCCTAAGGAGAGCTACTACTTAAGGAGAAGGCAGGCAACCCAGGCTGGGACCATTTAGAGGGGACAATAGTTGTAATCATAACTGAGAAGCATGCTGACATAATGCAAAGAGCAAGTGGTTTGGGACCAGACAGGGTTGACCTGGAAGCCTGACTCTTCTGCTCAACAGCATTTTGCCTCTGAGTGAGTCATCTAACTTCCCTGAGTTCAGTTTTCCTAAGGATACCACAGAGACGGTCCCTTCTACCGTTCAAGTTTATATACTGAGATAGTATGTGTAAAGCCGTGAGCATAATTCTTTGAATATACTAGGCACTCAAAAATTGGAAGCTATTAGTGAACTATCACTTTAAAATATTCCAAATATTCTTTTCAATAACTTTGAGAAGGCAGGCCCCTATGTACTATTGTTCAGAGCATCTAAATGTATCGATCATATACTGCACAACTTTGGATACACCATACCATGCACACCAAGTCTAGAATCTTATTCACATTTTACAAATATAGTAAATACTGCTTTTAAAGGAGTAAAAAACATGCCCAAAGCTGCATAAGTGGTAAGTGGCAAAAGTAGATCTTAAACCTCAGCCATCTATTTCCAAGATGATTGTTCTATTTACTATTCACCCATTAATCCAAAGGTATTTGCTTAATTCCTTTAAGTCTTTGTTCTGAGAACTAGGGATACAGTAGTAAATAAAGCTGTCATAAAAAAATAATAATCCCCATGGAGCTTACATTTTAGTAGCAGGACATAGACAGCAAATGAAAAGAGAGATATTACATCAGAGAGTGAAAAGAATTATGGAAAACAGTAAAACAGGGAATGGGACAGAGTGTGCTGAGGAGAAAGAAGGGCACCTTCATTGATAAAATGGCATTTGAGCAACAATGAAAGATGTAAGGTGGAGGCAGGATGCAGCAGGTTGGCCTCTGGGATCTGAGGAAAGAGCATTTCAGGCAGCAGAAGAGTAGTGCAAAGCCCCTAAGACCTGCCTGTCTGTTTGGGTAAGAGAAAAAGGTCCAATGTAGCTGGAACATGCTAAACAAGGGATAAGTACAAAGAGATGAGGTCAGATGGGATTGGCATCGTGTGCAATAGCAGAAGCAGAACAGCCAGGTTATAAAGGGCCTTATATGTTATCCTAAGGACTGTGGCATTTATTTATTTATTTAGGCTTTTATTTGGAGTGGAACAGAAGCTGCTGAAACATTTTAAACAGAAGATAAGGTTCTGACTTAGTTTCCAATAGGTCATTTTGGCTGTTTGATTGTGAATAGAGTATGGGAAGAAGATATAGGAGCAGAGGAGTGGTTAGGAGGTTTCCAGAGTAGTCCAGGAAGGGGGAGATGAAGGCTCCCGAGTGGGGTGGGGAGGTCACATACGTAGAGAGAAACAGTCAGAATCAGGGATATATCATGAAGGTAGAATCAATATATTTACTAAAAGATTGGATGTGGGTTTTGAAAAAAGGAGAAAGTCAAAATTACACCAAAGTTCTTGGCCTGAACAACTAGAAGGGCAGTTTTGCCATTTACTGAGATGAAAAAGATTTAGAGAAGGAGGTTTTGAGGATAAATTAGCTATTTGGCTTCAAAAGAAAACCTAAACACCAAGACTATTACTCAGAAGAATTCAAGGACCATTATATAACCTTCTGAAAAAGCTATAAAATTCTCTAATATAATAATCATTTATTTGGTAATAAAGATACTGATGTAATAACCTTCCCCATAAATCACATGTGACCTTAATTTAATATCCAAATATTTCTTTTGCTGGAAAATTTTAGACTACAGGCATTTCAAAGATCATTTGTCTTATAATGTTATTTATTTTAATAAAAACATCATATATATTTCAAATACAGAATACAAAAGTATAGCCATGTGAAATGCAAACTAAATCAAACAATAAATGCAAACACTGCTCATTCTAAATTGTAGCATGTGATCCAGTTATAGATAGACTAGTTATTTTCTATTTTATAGAGGAAAAATATCAGACTATATCTGTGAGTCCCTTACCATTTCGTAAGTAACCATAGAAGCTTGAAATATTCAAAATCTCATTCCCAGGACTTTTTGCCTTGTTGTGCACAGATTCCATTTTGAAAGACCTGTGGGGGGAAAAATAAAGGATATCATTAAAGATGATATATGGAAAGTATTTTTAGAAATAAATTTTAAAAATGAGTGCATGACCAAAAATTCAGGAATTGAACACAAATTATTTTTAGCAACGTTGTCCACTTTAATCTCTTTGGTAAATCTTATTCTCCACTTTGTTCCTACCTAAAATCTTAATCCCAGTTTTGAATCTTAGTTTACTGAATTTACCTTATGACTCACTTTTCCAGGAGGAGCCCCACTATGTTAAGTCATGTAATTTGTGACTAATGTAATATATTTTGAATTCTAATATGTTGGCATCTGCCAGAGTTCTTCCCAGGTAGTGTAAGGACCTGATGAAGGCAGGCTTTACCCTAGCCAGGGATTCTATTATAGGAACTTTCAGATACTCTTTAGGGATATACTCATGGCTCTTATCTTAAAATACAGTTAGGTCATGCACTCAGTTGTTAAGCACACAAGGATTTCTCAACCTTCAAAACCACAGTGAAATGTTAGTGAAATGGCCAAATCTGTTGGAAAGATTTGGTGTGACAAGTCCTACATATTATTTTGACTTCCTAAAAAATGACACACAGTCTGACAGCAGATCAAAGTTGAAGTCACTGATTTTGGGAGGCAGTCTCTAATCCCAACAACTCCTTCAATAATGTGTTTGTTTTAATGATGAATTTTGTAAAGAATTAAGTAATGGATGGCAGCAACTTAGGCTATTTAGTGGAAGGCAGGCTGAAAGCCAATAATCTCCCCTCGGGGCCCCAGAAACACCCTCTACATTTTGTACTCTGTTATCAGGAGCAAACTCAGAATGAAAACCTCCATCAAACAATAACAAAGTCCCTCACTGGCTCTGATTAGGCAAACAGAATTTGTTAGCACCCAGGTTTTTAAGAATCTGAAGAAATCTTAGTGGTGATCTATCCCACCCACCTCATTTTCTAAATGAGGAAAGCAAGGCCCAGAGGGGCTAAGTAACTTGTCTAAAGCTACCTGGCTAGTTAAACAACAAAACCAGGATTTATTCCCAGGTTTTCAGGCTCTAGGCTGACTGCACTTTTTTTTTCTTACCATATTTTCAATGCTTTGTAATTTTCTTAGTAATAGAAGAGAAAACTAAAAGCCTATATGAAATTTATACATACATATATGTACATATATCATATACACACATATAAATGTATATATATATTTTTCTTCTGTTTATATTTATATAAATAAACATAAGAAAAGAAATAGAAGAAATTATATATAATATATATAAATATAAATAAATAGAATAAAAGAAATAGAGGAAAATCTTATACATGTATACATATATAGATATATGTAAATAAACAAGAAAATAGAGGAAGAGTAAGTATACAAATCACAGAAATTTATCAGTCTACTTCCTTCTTATTAAGGCACAGAACAGAAAATGGGAAACCCTATAGTATAGAAGCATTTTAATGGATGGAATCATAACATTGAATCCTGTATAATCTACATAGACTTGTTACCATACTGTAGGCCCACTAAGGGCAGAAACTGTGCCGATCATACAGTGCCTGGAACTGAGCTCCTATCACAGAATGGAAATGTCAAGGACCATTTACCATGATATATTGGATAGTGAGAACAATGTCTCTTCTGTAAAAGCATTCCGATGGTTTCATCTCTCACTAATTACTCTTTACTCCAACCACCAAAATACTTACTTATGTGACAAAGATTTTTTTCCTCATTCATTTACCCTACTTCAGTGTTTTCCATTTATTTTATGTGTATTATTTTTATCATTTGAATTAGTTCCTACCCAAATGAGAAATTTCTTTATAGTTCCTCTGTAGGCTAGTGCTAAGGACATATGCAGTGAGTGCTTGAGTTCAATCCTCTAACATCAGACTCTGAAAAACTATACTGAATTCTAGCAGTGGAAGAAGGTAAACCCACAGAGTTAAGATTAATAATGAATTAGGCTCCAGAATTAGACTGGTGGTCAGCTTTGAATCAGCCTCTAGGAGCTGAATTAATCTTGGAGTTGATATTTTCTCTCCATAAGACTCAATATCCTCATCTCTACAAAGAACAAAATAATAGCACCTATATGCCAGTTTGCATATTAAATGAAATTATGTAAGTAAAGTACTTACATGATGACTAATAGATGTTAAACATTCAAAAAACAATAGCTATTTTTACTAATCTGCACTTTTTATAAATGAATTACTGATAGCCTCCTCCAGTTTAACACGTGAAAGTATAAATTAAATGGTAGGATTTGAGGTATGAAATTTGAAAACTTTTTCCGATGATATATGAAATACATTATCACTGACATTTACTTAAATGTTCTTTGTTCATATTTAATTCACAGCAAGTAAAATGGATTTTAAGGTGTGTGTATGAATCAATCTATCTATCATCTATCTCTCTCTCTACCTATCTATTAAATCATTCAGCACCCAGCACTATGATTTTCCTGGCACATATTATGAGAGTAATGGATATTTGTTGAATGAATACATTTTCAAATATATAGATTTATTGCCCAAATTATCCTCCAGTCCCAAAGAGGAAGATTTTCTTAAATGTGTTTTGAGTTAAGGGAGTTGTTGCACATTCGCTCTTCATCTCCAAAAAGGAAGAAAGGAAGGAAGGAAAGGAGGGAGGGTGATTAGAGAGCTGAATGTAGCAAATAATGATAATTTTTTTTAATGTCCCAAATAACAATAGTCAAGATCTTTATGCATGTCTTACCTGGCAGTTCCACATGCGAACTCTAAAGGCATGTTAACTAACTTACTAACTACAAACAGTCTGCCCAATAAATAAACTAGAGTGTTTGGCTCTTGCAAAGAATCACAATTACTCTTCAGACCTCTTGGCATCCCAACCTGATTTGGAAGAGTGGACGTGTATTTATTTGACAAGTCCAAAACTTTTTCGGAAAATAAATTTACTTTTGAATCGTCTTTTTTCATTTCAGCATTGCATATATCCCATCCTGGCAGCATCAATGAGAAGCAATCTTCATTTGAGGCAAGTCCTAAAGAAACAGAATCCTGAAGCTTTAAAATATTGAGATGCTTAATACAGAGATTATCTAATTCTTTATCCACTCCCCATGGCAAAAAGCAAGATAGAAACAATTTAGCCGCATCTATTGTGATGTTGGCATCCACTTTTCTTGATGGCTTAGGGTGCATCTTCTTGGAGTTCTTCATTTTCTTTTGCCTTTTAATGCCATCACTTTCTTCTAAGAACTTGACAGTATTATCTCCTTGGGCTGGGTTTTCAACAACAGGCTTGGCTTGCGCTTCTGCTGACAGAGAACCACAAGCAGTTTTATTTCTTTTCAGCGTCAATGTTTTCTTCTCCACTGTGCTTTTGGCTCTTCTCAGGATCTCACTACCATAGAAGGAATTGGAAGGGTCAACGTCACAGATTGGAGTTGGCAGTAAAAGTTCAACCAGGTTTTCCAGATCAAATAGAAGGATATGAAAGCCAATGTTACTCCATTTTATCTTCACAGGCAAGACATTAAAAGGTCCTGAGAAAGACCTGGCATCAGCAACCTAAGGGGATTTAAAATATATATATATGTGTCAAGGTTATTATTTTTAAGTGGTTTTATTAAAGGTTCCATATTAAAATGGCATAAAAAGAAAGTATTAAGTAGCAGTACAATTAAAGGCAAGTCATTTTAATTTTTTGTCTTAGTTCTAAAAATTCCCCTCTAAATTAAACATCCAATATTCCAATATTTCTTAAATATTCTATATTCTTTTTATTAAGATTGCATTTATTTTTTCATGAAAGACACAGAGAGAGGCAGAGACATAGGCAGAGGGAGAAGCAGGCTCTCTGCCGGGAGCCTGATGTGGGACTTGATCCCAGGGCTGGGCGATCAGGACCTGAGCTGAAGGCAGACACTCAACCACTGAGCCACCCAGGTGCCCGAAACATTTATATTCTTAATATTTCTTAAAAACTTTTTTCCTCCATAACACTTTTATTTTTCCTCTAAAAATATGAATTAAGATGAGGGAGTAAGATAATGTCCTTTTATATATGATTTTATATCTTCCTATCAACATAGCCATGAAGATATACAATAGGGAAAAAGGGCTTGAAAATTAAGGGGAAGAAAAGAACATCTGCAAGAATTTAGAAAGTCTTGACAAAAATGGTGTCTTCAAATTTGTTTAAAATTTTAAATATTTGGAAATAACCTAGATGTTAACCAGTGTCAAATAGCTTTTTTTTTTTTTTTCCCTTGGTAAGCCTTGTGCTATGAACTTGCATTTATTCTTTCTCTGCCTAAAATGATTTTGCCCAAAACATTGGCATGCTTGGCTCCCATACTTGTTATGTTTTTGCTCATTTATGAGGCCTTCCTTGAGTACCTTCGCTCCTCATTTCAACCCATTGCTATACTCATTACTCTAACATCCTCATTACTCTCTATCCACTGCTTTTTTTCTTTCTCATACTTATGGTTACCTTATATTACATGAGATACTTGTTTGTTTACTGTATATCTTCCTCTGTAGCATTCAAACTCCACCTTTGCAGGAGTTCTGTGCATGTTTTGCCCCTTATGTCTATAAAACGATGCTGATATATACAGCATTACTAAGGGACTCAATAAATATTTGTTTTTTTTCAATAAATATTTGTTGAATGAACGATTAGCTTATGTATACAATGAAACAGCATTAAAATATTTAAAAATGCTGGTGTAAAACTATGCCTATTGGGAAAACTGCTCTATTAGGCAGAAAAAATAACCCCCTTTTGCAAAACTACGTGTGAATATATATATTTACATATTGATATATATACATATGTAAGTATATATACATATATGCATTTAATATATAATGTAAATATATGTATACATTATATATAATTAACATATATAGTTAACATAAATACACACACACACACACACACACACACATATATATAGTCACAAAAGGCATGCACCAAAATGCTAACAACAGTTAATTGGGAAGAGAGGATTAAAATAATCTTTATTTATATCTTAGGGTTTTTTTTTTTAATTTTGTTTCTTTTGTTTCTTTTTTTTTAGTTTTTTGGAGTTTGTTGCAGTGACATATTTAATTTATGATTATAAAAAATAAAATTTAAAAACCAACTGTTAAAAAACTTAAAGGTAAAAAAAACAAAATGGGGCAAACTTAAAAACAATATTTCCACTAATAAGATTAATGTAATTATTCATAAATGATTTTTGCAAATCAAAAATAAAGAGTACTATACAGTCTAAAAAAATGAGCAAACAGCATCAATAGCAATTCACAAAGAATAACATCCAAATTAAAATATGAAAGAAAATGTTCACCACCCATAGTAACCAAGCAAAACTGAGATAATAGTACCATTTATTACCTATTAATTTGGCAAAGAAGACTTCTTACAATATTTATTATTATGTAATATTTAATACATATGAAATAATAGACAAACCATATATTTGGTCTTTTTAGCATTATCAATGTTGTATATAAAGAAACATGGACATAACTATATGGCACCATTATTCATTGCTGCCCCAGACTAGAACTTAAACGTCCACTGACAGTGGAAGGGATAGACATTGTGATGTATCCATGCAACAAAAAATGATACAATAGTGAAAATTAGAGAACTATAGATATTCAACAACAGGTACAAAGTGTGTGAATCTACTCACATAATGTGGACCAAAGAAGCCAGACACAAAATAATTACTGTATGATTTCATTCATGTTAAGTCAAAAAAAAAAAAAAAAAACGGGCAAAAAACCCCAATAGGGTTCAAGGATGCATGCATAGATTCAAATCTATAAGGATAGTGATTACCTCTGGAGGACAGGAGGACATAGTTTCTACAGTGCTGAGTATTTTTTTACTTCATTTTTGTAGTGATTATGCAAGTAGGCACTTGGAGGGAATTCATCGTGCTATCCATTTTTGTCCTGTGCTTATTTTTTCTATATTTTAATTTCCTAGTAAATAAATAATGTTAATGAAATGCCAAATGAATATTAACGAAGTGTTCCATTCTGGATAGAAAAATAGAACTTACCCCTATTGTATACTTCTGCCTACTGTCAGAGGTGACCAATACTTTGAATTTCATGTTTATTATTTCTTTGGTTTCATTTAGCATCTTAACCTTAAATATGTATTTCCAACTGACCTATTTAATTTGCTTGTTTTATATTTTCATATAAATACTAACACAATGTTTATAATGTTCCAATTTGCTTTATCTATGTGAAAATTTCTATTTGTAGGATTCATATTTGTTGATGATTATACCTGTAGTTCTTTCATTTTCACTGTTGTAAAAAGTATTATGCTTTATGATAATATAGTTTATTTATCTACTGTTTTTAAATGGCCATTTACATTATTTCCAAGACTCATTATTGCAAAAAGAAAGAAAAAAGCTACAGTGAATATTCTCCTGGTAAAGACTTCTGGTTCACATTTGTAAAAGTTTCTAGAGTAACAATAATTCATAAGACATGTACTTCCTTAACCGTAAGGTTATCTGAAATTCTTCTCCCAAGTGATTTGCACCAATCTATAAATCTCAAAGCGTTGTATGAAGAGTTTCCATAAACCACATCCTCATTAACACAGGATCTTATTTTTGTCAATACACGGGATATAAGTTGGTATCTCTTATAATTTTAATTTTCATTTCTTCAATTATTACCATTAATTATCAAGGCAATATTTCATTGGCCTTTCATGTTGTTGTATAAAGTGCCTACCCATGGCTTTTATAAACTTTCTAGTTATCCTTTTCTTATTGCTGCCTAGGATATTAATCAATTTATCTAGGACCCACAATATTCCATGGTCTAAAGAGCTTTACAAAGACTTCAGATCTGGTGGGTAGGTTCTCCTATCCAGTTGTTCCTATGGTCTTTCACTCTTTCATACAGGTTTGAGGATGTTTGTCAAGTTCCAGGGTGTATCTCCCCCTTACTTAGACCATGCTTAATTTCTTTTGATAGTTTAATGATTTAATTTCTTTTGATAGTTTAATGATAGTTCAGAGGGAGGCTTATATTATTTGTTTATCAGTTTTTTAAACTTCCTGTAGCTATGGGTTCTTTTTCATTTCTGATATTAATTTTGTTGCTTTTACTTTTTTTTTTCTCTTGCCAGAAGTTTATTGATTTTGATATTCTTTTCAAAGAATCAACTTTTGACTTTGTAGATCCTCTTAATGGAGTAATGTTTTTCTTGGAAGATCGTTTCACTGAATGTACAATTTTAATTTCACTTATTTTCTCAGAGCATTTTTGAAGGCATTCTCCTGTAGTCTTTGATTCAGTTGAGATGTCAGCTGGTACTCTGTCACTCTGTCTTTTCAAATCTTTTTGTCTTTACTATTCAGCATAGAATCGTAGAATCACTAGAATTCTTTTAAGTGTGGATGTTTTCCCCCAATCTTACATTATATCTGAGTATTCCTGTCTTTTCTTAATTTTGTTAAGTTCTGACTTACCTGTTTGAATATTTTCCCTCTCCATTCCTTTAGCCCCATGCAGAACTCTGATGAGCTGTTTGTCACACTCTGTCCTCTCATGGTTTTTTTTTTTTTTTTAAATCTCTTTTTCTCTTTGTGCCTCATGCTGGGTATCACTTCAGAATTCTCTTTTAGCTTGCCAATTTTCTTCTCACTTGTCTTTACTATAACATTTAACTTACCCATTGAATTTTTAATTTTAATTTTTACATTTTCAATCTCTGTAAATTCTATCTGGCCTCTTAAAAAACAGATTGTTTGCTTTTACAGTCAATTATTTCTTATATTTTTTAAATTAATTTTTATTGGTGTTCAATTTACCAACATACAGAAAAACACCCAGTGCTCATCCCGTCAAGTGTCCACCTCAGTGCCCGTCACCCATTCCCCTCCAACACCCGCCCTCCTCCCCTTCCACCACCCCTAGTTCGTTTCCCCGAGTTAGGAGTCTTTATGTTCTGTCTCCCTTCCTGATATTTCCCAACATTTCTTCTCCCTTCCTTTATATTCCCTTTCACTATTATTCATATTCCCCAAATGAATGAGAACATACACTGTTTGTCCTTCTCCGATTGACTTATTTCACTCAGCATAATACCCTCCAGTTCCATCCACGTTGAAGCAAATGGTGGGTATTTGTCATTTCTAATTGCTGAGTAATATTCCATTGTATACATAAACCACATCTTCTTTATCCATTCATCTTTCGATGGACACCGAGGCTCCTTCCACAGTTTGGCTATTGTGGCCATTGCTGATAGAAACATCGGGGTGCAGGTGTCCCGACGTTTCATTGCATCTGAATCTTTGGGGTAAATCCCCAACAGTGCAATTGCTGGGTCGTAGGGCAGGTCTATTTTTAACTCTTTGAGGAACCTCCACACAGTTTTCCAGAGTGGCTGCACCAGTTCACATTCCCACCAACAGTGTAAGAGGGTTCCCTTTTCTCCACATCCTCTCCAACATTTGTGGTTTCCTGCCTTGTTAATTTTCCCCATTCTCACTGGTGTGAGGTGGTATCTCATTGTGGTTTTGATTTGTATTTCCCTGATGGCAAGTGATGCAGAGCATTTTCTCATGTGCTTGTTGGCCATGTCCATGTCTTCCTCTGTGAGATTTCTCTTCATGTCTTTTGCCCATTTCATGATTGGATTGTTTGTTTCTTTGGTGTTGAGTTTAATAAGTTCTTTATAGATCTTGGAAACTAGCCCTTTATCTGATAGGTCATTTGCAAATATCTTCTCCCATTCTGTAGGTTGCCTTTTAGTTTTGTTGACTGTATCCTTTGCTGTGCAAAAGCTTCTTATCTTGATGAAGTCCCAATAGTTCATTTTTGCTTTTGTTTCTTTTGCCTTTGTGGATGTATCTTGCAAGAAGTTACTGTGGCTGAGTTCAAAGAGGGTGTTGCCTGTGTTCTCTTCTATGATTTCTATTTTCTTGTCTCACATTTAGATCTCTCATCCATTTTGAGTTTATCTTTGTGTATGGTGAAAGAGAGTGGTCCAGTTTCATTCTTCTGCATGTGGATGTCCAATTTTCCCAGCACCATTTATTGAAGAGACTGTCTTTCTTCCAATGGATAGTCTTTCCTCCTTTATCAAATATTAGATGACCATACATTTCAGGGTCCACTTCTGGGTTCTCTATTCTGTTCCATTGATCTATGTGTCTGTTTTTGTGCCAGTACCACACTGTCTTGATGACCACAGCTTTGTAGTACAACCTGAAATCTGGCATTGTGATGCCCCCAGCTATGGTTTTCTTTTTTAAAATTCCCCTGGCTATTCGGGGTCTTTTCTGATTCCACACAAATCTTAAAATAATTTGTTCTAACTCTCTGAAGAAAGTCCATGGTATTTTGATAGGGATTGCATTAAACGTGTAAATCGCCCTGGGTAACATTGACATTTTCACAATATTAATTCTGCCAATCCATGAGCATGGAATATTTTTCCATCTCTTTGTGTCTTCCTCAATTTCTTTCAGAAGTGTTCTATAGTTTCTAGGGTATAGATCTTTTACCTCTTTGGTTAGGTTTATTCCTAGGTATCTTATGCTTTTGGGTGCAATTGTAAATGGGATTGACTCCTTAATTTCTCTTTCTTCAGTCTCATTGTTAGTGTATAGAAATGCCATTGATTTCTGGGCATTGATTTTGTATCCTGCCACGCTACCAAATTGCTGTATGAGTTCTAGCAATCTTGGGGTGGAGGCTTTTGGGTTTTCTATGTAGAGTATCATGTCATCGGCGAAGAGGGAGAGTTTGACTTCTTCTTTGCCAATTTGAATGCCTTTAATGTCTTTTTGTTGTCTGACTGCTGAGGCGAGGACTTCCAGAACTATGTTGAACAGCAGTGGTGAGAGTGGACATCCCTGTCTTGTTCCTGATCTTAGGGGAAAGGCTCCCAGTGCTTCCCCATTGAGAATGATATTTGCTGTGGGCTTTTCGTAAATGGCTTTTAAGATGTCGAGGAAAGTTCCCTCTATCCCAACACTCTGAAGGGTTTTGATCAGGAATGGATGCTGTATTTTGTCAAATGCTTTCTCTGCATCTAATGAGAGGATCATATGGTTCTTGGTTTTTCTCTTGCTGATATGATGAATCACATTGATGGTTTTACGAGTGTTGAACCAGCCTTGTGTCCCAGGGATAAATCCTACTTGGTCATGGTGAATAATTTTCTTAATGTGTTGTTGGATCCTATTGGCTAGTATCTTGTTGAGAATTTTTGCATCCATGTTCATCAGGGATATTGGTCT